>NC_085137.1:248161232-248855047 GCF_035046485.1 Aedes albopictus | reverse complement strand
TCAAGAAATGATTTCGTTGTCAAAATTTCTTGAGCGGTCCGCAGCTGAAAAGAAATGAAAATTGTGTAACGCTCGTAACGCCTGCCGGGCAAATCAAATGAAGCTCTCACTTTTCCTTGCGGAAAGATGTTCCGATCAAAACGATCAATTCTGACTATACATGTCAATGGTTGCTCCTCCGTGATTGATCTGAACTGGTACCAGTTGCACTGAGATCCAACTGAATAAGGGGCTGGGACATTCCACTTATTCTCAAAGTGCAATTTTAGCAGCTCATGCATATTTGATCAATAACGGCGCCGGCCAAGTCCTTATAGTCAGCTGGGAAGGGAAAGGAATGTTAGAGTGTACTGGTTGTTGCTACTAGAGACCGAGAGCACTCTGCGTCCCCACAATCAGCACGGACTGGGGTATTTGTTAGATGGAAAGGATGGGAGATCTGGGAGTCACCGTTGGGTCGGTGATGCGATCCATGGATTGGGGGTTATTTATAGTGTTCATGATAGATTGTGTGGTGAATAAGGTCAAGCGGCACAGCACGCTTTTGGTTGCATAACTTATAGGCGTTATATATACACTGTGCTGTGAGTAGAAGTTGGAAGGGAGGGAAACGACTTTTTTCAATTCGTTTCTGGTTCTAGCGATGGCTATGAACATATGAATATACATGAGTTGTATATGTAGAGAAGAGAGAGCGAGAGAAAGTGGATAGAAAGATACAAAGTAGGATGAAAAGGACGGGCCAGGGATTGAACCCATGACCTTCTGCATACGAATCAGAAGCGGTAGCCACTAGACCACCAAGCCCATCTTTTCCTTGCGGAAAGATGTTCCGTTAAATTATTCCCCAAGGAAAACTGACATTTCCTCCCATATTAATCAGTTGTCAAAATTCCTTTGGTAATTAGAGGGATTTTTTCTTGAGTGCTTTTCTTACCAGGTGCGTACATACTAGGCTTTACGGAATAATAGCGCGGACTATTTTTCCGCAAGGAAAAGTAACAGCTCCATGCGATTCGCACGGGAGGCGTTACGAGTGTTACACTTTTTTCCTTACTTAAGTCTAGTACGCACCTGGTAAGAAAAGCACTCCAGAAAAAAATCCCTCTAATTACCAAATGAATTTTGACATCTGATTAGTATGGGAAGAAATGTCACTTTTCCTTGAGGAATAATTGAACGGAATATTTTTCCGCAAGGAAAAGTGACAGCTCCACTTGATTTGCCCGGCAGGCGTTACGAGCGTTACACAATTTTCATTTCTTTCCAGCTGCGGACCGCTCAAGAAATTTTAACAGTGAAATCATTTCTTGACCGTTCCTTGGCCTATCTTTTTCCACAGTACTTATCAGGTGCGTACTACCCTTTACCATCTGCGAACCGCTCAAGTAATTTTGAAGCGGAATCATTACTTGACCATTACTTGTCCTATCTTTTTGCACAGTACGTACGAAGTGGAAACTAGTCATTATGCACGTGGACGCCCGCTTACATGTTTGCTCGGAATGCACGTGTGTAGCTCGAAAAGATTGTACTCGATAGATGTTTCCCGTATGTACATACAAAAAAATGTTGTACACTGAAGTTTTTTTTTACGACGGTAATGGTACCGCGTAAAAAAAACCGCGTTATTTCAAAAAACGCCGTAAAAAACCGCGTTATTTCAAAAAAAAACGTCGTAAAAAGTCATAAAAATCAAGTTACGTTGGATGTAGTCCTGACTATATTGCGCGTGTTTTTGAAAAAACTTGGTTTTTTTACGACAGGTTTTGAAATAACGCGGTTTTTTTAACGTTTTTTTAAATAACGCGGGTTTTTTTACGCGGTACCGCGTAAAAAAAACTTCAGTGTATTCAACTCGTTGCACGCCTCGTAGCCATTATAATAACCCACACTGTTCTGAACAATATTGCCATTCATCATTTCCTTATCAGATTTATGAAAAAAATATTAAAAATTGAAAAGTAGAAGCTATTTTGAATTTTTCGATATCGTTAGTTGACGCAACTGTTGGCAGATTGAAATATCAAAACATAGGTAGTAGCATTACTTTTTCTTTATGACTGCAATAATTGATCATTGATTCAAGTGACAGGTAGGTACTAGCATACATTGCTTCAGCAAAAGTGGCATGTAATGTATCACAGTAGAATGTGAGGGATGGCTCAGATAGTAAGGCTTTGGACTGGCGAACCTAAGGTTGGGAGTTTGCTTATATAAGACAAATGTCATTTTTTTTATTTTTTTTTTTTCCAGGATGTTTTTTAATACTGGCTGTGCAAACTCTAGAATAGAATAAAATAAGACAAACGTCATGTTTTTTTTTTGTGATGAAATTAATAATCACTAGAAGCGCAAAAAATAAGCGAATTAGTTAATTATCTTATTTTGTTATCCATCCATTCAATCGTTCTAAACTTGTCAAACAGGATAGCTAGAGTAGGGAAGCTCATGCATGCACGCATTACTTCGACAAAATGAGAACTTTCATTGTTGAAAATCGGGACATGCAAAACTAATTTGCTTCTTGATCGCAACTTCCGGCCTTACGTCGCTCTGGGTAGCGGATTACACCAGCTCATTAGGATCACATCTTATCATCAAATCAAATCAGGTTCAACGTATAGATTTGCAGGAAACCCGGCTTTCGCGTGTCGAAAAAATACATTAAAATGTCATAAATTCAAACTCCGAACCTTTGGTTTGTCAGTCCAAAGCTTTACCATCTGAGCCAGCGTTTCTCAAACTATGGGTCGCGACCCACTGGTGGGTCGCGGGCTGATTTTTGGTGGGTCGCGAAGGCTTGGGAAATATTGTAATTAATGTCTTAATTAACATATATAAAATAATATTACTAGTCATTTTCTAATTTACAAATACCTCTTTGGCGAATCGCCAGAGTTATTTCTGGAAATGCAGTTTCTTTTTAATTTTACTCAAAATTTTGTATCACAAATTTTATTCTGGAGTGCATTAGATATTGAAACTACTGTCTGCGTTCTGAAATCGATGGTGAAACTATGAGTTTCCCATCATAAGATTTAAGAATAACGTAAAATATTTGATTTTATTTGTATTCTGGAAAAAATGAGTATAAGTTGTAGCCTAAAGTTGCATTTTTAGTTAAATTTACACGTTTATCAGCAGTTAAAATAAAAATCAATTGAAAACACTAAAAATCAGCAAAAAAATACCAAGTTTCGACAAGAAACCATAGCTTCAACGAACTTTAGTAAAGCTAAATTTCGGTAAAATTCTGTTAAACTTCGATAGCTTGAACTTTAACGGAAATCAAAGCTACAGAAAAGTAATTTCAATAAAAATAGAAATAAAGTAAATGTTTGTGAAGGATATAATTTTAAATTTCAAGAGGATTCATCTGAACTTTCAGCGGTGCTATAATTCGCTGTAAATGCTTATAGCACAAACAAACAGACGTAACACTTCGAACATTTTTCGATTCACATTATGGTAGTGTCAACATGTTCGCCCAATGCTGAAAGGACTGAGTTTGGCCGACCATCGACTAGGTGGCGGTAGTGTGCAAACGTCAAACTCGAACAAAAACGACGCGAGCACCACGGGCGGCCAGTTGGCCAACTATTAATGTTTTAAATAGACTGTTAAATCGATGTACGATGGGCGTTAGCAGAGTGTTACGTCTGTTTGTCTGTGCTTATAGCATTTCTAACCCGATCTTTCATCTTAATGGATTTTAAAAAGTTCTGCAGAAGCATTAATTTGCTACTATATCTTCAAAAATTTTGTATAAATGGTTTATTTCTAAAACTTGTGAGATAAGCTTCAACTTGTTTTATAGTGTTGCATGGAGCGAGTTTGGTTAAACATATTAGAAACTTGGAAACTTATCTTAAATTCTTCAGACTAATAGTTCACTGAAGAACACTTCAAAACCTTATCCTTTTTTAGATTTCTCAAAAAAAAAACGAAAAGATCATAAATTTTAAGAAAAACCCGTTTTTTGGTTTGAGTGCTACGTAGCGTCAGTTTATCAAAACGGAAGTGATAAAATGTACTTATTTAAAAAATTAGCGAAATTGACGTATTTTATGAAAGTGCGAGCTGGTGGGTCGCCAAAATTTATAAAAATCAAAAGTGGGTCGCAAGCTGAAAAAGTTTGAGAATCCCTGATCTGAGCCATCCCTACCATTTTTCTGTGATACATTTCAACCCACTTTTGTTGAAGCAATGTATGTTTGTTTGTACCTACCTGTAACTTCAATCAATAATGATCAATCATTGCAGTCATCTAGAAAAAGCAAAGCTACTATGTTTGATTTTTCAATCTTCCAAAAATTGCGTCAAAATTCAAAATTTAGAATACCATCTACTTTTCGATTTTTAATACTTTTTTCATAAATCGGATAAGAAAGTGATATATGGTAATATTGTTCAGAATAGTGCGGATTATTATATAATGGTTTGGTACTTTTTCCACAAGCATCCAATCGTTTTGCGGTCTCCGAAGGAAAGTTTCATAAATGAGTTTTTTTACAAGAAGCGTTGATCGATTTGAATTAAGGAGACAAATGACAACCTCTGGGATTTTTCGTTTGAAAGTGTAACTTTTCCAATAGTAAATCCAATGCAAAATTTGAACCGCTTGCACTAAATTATAGTTTCACCGATTGCACTGAAATTGTGTACAGTTATATGAGACCCCCATTTAGGTCTAAAAAGTCGACTGGAGCTAGGATTTATTTTTTTCCATACAAGGCGTGTCCAATACTAGTGTCCGTTCGACAACCGTTGCTACTAGAGAGTAGTATAGCTTCGTGTTTACTTCTGAACTGTACTGCCCTCGGACGCATAAATGTCACATGTTCCAATGAAAAAACACGAGAAAAACACATTTGAAGATTCAAAATAAACTTTGGCTATTGTCGAATTTGATTGACTTCAACGTAATTCAAAACTATCGAAACATAAAAATTCATACGTTGACAAAATATTTCAAAATTACGTATCAAAATATGATGTTTGACATAAAAACCTCGAAAATGTCGAAATGTAACATGTGACATTTATGCATCCGACGGCAGTGTACGAATCTCGAGTTCTTTTATCAGAGCTAATGTTAAAAAAAACATAACTGACCTTACTTTCTCCCAAAGCAATATCCGGTGATAGGTATTTTTGCCTTACCGAAAGAGATAAATGAGCCGATAGAATTGATACAGCATATCTCCTTATTCCTAAATATAGAATGGAAAAGCCTTCGTTCAAATCCATCCAATTAGTCCAACTACCGTTGAGGGTGGTTGACGCAATCGAGTGGTAAACTCGCGATGTAAAAAAAACTACAAATCTCCCTGGTTTTAATTAATCAAACCGAGGGGACACATTGTTTTATTTACGATTTTTTCAAGGAACTATTATGCATCGCGCTAATTAATTCATGTTCAACAACAGTTCCATGATGACGGAGCGCTGTCCGTATGGCGTGCGAACGTATTATTTTTTCCGGCCGAGACTGATGAGCAAGCTCCACGGTACAGAACGGTACGTTGCTGCTGACAGACGGGGCGGTTGAGCCGATGGAGCTCACGCGGCCAATATGTACACCAACCGACCGGAGGAGCACATTAATTTACATAATAAATTCCACCTAACAAGCGGACGAAAGGCACACGAACAGAGCGTCTGCATAAGTGAAAGCATCCATCGGAATCAGCTGTGTAATACGCGAGTGCATACGGCCACACAATAATGCATCATCTAATATACTACTATATTGGAGAAGCTCTCTTGACTGGGGGTCTGGGCTAGACTTGGTGCGCTATGGGTTCGGTTCGGACGCCGCTTGGTGGTGGTGTTGTTGGTGTGCAACTTCATTGCATGTTCATCGTTTGTCGACATGATCCAAAGCGTGCACTTTCATGGGTTTTAAATAGCATTACCTACTACTGCACCTCCAGATATATCGTCTCATCTACGTCCCCACATCATCTAAGAGGGACTTAGATAAATACTACGGTACCCGTGGAAGACATGTCTGGACGGTTGAAACTCTGATTCGAGCACTTTGAAACCCCAAACTTTCAAGTTCGAGTCGACTTCTTTTTCTTCTTTGTAGCTCTAGGTTCCCACTGAAACTTGGCCTGTCTCTCTCCAACTTAGTGTTCTTTGAGCACTTCCACAGTTATTAATTGAAGAGCTTCTTTTGCCTGCCATTTCTTTAATTTGTATCTTGTGAGGCAAGTACATACAATGATACACTATGCCCAAGAAAGCCGAGAAAAGATCTCGACCAGAACGGGAATCGAATCCGCCGTCTCCGGATTGGCAATCCCTAGCCTTATCCACTAGGCTAACTGAAGACCCCACGTCGACATCATTAGTAAAAAGCAGAAAAAAAAACATCCGTAGCATGAAATCTTACAGAACCTTACGGACAGACTTGTTAGAATCCCAAAAAGGCCGCCACAATGGCCGACTTCGGTACCTACTCACGATTTTGAGGGCACAAATCTCTTCGTAAACAAAACCAGCGCACCTGATCTTCTTCCTCTCCTCTTCTTGGCGTAACGTCCTCCTGGGACAAAGCCTGCTTCTCAGCTTAGTGTTCTATGAGCACTTCCACAGTTATTAACTGAGAGCTTCCTCTGCCAATGACCATTTTGCATGTGTATATCGTGTGGCAGGCACGAAGATACTCTATGCCCAAGGAAGTCAAGGAAATTTCCTTTACGAAAAGATCCTGGACCGACCGGGAATCGAACCCGTCACCCTCAGCATGGTCATGCTGAATACCCGTGCGTTTACCGCCTCGGCTATATGGGCCCCTATCTTCTTATCCTGATCTTCTTATTTTAAGCTTAATACGAGTGAGCAAGAACAGAATAATAAAATGCACAGTTGTGTTGTGCTTCTTGAGATTTGTGCGTTTGAAGTTCTGATGCAGTTGAAGCGGAATTTCAAGACGTTTGTCCTTAACCCTTTAAAAGGCCGAGAGAACCAGGCACGTAATCCACTCGTTCTTCATTGGATTATAAAGTACATGTGGTGTAATGATCAAAAACGTTTTTATTTTTAAAAAAATCGATGGTCGAGTTGTATGAAAAAAATGGTCTAAATTTTAACTTTTTGTCAACAAAGTTTAAAATGTTATTTTGTGATGCGTTTATCAATCATGCTGATTTTTTGACAGGTTATTGCCCTAATATTCAGGAGTTTCATGTGTGGATTTGAAGTCGATTGGTCAATTATTTTGGATGATATGGCAATTTTAGTACATGCCCATTTATTATAGTACATTTTTTAAAAGGCTGAGTTTCTAAAAGTAATGAAGCAATCGAGTTGAAATGTTGTCCACAAGTAAAAGGAACATAGGCCTTTCATTCCTCATCATTCGATTTTCAATTCGCTCACCACAGCAGAAGTTCGAGCTTATAAACCTTTATGCACTCAAAAATGGCAGTTTTTTTGGAGACATTTTGTTCTAAAAAAGCCCATTCATATTTGTTATGGCTCAAAAAAATCATGAGTGTTCACAAAGGCCTAATGTGTCCATCAGTTAAAACAGAAGTTGTAAAAAAATTCTAAACGATCAGAAAAAAATATGTAAGGTGGCAATATAGTTGCCACTGCCTTATAAAGGGTTAAGAGGATGACCGCATATCAGCAGAGATGCTCAAAGCTGAACCCGTAGTATCTACAGGAGATACTCAAAATAACCGGGACAGGTAAAATTTTCACTTTACAAACAATGTTCAACTAGCTGTAACTTTTCGAAAAGGGCATCAAATATTCTTATTTGATTGATTTGATAATTTTTATTGTAAGTTCATTAACTAGTTGTGTATCAGTGGTTAAAATTTGGAAAAGATCGGGCTATTCTACACGAAGTTATAAAAATTTTAGAAAAAGGAATAATTATCCGATAGCCAACTTTGAGCTGTTATATCTCCGGATTCAATGAACCAAATGCAATGAAATTTTGATCATTTATGACTTATATAATGAGCTATTAAAAACATTCGACTAAATTTAAAATTCTTTATACGAAAGAAAATTATAACGATTTGATAATTTTTCTAATACAACACCAACTTATCCGAAACTTCATCATCGTTTCAAAATTTGAGATAGTAATTATAGTTCATTTAATTTCCCTCTAAATGACTTGAATATATTTATGTTCCAAAGGAGATGAACCAAATAGCCGGCATTAAATTGAAAAAGTAATGGGATGCATTTGAAAAATAGATAAATTTACTAAACAAAAAACATAGAACAAATGAAATTGCTATAACTTTTTTTCTTACTAATAATTTCAAACTGTTTTCTAAAGTTCATTATATTAGTCATAAATGATCAAAATTTCATTGCATTCGGTTCATTGAATCCGGAGATATAACAGCTCAAAAATGGCTATTTGATAATTTTACTCTTTTCTATAATCTTTATAACTTCGTGTATAATAGCCCGATCTTTTCCAAATTTGAACCAATGATACACAACTAGTTTTTTTTCCTCCCCTGTTGGGGAAATTAAGCCACTGCGTCCAATAGGCTGAACTTTTGTGACACAACTAGTTGATGAACTTACAATAAAAATTTGAGAACATTTGATGCCCTTTTCGAAAAGTTACAGCGAGTTGAACATTTTCTGAAAAGTGAAAATTTTGCCTGTCCCTGTTATTTTGAGTATCACCTGTATGTTTCCCTAGTAAAGAACATGAATGAAAATAATAAAAAACAAAATTATCTTCTTGGATTGTAACGTTTTACGTTTTTTTAGATAAAATTGAATAAAAAATTAATTAATGGACTAAAAGTTATTTAAATTTTTGTTTTGTATTTACGTTAACGATATTGAAATATTTCATTTGTTTGTAAAATCGGTCCATGCCTGTTACTTATGCTCATGTATGTCATAGTATATGTTAAAGCTTTCGTGTTAAGCGCTTTTATAGCATGATACGCATGGCGCTTACATACTTTTTGGCGGATTACAGTCGCGCTGCAATTTTGTCGCCATGCATGAAAATCGCCATGCCGAATTAGTTGGCGCGATTTGGAATAATAGTTAGCAATTTCAATAGTGGGACTTTTGAAAAGCGGCACAGTTTCGAGGCGCAAGTGATATTCTGACTCGGTCATTTCGCTACGAGTACGGCTGGAAAGCAGAAGTGCGCGAGTTAAGTCCAAGTTATTCGAAAGTTATATTGAGTTTGAGTTCAGTCTAAGATTGAGTTGAAGTTAATTGAAGTTTATTACGGTGCAAGTTATTTTTGCAAATTAAAGGTAAAAGTAGTGAGTGAGTTTCTTAATGTAAAAGTGATGTTAAACGTTTTTGGTGTCTTTCTTTCACGTTTAGTGGACCGAGGTCCGAGATTTCGCAGTTTCTGCTGAATTTTTATTGAGTTACGGAACTATCTACGAAAAAAGGTAATTAAATTCTAATTAAAGTTAAAGTGCTTAAATCTAATAGTAGTTCCTGTTGGACGTGTAGCGCCCAGCGCTTTTTTCGTACGGCTGGTTTTTGTGAATTTCGTTCGGCAACCGTCATCGCCGAATCGGGGAACTTCTGGTGGAGTGTACCGCCATTTCCGTCTGGATCTTCGCGACCCGTGTGCCCAGCAAAGGCCCGCCTCCAGTAGGCAGTCAAACGGAGGCGCGAGTGAAGTCGCTCTTTCATCTAGTAGCGAGGTTCTCCCGTCGGTCGCCAAAAGCCGAAGGTAAGGTCCCGTCCGTCAATCCCCGAGGACCAGAGTACGAGAGGCGATTCGCTGAAGCGTGTCGTCAATAGCACGCCGCGAATCCGATCCAATTCCGGAAAGTAGGAAACGTACTATTCCCCGCTCGGTCATAGCTGGAATCTAAGTACGCGAAGCCGGGTCGCTGGGCTCTTTAGTGCCTTCCTATTGACCGGAGGAGGATCCTCCCGGGTACAAGCGGCTTCCGCCGTTTCCCTCTCGAGTAGACAATCGGAAGCTTCCAACCAGCCGCCACTCCCTCCGCACCGGTAATTCGGCCATACCGCACACGGGTCCTTCGTCGTCGCTGCGCGCCAAATCGCAGCACGGTCACGCCGGCAAACACTATTATTGACCGCCATCACCGAACGTCGAAGTCGTCGCCATCTTCGAGCAACGTCCTCCGTCACCGAACATCGGATCACCGAAAAACCTGCGCAGGTACGTGAGAGCTTTTATACATGGCCATGTTTTGCTCTTTTCCATTCCGTATGAGAACCTTCCGTCCAACACGAATGAATTCCTAGAATAAATAGTAGAAAGTTTGAAATTTCGTTTAGTTCCGTTACGTTTCACATCGCTTAATTGAATAAACATACTCACTACCTTCCGTTACGTTTTAGTTCCGTTACTTCGCTCGGATGAGTAAGAATTCCTTCTAGTTTTCCCTAAGTATCTTTTAGCCTGTGAAAGAGTTGGATTTAAACTTGCGTTCGAAGAAATTCTGCCGTTTACCAAGAACCGTTCAAAACCGTCCCTGAGTGAAATAGTCTCTTGCAAAGTCGGGCAAATTTCAACACGACCGGTGGTCTCTCTTTGAGAGTGGCGCTTAAGCCACCGTGCTTTAACCAAATCCTCAAGAATAGTTTACGAACGGTTACATTGGCGCCCAACTGAAAAAGAATTTAAACGCTGCGTTCTTTCAAAATCAATCTTAATTTAAAAGTAAGTTTTAATTGCATTTTACGTGAATTTTTATTTAGAATACTTTGAATTTGAATTTCTTTACATTTCATTTTTTCTTGAATTTCTAGCTGTAAGTTTGAATTGAATTTTTGATTTTAGTTTGTAAGCTCCTGAATTGAATTTTTCATATGATTTTGAACTGAATTTTGAATATATTTTTTACTTGTATCTTTAATTTGAATTTTTTGATTTAGTTTTAAGAATTTACATTATTTTTCTAGTTTTTTAATTGAATTCGAGCCTAATTTTTAGTTTGATTTGAATTTCTATACCTTTCTGAACTGAACTGAACCTTTGTAGTTTATAAGTGCCTTATTTTTGTTTTTCTAGTAGATTTTCTCATAAAATTAATTGATTTTCCTTGAATTTACATTGAACTGAACTGAATTTCTTTATTTTCCTGGGATTTTCATATTCGATTTGTATTTCCTACTGAATAAAGCATTCGTTCATCGGTATCTGAGTTCTTCTATCGTTTTTAGAGCAAAAATTGAATCAGTCTAGTTGTTTTTCTCCTAAAGTTTTGGATTTTTCTGGCGAGGCTTCGCAGTTTGAGAATGGCTGGACCGTATATTCGACCAACGGTCGATCATTTGTTAGAGGAGGAGGTAGAATTTGAGCTTCGTCTACGAAAACAGACAGTGGATAGAAGGGAAAATTTAGAAGACAAGAAAAGGTTGTTGAGAAGGCTGTTTTTAGAAGATAGGAAGTACAAGATTGATTACAGGAGCGAAACAAAGTACTCCGATGAAATAAAGGAAATCACTAGAGTTGTAGAGCAGTTAGTCGAACATTTACATAAAAAGTTTGATAGAGTCTTAGTCTCTAGATTGAGGCACTATCTTATTCGAATATCCATTGCATCAGTTGAGAATGAAGAGGAAGCGAATGCTCGGAAAGAAGCTTGTGAGCAAATTGAGAGAGTTTTGATAGAGTTAGGACAGCATGTTCGAGAAGAGTTGAATGCGAGAGATGAGTCAGGTTCAGGCAAGAAAGATCTTAGCGGCGACTCTTGGAGAAATCCAGATCCAAATTCAGCAGTTAAGGCTAAGAAAGGAGAAGAGGAGTTGAAGATTAAAGAGCAAACAGATGAAGGACGAGATAGTAACACAAAATATCGTTTGATTGATCCTGGGGCGCTTTTAAAAACGCCAAGGAAGTCGATTCGAAGCTCTTTCGAGTCACTTAATTTTGATAAATTAGAATTGAAATGTTTAGGACACGATTGTCAATGCGGTGAGTGTGAAGGAAAGGGTGCTAGGAAGAAAGATTATTTGGATATGGAAGAGGTTAAGGGTCAAAGAAATGAAGTAGAAGATGATGTTGGTAGAAATGAGAATAGGTTCAAATTAGAAAGACCACTTGGGGAAAAATTTTCTAGGAAAAGGAGTACGAACAGGGATGATGAGAGAGTAGGAGCAGCTTTGCTGCAACAATTTGACGATGGCAAGCGTATAATCGGATATTTTAGTAGAAAACTGTCTAGTACTCAAAGAAAGTATGCGGCCACAGAAAAGGAGTGCTTAGCAGTACTTCTGGCAATTGAGAATTTCCGCCACTATATTGAAGGGACAACTTTCACAGTTGTCACCGATTGCAAAAGTATTACGTGGCTATTTTCCATAACTGCTGCCAATGCCAACTCCAGACTTCTTCGATGGGCACTTAAATTACAGTCCTATGATTTTACCTTACAATATCGTAAGGGGAAAGACAATGTTCTTGCCGATTGTCTTTCGCGTATTGACTCTATCCAAGTTACAGACGATGACCACACTTCGTTGCTTGAAAATATTAAGAAAAATTCTCATAAATACAAGAATTTTAAGGTAACGGGTGAGAGAATCTTTAAACTTGACGACGATTGTTCCAAGTTTCAAGATAAGCGATTCCAGTGGAAATATTATCCACCAGAATCAGAAAGATTGCCAATAATTGAATCCACCCACAATACTGCTCATTTGGGTTACGAAAAAACTCTAAATGCACTCAGAGAGAAGTATTTCTGGCCCAAAATGGCTTCTGATGTCAAAAAGTTTTGTAAAGATTGCGTGGCTTGTAAAACTTCAAAAGGGATTAATATAAATCCCACCCCTCGAATGGGTTCGCAGAAGAAATATTGCGACTATCCTTGGCAATTTCTAACGCTCGACTATGTTGGTCCATTTCCTCCCTCGGGAAAGGGAAGAAACACATGTCTGTTGGTAGTCACAGATGTGTTTACCAAATTTGTAATGGTACAGCCTTTTAGGCAAGCCACTGCTGCATCACTTGTACAATTCCTCGAGCAAGCCATATTTTTACTTTTCGGAGTGCCAGAAATGGTATTGACCGATAATGGGTCACAGTTTACCTCAAAAGAGTTTGCCGCACTTTTGAAGCGTTATGGGGTAAAACACTGGCTAACACCTTCCTACCATCCTCAGGTAAACAATACTGAGAGAGTAAATAAAGTTGTAACCACGGCAATAAGGGCTACGTTGAAGGGGAACCATAAACAATGGACCGAAAACCTTCAAGAAATCGCCTGTGCGATAAGGAATTCGGTGCACGATACTACCAAATACTCTCCTTACTTCTTAACGTTCGGTCGTTCCATGATTTCTAACGGTTCGGAATACGAAAGAATTAGGAAAGGAAGCGAAACGTCTAATGCACCCCTAAACGAAGAAGAGCGCGAAGAACTTTACAAGCAAGTTAGAAAAAACTTAGCAGAAGCTTATTTGAAACAGTCCAAATACTATAATTTGCGTTCTAATGCAAAAGCCCCTTCATATGAAGTAGGAGAACGAGTTTTAAAGAAAAATACGACCCTATCGGACAAATCGAAAGACTATTGTGCAAAATTAGCACCCAAATATACGGAAGCCTATGTAAAAAGAGCCTTAGGAGATAGTTACGAACTGGTAGATAAAGATAACAACAATTTAGGAATATTTCACGCGAATTTTTTGAAGAAATTTTAAGGAAAAGGAGTTTAAGCTATGACATGAGACTAGTAAGATCGAAATGTACAAGGAAAACAGAAAACACATCAGGAAAATACAGAGAAAGATGGTAAACAAGGATATAAAATGCGCTAATGTTAGTAAAAAAAAAGTAGAAAAATCGCGACCTAGCCATTGAATATAACTTAAAATCTGCATTAGAAACTTAGAAGCTAAACATACAGTTCATTGTTTCTCACCATACTAGACGGCACGCTTCGATTCGGTACGAGATTAGTAGCCGTGGGATGCAAGATGTCCGTTTTCTTAATAGAGCTTTTTTATAGCAAACGAATCGAATGCTAGGCTTAAAGATGCGTCTCGTTAAAGTCCGGTATCCTAAAAGAAAGTATAATTAGTTGCGAAACTTAGTAATGATAGTATTTGTTTACCTTTTGATTACCGGATGTTGTTTAGTTGTTCGAATCTGATTTTGTTGTTCGTCATTTCAGTGTTTTTGTTTCCTTCATCTTCAGTTCAAGTTTTTTTCTTTATGCAACCATCCTCATCCCAAAGCCATTCCAACTGATGAATTAATTCCAATAAGAAATTGTGTAGCCAGTCTCCAGTATCTAGTCCATTTGTTCCTCCATTTTGCTATCGTCCCCGTTGTCCAAAGCGTCATCGCGTTATTTGTTTTACCATGTTTTGTCACCTGAGAAGTAAAAAATGGAAAAACAAAGCAAATTACTCTTGAATATACTCACTTACTAAGAGCTCTAAAACATTTATACTCCCCCCGTTTAGATTTCGTCGTAGCTGGGAATTTGCGGGACACCGTTTTCACTGCTGCGATGCGGTCCACTTCGTTTTGTTTTGTCCACTCCGGATGACGTTTTGACGTTTGACGGGTTGGCACAGTCGCGAGTGACAGTGACAGTTCGCTAAGCTGTCAAAGTAGTTCGTGCGATGTTATAGGTCTGTTCGATATTCCCGTTACGGATTGGTTAGAATTTGGTTCGAATTCTATGTTTTTGGTCAAATTCAAATTTGATGGGTAGAATTCGTATTGTGGTCCCGTTAGAAGTTCGTTTAGGCAATTTTAAATGCACAGTGGGTCGAAATGGTTTTCGATGTGGCATTTAATTTGCAGTTCGTTGAGTGATCAAGTGAATGACGGAAAAATTTCCGTTGTTTGATCATGGTTTTCGTTACGTTTAGTTTAGTTTGGAGGTAAGGGATTATTGAATAGAATATTTGACGTCGATGAACGAATGACCTTAGTTTTTCTGTTATTGTTTGTTAAGTTCAGTTCAGTTTTTTAAGTTTTTTTAGATGCAACGTTTGAGTTTTTTTTTAGTTTTTTGTAAGTTATGAAAATTTGATCAAGTTCTTGATCAAATTTTCATAAAAATGGTTGGGGTGATGTAACGTTTTACGTTTTTTTAGATAAAATTGAATAAAAAATTAATTAATGGACTAAAAGTTATTTAAATTTTTGTTTTGTATTTACGTTAACGATATTGAAATATTTCATTTGTTTGTAAAATCGGTCCATGCCTGTTACTTATGCTCATGTATGTCATAGTATATGTTAAAGCTTTCGTGTTAAGCGCTTTTATAGCATGATACGCATGGCGCTTACATACTTTTTGGCGGATTACAGTCGCGCTGCAATTTTGTCGCCATGCATGAAAATCGCCATGCCGAATTAGTTGGCGCGATTTGGAATAATAGTTAGCAATTTCAATAGTGGGACTTTTGAAAAGCGGCACAGTTTCGAGGCGCAAGTGATATTCTGACTCGGTCATTTCGCTACGAGTACGGCTGGAAAGCAGAAGTGCGCGAGTTAAGTCCAAGTTATTCGAAAGTTATATTGAGTTTGAGTTCAGTCTAAGATTGAGTTGAAGTTAATTGAAGTTTATTACGGTGCAAGTTATTTTTGCAAATTAAAGGTAAAAGTAGTGAGTGAGTTTCTTAATGTAAAAGTGATGTTAAACGTTTTTGGTGTCTTTCTTTCACGTTTAGTGGACCGAGGTCCGAGATTTCGCAGTTTCTGCTGAATTTTTATTGAGTTACGGAACTATCTACGAAAAAAGGTAATTAAATTCTAATTAAAGTTAAAGTGCTTAAATCTAATAGTAGTTCCTGTTGGACGTGTAGCGCCCAGCGCTTTTTTCGTACGGCTGGTTTTTGTGAATTTCGTTCGGCAACCGTCATCGCCGAATCGGGGAACTTCTGGTGGAGTGTACCGCCATTTCCGTCTGGATCTTCGCGACCCGTGTGCCCAGCAAAGGCCCGCCTCCAGTAGGCAGTCAAACGGAGGCGCGAGTGAAGTCGCTCTTTCATCTAGTAGCGAGGTTCTCCCGTCGGTCGCCAAAAGCCGAAGGTAAGGTCCCGTCCGTCAATCCCCGAGGACCAGAGTACGAGAGGCGATTCGCTGAAGCGTGTCGTCAATAGCACGCCGCGAATCCGATCCAATTCCGGAAAGTAGGAAACGTACTATTCCCCGCTCGGTCATAGCTGGAATCTAAGTACGCGAAGCCGGGTCGCTGGGCTCTTTAGTGCCTTCCTATTGACCGGAGGAGGATCCTCCCGGGTACAAGCGGCTTCCGCCGTTTCCCTCTCGAGTAGACAATCGGAAGCTTCCAACCAGCCGCCACTCCCTCCGCACCGGTAATTCGGCCATACCGCACACGGGTCCTTCGTCGTCGCTGCGCGCCAAATCGCAGCACGGTCACGCCGGCAAACACTATTATTGACCGCCATCACCGAACGTCGAAGTCGTCGCCATCTTCGAGCAACGTCCTCCGTCACCGAACATCGGATCACCGAAAAACCTGCGCAGGTACGTGAGAGCTTTTATACATGGCCATGTTTTGCTCTTTTCCATTCCGTATGAGAACCTTCCGTCCAACACGAATGAATTCCTAGAATAAATAGTAGAAAGTTTGAAATTTCGTTTAGTTCCGTTACGTTTCACATCGCTTAATTGAATAAACATACTCACTACCTTCCGTTACGTTTTAGTTCCGTTACTTCGCTCGGATGAGTAAGAATTCCTTCTAGTTTTCCCTAAGTATCTTTTAGCCTGTGAAAGAGTTGGATTTAAACTTGCGTTCGAAGAAATTCTGCCGTTTACCAAGAACCGTTCAAAACCGTCCCTGAGTGAAATAGTCTCTTGCAAAGTCGGGCAAATTTCAACACGACCGGTGGTCTCTCTTTGAGAGTGGCGCTTAAGCCACCGTGCTTTAACCAAATCCTCAAGAATAGTTTACGAACGGTTACAGGATCTAAGATTCGATTCAGATTCTCAAATTCGAGCTCTGATACTCCTAATACAATCAGGTATAGTGAAGTAACTCAAAGTAATGAAAATTGAACAACACATGTGAAAGCTGTTGATATCGTTAAATTTGCTTTATGCATTGTCGTATTGCAATTATTGTCCGTATACAATTACACCCAAGTGGCCAGAACGTCTATCCAACGAGCGATACGCCCACACATCGTTCATATATGTATAGTTCCATAGTCAGTCAGTGCGGATGCACGAACAAAATCGATTAAACAGTGCACCTGCGTGACATTACCGGTGATTGACGTACGGGTCTTCCTTTGGATAGGAAGCGTGTGTCCCCATATTAAAAATAACCAGTAACAAGTGTCATGTAATACCTTTCTTATGCGATTGTGTCGTTGGCTTACTCTTCCCTTCTTTTGTTCCGTTACATCGAAAAGGCTAGTTCCTCTACTGGGGTGGGATATACGACGATGACAAAGACATCGCAACGTCATGACCATGATATTGAAATTTGGTTTCAGCATGAAAGGTGGTACACCGCAAACACCCATTGAGAAGATCAGTGCTCCACTACGAGCTGTCGGTATTCGAGAGTGAGAACGGGTAAAGATACCTATACAAATTTAGATGAGTGGCAAAAGTTTCGCCTCTGCCTCGTAAGATATGCGCTCGTTTGCACTCTGCCTTTTTTATTTTCTGTTGCTCCCTGACTTGAACGACTGACGGTAGTTAAAAATAACAGTTTCATTTAGGAAACGGCGTCCGTCCGGTTTGGCCGCAGTGTAGATTACGTGGGTGTGGGAAATGAAAAACAGAGGGAAATGTTCTGCCTAACCTGAGGCCATGAGATGGCGTTTTGGTGAAATTTTAGTACTGTTTTTCTTCCTTGTATTATGCAACAAATTGTAAATTATTATATTTATAAAGTGAGATGCTTAAAATAGTTAATTGTACCCAGGCGCGCACCATACTTGTTTGTGCTAGCGATTATTCTCAATGAACGTCTCACGCTGTGCAACGACTCATAGATGAAGATTGTTTTTGTGTATTCGACATTGGCAACCAAATTGATATATCCGTCACCAAGAATGATGACCAATTCCAACTGCTAGCACTGTCTTCCGTTTTGTTACACCTAGGACGAATTTCGCCCCAAATCGTATTCGGAGTTGGCAGCACCCTCTCAGATTACAATGAAACTTTCTGGGTATTTACACCAAGACTAGATAAGCCACTTTGTATACTTAGTTTCTTCAAAATTTATCTGGACTGACTTTTGAAAAGGGCTAAACTTTTTTTATGGATTTTTTAAAAATGTTTTTAATCAAAAAATGACTACTCCTACAAAAAAGTGTTGTATGGGTGATTATCACAAAATAAGTCAAATTTTAAGAAAAAAATACTGAAAAAAATCCAAAAGGAGCCCTACACTGAAAAAAAAATCATTTCTAAAAATTCAAAGTTGATTTAAAAAAAAAACACCATTTTTGATTTTGATGAAATTTTGTCTCAAGACAGGTAATTATGTTCCCTACCAACCGTCCATACATCACAAGATGGGCACTTTTAAGGAAAAAAAGTTTTTCTAACAAAATCTTTTTCATGTCCAAATTATTATTTTTTCAGTGTCTTTTTTTAAAAACAAACTAAACCAGTGAAGGTTATCTAGTAATCTCAAAATGCAATGAAACTTATTGTGTCATATGCGACAATGCAATGCACCCATATTCACGCAGCAGCACTCTAGAAGTACGAAACAATATATTGCGAATCTTTTCTGAAATCCGCATACTGGCTAACAACTTGTGCGCCAACAGCCCATGCGCCGGGTTACGCGCCATACAAAATGTAAATAAACAAGTGTCAAAATGGTTCGCGCCAAGAGCTCTATCTCTCTTAGGGTTCGGATCCATTTTTTGTCTGAAACATTGAACTTCCTTATGTCTGAAAATAATGTACAACAAAGATATTATTGACGATAACAACGCTTTCATTTCAATTAACCACTGATTAATAGTGATTTGGCTAGTAAAAAACTTGGCGCATAGGCAATCGGCGCGCAAATTGTGTGCTGGTGTGTGGATTTGAGTTAATCGTCGCAAAGTGCCCAACACACATTTTACCCTGGCGCGTAACCTAGAGGTCGAAGAGAATCTTGTCGAAATGCTAAAAATTCTCGAGAAGCTCAATACAATTAGAACACGCATTTCATACGTGCTGCTGTAATTTCTACCCAAACGTTTCTACCCCATGTTCTTACCTAATATTAGGTAAGGCTATTTATTAGATTCGAACTACCTAATCGAAAAAAAAAAAACAAATCAAGAGTTGTACCTAAAGCAAATATGAACAAAACAAAAAAATGAATCGGTATCATTCAACGTGTTACTTTTCTTTGGTTATTAAAGGCAGTTCTGAAAAGTAATGGATCAATCGTATAAATCAAAATTCAACAAATTCAAGTGCAGTGCAAAAATAAACAATCCAAAGTGCAACCGTCATAATCTATGGGGCATGTCATTAAGATTGATAGATAAAATTCATTCCATGGGATATACACATGAAATCGACGAATCGATGAGTATTTGTGAGTCATGTCGTGGATTGATAAGTCACAACAGAAGCCCGAATACGAAAAAACGCCGATCGGATGGAAACGACGAAACTATGCAACCATCATTTAGTGGGCAGCAACATCATGATGTTCCAGAACCAGAACCGTCAACGAGTGGTCAACAAATCGAACATGAGCTGGGTAAGTAAGCCTTCAACGTGTTAGCTTCTTTTATTTAACTCATTTTGCAGCTCGTTGCAAAACTACATTTTTCAGTATTCTTCGTATTTATCCAACCCGGCAAGCCTCGTTGGATAAATGTACTACTTGTGCGAAAAAAAAAATCATTTTTGCAACTCGTTGCATAAATAACTATCATTAACTTTCCACTGCATTCATTATTATATTGTTAACCTTAACTTTTATCTTACAGATATGGTACCATCTATTCCATCATTGGAGTCAATTCCGTCAACAGATCAACTACAGGGTCCCCATAATATTGAGAAGTTTAATACCATTGCTGAAACATTGAGTTTATCGCCAATCTCATCTAGAAACATGAGAAGTATGGAATATCGCATAAACAAATCATTGCAGATTACGAAAGCAGTTCGAAAAAATATCTTCGGAATAGATTCAACGGATGTTGGCAAAGTGGAGGCGTATGACGAGATAATTATGCAGTTAAAGGATAAGTTCAATCACCCTACAACTGACAGAAGCGAACAGATTAAAATACTATCTGTACTTCCTAAGTCTTAGTCGGTAAATAAAATCACAAGAGAGTTTAACGCACCAATGTATATGGCGAGGCAGGTGAAGGATCTTGTTTATGAACAGGGTATTCTTTGTACCACCGAAAAAAGAAGGTGGCATGGTATTGATGACGATACAAAACAAATAGTAAGAGAATTTTTTGATGATAATGATATCAGCAGGCCAATGCCAGGAACAAATGATTTTGTTTCTGAGGTTCGAAATGGAAAAAAAACAACAAGTTCAAAAACGACTTTTGATGATGTCGCTCAAAGAGGCTTATATGATTTTTGTAGATATGTACAAAACTGTGAATATTGGTTTCACAGTATTTACACAGTTGCGACCAAAGCATTGTATTTTACTTGATTCTACTGGTATACATAATGTATGCATATGTAGTATTCATGAAAATGTAAATTTAATGTTCAACAGTATAAGAATTGTGTCACAAGATGAAATAATACAAAAAATGCTTTGCGATATTTCCACCAGAACAGATAATTGCTTTTTCCGTGCTTGTGAAAAGTGTGCTTGTAATGAACACATTGAAGAGGAACTTACATTGATCTTAAATTTATTTTATGTCTGATGGGGCAGCATCACAATACAAAAATAAGAAGAACTTTGCTAGTCTATGTAGATTCCAGTCAAAGCATGCATTAAGAGCAGAATGGCATTTTTTGCAACGTCCCACGGTAAAGGTCCATGTGATGCTATTGGTGGCACTCTCAAGCGAATGGCAAAGAGAGCAAGTCTTGCTCGAGATTATGGAAATACCATAACAACTCCACGAGAGTTATATAACTGGGCAGTTGTACAGACAGATAAAAATATAACTAAATTAAATTTCTGTTACGTATCCACTGAACAGTAAATTAAAATGTCAGAAGATCTCGAAGAAATATATAATAACGCCAAAACAATACCAGGCACTCAGAAATTCCATAGTTTTTTGCCTATTCCTGGCGACAAAGTAAAGGCAAACAGGTATTCTAATTCAGAAGATGAACCAAAAATATTTAGTATGATCGGAAAAAAATAGAAAAGAACATGTTTGAAATTGGCTCTAAGACACATATATATATATTTGAAAAATTCATAATTATAAATAATTGTATATTTAAAAGTGCACTTCAATACATATTGCGATCAAACATTACATTTCCTAAGAAAATACATTTGTAATATTTTGAAGTTTTTTATGTATAGGAAAACACTTCCAAATGATTGAAGAAATAACACAAAATCTCCTAGAAAATTGAGTTTCATTGGATTCTGGGATTGTTATGGCCTTCACTGGTTTTATTGTTGATAACAAAATACACTGAAAAAAAATCATTCGAACAAGAAAAAGTTTTTGTTAGAAAAACTTTTTTTCCTTAAAAGTGCCCATCTTGTGATGTATGGACGGTTGGTAGGGAACATAATTACCTGTCTTGAGACAAAATTTCATCAAAATCAAAAATGGTGTTTTTTTTTAAATCAACTTTGAATTTTTAGAAATGATTTTTTTCAGTGTAGGGCTCATTTTGGATTTTTTCAGTATTTTTTTCTTAAAATTTGACTTATTTTGTGATAATCACCCATACAACACTTTTTTGTAGGAGTAGTCATTTTTTGATTAAAAACATTTTAGAAAATTCATAAAAAAAGTTTAGCCCTTTTCAAAAGTCAGTCGAGAAAAAAAAATTAGAAAAATGAGTATGCAAAGTGGCTTATCTGGGCAAGGTCTACACACCAAGAAAGTTTCGTTGTAATCTGAGAGGGTGCTGCCAACATGTGTTCGAGTTGGCGCGAAATCCGTCCTAGAGTTACAGCAAATTAAATCACAAAGCGACAACGTTTTCATAAATTAATGGTACTTCTTCGACTTGATAATTGACTCGGACAACTATTTAATCATGACAACACTGCTCTCAAAATTTCGTCGTCAACAATAATGTACAGTACTGGCGCCCGGCTCGGAATACTCTTGGGCATAGGTTCCCAAACTTTCAGGTGCGCGACCCCCTTTTGCCACAAGACGACCCACCATAGAAATGTTCTCATTTGTTGTCTGTTACAGTAAAATATTCTTCTGTCCCTCGCGACCCCCTGGATGAAGGCCGGCGACCCCGCTGGGGGGTCGCGACCCGCAGTTTGGGAAACCATGCTCTTAGGCAACTGAAGGGACTGCATCCTTTTGATGATGCATCATTAAGTGAAAATGTGTTTGACAGAATTGAATGTGTTGCCAAATCGATCATCAATGATGCAAGTAATATCACTGACCGGATACCGTACAAACGCAGATGATTTTTTTTTTCAATAATCAGTAAAACTAGGTGTAAGGGCTTTTCAATCCGTTTCTGGCTTTAGTGATGGCTGCACATATGAATATAAACGAAGATGGCTAATAATAAGACAGACAGCTACCACCCTGTTTCTGGCGACATGGTCGAAACGCCCTCAACGATTCAAAGGAACATGATTGTGTGCGTGTGCATGCAAATACGTACACGGAAACGGTAACATCGCATGCACACTAATTCATGATGTTGTTCCCTGAAGTCGTTCGTGGCGCTAGTGTGCTTGTAGCTCCCAAAGTATATGGAACAAGAGGGTAGATGTCTGTCTTGTTATTAGCCGTCTTCGATATAAATGAGCTGTATATGTGGAGATAACGGCCCATATGGCCGATGTGATAAGCGCACGGGCAGAGCTAGTTCTTAGTTAATAACTGTGTAGAAGTGCCAGAGGAACACCAAGCTGAGAAACAGGTTTTGTCTCAGTGGGGAAGTTTTCGTTAAGAAGAAGATGTACCTTCAAAGATACAAATTTGGAGGACACAGACTGGCCAGTGATTGAACCCAGGACCTTCCAGTGGCGTCTCGTAACCTCACTTTTTACCTGTTCAGCGACCCTGAAACTTGAAATTTCAGAGAGTTCAGGTTCTGCATCAAATTGAAAATGGATGGAAACGGCTATTCTCGTCATTCTCTACAAGTTACATGCTAATTTGTTGAGAAAATACAAGAATTTACATTTGTTGAACAGGTAGATTTGAGGTTAGGGAATCGCCACTGCCTTCTGCATACGAATCAGAAACAGTAGCCATAAGACCAACAAACCCATCATTGACAAAACAAACTTAAGCTTATGAAAAAGTGGAAAAAGCACTACGACGAACACCATATTGTCATCAGTTAAACGTGGTTTCATCTAGAACATGTTGAGTGTTACGGGTTCGATTCCCTGTCGAACCAGAAACTTCTCGTAATGGTAATTTCTTTGAGCTTAAGAATTGTGTGTCAAATGTGTCCAAAAGTTGAAACAGAAAATGTGGAAGATTTTCTAAGTGAGTATTAGGAAATATTGTTGTGATGTGGCAATATAATTGACACTGATTACAAAAGGATTATGGAATAATGAACCTATTTTTCAATAATAATTTATTGTCCTGTTCAGCCCAAACATGCACATGCATGCACATGCCTTTGAAAGATATAGCTTTATTGCGGTTTGATGAAGCAGATCACTTTACAGCGAACACAGTAGCATCCCAAATTGAAAACAAATGAATACGTATACATTGGGTGGCCCACACTTATATGAAAAACAAAAATTTCAAAAAAATGCCAAGTTTTACCTCCAAAATTAGTTGTTTTGGACTGGGAGAAGCTACGTTCAAAATTTGAGCAAAATCTGTTGAGCCTAAGGGGGCGCTCAAAACGCTTGAAGTTTGTATGGGAAAACTGGGCCAAATGTATGCAGAAATTTTAAGTTTTCGAATTTTGCCGCTAGGTGGCGCTGTAAGCGTTCAATAATCAAATCCTTTGGTATTATTGTAGGTCATTATGTGCCAAACAACTTTGTCAAACACCGCGAAGTGATCCGACGGCTGTGAAAAAAGTTATACCCTTGGAAAAGTGAGGCAAAGTATTGAGATTTCATTATTGATATTATTCCTTTACATGTATTGGAAAAACAACAATAAATTTTATCCTCACTTTACCTAGGGTATAAATTTTTTCACAGACGATCCAACTTTGCGGTCTTCGACAAAATAGTATGGCATATAGTCACCTACAATAATACCAAAGGGTTTATTTATTGAACGCTTACAGCGCCACCTAGCAGCAAAATTCGAAAATTTAAAATTTCTGCATACATTTAGCCAAGTTTTCCCATACAAACTTCAAGCGTTTTGAGCGCCCCCTTAGGCTCAACCGATTTTACTCAAATTTTGAACGTAGCTTCTGGGAGTCCAAAACAACTGATTTTGGAGGTAAGACTTGGCATTTTTCGATTTTTTTGTTTTTTTTTTTTTCATATAAGTGTGGGCCACCTAGTATACATGTATGCATCGGATCACCTTGATTATGACATAATCCATTCGCATCCATCATGCGCCCTGCCGCGACGGTGCTTCCGGAAGTCATCATCACACACTAGCGCATTGCTAGTTCTGAACTTGAATCTTTTGCTGCATGAGATGCCGACCGGCCCGGGATCAAAATGTGATTTTCTTCGCTCTTACGCTAGAGATGAGAAGGAAACTACACGCCCATCAAGAGGTAGAACCTCTTGCTTCTTGTTGCGTCTCAAACTGAACCGTGTGTAAGACAGTTTTAACCGTGCACAACCGCTGATCCAAGTCATTATTCATTTCACTCCCAGATTAATATGCCTACACATGGTCGGGACGATGGGACACGCAGCGTGCCAACAACAATCGGCCATCGCCTAGTAAGAAAACCACCATCCATCTTAGCCGACATTTCTTTTGCCGGTTCTGCGTCCCGGTTCTATTCATTTTATGCTGTCTTTCGAGGAAACGTTTGTAGTTGATCTTGATGAGATGCTTTAGTAGCTACGTTAAAAGTGTATATCATCGTATGCAAATGCTTGTGAGTGCTCATTTTTGCGAAAAACTACAACATATGCTTTGCAAGTAAAAATACAATAAGTATCTTTGAATGAGTGTAATTAGTTTCGTACCTTTTAATTCCGCCCTATGTTGCTTATCCTTTGACAGATACGCGTATTTCGACTACCACTTGTAATCTTCCTCAGTGTCAGTCACAAATTGCTAATCCGTGATTGGTCAGAACAATCGAAGTTGCACAGAGAACCAATGAATGTGAGGCTTGTGACCTGCTAACCATTCTCAATGTGCACACTTCGAGAGTTCAACATTTGAAGTCAATAACGGCGCCGACCACGTCCTTACGGTCATCGGGAATGGGAAGGAATGTTAGTTCGACAACCGCTGCAACTAGAAACGGTGGAATCCACAGTATCCCCACAGTTGTCACGGGAAGGAATATTTGTTAGTAGAGTAGGATAAAGTGTGGATCTAGGAACCACCTATGGTAGGTGATATAATCCACTAGTAATATCCCTTTCGTGACGAACCAGCACAATTGTGCTGTTGAGCAATAACAGTTTTGCATATTTTTTCATCTGTGCAATCGTTGTTTTATGTGAACAAGATTACGAGGAAAACAGGATGGATTGGGCAGACAACTTATTCGAAGTAGTCTAACAATGGTGTGCCTGAACGTTAACCAAGCGTATCCTTTGGAGTTTACCTTTCCACTAACAACACCCAAATTCCCGTGACACCTAGGCCTGAGAGATCGTAGAGTTGTCTACATTTTTCATAGGTGTCCAAAACTAATCATCCTTTCCCATTCCTCAGCAGTCGCAAGGACGTGGCCAGGACAGTGCTCGACCATTGGAGGATTGCGTCAGTCTTGTCTAAGAGTCAGAGATTAGTCCCAAATCTTTGTGCTTTGGTTCGGACGGGAAGGAGGCAACCCTCATAACAGCGGTCTAGGACTGTACCACCTACGAATTTGTGCGACTCGCTTAATGCTAATGCTAATGTGCAATCATTGTTTTATGTGATGTAAATTGTGTTAATAATTGAGCCATTACTTATACTTGTATGTGTGCAAACAAACTTTTGTTCATGCTGCATGTGAGATTTGCCACAACAATGTTGTTTTGTTAAAAATTCTAAGAGTTCTGCAGAGCCAATATTTAGCATTTTCTATGAATATTTCACTTTTTTGTGCTCCGTCCCGAAGGTCCACTTCAGTGTCTCGTACTTGGCACAACTTAAGAAAATCTTCAAAAAAAAATCAACATCGGCCTCCTGGATTTCTTCGAAATGTAGCTTTAGCAATTCCTCCAGTTATTCGAGAGATTTGTTCCAAATTCTTTTGCGGAGAAAGCGTACTTTAGATATTTTCAGGTATTTACTCAGCATTTCTTTAGGTATTTGTTTAGTGTTTACTGCAGGTAATGTAGATTTTTTGTCAGAACAAAGTGTTCTTTTGAGTATCACTTGACGTGGAGCCTCGTAGCCGTGCGGTTAGGGTCACCAAGCTTCTAATCGCACCATGCTGTAGGGTTGTAGCACAGACAAACAGACGTAACACCTTGAACGATTTTCATGGAAATCCACCGCCCAGCTCACATTACCATCACCTGGTGGAAAAGTTGCACGAATCACTGTGTTGTGCAATATCGTCAACAGAAGGCGCTAGTGTGAAACGTCAAACGCATAGAAAAACGATGCGCGCCCCTCTGGTTGTGAAAGCCACAACTATGGAAATTTAAAATGATCGTTAAAAGCGTGGTCGATGGAAATTTCACAAGTGTTACGTCTGTTTGTCTGTGGTTGTAGGTTATGGCACAAATGTCCCAAATGGAGGATAACGTGCCTCTGGAGCCGGCCTTCTGATACCTGATGCTGTAGGGTGAGGGTTCGATTCCCGCTCCGGGCGATGAAACTTTTCGTGAGAATAGTCTCTTCTCCGTATCCACTGGTGCATGCTCCGTGTGTCCCTTGTCTAGTGTTAAGTTTAATTCAGTCTGTGCAGCCTTTGGCTGAAAACGGTGTCCGCGTCTTTTAAAATTGCCTAAAGTAATTTTCTTTTAGTCACCAACAGATTAGGCATGAAAAATGAAAAAAATGTCTTCACAGACTTGCAAAACGATTAGAAAGCTCACATCCGTTCGTTATGGTGCTGCTTTATGATATTATGACACAGCGTCATGGTTCCATGACTCAGTGTCATGATGTTTGATAAATAAAAACATAAATACAGGGGATGGCCAAAATGTTTGGGATAGGCAACTTTTTTTCTCCCATAAAAAATTCAACATGCTGTAACTGTTCATAGAGTGCATCAAAAAATCTCAAATTTTGACTGTTTGTCAACCTATTATATGTGCACCATTGGTCTAAATTTGGGTTCGATTGATCAATTTTTCGCGAAGTTAGAACCGTTCGGGTGAAACACTATTTTTTAGACAACTAATTTTTGAATTGTCATATCTCGTAAACCAGTGAACCGAATTGAATAAATTTTTTAACGTTTATCAACAATATATTGATACTCAATACAACGTTATAAAATGTAATATTTTCACACGACGAATTAAGTTATACCGGGTTGAATTTTTTACCCATATAGAGGAAAATAAGTCAAATTTACAAAACCACACATAAATTATTAAATGTGTTCTTCCTTCAATCTAAATAGGCTCTAATATATCTGATTAGAGATAATTTGAGAACAGAAGTGAAAAATCTTTGGATATCCACACTAAAATTTATTGACATTGATCTAAAAAAAATACATTTTTTCGAGAAAAATCCAAAAAGTGTTAATCCATGATAACTTTTTTTAACGTTTAAAAAGTACCTATGTTTTAATAGTTTGTGAAGCATTTACATCGTGTTAGTGTACGTTGAAAATTTCATTCAATTCGGTTCACTGGTTTCCGAGATATGACAGCTCAAACTTAATTGTCTAAAAAATAGTGTTTTACCCGAACGGTTTTAACTTTGCAAAACATTAATCAATCGAGCCCAAATTTGTACCAATGATGCACATATAATAGGTTGACAAACAGTTCCAATTTTAAGATTTTTTGATGCACTCTATGAAAAGTTACAGCATGTTGAACTTTTTTGTGAGAGAAAAAAAAAGTTGCCTATCCCAAACATTTTGGCCATCCCCTGTAGGTTTGCAACCATGACTTATGAAAAGGGTCAAACAGATTTATGATAATCATCCTAAGTGTCGTGGTATTATGAAGAGGCATATTTCATAGTATCATGAATCATGATATGTTCGTCATGAATTCAAAAACAGGGCTTTCGCCAATTAGTCTAAAAAGCACTAAAAATTTAGAAATTTTAAAACTACAACAGCGGCTTGCTCCTTGCATTAGTTTCAAGTTTGCGAATAACAATAGATGTCTTGCAGAAATTTGAAGATTTTAGTCGTTGGCAAAAGTATAAAAGAATCTCATATTTTAGCAGGATTTTCAAAACTGTAACCAAATCTGTTGAAACTGAGACATTTGAACCTTTCCTCAGTTAGTGACTAAATTGTACAGATTCCACTTCTAAAACTCTATTATTCTTGTATGTTAAGTTGCATTATGTGTAAGTACTACATGTTCAGTTGTCTACTGTGACTCATTCACCGCAACACAGTGCAGTATGCATTTAGTAGGCACATGTTTCACGAGGGAAGCGACACAACTGTAATTTAATCCCTCAACAAGACACCCCCAACTTCATTAGCGAACGAAGATCTGGGGAAAATAGTGCTAATGTGTGAAACAGTCAGTTCACATCGCTCCACCAGAGGAGATAACAAATGAATACATAAATAGTAGTACCTTACCTATGCCCGAGCTGCAGCTGATTTCTTCTGCCGATGAGCTTTCCAACAATGCAATGTATATGAGGTAGGATATATGCAGGGCGGTCGGCGGGGCTTACAAATTGATACAAATTATGGTGCATTCATTTTTCTCTCACCTTCGTTGTTTTATTGAAAACCCGTCCGAATCATCCGCCAATTATGGACGCTTTTGTGTGGCAGACCGAACGAACACGGAGCAAAGCTAAAACCTCTGCAAGTCCTACCGATCAGCCATCCGTCTTTCCGCGTCCGGCTTCGCAGCCTTGGTCGACCTTGCCGGGCCAAAGTGGAACACTACGAACGAGGGTTTAGTTTCTTCTCCTCACTCCTCGTCGTCGCTGGATTTTTTGGGTCGAGGCATTCCTGTACACCTTGGGGTTGTGTAGTAGGTATGTACACTGTACAAATCCAAAGTCTTGTTTCCATTGCTACGTATGGATCACCGTTTATCGATTAAAGTAGGAGCAAATGTAATTACCTTTTTGCATTTCTTTTCTCCCCGAATGGAGAAGCTGTTAGCACTGTACAACGCAACGCTTACGGCATACACGCGTGTGGGCAGTAGTATTGGTTGGGTATCGACACATGAGAGCGCACTTTTTGCGAATCACTCATACGTAAATACTGTAGGGCAAGTTTTATTGTTCTCACATCTAAAGAAAGGTTCAGTTATCATTGATTAATATGGATTTAAATGTGAACAACCCACTCTACCGCGTAACATTTCAAAAGAACCGCCAATAACGAGAAATAAAAGTTTAATGAGAAACGTCTTCGAAGGGAATGTGAGTTTCTTCAAATGCATTGAAAAATATAACCCGTGCATGAAATCAAGGCGAATTAGTAAAAGCTTTTTCCCTTCAAACCAACTGTACACAGTCCTTGCTGGCGACCAATGAACAGAAGAACCTCTTCTTTATTGTCTGCCTGTCTTGTCCATCGTCTCCACGGAGGGGCATTCTTACTCAATAGTGTCATAACCACGAGCACGAACCAATCGATTTAGCAGCCGGGAGAATGCAACGCGACAACACTCAACTCAGTGGGACGGTGCGGTGGCGTGGATCATTGAGCGTTGGGCTGGTACATGATTACTGTTGTTGAAGCGAAGCTATTGCGGTGGAACAACGGTATTCGGATTAGGTGTCTACGCCACGCAGTATTCTTGTGCTGACTTTGTGTGTTTTTTTGTCTTTCTTTCGTTGGTTGCACTTGAGTTTCAATATAACTCTGGATCTTTGACCAGTAATGCTCACGTAGGGTTATCCATTTGACTTTTAAGCCAATTTTGGAAAGCATCGATTGTTGTAATGCTGGTGGAACAGCTTTGGAAATAGTTGCATAATTTGCAATTACAAAATTAGGAAAACATTGACGGTGCAAGAGCATAACGGTTTTGTTACGTGACGCATTATCTTTCTTTGGTAGCTTTTGTAATGGATAAATAATGATTCAACCATCTCTATAATGTAACAATACTTAATCTGTTAGTACACAGGGTCAAATATTTCCCAAAAAAAAACAAATCAATGCTCATACATCTGGTTTGACTCTTCGATCTAATTTTCATTATACAGATGTTTACTCTTTAGTTCATTCCTTGTCAAATATTTGAACTCGTGTACTCAAGACCCTAGTATCATTACATTCCCAGGACTACCATAAATAGCCTTCCCATTTTTCATTTATTTAGTTCAACATCAAATTCATGATAACACTGAACCAACAATACTCGATTTGAGAGCTGCAGCTCTCCAACGTCGGTCGCGCCCAACGCTCGCCAGATCATGCTCCACCTGGTCCGCCCATCGTGCTCTCTGCGCTCCACGCCTTCTGGTACCAACCGGATGGTTAGCAAACACCAACATTGCAGGGTTTTTGTCCGGCATTCTTGCAACATGCCCTGTCCACCGTATCCGTCCAGGTCCGTAGTAGGCACGACTTCCACTGATAATGCGTCTACGTATTTCACGGCTCATGTTATTGTAAGCCGTTAGCAAGGAACCGAGGTAGACCAATTATTCTACCACCTCGAAAGTATCCCCGTCTATCGTAACATTGCTGCTAAGGCTTATCCTGTCTCGCTCAGTCCCACCTACCAGCATGTACTTTGTCTTAGCCGTATTCACCATCAGTCCGACCTTTGCTGCTTCACGTGTCAGGTGGGTATACATTTTTGCCATTGTTCGAAATGTTCTAGTAATAATATTCATGTCATCCGCAAAACAGACAAATTGGCCGGATTTCGTGAAGATCGTACCCCGGCTGTTGAGCCGGGCTCGTCGCATAACACCTTCCAGGGAGATTTTTTTTATCTGTATTAACGAGATTTTTAGCCCTAGGCTAGTTCATCTCGGGACCCACGCTTCACTTCCCTTCCGAAGGAAGAACCCACATTTTGTGAGTTTGTCAGGAGTGGGATTCGATCCCAGGTCCTCGGCGTGATAGTCAAGTGTTCTAACCATCACACCAGGTCCGCTCCACTTCCAGGGCGATGTTGATTAGTAGGCAGGAAAGTCCATCACCTTGTCGTAGTCCCCGTCGAGATTCGAATGGACTGGCTAGTTCACTCGAAATCCTTACGCTGTTCTGCACACCGTCCACTTGTCTTGTAAGCTTCCCGGGAAAGCTGTTCTCGTCCATGATTTTCCATAGCTCTGTGCGGTCGATACTGTCGTATGCCGCTTTGAAGTCGATGAACAGGTGATGCGTTGGGACCTGGTATTCACGGCATTTCTGGAGGATTTGCCGTACGTTGAAGATCTGGTCCGTTGTCAACCGGCCGTCGATGAAACCGGCTTGATACCTTCCCACGAACTTATTTACTTTAGGTGAAAGACGACGGAAGATGATCTGGAATAGTACTTTGTAGGCGGCATTCAAAATAGTGATCGCTCGAAAGTTCACACACATTAACTTGTCGCCTTGTTTGTGGATGGGACAGATTATACCTTTTCAGGGCCCATCTTGCTAAGTTCTGCTGCGATACCGTCCTTACCAGCCGCTTTGTTATTTTTGAGCTGGTGGATGGCATCCTTAACTTCCCTTAGCGTGGGAGTTGGTTCGTTCCCGTCCTCTGCTGCACTAACATAGACATTTCTTCCGCTGCCTTGATCCCCCGTGCCTACATTCTCTTCGCCATTCAGGTGCTCGTCGAAGTGCTGCTTCCACCTTTCGATCACCTCACGTTTGTCCGTCAGGAGGCTCCCGTCCTTATCCCTGCAGATTTCGGCTTGCGGCACGAAGCCATTTCGGGATGCTTTGAGCTTCTGGTAGATCCATTCCATATCCTCGCACTCCACTTCTTCCAGGCCCGGAAGAGACAGTTCTGCTGCTTCCGCTTCTGTCTGTATCACTCAAAGCCTAGCTCGACCGATAAAATTATAAAATGTTTAGTCATTTCTTGAACATGAAGAGCATGTTAAAGCTCAATTGATAAACGCGTATTAATCAAATTAAAAGAAGCCTTTTTCTCCATATTGATCACATTCATATGATAATGGAAACCAGTGGACGTTGTTGTTTTCCTCGAATTGTTGATAATTCTGGAAGCAATTTTTCCAGTTTTGAAAGTACACCATTCTCCAGGTATCTCTGAGAAGTTTTGAAGATTTTCTGTACAATCACTTTCAATGAGATTTTTTGCCTTAGACTAGTTCAGCATTTCTCAAACTATGGGTCGCGACCCACTGGTGGATCGTGGGCTGGATTTTTGTGGGTCGCGAAATCTTAAGCGATATTGCAATAAATGTTTCATTTATTTATCTCAAATGATATTGTTGGTCATTTTTGAATTTTGCAAACACTCTCTTGGAAAACTGGTATAATTATTTTCCAAATTTAGGTTGCACTTTAAACCTATTCATTTATTTAGTTCGGAGTACATATTTTGAATGTTGAATATACTGTCTGCGATCTAAAATCAGTTCACACAGTATAATAGGATTTGTGACAGGTTTTGGAACCTTTTACAGCCAACAGACTTCAACATGTTGTTTGGGCTTTCTTTCCCACGTTTCTCGGTTGATTTTGATAAGTAATTTATTAATGTCATAGTCGCTTTTTCAAATTTTACAATCATACTTAGTCATATTTTCTTTCAATGAAGCTAGTAAAATCAACCGAAGAATTAATAGTGGGAAGGAAAGTTGCAGCACTAAATAGTGCTGATGGATTCGAAGCAAACGTGCGAACAATACTTAAACGCATTGTTGACGTCAATGCGTTCGACGCGACGTTTTGGACAAATCTGACTGCTTTTTATAAGCTGAGCAACGTTACTTGTATGACTAGGTTGACATTTCCAGGCTACGCTGAAGAAAATTACATGATTTATCTAGATAGGGCCGATAGGATAACTGAACTAATTTGAATATTTTTCAAAATTTTTGTATGGATGAATACATAATAACTGACCCGTGAGTTGCTGCGACTGCGACGCCGTGTATTGCTAGGGTCTTGGAGCAAAACGTGTTTGGTGCAAAAGTTCATTAGCTTTGAAACTAGTGTTGAGGTCAATGAGTCTGAACAATTTGAACAAAAATTACTGCTTACAAGCATATTGACCAGCAATTACTAACGAAATGAACATAACTTTGTGACATAACACTTTTATAGAGTAGAAACTACATCTTTCGTTTGACAAAGCACATCTCAAATCAGTAACACTACGTAAGTTTGGAATCTACGCAAATAACTGATATATTGATGAGAACCTAACTGACTACATAGACCTTACTACAAAAACACGTGCACGTCTGGTAAACTACTTCAGAAGGATTATGTTCTTTCGTATCCAAGGCCTAGTTTAGAAGTTTCAGCGCTATTCAGTGATCGGCTAGTAACCTTTAAAAAAAAAGAAGAAGATTTTAAGATAGCCTTCTTGAAGAAATTTCGGTAGAAATTCAAACTTTCGATTAAAAAACTAATTCTTTCTTGCAAGTATTTCCAGATATGTTTTTAAACAATTTCTGTTTCAACTTTAAAAAAATCATCAATTTTTTTTAAGAAAACATAGATGTGATAGAATTTGTTGCACAGTTTACTATGGTTTTAACCCTCCTTTTGCATTAGGGTCATTTTTGACCCAAACCGTACACTACGTCAGCGAGTTGCTGCCAACGTGATGCAAAAGGAAGGTTAAAGGAATTTCTATGTTTAGTGTATGCGCAAATGCATTAGAAAAAGGAATATATTTTACGCGCATTTGTTGCTTTCAGGTATATTTTATAAAATATGAATTAATTGTTATTTATAAAATTTCAAATCACACTACTGGAAAGAAAGAAACTGTCAAACTCAGATATTAACTGAGTATTGTCTTGTGGGGGCCCTGTGTTACACCAAGATGGCCAAAAATACCTTTGATAAACAAAACTCATACCTGCCAATTTAATTAGGGTATGGTTCCCTTATTAATCATGTGGCTCCCATTTTCATCCTACGAAAAACAAAGGATTGAAGCACTGTTTGTTTTGTTTCTTATTTTTGTATTTTTTGTTAGAAGTGAGCACCCATGAAAACACAAAGAATGGAATCAGTCGGTGCCGTAATCGCTTGTTTTCGAATAGGATGAATATGGGAGCGTGATTACTGATGGCACACATATCGTATATTTATTATCAATTGCAAAAAAAGAAAATTACGTTTCGCAAACCGGTAGTTTACGTGTGGGATTAATTTGGTATTCAATACGGCAAATCGAAAATAACCAAAGATTTCCTGGAAATCGAGAATTTGTGCTTACGCCCCTCCTTGCCTCCGCCCATTGAACCGTCTATTTTTAGCGTACGATTTCGTTTTACGATCTGATTTCTCGTATACACGACCTCAAGGCTTAAGCAAACGCCAAGCAAAATATCAAAGCATCTCGATTTCGTTTTCGGCCTCGACCCGTGTCGACCTCCTTCGCATTTTTTTTTCTGTTGTCGCGTGTATCAATATACAGTCGTCTCATCTCCCACACGTGCCACCAGCTGCTGGTCCATCCCTCTGCTCGTCTACAAAGGAAAGCACACGCTGCACTGTATCATTAGATTCCACACTTCTATATGTAATACGGCGCGAGTAAGTGTGTTAACGCGAGCGGAAAAATAATATGACGTTAAAGACTCGGTAAACTCGCTCGCAGGACCATCCAACCCGCTCGGTGCCGCGGATAATTGCCGCTGCCTGCCTGTCGATGTTTTCTTCTATTTTGCAACGTTTGCTTCAGAGCAGACCGCACCCGCGCGGTCTAAACGAAAAGTTCATTACTACCTAATGGTTAATAGCGAAATGAATAATGCCCGACCCGGCTGAATTGGTATGGTTATTACGTGTACGCAACACGCAAGAGATGTGCGACGATCAGCTGTGCGAGACAGGCTACCTACAATCACATCTACCACAAACTCGAAAAACTATTCGATACGAAAACAAAAGTAAACAATCGAAAGGATCGCGACGCAGTTGCCGCCACCGCGATCGAAAGTGTATCTGCTAGACTGAATCGATTGATAGCGACGAGTGATGATCAACAATGTCTTTTGATGGATCCATATATATCTATAGACGATGTGTTTTTAAACAGCAATGAATACAATGAATAAAAGTAAAATCTTGGCACTTTTCACTTATTCTCGAAATTTAACATCTTTCGTAGTCAGTTGATAGGTAACTACGACGGATTAGGTACTCCTTACACTTTTTGAAATTCATATTAAAGAACAGCTTACCGTGCCATGCCCTAATACCGTGACCTTAAGGATGCTCTTCACTTCAAAGAGCCCTGTAAAAATCAATAATCTATGTTTCTTGATTTTTTAAACGCTATATTATTGCTTATTGTGTGTTTTATGTATAATAAATATGATTATTGGAATTCCAAATGTTTAATCCATTGTTAAAATCAAAATTGTAAAACATAGCATTGTTCCTAATACCGTGTATGTGACCCGCATACATTGGTGGTTCTTTGAATCATCACTATATCAATCATACTAAGTTCATATTTAAAAGAACCTATGCGTCAAACGTTGCCTAGAGGTTTGTGCAATTGATTCATAAAGTAAAAAGTATCAATAATATTTTCAGTTTGCAAGTTTTAGCCAAAACACGGTATTTGGAACACTAAAGGAACCATGACCTAATACCGTGTATTGTTACTTTGCACTAACATTGTGTAAATATTTTTAATTGCTTGTTTTTGTAAATATGTGCCAAATTTATCACGCCTAACTTGAGAAGTTTCGATATGCAAATGATGTAACTAGTTACTCAGTTAAAAAAATAATACACTTAGTAAAATATTTGAGTTTTTTGTCAAATACACGGTATTAGGAGGCACACGGTATTAGGGCATGGCACGGTACACTCAATCTGAATAGAAAATAAATGTCGCTGACACCGAGGAAAAATCTGCATCTCCCCGTTTTCCGAGGAAGTTATGTCGTCATTGCTGAGTTAATGCATAAAGAACACGCTTACAATGTTTGCAGTAAGAAAAAAATATCTAAACACTTCATGATATATGGGGAATTATGTTTTTCGGCAGTTTTGTTCTCTTCGTCATGGGGGATTTTTTGAAACCTGTTGAACTCAGAGTTGTCCTCAAATCCTTCCCAACCAAGTTGAATTATATAACCAAGTTTCAAGCAATTTGGCCGACAAATTCACCATAAGTGAAGAGAATAAGTCACCCTACATGAAAAACCGTTATTCGCAGTTAAACAATAGCATAGAACGAGCTCGCCAATTAATTATCCCATCGTTGCCAATTGAAAAATCTAAATCATAGACAAATGCGCAGAGATTACGAAGTGCAAGTGTACACATTCACTATTATAATAAGGAATGTATTATTATTATCATAAAGAATTACATTTTCCTTATGGACGATACCGTGATTGGAAAATTAAAAAAAAAAAGACAATTACACCGTCTTTGACCTTGCGGCCTCTACAGACTGAACAGTACAAATATTCGACAACGGACAACAATACGTTGTTGAGAGGTGTCGAGCATTCCTTTCCAATCAAACGAATCAAATCTCTGCTCTGAGATGAATGCCCTCTAGGGTAAAATCTAAAAAAAAATCTGCTATGTTTCAAAGTAAAACCAATGTATAAAGTTCGTTAATATTAACCAACTATTTCTCTCTCTCTCTATTTCAGGTAATAAATCATCCAATGTCACATGCTTTAAAACCCGGCGTAAAGTAAGTGTATTCCATCGTTGAAAGGGTGCCTGTACCTGTTATGGCAGTCTATTATTTGAAATAACGAGAAGGCCTACACTTACACAAGGAACCAATGAGATAGCTGCTTGGAATTCTGAAGATTTCCTTTTTTATGGCGAGAATAACGCTTGCTACGTGATTGTAATCGCTTGTTGCCAACAGATCGTGGAGTTCACTGCATCTGCACAAGTTCATGCGGATGTCGGAATGTTATTGAGATATTACTTTTGACAGAGGGCTCCCACGGTGGTGCGTGGATGCCAAGCGTAGAGTGATAGATCGTGTGTTGATTACTCTGAAGATGGTGCGGCACATTTCGTTTGGTTGCATAACTTGTAAGCGTTATATGATGGATAGATTTTAAGGGCGAACGGAACGGTCGAGGAAATATCCGCCATTGCTCTGTTGCTACTAAGATGGTAATCTCAGATTCTACTTCATATAATGGAACTAAAATCTATCATTGTGTATGCTCACTTGCAGTGCATATGCTGATTGTATTTCAACCTCATCTGAGCGATAGAAATCGAGATTACCATTTTCAAAATCGCGAGGCAAATTGTTAGAAAGAGAGGCAAGATAGGAAAAATAACACAGCGTCCCGTTTCACCTTAATTGATTTGCACTATGCTGTGGACGTTGGAAGGAAGGAAAACGTCCTATTGAACCCGTTTCTGGTTTAAGTGATGGCTATCAATATACATGAATTGTATATGTAGTGCAGAGGGATAAAGTAGAAAGATACAAAGTTAAACGGAATCCGGAAGGTTCGACATGACTGACCTTCTTGGAAAGAATCCGTGCTGGTCAGTAAATTTGTACTACTTGCAATTGATAAATAACACATTATTGACAACAATTTCGAAAACTTTCGAGCAGGTGGATAAAGTGGTTATTCCACGATAGTTATTGACATCATATTGATCTCCTTGCTCATGTACTGGAAACAGATATGAAAACTTCCAGCTCTGCAGAAATAGCCTGTTTTGAAACGATAAGCTAAAGATTCTAGACAAAGGCTTCAGTAACGCGAGAGTACATCGTTTCAGCAATGCCAGCGGAGAAAGCGAGTTTGAAAAAAAAAAACATTTTGGGATTTTTCCAGGGGTTTCTGCACTGATTTCTTCAGCTATTTCTCCTCGGATTCCTTCAGGGAGTACTCCCGCATTCCTTCATTGATTCATATCTGGTTTCCTTTAGGGATTCTTCCAAAAATCTTCCTGGAATTCCTTCAGAGATTTCTCCCACAACTCCGTCTTTGACTTTTGCCGGATTTCCTCTCGGTATTCCTTGCTGGTATTCTGTAAAAAAAATAATCCAGGATTTTGTTAAGCACGCCTCTTAAGATTATTTCAGGAATTACCCCAGGGATAGTTCATGGATTGCTCTCGAGATTCCTTCAGGGATTTCTGCCACGATTGATTCGTAATGTATCCCTCTAGGAGTTCCTGCTAAGGTTCCTTCCGGGATTTATTCCGGAATTCTTTGAGGGATTCCTCCCACGATTCATGCCAATATTTCTCCTAGGATTCCTTCCGATACTTTTCCTGAGGTTGGATTTCTCAAGATAATTTTGCTGGAATTTCTGCATAGCGTAACGACCCATGTTTTCAGTATGGCAAAATATGTTAGAAGGGACTGGAGAATGCCATAAGAATGTTTATAATGTCGTTTTCGTTTTTGTGGCGGTGCTACACCACTTCGTGCTACACTTTTCACAGAAAAAACGAACATTTTCGGTGCAGTTGCGTTGGTGTGCGTGAATAAAAACCAAAATATTTACAACTTTGCAAACGCTGATTGGTGGACACGGTGCGCACCTGCTCTCCTCTTCTCTTCTTCTTGGCGTAACGTCCTCACTGGGACAAAGCCTGCTTCTCAGCTTAGTGTTCAATGAGCACTTCCACAGTTTTTAACTGAGAGCTTCCTCTGCCAATGACCATTTTGCATGTGTATATCGTGTGGCAGGCACGAAGATACTCTATGCCTAAGGAAGTCAAGGAAATTTCCTTTACGAAAAGATCCTGGACCGACCGGGAATCGAACCCGACACCCTCAGCATGGTCATGCTGAATACCCGTGCGTTTACCGCCTCGGCTATATGGGCCCTGCTACACTCTCGAATTTTTGAGTGCTGCACTATCTTGAACGGTGCAGAAAAAGTGCTACACCGGTGTAGCACGAAAACCAAAAACGAACATTTTCGGTGCAAAAGTGCTGCACCGGTGTAGCACCACCGAAAACGAAAACGACATAAGAAAATGCAATGATTGGAACACGAAAATGTGATCTACCCACGGGACGTTACGGGCTCCGTTAAAGATCGAGCATCTATTAAACCCCCTAAACCAATCCAGTTCCACACTTTGTGAAGGGTCCGCAAATCGTCCTCCACTTGATTGACCATTTCAAATCCAAGTTTTTACACAATTTCATAATTATATTATACTTCTATCCTCTCCTCCAAAGCCTGACGAAGAAAATTACAAAATCCAAACATTTGATAATGACCATTGGTTTATATCTCACTTTACTTCCCTTCCGAAATTCTTCCAAACTCATAATGTCGGGAGAGGGATTTGCTCTCAGGTCCTCGGCTTGATAGTCACGTGTTTTAACCATCACACCAGGTTCGCTCCTCAGTGGGTGATTTTTTTGGTTGACAGAGATTATCCGGATGATAGCTTAATAATGTCCGGATGCTCTGAACAACGCTTAGCTCTTAAATTTAGGCACATATTATAAACCACAATTTTGAAAAAAAAATGATTCGTACTGGCTCGCAAAAAATAAATATTTTTTTGGTAGAAAAACTTTCAGAATGATTTTAGCAGAAATGCAAAGAAATACATCTTTAAAGTTTTTCCACAATTTTTCACCAGAAATGTCAATGGTGGGGGCTGGCTCATCGAATCTTCCGGTCCGCTTTAGTGCTTTATGCATCATTGTGGCCAGGTGTTGTTCTAGTTTTTCCAGCTGTATTGTAAAGCATGAGCGGTGATCCTTGGCATCCTTGTGAAATTAGAGGACTCGGAGTGTTGATCGACCACCGATTACTGCTGGCAGATGCAGTGGAAAGTTTGTCTTAATACGTATCAATCGTCTCTGACAAACGAGAAAAACTGACTTCACTGATTACCTGTCTCTGAGCCAAATTTGGTATAGAGTCTTCAGTCTCCGATTAGTCGCTTCATGTTTGATGGAGGCTTTCAATCAAATGGGGTTACACAGTCGCTATCCGAATGAAGAGAACAATATTCCGCGTAATATATCACAAATCAAAAGAGGTGCGGTACATTACGTGGAATGGAGATGCTGAATTGGGTACCAGACCAAGTCCCTGCTGGGTGGCGCGAAATAGATGAGCCATAGACAATAGAATCGTCAATGTCGTAGGGCATAGTATGTGACTATTGTCGAAACAACTCTATTTTTGGTCATTGTCCAACCAAATCATAAGCGGCGTCCACTTACACTAAGCGCATAACTATGTTAGGGTCAAGATTAGGATGAAATTATTGGTAAAATATAATAACACTTTTTAGTTTGTTTAGTTAGTTGAACTAGAGTTAACTTTTATTGAGACATTTTCTGTAGGTTTATTCTGGATTACAATACATTAGCTGCCCTTTAACTGAATTATTTTATAACAGTAAACAACATTATTCCTTCTTGATAAAAGATGTATTAACAAAAGCATTTCAATGTGGACATAGAATTGCCACACTATATATCTGATCAGATATTTTTCCGGTATTAAATTTGGGGTGGAGAGTTAAACACTTACAGAAAATAGTTTTTCAATGTCAAACAAGCATCACATGAACACAGCTACCAATGAACCAAACCTTCTCTACTGTCTTCTCAATTTGCCGCTTCCTATCCTTAATTGAACTTATCTGACACTAGTTAGGACTGCCTGTGGAAGATCCGGGTTTCTAATTCTGTGTAGGACTTGTTAAAACAGGATGCCTGATATGTACTGCGGACAAATGGGCTGGAAGTACTGAGCAATCACAATTACTGTCGTACTAATCATATTAAATGCATGCTTTTCTACTTACATCCCGAACGTCGCCAACCGGCAAAGAGGACATGACGAAAAAAACGCAAGACGGCCCTAACAAAACCTAGGAAGGCGATGAAAATGGTCACCGATGCAACGATATGGAAACAAAATAGATGAGAAATTATCGACCAAATCATAATCTATGAACATATCGCTAATGTTCTTTATCATTCTTTCTTCTTCTCGTTTCAGCAACAAAATCGAAACCTCTCTACTATCTCTTTATTTTCTACTTCTTCCCATCCTATTCCCACATCTTCCTATATCCTTCTACCCCATCTATTTAATGTATCTGACACTTGTTGGGACTGGTAACGCCAGCGCCTGCCTGTGGAAGATCCCGGTGTGCTAATTCGGTGTAGGACATGTTAACGGGGGAGGCTTAGTAGGTTCACATCTGCCTACAAGCAGATGGGCTGACAGTTGTCGGCCTGGGTGTGGACTGAGCAATTACAATTACAATTACAATTTTCACCAGAAATGTCAATGAGAGGTGGCATACCAATGTGATATAGAGAAGGTGTGGAGGAACTCATCCTTTGATTGTGTTAGTAGGGACTGGGAAATAAACAACTTTTGAGGGGAGGGTTGGTGACGTCATACAAGCTCAACAATAAGCATGTTTGCCTTACCATCAATCTGCACCTTACCACCACAGTGATTCGTGCGTTCGAAAGCATAAAACAACTGGAACAAAACTAGGGTTAGGGTAATGCTCCTCATATACTTACTCCCTTTACGTCTACCCTATATATTTAAAATCTGCAGCGCTATTATTTTGGGGAATTTCATTTTTCCAGGTCCTATTGAACGGTGGAGTCAAAAAACTTTGTGCCGGATAACGAGGCATCAAACCATTGCCATCAGCCAATCAACTACCATTTTTTAGAATTCATATGTTCTGCGTGTTGCAAGTAATCGTTGAGTTCGAAACTTGATGCATTTTAACCTAAAATAGAACAAAAATGTTATAAAATCTAGCAAACTCTCCATTTTTTCGACCGCTGCTAAACTTGCCCTTGTTTGTGTTTGAAAAAATAACACGCAAATCACCCTTGGTAACAACACAATGTAGGGGTAGTGGGCAGTGGGCGGGCTCTGAATTTCACAACAACTGACCGTATGACGTCAAGCGTTGTCAAGATTCTACGGGTTGCTATGAAAAATAAAAGACCGCGCACTAACACAAGCAAAGTACTGTGTATTACACAAAATGATCTCTTCACCTTACTTACATCACATTGGTGGCATACCCCTCAGGGGTAAAACAAATTTGATGAACTTTGAAGAAGATTTTCGGACTAAAACCATGAAATTAGATTGTTTCCATGATAGCTTCCGCTGGTACAGTTTGTGAAATTTTGCCAACCTGGGCCATTTTTTTTACGTGTATTTTAACTTAACGTTGAACTTTTCGTCATTGAAATCATCGTCATCATCAAACATTTGAAAGCAGTTTTTTCGTTCAAAACAAGAGTTTTTGCTATGAAAATATATTCATTGTACTCCACATAAGGAATATAATGCAGTGAATATATTTTCATGATCCTTGTTTTGATTTGCAGCGAGAAAACTGTTTTTTATTTTCCGAAAAATGATGACGGATGCTTGAGCCTTAAATGCTAATTCTACACTCAACCTGGGCCATGTTTCAATGATACAAAAAAGTTTTTTTTTTAATATTCTTGAAACTCGTTGATGATGGATTTCCTTGTATTATTGCTTTGTAGGAATTCTTAATGGTATTTTTAGCGAAATTTCTTATTGAGTTCATAGAAAAGCTCCCTGCAATCACAGAAACCATCACTGTAAGAATTTTCGATAGCGACATTTTCAATTCTTTCAAAAAAAACACTAAAGGTATTAGAAATTCCGTCATTTCTGATGATTTTCTGGTGAATTTTTGTCGTGAAACTTGGTGGGTTTGGTGGGTTCATTGAAAATAATTAGACCCGTATTTTTTATTTCGTCATTAGGATGACCAATTTTCCCATAAAAGACACTTTTTTGAAGATTATTATATTTTGAATTCTCCTAAAACTATAGATATCGAGTTTTATGAGGATTTACAATTTTAGAGAACCAAGTATTAAAATATATGACATTCTATATTCAAAAAATCATATCTCGGATTTAAAAAATTAAAAACATACATCTCTGCTTTTTGATATGTTACGCCGAATTTCCTGAATTTTCTGATTTTATCAGGGTACCTCCCTGGTTTCGAGACCATTAGACGTAAAAAAAATCAATATGTATTCAATTTTTTGCACCTGTTTTGGCCCTTTCAGCGTATTTTTCCTGAAAACTACAATATCTTTCAAAAAAAAAAAAAGCGGACAACAGGTTCAAAAGTTATGATTTTTGCTTTGTTTTACAAAATCTTAATATTCTAGACCACCCCATCTAAAAACTGGTCACCCAAATTAACTTGAAAATATTGTCTTTGTAACTACTGATATAAAAATGGAAGCAAAATTACAAGTTAAAACCTAGAAGACTGGATTCTCTGGATTTTTTATGGAATTTTGCAAAGTATCTACCGCAAAATTTGAAGAAAAACTACTGAAGGATTTCCCAATGTTATTGAAATCTGAAAAGCTGTCTTAAGGACAGAAGTGTAAACATTGTAGAGGTTTTTTATACCTATTTCCTAATGCGAATCTCAGGAATTGCCTTATGTCTTTCTTGGAACTATTGATAGAAACAATTTTGTAGGATTTTCTGGCGAGAATTGTTACTGAAATCTAGAAAGTTAAAAGACGTTGCAAATGTTGGAAGAATTTTAAGCCCATTTCTTGAATGGAAAGTTAATCAAATGCTCTGAATAAAACTTAAAAATGGCTGTACAAGATTCATTTAAACTCATAGAGCAACTCGATAAAAAACTGTATACATTTTTGGATTTTGCGTTATAACTTTTTTGAAAAGCTGTATCCACTACTCATCAGTTTCCACTAAAAATTATTCATGAGTTTCCAAGAGAGTTCTTCAAAGAAATTAAGTCAAAATTTTGTTTTTCAGGGATTGAGGATTTCTCGACAAAATCAACTACAAATTGTTTATGAATAAAAATCCTCAGTTTTTTTTAATTTTTTTTTTTTTTTGAGGAAAATTACTTCAAGAATTGTCATAGTTATCCCCAGATTTTTCAAATAAATCATCAATTTACACAAAATAAGAATGGCCCTGGCCAAGTTCGCAGGGGTTGACGGTATTGAAGTGAAGGAGTTTCATTTTGATTATTGTAATGTAGTGTTCTTTAGTGAAACATATCACCTTTTTAACACTTTAATGCGCCTCCAACGGTTCATCACGAACCGGCTGCTGCAGATGGAGTATGGCTGATCATATGCATCAGACATGCTCGATAAACAGGAGGAACCGCCGGGGCTCAGTAGAGTCTATTCCCAAGCAAAAGTTCCAAGTCGGTTGGATTTGAGATGGTTTTGATGATCGTTACAAATCCTGATAAAAGTATTATAGGATTTGTGACAGGTTTTGGAACCTTTTACAGCCAGCTGACTTCAAAATGTTGTTTGGGCTCTATTTCCCACGTTTCTCGGTTGATTTTGATTAATAATTTATTAATGTCATAGTCGCTTTTTCGAATTTTTACAATGTTGGTTGGTCATATTTTCTTTAAATAAAGCAATTAAAATCAACCGAAAAATTAAGAGTGGGAAGGAGATTTGCAGCATTTAATTGTGCTGATAGATTCGAAGCTAACGTGCGAACACTTAAATGCATTGTTGACGTCAATGCGTTCGACGTGACATTTTGGACAAAAACTGACTGCTTTATATTAACTGAACAACGTTACTTGTGTATGACTAGGTTGACATTTCTAGGCTACGCTTGAGAAAATGACATGGTTATCTAGGTAGGAACGATAGGACAATTGAACGAATTTGAGTATTTTTAATAGTATTTGTAGCGGGATGAAAGTTGACATGAAATCTTTATTATTTTAAAATTTTATTGCAATCAACTGACCAACTTGGCGTATTTTTGATTATCTCTTAGATGTTCAGAAATTCAGTTACATGTTTCTGTGGATTTTGGAACGATGACAATTTAAGGACACAAGAGATGAACACAAGTAGAAAACGATTAGCGAAATCAAGAAAACAATTTGACACAGGATCGACTATATTTTAACATACAGGGTTCGATTGATTCGATGAAAAAAAAACAACATACGACAACTGACTTAACGAGGAGAAAAACATATTTAACCATACCACAAAATCAAACAAGGAGACAAACACAAACCGTGTGACCATAACACTACATAGGCAAATCCTGACTGACTGACCAATTGAAAACTTTCCAATCTTCTACCGTATCTTTCTGAGTCAGTTGCAACAGTGTCTTAATGGATATCATTTTCCGCGTACGGCTGGCAAACTGCTTCTGAAAGATTACGTACTCTTTTCTATCTTCGGGTCTAGTGTAGAGGTTTCAACTCTATTCAGAGTGCAGCTAGAAACCCAGCAAAAAAAAAAATTACACAAAATAAGAATGGGAACTACCTATAGGAATTATACCAAAATTACATCAAGAATTCCATCATTCACATCTTCAGAATTCCCGTGATAGCGTAAACAAATCTCTATAAATAATTCACCAGAGAGTACTCCAGTTATTTGTCCAGATTTGTAATTGGAACTTCATCGTCTATTTCTTTGCCTTTCTAAGATGTTAGGCTGAGCGCATCACAGTGGTGTAGATCACGTTCAGCTAGCCTGTCTGGGTCATATTCACCCCAACATCCTACTAGGGTCAAGGAGTGCACAAAAAATCTTTTGGGAATTCCGATACAAATAAAATCAAATATGGGTTTCGTTACAAGACCTGAGGAATAAAAAGCAAACTTCAAGCTTATGTAACATGTAGAATTGTTTTGGTATGTTTTAACGTCTTAGAAAAATTACGTAACTATCCCAATATGATAAAGACACTAAAAATACCCCAGTAAATTTTACAGATCCACTTAAAGGTTTGGATTTTGGAATGTTTTGTATGCTCCAAAAGCATATGGATAGTCAGGGCCCGTGGCGCAGTGGTCCACACGTTCGCTTCATAAGCGGATGGTCATGGGTTCGATCCCAGCCCCGGCACTTGCAATTTTTCGTCAGTTGCTCTTTCCCCCGAGAGCAACTGACACCTGACCCTCTTCGGAGCATAGAGCTCTAACGGACCCGGAATTTGGATATCGGCGAACCGCAACTCATAATGGACGACCCCTAATTAGACTGGAAAAGGAACAGCAGCCACACATCAGCATCGTCGTGCTCATTATTCTACCGTGGACAGGGTAGAAAAGTTGAAGCAGACAAGGCACCAGTTCGATATAGTTGAATTAGAATAGAATACATGTAGGCGCTTTACAAAGTGTAAGTGCAGCGTCCAATTGGAATCGCTCACGTAATGCCCTAGTGGACAAAAGAGCTGTAAATTAGGTAAAGTGATTAAGAATAAAAAAAGCATATGGAGAAAAGCCGGGAAATTTAAAATCAAAATGCGGGAAAAATGCGGGAATTTCATTTTTGTTTTTGTGTGGCCACCCTGAACTTCGTGTGACGGCGAGCTTTGTTCGATCATAGAGTACTACTACTGTGACGTCCAAAGTATGTAAGCTCAATTTCCTGCCTCAATACGCAAATGTTGCTCAAGTCGTTAACTCAGGTGCTAATCAAGATGGTTAACCAATGTGTGCAAGTTTAATGACTGTTTTTCAAAAAATAATATATTTTGTTTATATTTCAAAAACCACATATTTTTGTCATATAAAAATTAACTCATAACTCAATTCACCCTTTAGCTGGAACAAATCTGAGCCGGGATTTGGATTTAGTGGCCCAGAACCTGTTAGAAACACATAAATTTGCTAATCAGACAGACCAACTATTCATTTTTGTTACTTTATGAAATTTGCATTTTGAAATTGATTAAGCTTTGTAGAAGTTGACTTTTTGGAAAATGATTGTTGAAACAAACTAGTCCTGATAGGACAAACCGTAATGGTACTGCAATATTGCAGTAAATGTCACTGCAAACGCAAATTGTTTTATACATTCGTCGATTGATGAAACACCCCCTTTCCATTAGTTGTGCATGCATGAAAGCCGACAAAGCAGTGGAGAAGTGGAATTATTATTATTCAAAACTTTTTTTCTTCTCTTTGCTTTACGTCTCACTCTCCAACGCGTTCACCATTTTTCGCCCGGCAACATTTTCTTAGAGCCGTATTGTCTTTAGTCGAGCTTTGTTAGTGCTTTGCTCTACAGTATTTGACATTTCGCGCGGATCTCCGGTTAAAGTCGGTTTGGCAAGTTTTTTGTGCATTTTGTTGAAAAAAAGTTCGGCATTTGAGAACGATGTTGTTTTGCCTCTCCTAACTGTCGTCATCATTTTCACCACCCAACCTTGGACCTGCTATGAAGCATTAGCTTGGCATCTGATGTGATTCCGACCTTTCATCGAACCCAAATCCTTTTTTCCGAGGATGATAGATTTAGCTCTCTTGTGAATTCGGAGGAAGCCTCTACGTTGGTTGTGACGCATGTGATTTAATTATAGTGATAAACAACATAGTTAAACCCAGGCCGCCTAGAGGTCGTGCTCATCGTTCACCGTAGAGGAGAAGGTCTAATCCTACCAGCAAGCAGCATTGGCTGTTGTGTGTTTTAGGTGAAGAAGCTAAGTGCAGACTGTAGACAGGCCGCCCTAGGATACAATATACCGGACGAGTAAACACTCACAGCAGGATAAAATGGGTGTGTATATCGTGTCGTCGTTGTCGTTGGCTACAGCACAGCATTATTGTTTGGAAAGTCTTCTCTCTAGGATGGTGTGAGACTGTTTTTCCATTTCATTCAACGTCTTCGATTCACCAGAGCTGCCCAATAGCCCAGTATCTATAGTAGAAGATTGGTGCGACTGAAATGTGTTTTTATGTGATTATGGTGCGATAATAGCCGAAAATGGGACGCAAGTAGTAATTAGAGTCGAGCTAGATATCATGACATCTTATTATGTGCAAAGTAAGAGATAAAGGCGGAGATTTGAAAATAACAAAACTACGAGTGAAGTTGAATAACTTCTTTACCAATGGCAATGGGAATGATTGAAATTGAACCTGTGCTTTTCTAGTGTAGAAAACCTTTTTGAAGTCCGTTTTTGCGTGACTCAAACTAAAATGATATTTTATTTAGCAATACATTAAATGGAAATGATGAAACTTACAGTTAGTTTTCTTCTTCGAGGGATAATCTGTTTATGCTCTAGGGAAGCGACGCCGAATGAGGTTATGTGCACTGTCTCTCAATTGTAGCTGGAATTATTTAAAACTGATTGAAATTTACCGACTAAGTGAAAATCGTACTATCTTACTAGTTTACAGAAGATTGGACATTGTCATTGTTCGGCATACAGTTTTGAAATACATTAATCATTATTGCCTAGGAAACATAAACAATCAATTCATGGTGTTTAAAAATCATTGAAAAATACCGTTAACTCACAAGTACCACTGCTAGAGTGAAACATCTCAAAGCTAATGCCTATAATCTAACACTGTGTACTCTGTTAATGATTTATGCTTAACGTATTTAACTATTTTTTAGGAAATTGGGGATCTACTACAAATCTGTCGCACGAGGTAAACCAATCTTTTCTCTTCCTTGTTTACCAAAACAAACTCGTCGCTTCTGATGCTGACGTACTGCAGTTGTACAAAGGGCCTATTTCTCGTTTAACGTAACAGCCCCGCCCGTAATGCCTCTCCTTTAATCGGCTTTACCACTTTCCATTATATCCAGAAGCGCCACCTTGACAGCAGGCCGCTGCATCACTCCTGAGTTGGTCTGAACATCGACCTTGCGCACCTGGCCGTCAGGGCCCGGATAGATCTTGATCACCTTTCCTCTCAGCCATCCATTCCTTACTTGTTCATCCACAATTACGACTAGGTCATCGACTTGTAACGGACGAACTTCATCGAACCACTTCGTTCTTCTAGCGATCGTAGGTAGATAAGCTTGGATCCAACGTTTCCAGAACTGATTTAAGAGATGCTGCATCAACTTCCAGTTTGTTCGGAGTGACAATTCTTCATTCACCGGAACTCTCGACGACGTGTTTGATCCATCCGAGCTCATTAATAGAAAACTATTTGGTGTGATGACTTGGTGTTCAGGGGATTCCAAGGGCACAAACGTTAGTGGATGGGAATTAACGATCATCTCAACTTCAGTGAGAAGTGTCACCAGATTTTCGTCGTCCAAACGGTCTTTGTGAGAAAGTACCTTGAAAGCTTCTTTAACCGACCTCACTTTTCTTTCCCACACCCCTCCCATATGTGGGGCGGAGGGTGGATTGAAAACCCATTCAGTGTCAGCGTTAGTGAACGTGCCAGCTACGTCTCGATTGATTGCCTCTATCTCCTTGGCAAGATCTCGCGCAGCTCCCTTGAAATTAGTGCCATTATCACTAAAGATTTGCTGAGGAGCACCACGCCGGGCCACAAATCGTCGTACAGCCATTTTGCACGACTCACTTGTTAGGTGATGAACTACCTCTAAGTGGACAGCGCGTACCGATAAACATGTAAAAAGCGCGACCCAGCGCTTTACTTCGGATCTTCCTCTTTTTATTATGAGTGGCCCGAAGTAATCCAGTCCAGTAAATGTGAATGGTCGCACGTATGGATTCACTCTATGCTGAGGAAGTGGAGCCATCTTTGGTTCACGTGGTTTTGCTCGGTATACACGGCACCACGTGCACCTGCGTACCACCTTCCCAACGGCTGTTCGCATCTTTGGTACGTAGTATCTTCGTCGCATCTCATTTATCACGGTCTCGGTGTTTGCATGGCCGTAACGTTGATGGAAATGCAGAATCAATAAGGTCGTCACATGGTTTTCTTTAGGAATAATTATTGGATTGCGGAAGTCGTATGCATAGTATGCTGCATGTGCATCAATCCTACTTTCCATCCGCAGAATGCCGTCCTCATCGATGTACGGAGACAGTTTCACAAGTGGGCTTGATTTCGTAATCCGATTCTTCGATTCTTTCGAACAGTTGGCGCCTTTCTGCAGGCATGCCACTTCGTCCGGGAACTGTTGCAGTTGTACCATACGCAAAATACTCTTCTCGGCCTGGTCGTAATCCTGTCGGGACAAAATCACGTTCGGGGTTCTGTTCGTGTTATCATCAGTTCGTGTTTTTGACCTGCATTGATGGATGAAATGGTACAGATGGGCGACTCTCTTAACAAGGTCATTCCAGGTCGAAAAATTCGTGAAGTTGACCGGTGGGTTGCTGTTAGTGTTGAGATGTACGTGTACCGCTCTGAGTTCTTCGTTCACTTCTGATGAAATTGGCTCTGCTACATCCCATTCGATATCCGGCTCATGGAGAAATGCAGGGCCGTTGAACCAAACACTTTTGGGGTCGAAGCATGGCCCATTTCCCCATTTCGTTGCCATATCGGCGACGTTTACGTCCGATTTCACCTTTCGCCATTCACTGATGTCGCTATCGTTCAGAATTTCAACAACTCTCAGTGCCACATATTGGCGATAACGTCGAGGATCCGCTCGCAACCATGCCAATACAGTCGTAGAGTCAGTCCATATGAATCGTTTTGAGATGGGCAGCGTGTGGTTCTCCAAGATAGTCTTCATTAGACGCACACCAAGAACTCCCGCATTTAACTCATTGCGTGGTATGGATTGCGGTTTCAGCGGTGTCACCTTCGATTTAGCAGCAATAAGTGCACACCGTGGAACCCCTTGATCAACTATTCGAAAAAAAGCTACACTGCAGTAGGCCTGCTCACTCGCATCCACGAAGATGTGCAGTTGTAGATTTGTGTAACACTCGTCATTCGATCAATCCGGGAAATAGCATCTTGGTATACGCACCTCGTTTAAGTTCGGACATCGTACAATCCACCGCTGCCAGTTCAGGAAGTCTGACTCTGTAATGGGGTCGTCCCACTGAACTGCCGACCGCCAGATATCCTGGATTAGAATTCTTCCATGAACCGTATAGAACGAGATTAGCCCGAGAGGGTCGAAGAAACTCATCACCACACGGAGTACTTGACGTTTCGATGGTTTTACCTCGCCAGACAGCAGTGGTTCCAGGTCGTCCTTGAACTGTACGCTGATCGTGAGCACATCTTCGGACGGGATCCATGCAATACCCAACACGCGTTCTGTTGCAGTAGTTTAGTCGGCCGTAAAATTCTTCGTTGCTTCGTCGCTTTTGTCTCCCATTCGTTCCAAGACCTCAACCGAATTGGATTGCCAGTTACGTATCTCAAATCCTGCGTTTTTGTGGATGGTACGTACTTGGTTCGCTAACTTTACGAGTTCGTCTATCGTATCTCTGCTGTCGAGATAATCGTCTACATACGTATTTTTCACGATGGCTTCGGATGCTTCGGGGAACTCGGTTGCATGTTCCAAGGCGTTCAAGTTTTTTACGTGCTGTGCAGAACAAGGAGAGCATCTTGCTCCGAACGTGACGACATCCAACATATAAATATCCGGCTCAGCTATCCCTTCGCAGCTGTATAGGAACAACTGCGACTGACGATCAATCTCTCTCATCTTTATTTGTAAGAACATCTGCCGAATATCTCCTGCAATAGCGTACATTCTTTGACGAAAACGGAAGACGACTCCAAGAAGCGCGACTAACATATCCGGACCTTTCAACAGTTCCGAATTCAGGCAAACATCTCCAACTCGGGCAGCAGCATCCCAAACGATACGTATTTTGTTGGGTTTCGGGAATTCCGAACTATCCCGAGAGGTAAGAACCACGTGCGGCGCTGGTCTAATTGTCGGAACTCTTCTTCAGTAACTTTATGCGCATATCCTCTGGAGAGAAATTCGGCAAGTTGCTCTTCGAATTCAATTTTTAGATCTGGTGATTTCGTCAATTGTCTCTGGAGGCACTTATGTCGCTGCAGAGCCATCGGGTAACTATTAGGAAGTCTGATCTCGTCATTATTCCATAGTAGTCCTGTCTCATACCTGCCATCCTCGGTGCGTTTGGTGGTGTCTTTCAAGATTTTCCGAGCGCGTTGGTCTTCAGGTGCTTCCGGTAGGACGACAACACTATTGATTCCGACGGTTTCCATATTGAAATAGTCTTTGACCAACTCGTGCAGATCTTGAGACGTTTTGCGATGGCAACCGTGAACGTGGATGTGATTTGGCCCCGATTGATTGGCATGTCCACCACAAATCGTCCAACCAAGTCTTGTTTTGGTTGCAACTGGTTCTCCGTTTCTACCTTCACGCCTGCTAAGGGGAACGGTCAATTTGATGTTGTCCAGTCCAATAAGCATTTGAGGATACACCTCTGCATAACTTTCGACAGGAAGTCCGTCCAGATATGGATATTGTCTTGACAGGTTCTTATAGTCCAAAGTTTGCTTAGGTAGTCCTAGGCTTTCAACGGTTCGGACGTCCGACAGGGGATATTTTGTCTGATTGTTGTGGTTCGAAATATTTAGTTCCACGCGGCGCGACGTTTCTTCGTTCCTTGTGACGTTACAAGTCCATTGGAGACAGAGAGTACCGCTTTCGCCGTCAAGTCCGAGCTCGCTGGCAATGCTCGATTCCAGAAGGGTCAGCTTCGATCCATCATCCAAGAAAGCGAAAATGGTGATGGATTTCCCCTTGGCCTCTAGAGTTACTGGGAGGATTCTGAAAAGAGTTCCGCATGTCTCTTGACGATGTGTGCTGACTGTACCCGATTGTGGTTCCACTGGGTTTGGTGCAACATTGGCGGACTTTCCGGGATGGAGAAGCTTGTGGTGCATTTCCTTACAATTGTCGAATTCGCACGGTTGTTTGGTCCGGCATGGCCATTTTCCGTGACCTGCCAAACACCGTTGACAGAGGCTGTGTTCTTCTACAAACTTCCAACGCTCCCCAATCGGACATCCTTTGAACTTGATGCAGTCTCGAATTTTATGTCCGTCTAGTTGGCAGTAAATGCACGGCCGCAGTTCGGTTCTTGATTGAGTACGCGTTTCATCCTTTTGTTCGTCATCGGTGGAATGTGCATTGACAAATCCTGTCTTCTCCCTCTTGATAACTCGCTTCGATTGTTCCAATGGTACAGTATCGGATGCCAAAGACACTTGACACGCAGCCGTTTTAATCACCGAGACGAAGTTGCTAAAGGCCTTCAGTGTTGCTTCCTGGTTGCGTTGAAGGTGCAGTCCCCAATCCAGCCGTAGACTTGGGGGAAGCTTTCCAACTAACTCTGAAAGAAGCATTGGGTTAGCCAGATGATCTTGCAGCTTCGCGGCTTCGATATACGTGACGAGGTTCTTGACTTCTCGTCCAAATGTCACCAAAGTGTCTAACTTGTTCACATTGGGAGCGGGAGCATTTCGGACCTTTGCAAGCAAGCAATGGACAAGTTGATCCGGCCGGCCGCATTCTTCGCGCAGAGTAGCAATGATTTCCGGAATAGCTTCTGGCAGCGTCAGAATGCTCAATACTTTCTCTCGCGCGCTTCCCACGAGGCTTTTCTGCAATCTCGCTAGATTCTCGTCTGGTTGGATTCCGCACATCTCTGTCGTTGATTCGAATGCTTTCAAAAACATAGGCCACTCCAGAGGATCACCGGAGAATTTAGGGAGCTCTCGAGAAACAACTTGTCTAGCGGCGATTTGCTGGGGAGTAATCAGAACAGTTCCTGCGGCTCCAGGCCACTGTGTCGCAAACGGTGTTTGTTGGTCAAGTCGGGATTGCGGTGGAGCCACCGGTGTGGAAGACTTGAACGGCTGCTGTGGCTCGGAGTTCGAATTCCTCAACGACGGGAATGGCACCCGGCTTAATCCTGCAGCAATAGGTTCTGGGAAGAAGTCACATGTTCGCACTTGGTTTACAGCCTCATTAGACTTCGCGGAGCTGGACGGTCCTGTCTGCATAGGAAGTTGCTGTACGTTTTCCGCAAGTGTGTTTCGCACGTAGTCATCTTGAATATGTGCTGCTGGGGAAAATGTTCGTTGGGAAACGATGTTTCGACCACAATTCCATACTTGATTCATTGGTTCACTGGTTGAAGCTGCTGGGGTATTTGACTGTGGCTGAAGCGTCGGCCTGGCAACGATTTTCAGATCTGGAGCATTTAGTGTCTGTATATTATTTTGCTGCGCGACCCATGCACGGGTATTCTCATGTCGGCTACGATGAGATCCTGCGCTTCGCCCGCTAGCACGACTACTCTCGACCCTTTCTTCCGCTTCCAGTTCGGCCTCCAATTGGTGTTTTACGATCAAATACTCTCTTTCCTTTTCTGCTTGCTCACGACGCAATCGATCTTCTAACGCTTTTGCTTCTTCCAGCTGCATCAGCCGGAGGCGTGCGCTTATCCCAGCCGATTGGCCCGACCTGGACGATGGAATCGATCCTCGAATAGAACCGTATGAAGAAGGTTTATTGCAGCTGCCGCAGCGCCAAGATCGATTGCATACTGATGCTCCTACTCCTGCGCAGCTGTAATGCCACCATTGACTACAGCTGTCACAAGCTACCATGTCCTCTGCCTCATCCGGTCGAGTGCATCCACGGCAACAGTGGTTTCCCTGAGCGCTCATCCTCGTAACTTTTGAGCTTGTAGAAAACCTTTTTGAAGTCCGTTTTTGCGTGACTCAAACTAAAATGATATTTTATTTAGCAATACATTAAATGGAAATGATGAAACTTACAGTTAGTTTTCTTCTTCGAGGGATAATCTGTTTATGCTCTAGGGAAGCGACGCCGAATGAGGTTATGTGCATTGTCTCTCAATTGTAGCTGGAATTATTTAAAACTGATTGAAATTTACCGATTAAGTGAAAATCGTACTATCTTACTAGTTTACAGAAGATTGGACATTGTCATTGTTCGGCATACAGTTTTGAAATACATTAATCATTATTGCCTAGGAAACATAAACAATCAATTCATGGTGTTTAAAAATCATTGAAAAATACCGTTAACTCACAAGTACCACTGCTAGAGTGCAACATCTCAAAGCTAATGCCTATAATCTAACACTGTGTACCCAACTAACATTTATTGTGAATGTAAACGTCAACAAAGCGTCCTTAATACGGCTTGATGCTGAGTTACTGTGTTGTACATATGGATGGAAGCTTCTATGCAAGCCCTATACCAATGAATCTGGCGAACTTAATCAGCTTGTACATGCTGTGCGATCAGCTTCTATGCCACCTAGTCAAAGCTCTTTTCACGGCTCCTATGTACATAACCACTAACTGAATAACATCTTGAGAAGGCGCTTTTTCAGCCTTCTTGCAGTTGTTAAATAATAGTTTTACGGCATCCCCAAATTAAACGATTAAATATAATTAGGTTATGGATACCGTGACGCAATACATGTAGAACTGGAATTATCACTTTTAAAATTGAATAATTAAAGTACTTTCCGCTACTTGGAATCGAACTCCCGATCTCCGTATCCACTGGTCCCGATGATGTCTTCGCTGCCACACTGCTATATATAAATAACATAGAAAATAGCCCGTTTTGTTTTACTCCAGACAAGGCTTCATAATTGTGCCACAAGAAACCTTACCCAACTTCATCTTGCTGTAAAAGCTTGTGAAACGTCAAACGCAATATAATGTTTACATTGAACAAGCTGTGTGGTTGCGCCAACAGATTCTTCTTCACAGCTTCTAGCTGAAAGAGTGTTCTTTAAACGGCTAAGAAGCGCTGCTGTTTTGTGTTTTGGCAACATTACAAAACGTACTGTATAAAAGCAGCTGTTGTAGTGGCTGGGACTCTTACTCGATTTGCACATCTTCCGGCAAATCTTCCGGCATTGAATTAAAGTGCAATAAAAGCAATCCAAATAATTTCACAGCACATACATGGATAGCTGTAAAGAATTTGTGTAGTAGCTATATATCCCGCTTAAAGTTTGTTTTGACAATAATGTTTATATCCGACAAGCCGTGTTGGTAAACCAACAGTTTCTTTATTACAGCTTCTAGCCGTAATGAAATCGTATAACGGCCTTTAAAGCGCTGCTGGTTTGGGGATTTGTCAGTATAATGAATTGTACTGTATAGTAGCAGCTGTTTTGTTAGTGGGGACTCCTATTCGATGTGTTCAAGTTTTCACATCTTCCGGGAAATCTCCCGGAGTTGGAATAGGGTGGAGTAAAGGCAGCCCAAGTGACAAGCAATGGATTTCTGAAAACCGAGTTTGGTAGCTGTATGGTGCTTGTTTTGCAGTCGTGTATTAGCTTATGATTTATGTTTGACTAGCTTTCCTTTTATTCAGCGTTGACTGCTTTTACTCGATGGTTACACAACAGAAAGCAAATGACTGAAGCTTATAGCGCTGAAAATGTTAGTTGGGTACTCTGTTAATGATTTATGCTTTACGTATTTAACTATTTTTTAGGAAATTGGGGATCTACTACAAATCTGTCGCACGAGGTAAACCAATCTTTTCTCTTCCTTGTTTACCAAAACAAACTCGTCGCTTCTGATGCTGACGTACTGCAGTTGTACAAAGGGCCTATTTCTCGTTTAACGTAACATCTAGTGAAAAATCTTCTTATTTTTTTCCAACATCAAAATTTTGAAACTGGCTCCATGCTACAGGTAGCTTCAGCGCTACATAAAATAGTTATTTATGCAACGAGGTGTAAAATGAAGATTTTTACAGCACGAGCCGTACATTTATCCAACGAGGCTTGCCGAGTTGGGTTATTATGACGAGTGCTGTAAAAATCAAGTTTTGCAACGAGTTGCATACAACATTTTTTGCAATACGGCCCATACAAAAATGTGCAAAATGTCGATTTTGGCGTTACATAATAAATGGATGCTGCCAAAGACACTTTAATGGGATTTCTACCAGGGTTTATCCCGATATCTTCACAAAAATATCTCTTATATCACAGATAATGTCACGGAAATTCATCTGGAGTTTCCTTCAGAATTCCTCTTGAAGAGTTTCCTTGATTCCTTCCGGTGATTTCTACAGAAGCTTCACTTGGAATATTTCTTAAAGGTTCTCGCGAGATTTATTGGAAGTTTCACCCGAAATTGCTCGGAGTTTCTCCCGGAAGTTCTCTCATTTTTTTACTTGTCTATTATTCTCAGAACTTCTCCCGGAATTCCTACCAGGAGTTTCCTCGAGATTCTAGATTCTCCTTTTGGGATTTCTTTGAAAGTTGTACCCAGAGTTATTTTACGGATTTTTCAAGGAGTTTGTCTGGGAATGTCTCCTGATAAAATCTCGGAAGGTACTATTTATAGGAGTACATACAGTGACCCCTCACTGATGAATCACCTTAATTTTGTACACTATTTATGAATCACCATGTTATTCAAATGAGTGATCCATAAACTGTGGTCATTTTTGCCGATTCATAAATTGTGGGGTCACTGTACATTAAAAACCTTTGGATGGAAACTTGGAGAACTGAATCAAGCAAAAAAAAACTGAGAAACTTGTAGAGGAAAAACCTTTGGTATATTCAAGGAAGAACTCGCGGGAAGAATTCTGTCAGAAACTGCGAAAGAATTTCAAGTAGGTATTACTGTGGAAATCCAAGAAGGAGTCCGGGAAAGAATTCAAGGAAGAAGCATAAAGAGAATTTCGAGAGATCTCTTCAAAGGGACTCCCGAACGAAGTCGGGAGAGATTTGTAACTGTTTGTATGTCATTCATCTAATTTATTTAGCATTACACCAAATTCAAGAGAAAACTGAATCAACAATATTTCTCCATAATACACGGTTCGTGGCTGCCGTTCTCCATCCTCGGTCGCGCCCAATTCTCGCCAGTTCACGCTCCACCTGGTCCGCCCATTGTGCTCTCTGCGCTCCACACCTTCTTGTGCCAACCGGATCAGTAGCGAACACCAGATTTGCAGGGTTGTCATCCGGCATTCTTGAAACATGCCCTGCCCTTCTGAATGCTGAATTTGTCGTAAAGTGCAGCGAGCTCGTGGTTCATGCTTCTCCGCTACACACCGTTCTCCTGCACACCGCCGGAGAATGTCCTTAGCACACCGTCGCTCGAAAACTCCGAGTGCTTGCAGGTCTTCCTCGAGCATGGTCAATGCTTGTGTCCGTCGAGGATCAACGGTCTTATTAGCGTTTTGTACATGGTGTATTTGGTGCGTGGTGAATCTTTTTAGACCGCAGCTTCTTCTGGAGCCCGTAATAGGCCGACTTACGCTGATGATGCCCCTTTAAATTTCCCGATTCACATTGTTGTCAGCCGTCATATGGATCCTAGATAAACGAATTACTAAACATTACTACCCAGACGGATACGGTCGTGTTCAGTTCCGCCTACCAGCATGTACTTTGTTTTTGAGGCATTCAGCATCAGTCCGACCTTTGCTGCTACGCATTTCAGGCGGGTGTACAGCTCTGCCACCATTCCAAATGTTCTGGCGATAATGTCCATGTCGTCCGCAAAGCACACAAATTGACCGGATTTTGTGAAAAACGTTCCCCGTCTGTTGGCTCGTCGCATCACACCTTCCAGAGCGATGTTGGAGAGTAGGCATGAGAGTCCTTCACCTTGTCGCAGTCCCCGACCTGAGTAGTTCACCCGAAACCCTTACGCAGTTTTGCACACCGTCCACCGTTGCTTTAATCAGTCTAGTCAGCTTCCCAGGAAAGCCGTTTTCGTCAATGATTCTCGACAGCTATGTCGTATGCCGCTGTGAACTCGATGAACAGGTGATGCGTTGGGACCTGGTATTAACGGAATTTCTGGAGGATTTGCCGTACGGTGAAGATCTGGTCTGTTGTCGACCGGCCGTAGATGAAGTCGGCTTGATAACTTCCCACGAACTCATTCGTTTTAGGTGAATGACGACGGAAGATGATCTGGGATAGCACTTTGTAGGTAGCATTCAAAATAGTGATCGCCCTGAACTGCCCCTATTCGCATAACAGTCCCATGTTTGCTGGGTTTCCTATTCATATGGGATTGTTGTGCCAATGGGGGCAGTGAAGTTCTCACATTCCAAATGGTCGCCTTTCTTGTAAACGGGACAGACCACCACTTCCTTCCACTCCTTCGGTTGCTGTTCGGTTTCCCAAATCCTGACTATCAGCCGATGCAGACAGGTGGCCAACTTTTCTGGGCCCATCTTGATGAGTTCAGCTGCGATACCATCCTTACCAGCTGCTTTGTTGGGCTTGAGCTGGTGAATGGCATCCTTAACTTCCCTCAGCGTGGGAGTTGGTTCATTTCCGTCCTCCGCTCCGCCTATGATCGCATAACTGTTCCATATGAATAGGAAACCCAGCAAATATGGGACTGATATGCGATCACAGGGAGCGTTGTCGTTAACTCCGTTGCCGTGGTCTCCCGTTCCTACGTTCTCCACGCCATTCAGGTGCTGATCGAACATCACGTCCGTCCGTCAAGAGGCCTTCTTCCTTATCCCTGCATATTTCGACTCGCGGCACGAAGCCGCTGCGGGATGCGTTGAGCTTCTGGTAGAACTTCCGTGTTTCTTGGGAACGGCACAGCATTTCCATTTCTTCGCACTCCGCTTCTTCCAGGCAGCGCTTTTTTCTCGAAAAAGGCGGGTTTGTTGTTTCCGCGCTGCGTTCTTCTCCAGAACCATTCCATCCGTCGATTCCGTTCAACGAATCCGATAGTGCTCTCGATTGCGTCGATGATGGTTGCTTTCACTGTACTCCAGCAGTCCTCTAGATGAGCCTCATGAGCTCGCCCTTGTCTGGCAACGCGGCCTCTGCGCGTATCCGGTTGTTTTAGTCGCTCTAGGTTGTACCTTGGCGGTCGCCGGTACCGTACATTGTTGATGCAGATATATAGTAGGGGCGCCGTTTGACCATCACGGTCGGAGTCGATGTTGACGTCACGATAAGTCCTGACGTCGATAATGCCGTCCGTTAATCATAACGTGATCGATTTGCGATTCTGTCTGCTGTGGTGATCTACAGGTGTATTGGAAAAAGGTGCTACGTATGGCCATATTTTTGGAGGCGGCGAAATCAATGAGTCGTATGTCGTTTTCGTTCATCTGCTGGTGGGCGCTGAACTTTCCAATTGTCAATCTGAATTCCTCCTTCTGAGCGTTTAGATCTCTTATGTTGATCTTGACGTCGTGGGTTGGGCAGCAGTCGTACTCGCGTTCGAGCTGCGCGTAAAATGCGTCCTTGTCATCATCAGTGCTTCAGAAGTGAGGACTGTGCACCTTTATTATGCTGAAGTTGAAGAATCGGCCTTTGGTCCTCATCCTGTACATTGTTTCGTCGATCGGCCACCGACCGATCACGCGCCTCTGCATATCACCCATCCATCACGATGAGAGCTGTTTCCAGCTCGCGTGGGACTCGGACGTTAATCAGCCGCCCTAACATGGGGATCAGACGCTGTTGTGAGCCGCTCCTCCTGGAGAACAGACGCTCAGGTTTGCAGATCACTTAGCTGTGACATACGGACTTCAATTTTTTTTTATTTGTATTAACGAGATTTTCAGCCCTAGACTATATCGGGACCCACGCTTTACTTCCCTTCCGAAGGAAGAACTCACAGTGTGAGTGGGATTCGATCCCAGATCCGCGGCGTGATAGTACGGGCTTTAACCATCACACCAGGTCCACTCCACAGGACGATCATTTATTAGCTAAAACGATCATTTTCTAACAACGAACTTTTAACATTTCCATTTTTCCTAAATAAGGCACAGCCTACTGTTCCGTGTTTTGTATTAAATGGTGTTGTTAGAAACGATCATGTTATTAAATATTGATTAAATATTGATTGTTATAATTGATTGGTTGATTTGTCTTTATTAAAGAGACTTTCAGCCCTAGGCTGGTTCGTCTCTATCCTGATTGCTATAAAAATAGTCAAGCGATGTATTACTAAACGATTTGTATTCATTCTGTTTCATTACAGGCTAAAATTGCAGTACTATTAGGTGAACGAAAAGGTCAGGAATCTCTGAAATCTGACCTAATTAGGCGTATTAAAATGTTGGAATATGCGTTAAAACAAGAAAGAGCGAAATTCCATCGGTTAAAGTACGGTGTAGATCCTCCTATGAACGATATTAAACCCCCTTCGGATGATCCCGGAATAGGCACAGAAGTGGCTCCAGGTGAGTTTGAGGAGTACATCAATACGCATACCAATACCACATCTATTCAACTCTTTGCAGATCCCGAAGTTCCCTACAGTTCCGTGTCCAACATAACATGGAGGCAAGGCAGGCAGCTGCTGCGCCAGTATTTACAAGAAATCGGTTACACAGAAACAATCATTGACATCCGCTCGAATCGGGTTCGCTCGTTACTGGGGCTGAACAACAACAGCGAACAGGAGGAAAATGTGAACCCAAACATCAACGGTGGTAGCGAAACCAATAAGCGTGCTAGCGAGTCACAAGGTAAGGACATATAACATAGCCCTCCGGTATCATTTGTGAGAGACATTACTGAACAGATCCTGAAAGCGAATGGAAAACTAACTTTGATGTTGTGTTGTGTATTTTCATTCTGGTCAGGTCGTCGGACGCCGGCGAAAAAGTCACAACCCTCATCAATGACCGAAGCAATGATCCTGGACTCGGAAGCGGCCGTTATAGCGAACTTCGAATTCCTGACGCAAGCTGAAACAGAGATGTCCGATGACGATGACATGTCCGACGAGATCGGCGAGAATGAGGAAACGGACATGAAGACGACAAAGCGAAAAGCCAAAGCTACTCTGAACGATGGTAAGTACCGATGGCGTTCGCTTTGGACAGTTCAGAGGTTTTTACTAACGTTTTCCCAAAATTTGTACTTTCACGCCCTTTCTCCCACAGACGATGTTGACGCCGAAGCGGATGAAGTTATCAATGAGTTGAATCTGCTAACAGAAGGTGAGGACAGCAATTTGTCAGAGAACAGAAAAGCCGACGGAGGGGATTTATTTGTTGGTGAGTAGCTGCTTTGTTTCTGTACGCGCGGGAATTCTATGATTTCTGCATTATTTGTATTACTGTTTTGTTGCATTCCCCTCCGTCCGACGACGACAACGACGTCATTGGCGTCAAATAGCGGGTGAATTCATTCGCTTCGCACTTGCAAGTGTTTCCCGCATGCAGTTTAGCGTATTGTTATGATTTATTTATCCAGCTAGGTACTTGAATTAAATCTCGCGTTCAGTATCTGTTCCGTCGTGGAATTGGGATTTTCGGGGTGAACGTATTCGGGGTCGGTTGCTCGATTAGAGGGTGGACTGTAATAACCCTTGATTTCACTGGTAAAGAAAACACGCGTTGTTTGTTTACTAAAACTTAACTACTAGAATTGTATTTCGTATTCGGTTCAATTAATCGTGGTCGGGGTCGAATCTGAACTTCACTTGGCGGCGGTTGAATCTTGACTGTAGACTGTTGTGCGGTGGCGGCGTCGAGCGATGGAGATGAGATGGAAGGAAAAGGATGCATGACGGCGACGGTCTTGGTGATGGAGGAAAATTCCTTGAACATAAGAAGCTGATTGGTTCGGGCTTTGATGATGATGGTTAATGCTGGCACATAGATCACGAGGACGGTTAATGGTTTCGGGCATGATCAATCATGTCGTCGTTCAGCGGGAAGAGATGGTTAAATGGGCAGATGAACGACGTGGCGTGTGATAGGGAAACTAGGGGCAAAATATTCGCGTTGGCGCGAACATACTCCCCGGCCAGAATAGGTGGGAGAATGCTGGCCAGACTCTGGGTCGGCTCGTTGAGTGGACGCGTTCGGGGCACACGCTCCACGAAGACTTCACTGGGTCGGATTTGCTTCGGAGGCCCATCTGGTGGTTTCCTCGGCCGCGAGTTGGAATGGAGCTGTTCGAAAACACCAGTCCCGTTGACCGGTGGCGGATCCAGTGGTCGTTGACCGAACTTCAGGACCACCACGATCCACTGCTTCCTCGGATGGGTTCTCATGACCGGACGGATTCCGGTGGGCATTAGGGCACGTCGTGTCGCCGGGCGGAACTCTTTTAGTTGGATTGTGCTGCTCTGGACTCGCTTGCGTGCCGGACGAGTTCCGGCTATCGGTGGGGTTCGTTTCTTCATTCGATTTGTCTTGTTCATCTGCATTGTTGAGGCCGGCGGGAACACTGCAACAGTGCTGGATAACGTCGGGTTTGACTGGGTCACCGGCTGGAGACCGGTGTCCTTTGGGGATGGCTTGGCTACCGGATATAGACCGGCTGAATCGTCGAAGGGTTTGGCTTCCAGATTGACTTCGGTGAGTATCACGGTCGGCTTCACCACTAGACTCGTTCCAGTGGACTTTTGGCTTGGCGGGTTAACTTCGTTGGGCGTCAAGGTCGGTTTGTCTGCCCGAAAGGGACCGACAGGCATCGGGGCGGAATCGACCATCGGATGAGTACCGGCTGACGTCAGGATCTTGGCGTAATTGACCTTCGAACGGGTTTCGGTGGACTTCAGGACGTAGTTGCCCACTGAATCGTTTCCAGTGGACATCGGGATCAGCTCGACCACCGGACTAGCACCGGTGGACCTCTGGGCGGAATTGCCCACTGGACTGCCTCCAGCGGACATCGGTGTTGGCTTGACCATCGGACTGGAACTGACGGCCGTCGGGGCGGAACTACCCACTGGACTGGCTCCAGCGGACGGCGAGATCATCTTGGCCACCGGAGGGGAACCGGCGGACACGTGGGCGTAATTGATCACCAAACTGGCATCGGTGAACCTCAGGTCGGAGCTGCCCACTGGACTGGTTCCAGTGGACATCGGGATCGGCATGACCACCGGACTAGTACCGGCGGACCTCTGAGCGGAACTGCACGCTGGACTGGTTCCAACGGACATCGGGGTCGGCTTAACCATCGGATGGGAACCGACGGCCATCGGGGCGGAGTTGTCCACTGGACTGATTCCTGCGGACGGCGAGATCGTTTTGCCCACCGGAGGGGAACCGGCGGACATCATGGTCGGCTTGGTCGCCGAACGGGCGTCGAAAGAAGTAGTGGTTGACTTCTTCACTGGGTTGGCACCGATAGACATCAGGGCCGGCGTGGTCATCGGTGAAGTTTCGACTGTCGACAGGAACGGCTTCAGCACCGGAGGAATTCCGGCTACATCGGGTCGCTTCGGATTTGATTTGTCAGCACACGGGTACTGCTCTTGCACCGGACGCAATCCGGTCATCGGGGTTGAAAGCTTTGACGTTGGAAAGTATTCGGTCACATGCGGGATCTGGGGCACCGGACAAGATCCGGTCACGCATCGGGACTGCTTCCATGTCGGAAGAGTGTCGGACTTGGACTGGAGCGAATGAAATACCGGCAGGGAACCGGTCGTTGATGAGGGCGGCTGGGATACCGGTTGAGAACCGGTCGTACTCTGGAGCGGCTGTGGTACCGGAGAGGCACCGGTCGGGCACTCGGACACCGGAGGCATTCCGGTTGGCATCGGGTTCCGCTTAGGCGTCGGAGGGAATCCAGGAGGTGGGCGAAACGGCATCAGTACCGGACCGAGTCCGGTTGGCATCGGGATCGTCATCGTCTTCGAGTCTTCGATCTTGCTGTTGAAAAACTCGGTCGGCTCGTTACCGACATGTGAATCCTTCTGGCTCGTCGGAGGAGTCGTGTTCTTGGCGGAATCTTCATCGTGTGGCGGCTTCTTGATCTGGATTGGGTCTGTGAAAATCGTACTCACCTCGATTTTGTTCGGAAATAACGTGCGTGGCGTCTCGTTCACAGCGAGAATCGGAACGGGCTGTTCTGTTGTTGAATTCGATGTTCGGCTTCGGATCGGAGGGATACGCCAGCGTGACGTAGTCGTCGCAGTAAAGTAGCTGGATGATGGCGTTCTGTCGCTTTGATGCATGCTACCGGTAGACGGGCAGGAAAAGAACAACTTTTCCACCAGTACACATGCATCCGTATAAATGTCCTCAAAATGCGAGGCATCCTTGTCGAGCTCATCGTGCCTCTCGGGTGGAAGTGTGGACAAAAGCTCGAAGCACACTCGTCGATACTCCTTGTAGTGGCACTGGAGTTCACTTTCGAATAGTTTTCCTCGTGAAAAACTCGGCTGAAGAACACCTTCTTGACAGATCTTCTTCTTTAACTTTCTCACTTCGGCCTCAACGTGGCCAAGTCGGACGAACAGTCGTTCAATATTGCTCATTTTCGGAAAGGGAACCATTTCACACGCGTAATTCATTCGGGTTCGATTTTGTATCGGACACTCATATCACTTCACATTTCGGAAAAACAAACTTCGCCAATGCACGTTACGGAAAAGTCGGTTTGTCTGTGATTTCGGGTCAAGCTACTGGGGCGGGAACGACAGCATTACCTCTCGTTAGGAACACTGTTTACGATCGGCGACGGCAATCCGACGGCATTGTCCCATCCGCTGATGGATGACAACACAGCTGCGGTTGCAGCTTCTCACGGCACAGGATCGATCCGGCTCGTTTGGACCATATGTTCCGTCGTGGAATTGGGATTTTCGGGGTGAACGTATTCGGGGTCGGTTGCTCGATTAGAGGGTGGACTGTAATAACCCTTGATTTCACTGGTAAAGAAAACACGCGTTGTTTGTTTACTAAAACTTAACTACTAGAATTGTATTTCGTATTCGGTTCAATTAATCGTGGTCGGGGTCGAATCTGAACTTCACTTGGCGGCGGTTGAATCTTGACTGTAGACTGTTGTGCGGTGGCGGCGTCGAGCGATGGAGATGAGATGGAAGGAAAAGGATGCATGACGGCGACGGTCTTGGTGATGGAGGAAAATTCCTTGAACATAAGAAGCTGATTGGTTCGGGCTTTGATGATGATGGTTAATGCTGGCACATAGATCACGAGGACGGTTAATGGTTTCGGGCATGATCAATCATGTCGTCGTTCAGCGGGAAGAGATGGTTAAATGGGCAGATGAACGACGTGGCGTGTGATAGGGAAACTAGGGGCAAAATATTCGCGTTGGCGCGAACAGTATCATACAAGCGTATCTCTAAATGATTATTTTCTCTTCATCGATTTTTTCTTCGGATCATTCTGGGAAATACGACCAATATTCTGATGATCTCTCGGTGTATTTCGGTAAATGACGACTAGGATTAGCTTCTAAAACAGCAAAAACAATCGAAAATGTTTTACCGGCAGAGTTAATAATCAAGGAGAAAATCGATAAAGAGAAATCGATCATTGTAGATACGCCTGTATGATACTGAACGCGAGAAATGCAATCTACAGTTAGCAACAAATCTTTGCTGCCGTGAATCAATTCAGTCTCATCTGCATGTTAGGAAGAATTGAGTTAATGCGAAGACTACTTTATCGAGAAGACTTGCAGCACTGCTGATAATCGTGAGTCACTGTTTGCAGCGCTGCTCACGGATCAATGTGGAACTATTTATGATGGTGTGAGTAAATTTTCATACTAGTACCAATACACTTTTATACAAATGTGCCATCTTAACTCAACAGGCGGCGGTGCCGTCGATGTCGCTTGTATGGGAACGTAGCAGAGTCCCATGTCTTCTTGATAAAGTAGTCTTCGGTTAATGGCAGTTTTTGATCTTCTGCAGATGGTTTTCAGTGGTGGTCATAGAAATATAACACTTGTTTAGTAAAATCGAAAAACAACACCAAGTCAAATTGTCCCAATCAAAAGTACCGTGAGGTCGACATTCACCGCTCATGCTCCATTCACCGCTTGTTTCATACAATGTTTATTCAAATCGTATAAAACGAGCGGTGAATGGAGCATGAGCGGTAAATGGCGACCTCACGGTAATCGCAAGTCAGTCCATCACGAGCTTCTGTACCCTTCAATTACTTACCTTACCGATCAGGTTAAGGCCGAGGTGGCCTCTGCTGTACATAGTAGCCGTCTCCATTCCACTCGGTCCATGGCAGCTTGTCTCCAGTTCCGCACTCTGCGTAGGGTCCGCAGGTCGTCCTCCACTTGGTCGACCCACCTAGCTCGCTGCGCTCCACGTCTTCTTGTACCGGTCGGATGACTCTCGAGAACCATTTTAGTCGGGTTGCTATCCGACATCCTGATGACGTGACCCGCCCACCGTAGCCTCCCGATTTTCGCGGTATGGACGATGGTTGGTTCTCTCAGCAGCTGATGCAGCTCGTGGTTCATTCGCCTTCTCCAAGTTCCGTCTTCCATCTGCACTCCGCCGTAGATGGTACGTGACCTTCCGTTCGAAAACTCCAAGGGCGCGTTTGTCCTCTGGACGTAGGGTCCATGTTTCGTGCCCAAAGAGGACGACCGGTCTAATCAGCGTTTTGTAGATAGTTAACTTCGTGTTACGGCGAACTTTATTCGATCGTAGAGTTCTGCGGAGTCCAAAGTAGGCACGATTTCCTGCCACAATACGCCTCTGAATTTCTCTGCTGGTGTCCTTGTCGGCGGTCACCAGTGAGCCCAAGTACACGAATTCTTCAACCGCCTCGATTTCATCACCGTCAATATAAATTCGGGGTGACGGGCGCGCTGATTCCTCCCTGGAGCCCTTTGCCATCATGTACTTTGTCTTCGACACATTAATGACTAATCCGATTCGCCTGGCTTCATTCTTTAGTCGGATGTACGTTTCCTTTATCGTCTCAAATTTACGAGCAATAATATCAATATCATCAGCGAAACCAAGCAGCTGAACGGACTTAGTAAAAATCGTACCACTCGTGTTTATCCCCGCTCTCCTTATTACACCTTCTAACGCAATGTTGAACACAGGGTGTCGACTACCTGGAAAAACCTGGAAAGTCAGGGAATGTCAGGGAATTTATTTTTGGACCTGGAAAATCAGGGAAAGTCAGGGAATTTTGTTGATGGTCAGGGAAAATTTTTCACAATAATCATAAAACGATGTATTCGAGTTATACAACATGTTACGGAATTTGAAAAACTTACTAAATTGTTTCTTCAAACTGTAACGTCTATGATTCTGATTTACGATCAAATCAATGTATTAACATCATCCTGATGTTTGTAGCATTCAGTTAACGTAATGCTATTCTGAATTTTATCATGAAGCCTTATTTCATGACAAAATTATAAGTCCGGTTAAAAAGCTAAACATTAAAAGTACATGACACTATACTCAATGTAATGTTGGACGAATTTTTGGTTCATTCTTTGGTGATATTGTTCTGAGATGCCTCACTCCTGCATCTTGATGGGTTTCTGCTGAATTTATTGGTGGGTAAAGTCTTGCGATGCCTAGAAGTTTGTTGTTCAGACCACTAACTAGGCTAAGTGTACCAGTTATCGCCATAGTAGTTCCCTATTTGTCCATAGTGGTTATTTGAGATAGTTCAAAATTCTGCATCATTTTAAGAGTTTTGATGACAAGATACATTCAAATCTTGCTACTAAAACTCACATAATAGGTCAAAGCTTGAAAACTTTCTAAACTTCAACTATGGCCAAACAGGGAACCACTATGGCGATAACTGGTACACTTACCCTAGTGATTTTCATTATTTTCTGGAGATATTTTTGTTGAAACTTGAGCAATAATCCCAGGAAAATTTTCCCGAGATGATTGCGTGGTATTTCGCCTGATGCATTCTAGATCTACGCTCCCAGTAGAGCTTGGTCTGCCTCTTCAACTTAGTGTTCTTTAAGCACATCTAAAAGCAATTAAAACCTTATTAACTCATGGTGATATGTGATATCTTAACCCTAAAAAAATTAAATTATTTTACCCAGATCCTTGAAGTAGTCTTCTTTTACAAAACTCAAATACAATTTCCAGTGAATTTTCTAAAACTATTTAGCAAACTTTCCTTGACAAATCCTTACCAAACTTTTCGCATGTCTTTCACAAGTTTTATTTTGTATCCAAACGCCATCTTTAATGGTCTCCTGGCATAGTCCTCACAGGATTCAAATGATTTTTTTTTTCAGATTACTCGTGACATTATTTGGTGACATCGTGAAACTGCATTCTTTAGAGTTTTTTTTTTTAAAGATTCATAATAGTTTTCTACCGTGTTCTCGAACAGACCACTATTTAAATTTACGTAAATTTAAAAATTGGGCGAACTTTTGAAGTGTTTCTTGGTACGGCAAAATATCTGTGTTGATAACTCACGAATACATCCGATATTATCTATGATGCGTACCAGATTTTATGCAGGTTTAATTGTTTAATAAAAATACCTATGTGGGTCAAATTCTGAAAAAAAACTGAGTCTTGCCTTCTGCAAGAAGTCCTTCATAAATCTAAGTCTACAGCAAAGAAACCATTGAGATTTTTTATGAGAATATGGAAAGAATCAAGTGACTAGTTTACCAAACATCCCAATTAAATTACAAATTTAAAAAAGACATTCTCTTTTATATGTTATATTCCTAAAAAGCATTTGGAAAGTTTCAGCTATTTCAAGATGATAACTGTGATAACTATGTAATGAATACAGAATTAGGCCTTATCGATAAACTACGTAGACCCTTAGGAGGGGTCGGGGGGTCTGGCCAAAGTCTGGGCTTCATACACATTTCAAAAATTGTGTGTAAACAAAAGTCTTCGAAGGGGAAGGTGGGTTGGGGTTCTGATATGGCCGAAAAAAAGTCTACATAGTTTATGGACAGCGCCTTATCAATTTCCTAAAAGTCTTTTAATTGGAATTCGTGTTGCAATTCCTACAACATAAATGGGGTGCATTTCCGAGAAAAAAACACTATAGGAGTTCTAAGTGAGTTTGTCGGCATTGTGGCAGACCTCTTAGAGAATTTAGTTGGAAAGTTACACGATTCATGAAGGTGTTTTTGACAAATTAGGAAAGATTTTAAAGTGCATTTAGATATTCCCAATACATTTACTGTACTTTACATTAGTATCAGAAATAATATTGCAGAACTTTTGGATGAATTTCTTGCTGAAGGATTTTTGTAGAGTGCTCGACGGATTTTATTGAGGTTTTTTTTCATTATGAACATGTGAAATTTGCGACAAAATTGCAGCCACAAAATCTGAACATCTGAAGTAGTTTTAACTAATAAAACAAAATTAAGATGCCACCCTAATAATGTTCTAGGAGTAATTTCGAATATCCTAGTTGTAATTTTGGCGTTATTTAAAAAAAATGTTAGTTGGTCTTTTTAAAAAACTTTTATCTAAATTGGTGGACTTGTCAAAAGTTATTTCCAGCACAGCGTATCAGGTAGAATTCTGAAGAAATACTGTAAACTAGCTGTACCCGGCAAACTTTGTCTTGCCTACTGCGTTTTTTGACGTTTCAAGTTTCTAGCCAAGGCCAAGTCCCCGGTCAAAATGTGTGAAAGTTCAAATTTCAAAAACTCTTAATTTCTCCATGTTTTTTTGCCTCATAAACCTTCCTTGGGTGAAAACTAACAGAACAAAACTAAGACGACCAAAATCGGACCTTCCGTTCGCAAGTTATGCGCGGTCCCACGTATGCCACTGCATTTTTATATACTGTAAATTTACCCTAAATCTATTGGAAAAAATCTGGTGCAGTTTATTTCCCTAATAAAAATGTATTATACATTGGCGATTGAGTGAATAATTGTACCTTTCCGTGTATGATCAAGATGATAGCCCGAAAGGGTTGTTAAGCACGTTGTATCATATTTTTCTATAAGGGTTGTATTTTTTTTCTATTTTTCCACTCTTAGAAAAAAAAAGCAGGAAAATTCAGAAAATTGAATTTCATCTCATGAGCAGACACCTTTAAGCTTAGATTTACATGACCTGGAATTTTCAGTGAAAGTGACTGGAAAGTCAGGGAAAGTCAGGGAATTTGATTTTCAAAATTGAGTCGACACCCTGTGAACAGCAAGCACGAAAGACCATCACCTTGCCGTAACCCTCTGCGAGATTCGAAGGGACTCGAGAGTGTCCCTGATACTCGAACTACGCACATCACTCGATCCATCGTCGCCTTAATCAATCGTATCAGTTTATCCGGGAATCCGTATTCGTGCATAATCTGCCATAGCTATTCTCGATCGATTGTATCATACGCCGATTTGAAATCGATGAACAAGTGATGTGTGGGCACGTTGTATTCGCGGCATTTCTGCAACACCTGGCGGATGGCGAACATCTGGTCCGTTGTAGCGCGTTCACCCATAAATCCAGCCTGATATTGCCCCACGAACTCTCTTGCAATCGGTGATAGTCGGCGGCATAAAATTTGAGAGAGTATCTTGTAGGCAGCGCTCAGTAGTGTGATCGCGCGGTAGTTCCCGCAATCCAACTTGTCGTCCTTTTTGTAGATGGGACACACGATACCTTCCATCCATTTCTCTGGTAATACATCCTCCTCCCAAATCTTGGTAATGACCCAGTGTAGTGCTCTCACCAGTGTTTCTCCACCGTATTTTAGAAGCTCGCTTGGTAGTTGATCTGCTCCAGCGGCTTTGTTGTTTTTTCAACCGACCAACCTCCTCCTCAATCTCTTGGAGGCCAGGGGCCGGAAGTCTTTCGTCCTGTGCACATACCCCTAAATCTGTTACCACGCCACCTTCGGTACTTGCAACGTCGCCATTGAGGTGTTCATCGTAATGCTGCCGCCACCTCTCGACCACCTCACGTTCGCTCGTGAGAATATTCCCGTAATTATCTCGGCACATGTCGGCTTGTGGCACGAAGCCTCTGCGCGAGCGGTTCAGCTTCTCGTAGAACTTTCGTGTGTCCTTAAGCGCGGTACAGCTCTTCCATTGCTTCGCGATCTCGTTCTTGCTTCTGGCGCTTCTTCTGCCTGTTCCGCGCCTGTCTGTAACGTGCCTCATTCGCTCTCGTACGGTGTTGCATCATTCTCGCCCATGCTGCATTCTTCTCGTTTTTCAACTGTTCACATTCGCCGTCGTACCAGTCGTTTCTGTGATTCGGAGTCGCGAAGCCTAGTGCTGTAGCCGAGGTACTACCTATGGCGGATCGGATGTCGCTCCAGCCATCTTCAAGTGTAGCTGCGCCAAGCTGCTCTTCCGTTGGTAGGGCCACTGCTAACTGCTGCGCGTAGTCTTGAGCTACTTCTACGTTACGCAGCTGCTCGATGTTGAGCCGCGGCGTTCGACTTCGACGCGTGGTTATAACTGTCGAAAGCTTTGAGCGCATGCATACAGCGACTAAGTAGTAATCCGGATATAACCAATGATTCGCATTGCGGTATGTGCGGAAATTGGTTATATCCGAGAAGAATTGACCGTCGATTAGAACGTGGTCGATTTGGTTTTCTGTTTGATGGTCGGGTGATCTCCAGGTGGCTTTGCGGGGGAAGAAGGTGCTTCGGACTACCATACCACGGGAGGCTGCAAAGTTTACGCATCGCTGGCCGTTATCATTCGATACGGCGTGCAGGCTGTTTTGCCCGATTACCGGTCTGTACATTTCCTCCCTTTTTACCTGCGCGTTCATGTCGCCGACAACAATTTTCACGTCACGCGGCGAGCAAGCATCGTATGTTTGAAATACTCAAATCCCTCTGGAGAAAAATTAGACAAAACCTCGTTTGCTCCTGGAGATTTAAAGTAAGCAGAGCTTTTTAGTGCCTCTAAATCGATGCTGTAGCTACAATCCTCGGGACAGAAACTAGAGATTCGTAGCTATAGAAAAGACTGGTTTATCCGAAGATATTTTGAACTTGAACAGATCCGAGTTCCATTCAGGAATACCTCTTGCGGTCCGCACTGACCGCAGAGGACAAGCTTCTTTCAAAGCAATAGTTATGGTATACTACAATGCAACTCGCTTGGATTAGCAATGGAAGCGAGTTATCCATAAAATGTGGTCGCAACCAATTAGTGCAGGTTCCCTAGTTTGTTGAGCAGGGACGCCTGAATACGCATGGATTGCGAAGGAATACTAATTCGGTTGTGGGCTTCGTGGCCGAGTGGTTAGCGGTGTCAGTCGTTTAGGTGTCTCGGAGTGTGAATTCTGACTGGGCCACTGGGTGTTAGGGTGCGGGCACCGGTTTTGGCCAGTCTAAGGGACATCATTTTTATAAAAATAATCAATAATCCTATGAAAACAACCAATGCGTCAAAAGAAAGGTTTCAATCTATATTTTAAAGGAAAAATGCAGAAATCATGCCAATACTTGATTTTTGTATTAAAAGTGGCACTGGCCAAAATAGAAGCTCTGCCGCAGTTTTGGCCATATTCTTAAGTTTGGTTTCTATTTTGGCCAATCACGTGTATTTCTTATGGGAGTGGCCAAATTAGAATCACCCTGGCCAAAATAGATATATGGGAGCAGATTTTTTAAGGAAATATATTTTTTTCTTCCAGTTTTTAATCAAAATGTGTGGTTTTTAAAGCTGTAATCATCATATTGTATTAGGATCTACTAGTAAAAAATAAATTTACGCCGATTTATATCGCAACAGGCTCAATACCGCACTATGGCCAAAACTGAAGCTTCTACCCTATGTGTATTGTCCGTTGTCTAGTGTCAGTAATGTTCAGTCTGTGCGGCCTCTGGCCGAAGACGGTGTAGTTGTCTTTTAAAAATTGCAAAGAAGATCAACTGGAGACTCCTCATCGGACACATGCCAATTAATCAACTCATGACAAATTCTGCTCTTGCAGAGATGGGTTAGGTGCAATTCTATGTTAAGTTATCCATGAACTATATACTACCTAAGTATTCCATAAGATGCTGAGAACAAGAGCTTGCTTGAAGGATTCCGAAATGGCGTTCCTTCAGTATATCGGCGGGTGCGGATGTGCGAGTGCTCCCGATAAAGCTAAGCGATCTGCAGTTCCACGTATCGTGTTTCCCAATCGCAAGCCTTTTTTCTTCGCTGTGTTTGTCGCCATTGGTATCTTTTCTCATGTGGTTAACCTTCCGTTAATTGCGCTGTTGTACTTTGTACAACACATGAGAATTATCGACTATTACTTTGAAACCATTTTTTCTATCGATGTCAAACCCGAATGTATTCTACAGGAAACTTATTTGCAATATTATAAGACCTTTTTTGAAAACAGTATAACTCCTTATAATGCGGAAAATTGAAAATCGCATTATGAAGAACGTACTATATATGATAAGATAGACAGTTGAATGTGAATTAGTGTATTTCAAAATCTAAATGATCTAGAAATATGGTGTCTTCGGTAAAGTTACTTGTGATATCAAGAGCCTACGCGAGGTGACCTGAGTAGTTCAGATTTCAACCGATAGGCGGCGCTAGTGAGCATGTAATTTTTATATCCCATATAACTCAGGATCCTGAGTACTTAGGAAGATGATGTCTTCGGCAAAGTTGTTTGGTTGGTTAAACACTAACTGATGCAGAGCCGTATGGTTTGAAACTCCACATCTACTGCCGTGAATCGCATATTTGTCCCATTTGCATAGGAAATCCAGCAAAGATGGGACTGATATGCGATTCACGGTAGTCTAGGTGGCGCTAGTGGGCATTGAAATTTTATAACTCATACATCTCAGGACCCTGATTACTTAGAAAGATGATGTCTTCTGCAAAGTTGTTTAGTAGATCAAACACTAACTGATGAAGACAAGTATGATGTGGAATTCCACATCCAGGTGGCGCTAGTGAGTACTCAAATATTGTAACTTATATATCTCGAGATCCTGATTACTTAGAAAGATAATGTCTTCAGCTAAGTTGTTTAGTAGATCGAACACTAACTGATGGAGAGCCGTATGATTTGAAACTCCACATCTAGGTGGCGCTAGTGGGTATTCAAATTTTATAACTCATGTGTCTCAAGACCCTGATTACTTAGAAAGATGGTGTCTTCTGAAAAGTTGTTTAGTAGATCAAACACTAACTGATGAAGACAAATATGACGTGCAATTTCACATCCAGGTGGCACTAGTGAGCATACCCATTTTATACCTCATATCAGCCCAAACATGTCTAAAGGTCCTATCTGCAGAAGAGAGTCTCTCTTTAGTTTCCCTCTCTTTCGTTAATATCTCAGCTGTTTATTTGTATTATGATTATCTCCTTGCATTGAACAATCGTCTTTTGATTTTTACTGAAAAAATAGTTGAAAAGTGTACCATTACATTGCAATAATTGAAAGAGAAAGTGAACAAAGAGAGCCTCTAAAATGCAGATAGGACCTATTGAAATGTTTGGCCTGATATATCTCAAGATCCTGATTACTTAGAAAGATGATGTCTTCGACATTGTTGTTTGATGGATAAAGGATGGATGTACTTATCCCGTGACATTGACAACCTTAAGATAGAGTATACTGACATACGATGGTCAGATATTGAATATTTTACTAAGCGCTTTAACTACACCATGCTATCCACTGGTGCATGTAATGTATGTCGTGTCCATGGTCTAGTGTTAAGTTCTGTTCAGTCTGTACAGCCTCTGGCTGAAGACGGTGTCCCGCGCCTTTTTAATCGGGATCCTGAGCTACAAGAGATTAAAAATTCACATGCTCACTAGCGCAACTATCACTCATCTATAAGCCCTTGATATACCAAACATCTTTGTCGAAGACACTATCTTTCTAAGTAATCAGGGTCCAGAGATACATAATATATAATGTTTACGTGCTCACTAGCGCTGCCAAGTGATGAAATTTCAAATTAAACTGAGAATCATCCGTAAGTACTTGACCTACCAAACAACTTTGTCGAAGACACCATCTTTCTAAGTTATCGGGTTCCCGAGATACATAGGATACAAAGTTTATTTGCTCACTAGCGCCACCTAGTGGTGGAATTTCCAATAAAACGGCCAATATAGGGTGTCCCAGAAAGTATGGGCACAACTTTGCAGCTCTGCCATTTGGGAATGGATGCATATACAAACTTTATTTTCACACATATCCTGCCTTAATATGTTAACATCAAATGCCAATCACTAAAATTTGCATTTAACACTTTGTTTGAAAGCGGTAGAACATTCCCTAAAAGACCTTTTAAAGCTTCTGCACAAATTGCTATATTTTTCAATAACATCACTTAACAAATTGTTGCCTACGCATGAAATTAAGCTCGATAAAAATTTCAAAAAATATTTCCGTGTATTTCCATATGCGTATCTATTATACAACCCTTAGTTTGAATTGACGACATATACTTTTGAACCTGAAAAATTAATTTAAACACCAAAATCAATATTTTTGAAAACCCGTTTTTCTAATAAATGAAAACAAGCATCTGAATATATATCACAACATGCAGAAAATAACATTTTTATTTTACTATAAGTAAAATAAATGCCCCAGCTTTATGAAGTGCAGATTGAATTATTTTTATTCTCGTTAAAACATGTTTAAAAACTCGAATGTCTGTGGACATGTCTTATCCAGAAATAGAAAAGGCGAATTTTCCCGTTTTCTCGAAATTCTGAAATACCCCTGCGTACGGGCAAAACATATTTTTATAAAAAAAATTCAATCAACCATCTGAGGAAACATGTTTTTGAATATATTATGTGAAAAAATTCGAAAAAAATGTTTCGAATTCGGATATTTGGCAAAACCGTAAAAAGGTAGTTTGTGCAGAAGTTTTGAAAGATGTTTTTTTCATTTTAAACATTCTGCATACAAAAACCCTTTTTAATGTATAATCTCTTCACAGGTATCAATTAAAATACCTTGAATAAAAATAAAAAAATATAAAAATTGTTGTTTGTTAAGAAAATGATTGTATTTTCGCTATACAAAGTTGTGCCCATACTTTCTGGGACACCCTATAATCTGTAAGCCGTTTACCTACCAAACAACTTTGCCGAAGACACCATCTTTCTAAGACATCAGGATCCTGAGATATAAGATATAACATGAAATTGCTCATTAGCGCCGCCTAGTGATGAAATTTCAAATTAAACTGTGAATCATCCGTAAGTCCTTGACCTACCAAACAACTTTGTCAAAGACACCATCTTTCTAAGTAATCAGGATCCCGAGATACATAGAATATAAAGTTTATTTGCTCACTGGCGCCGCCTAGTGGTGGAATTTCCAATTAAACGGCCAATAATCTGTAAGCCGTTCACATACCAAACAACTTTGTCGAAGAAACCATCTTTCGAAGATATCAGGATCCTGAGATATAAGATATAACATGATATTGCTCACTAGCGCCGCCTAGTGGACGTATTACGAATCAACTTTGTCAGCATCAAGTAGCCCATGAAATTTACAACAACTTTGCCAAAGACAGTCCTCCTCTAAGCAATCAGGATCCTTAGATATTTCAGAATGTATGGGTGTTGTACAAAGTACAACGCGCGACTGCTCGCGTTACAAAAGTTGGCGCGAGTACTGAAAGGTTAACTTTTCATTGCTTATCGTTTTACGGCTGGTTCGCAGGGTCTGACATCAACCCACTAACCCTTGGAACTTGGCTTGGGCTTACATTTCCGAAAACTACGGGATCTGTTTTCCCTCCAATTATAGTGCTCAACTGCTGAATAACAAGGCTCAAGCGACAGTTTTTGCCGGGGGTGGTGTTTTTTAAAAGGTGCCAAGTACAATTACATGTGGGGCCCGGATCAATGGAAATAGTGCGCACACAATTCGCAGAAAAAGACGTACAATCGCTTAAGTGCTCCAGATAATTTCGAAAGAGTGTGTTATTGCATCAAATGCAGCAGATTACCGAAAATAAGAACTCTAACCCTACTTCCTTATCATCCCATTGGTTTTGCAACTTGCATGAGTTTCTACAACAGCAATTATATCACTCACTACCGTACCATAGCTCTTACGTGACAGATGTTGAAGCGCTATAATCTCTCGGCTCCTTATCTTAACCATGCAGATTTTGGCGTTTATTGCCTTTAATTGTGATAACATATAATATTCAATGTATAATAGAGAGCATTTCGGTAGATTAGGTCATAATCCTCTTTATGCATACCTTACCTACTTTCCCCAAATAATAAATAATCAAACCATATCTGTTATTCATTCGCAGGCTACAACAAACCCGCCATACCACGTCACCCTACGATACCGGGAATCACCAGTGACGAGGAGGTTGACTCCTCCCTCGGACTGGGTGAGCTAGCGCAACTAACAGTCAACAATGAGGCCGAATCGACGTACGAGGTGTCCAACGCGAAGGAACCCTACCGCAAAACCTGGAACGCCAAATATACGCTACGGTCGCACTTTGACGGTGTCCGAGCGCTGGCGTTCCACCCGCAGGAGTCCGTTCTTATAACTGCCTCCGAGGACCACACGCTAAAGCTGTGGAACCTGCAGAAAACCGTGCCAGCTAAAAAGTCCGCTAGTCTAGATGTGGAGCCTCTCTACACGTTCCGTTCGCATAACGGACCGGTGCTGTGTTTAGCAATGTCCGCCAACGGTGAACAGTGCTACTCGGGTGGTCTGGACGGAGCGATCAACTGTTGGAATCTGCCAAACTACAACATTGATCCGTACGATAGCTATGACCCGGAGGTGATGAAATGTACGCTGGACGGACACACCAACGCCGTATGGGGTCTAGCGGTGAACCACACGAAAAACAGCCTGGTGTCGTGTTCCGCTGATGGAACGGTCAAGTTGTGGACACCTTCCGGTAAGATTCCACAGCTGAACAACACATTCACGTCGGAAGCGGAGGGTATCCCGACGTCGGTGGATTTCGTCCGCGATCAAACCGACAGAATAGTGGTCGCCTACAGTAGTACGCATTGTTTAATCTACGATACGGAAACCGGAAGGCAGGTAGTGAAACTGGAGGCCAGTCAGGAGATGACCGGCAACGTAGGAAAACACATTAACAAAGTGATCAGCCATCCGACGCTACCGATAACGATCACGGCCCACGAGGATCGGCACATCCGGTTCTGGGACAACACCACCGGGTCGTTGATTCACTCGATGGTGGCCCATCTGGACGCGGTCACCAGTTTGGCCATCGACGCGCACGGGTTGTATCTGCTGTCCGGGTCGCACGATTGCTCCATCCGGCTGTGGCACATGGACAACAAGACGTGCGTGCAGGAGATCACGGCCCATCGTAAAAAGTTCGACGAAAGTATATTGGACGTTGCATTTCATCCTTCGAAGCCGTATATTGCTAGTGCAGGTGCTGATGCAATAGCTAAAGTGTTCGTTTAATATGTAAGTCACCACGCTGAAACTTTTTTATGCAAAAAATGTACAGAGTCAGCAGGCGTTGCGTGGGAGGGAATACTAGTAGGCGATGATCTGGTCGATCAGATAGTGGTGTGAAACGTGGCGATGTTCAAGTTCCACTGATCGAGGATGATCAACGGCCATACAGTCTCAATAGCCCCCAAAGTCCAAAATTGGTCATTGAAAACTCGTCAAAGTGACCTCGGCCTGTGGAACTGACACGCGGAAACATGGTTCGCACACGCTTGCTAAGTACGCCCATGTCGAAAGTTGATCCGGATTCAAACAAAAAATATGGAATAAAGGCATGTTCTTTATAAAACAAAAGTAGTATACACAAATCCGAGAGCGCAGTGCGGGAAAGAGAGAATTAAGCAAGAGATACGCGATACGCGCTTAGATGCAACAGGCAAACCGTAGTTGTTTTTAATTATCACGAACATTCTAGTTACAAACAAAAAATATTAAAAGCTGACGATTGAAAGCAGAGAAGTAAAATAACAGACTTAGTAATATTGCATGATAATTTTTACAGAGAAAGCAAAAACTCACATAAAAACATAACACACTCAAACACATAGCATACATTCTTACAACAAACACACACGAGCGACTTCTACCGGAAGAACTCTAGAACATAGGCGTTCGATATTCAGGTCGGTGTGCTGAATCCGAGGCAAACCGCAGCGGCGGAAATGATCCAAACGCCTACGATTATGACAACAGAAAACAGAAAGCGGCTGGCGATAGTATAGCCAGCCAGACAGACGATACACACACGTGAACTCACAAAATCATGACCTAGTTGGTTCGGATTTGGTTGCAAATGATGATGAATGCTCGGAACCTTGATATCGATATGAGCCTTTGTAGGAAATTTCGTCATTTTACGGCATTACCCCAAGGGAAAATTCGTTTTTTGGAAATCTTTAAGCAAGTTTTTCCTTGTCTCAGCAAATCACAAACTTAAAATGATAAATCATCCAGGGGGATTTTTGTCATTCCACGATATTGCCTCCAAGGGAAATTCCGTGTTGAAATTTCTTCCAACATGTTTTAAAGCACTGATTATGAGACACCTATATGTTTATTTACAAAGTATCAAAACCCTAAATCAAAGAGCGAATTATGTTAATTATCAACTGTCGTTTTCAACCCGAGAATAACGTTAGCCCCACGAGAAAACATTCCTCCTATAATTTCTCTCGGATTCCTTTTAGCATTTCTTCAAAGATTTCTTGCCGGGACTTTTTCAAATATTATTCTCCTGGTATCTCTCCCTGGCTTGTCTTAGGATTCTTCGTAGGGTTCTCCAGGGATTTCTACGGAGAATCTCACAATTATTTCTCCACTTATTCTACCAAAGTTCGTTCCGGGAGTCTTCCAGATATACCTCTCCAAGAATTCAATTCAAGGTAATAGTTCCGGTGAAGCAATTTAACCTTCCGTAACTCGCGCGGTTGACTACCTGCGTCAGCACCACACTGGTGCTGAGTACAAAAAGCGAGATTTTTTGAACGTGTTGTACAAAATACAACAGCGCGATCGCTCGAGGGTTAAACAATACAATATTCATATTGTAGCAACTTTTTCCAAAGCAACTATTGCCCTATTGCGAGCATTTATCATCATCTCAACCAAATGTCCAACTCTAATCCGCTGAAAAGTAATTCCTGTAATCGAATTTTATAGATAATTGAAAAATAACGAAAAAATCAAAGCGCCAGCTACAGAAGCCGTAGAGGAAAAGCTTATCCCGTTTTTAATGCTTCCAAAAGTGGTTTCGTTCAACCGACATATGTTGCAAATCTCTTCTTCTTCTTCTACTTCTGCTTATGCCCTGTCCGGTTACGACAGAACAACTCTAACGAAAGAATCTTCACTCCCCAGCCAGCAAGGACTATTCCCCAGGTTTGGGCGAATCCCTTTTCCATTTCCTTTCAAACTGCATTCAACAATAGTCTGTGTCTGTTCGTTTTAAATAGATTTTTTTATGTTTCTCTTGATAACCAGAAAAAAACGGGAAAACTATAATAAGCAGAAATAGTGTTGAAACAAGAAGAAAAAAGTAACAAAAGTATAGAGGACTCATTCATGGATTTCAACGTGAGTTTTAGATCTTAGTGTAGAAAGTGATAAGAAAAAAAGATATAAAATGCAAATTAATTGAGAAAAAATATGTATAACAGTGTAGAGACTTCTACATTTAAAAAAAAATCATAAACATACAAAACACGGGAGACCGAGAATAGGAGAATATGTAAAATGACGGAAAGAAACGGAGAGCCAGGTACGATACATCTCTGCCCCCAAACAAGATGGAATTCTTGTCGCAAAAAAAGTGTAGGGAAAACAAAATTGACTTCGTAATCGGGTGGCCCGCATCCAATGAAAACGCGAAGGCCGTTCACAGTAGGCAGGCAGATCAGGAGAGTATGAAGAAAATCAAGTGAAAACAAAGTAAAAATGTATTTATTTTACTCATATAATCGTAATACGTTGTTAATTAATGATTTGATTTATTATAAATAAAGTGTAGATTAATTACGGTTTCGTTCTTTCAGTTTAATTTCACTTCCTTTGTTCCCAGGGGTAGTATTCAGTCGAAATGTTTCGTTTTCTGGTTCAGTTCGTACAGTACCGACGCGGGTCGTTGGAAATGTTTTTACAACAACAATTATTTCGTGTACTTTTTGTTCTTTCTTTTATATTCCGTTTATGGACCCTAAGATATTCAAACGGTGCAGCTGAATTCCAGTTCGGATAGAACAAACAAACACACACACAATTAACCCCCAAAATGTGGTAGAATTGATATAGGAAATCATTAGAGAGACGTCGACGACAAGAGTAACGTTGTTTCATCATATTACCTGATAGCAATACACAAGCGCAAATTTATAGAAAAACACCCGACAACGGAAAAGAAAAGTACAGGCAAAAACACGAGGCGAATGTTTCGGATTCATTTATATGTTTTGAAAAGGCATTGTTCAAGCCGTGAAACGTTTTTTGCAGGTCTAGATACATTTTACCAGTTTTTTTAAATCCTATTTCAACTTACAAATATATTATTCAAGCCAAATAATCTTTCTCTATTCGTCCTTTTAGTCATCTTCTGTAATAACAACCAATCCATTTGATAGACATAGTCTGTTTACATATCTAGAATCTAGATGCAAAAATTTTGCAAACCATTCATCGTTTCAATGAATTAGCTGTGTAATATCATTACAACAGTTCAGCGCGTGGTTTTCCGGCGAAACAATTGCCCTTCTTCCTTGTTGAATGGGGGTGGAACTGAATCGGTAAGAACTATGACAAGATGGTGAACCATCACACGTGCCTGGAAGCATAGAATTATGAGGAAAATTTCATTACAATTCGAAATAATTTTCAGGGAATTCTGTTGAATCAGGGAATTTTCTATTTTATGGAACTTTATTGCAAAATGTGATTGGGATCAATGTCAATGTGTTTAGGGTTCCCCAAATAACATTTTCAGCGCTATAAGCTTTCAGTATTTTGCTTTCTGCTGCATAACAGCTGAATTCAAGCAGTGAACGCTGGAAAAAAACGCTAGTCAAAAATAAACCATAAGCTGCAATGTTAATACCTACCATACAACTCCGAAATCACAAAACAACAGCGCTTTGAAACTCTTTATGTGATATCAGCAGCGCTTTGAAGTCTTCTATAGATCATTCTTTCAGCTAGAAGCTGTGGCAGTGCAATCACACAGCTTGTTGAATGTAAACCTCGATGTGAGCATTATTCCGTTTGAAGTTTCACATGCTTTTTCAACTAGATGAAGTTGAGTAAGCATTCTTGCAGCATAACTGCAGCATAAGCCTTGTCTAGTGTAAAAGAAAACGGGCTATTTTCTTTGCTTTTTATATAGGTACACACTGAAAGACGGCTTGCAGTTGAAATTACTATTGTGAGGGTTAATTTAAATACCGTCAGTGTACCAGTAACCGCTCATGACCCAATAACCGCTCACTGTTGCAAAACTCAAGTTTTCACGCATAAATACCCCCTTTTCGTCGCTGATATTCTTGGACAATATGAAATCAATGAGAGCAAAGCCATTTTATGCAATATTTACCAAATAACATAAATTTTAAAAACAAAACAGTAGAATTTTTTGAGCGGCTATTGGACTCAAAAAAGCCGTTGGAAATTTTATGTGTTCCAATAACCGCTCACGCAAAAAAATACGCGAAAATTGTAAAAACTGTCGATATTAGTACACAGTGTATTCAATCACTATTATACACTCCCGCTGAGCAGGAAAAAAATAATTGTAAAAACATAGGAGTTCCAAAAATAATTCACTTTTCCGCAAAAGTCTATTTAAAAGATGGCATACATTTGTCCGTGAGCGGAATTAGGACCACTTTGGTCTCACACAAATTGTAATAAAATCATACTTTTATGAAAAGTTCTACATAAGTCTTGTTTTGTATCTGATTGTACTTAGATTAAACTAACTTAAAATGCAAAAACATTACAAATTGGCTTACCAGTCATTTAACAGATGATGTTTTTCTGCAAAACTGGCCTTAGATGAGCGGAATCTGGTACCCTGATGGTACCAACACCACTAAATTCGTGCAGACTGAGCTTCGTTTCAATTCAACAGATTAATGTTTTCAATTTTACCATGGACCCGATTTACAATTAAAAAAAAAATGTTGGCAACCAGATTCGAACCAAGAACCTTGAGTTCGCCAGGCTCAGACGCTACCACTCGGCTATCGAACCGGTTGATAATAGAGGACACAAAACGCACACAAGAAGCATTTGTGGGTCGATGATCACGATTTTCCATGGTAAATTTGAAAACATTTTCATGCTGATCATTACCGCAAGCCGTCTTTTAGTGCAACAGTTTAACAGCGACGACATCATCGGAACCAGTGGATACAGAGATAGGGAGTTCGATTCCAAGTAACGGCAGGTACTTTAATTGTTCTAATTTCAAAAGCGGTACTTCCAGTTACCGTAAATTATTTCAACCATTCGCAATCCGATGATTTGGGGTTGCCCCATAACATAACTATTATATAACAGCTGTTAGAAGGCTGAAAAAGCGCCTTTTAAGATTTTTTATACAGTTAGTGGTTACATAAGAGCCGCGAAAAGAACTATGACTTGGTGGCATAGAAGCTGTTCGCACAGCATGTACATGTTAATTAAGTTCGCCAGATTCATTGGTATAGGGCTTGGATAGTAGCTTCCGTCTCTATATATACAACACAGTAACTCAGTATCAAGCCGTACTGAGAATGATTTGTTGACGTTAACATTCACAACACATGTTAGTTGGGTCTCTACTTCTTAGCAACATTTTTATTGAGCAACTCCAAGACAAACGCAACGATTGAGTACTACCTATAAGTGTCCCTTATGAATAGGAAACCCAGCGATTATAGCCAGTATGAATCTCTTCAATTATATTCTTGAGAAGTGTATAAAGATATTCTTTAGAACTCTTGGAGTTATAAAATCCCCGGTGTCGTTTTAGTAGATATTTGAGTTTTTGACAGGAGCACAAATTTCCCAAATGAGTTCTACTTCTTCCTTGCAGCTGTACGTTCCCACTGGATCTTGGACGGCCTCTGGTCAACTTTGTGTTCTTTGAGCACTTCCACACCAATGTTACGCGCCAACCGATGCTGCCGAATTGCAAAACAAAGAGAACTTTTACAGTCGACAGAATTCTCTGGTGGATAAGATTGCAAAAGGTCCAAAAGGATATCAAGATCCTCATGGGCAACTTCAACGCGAAGGTTGGTTTCGACAACTCGGACTATGAGCACGTCATGGGACGCCATGACATGGTATTTGGGGGATCGCTCTTTCCCCATCGACCAGTGCACAAAGTGGCATGGGTTTCCCGTGATGGCGTCACGGAAAATCAAATCGACCACATCTGCATCAGCAGGAAATGGAGACGGAGCCTTCTTGATGTGCGAAACAAACGAAGCGCCGACATTGCGTCCGACTATCATTTCCTATCGGCGAAATCCGGCTGCGCATTGCGAGGATCCACCGACAGGAGGAAAAAATCGAGCGCCGGTTCAACACAAGCCGACTGGAAGACGCTACGGTGAAAAGGTCCTTCGTCGAGGAACTGGAGAACCGTGTTGCGGATATTCCGGAAGGTTGAAGCGTGGAAAACCAATGGAGCGCCATCAAGAACGCCATCATCGTCACCGGCGAGAATAATTTGAGTGAGTTACGCACCCAGAGAAAGCAGTGGATCACAGATGACACCTGTAAGAACATAGAGGAGCGAAAGAACGCCAAAGTGATATAGCGAGCGAAAACACGAGGAGCCAAAGTCGTAGCCCGTCAGCGGCATTCGGCACTCGAAAAGGAATTGAAGCGCTTATGTAGGCGGGACAAAAAATCTTGGGCGGACTCACTGGCCGAAGAAGGCGAGAAAGCCGCAAACACCGGCGACATCCGTCCCCTCTACGATGTCTCACGTCGGCAGAGTGGGACTAAGATGAATGCTACGATGCCCGTAAAAGATACATCTGGACAGTTATTTACCAGCCGGACCAGCTGAAATGCTGGTTCGAGCACTTTGGAAACCTTTTTCAAGTATCGGCCACGCCACCAACACCTCAGCATGATCCGCCAAGGTTTCGACGCATTACCCGTGTCAACACCGAAGCTCCATCATTGTCGGAGATAGAAACAGCCGTTCGTAGCATGAAATCGTACAGGGCCCCGGGGGTCGATGGCATATCAGCCGAGATGTTCAAAGCTGACCCCGTAATATATGCACAGCTGCTGCATCAAGTATTCTGCAACATATGGGAAAACGCACATTTCCGGTCGACTGGATGCAAGGCGTCTTAGTAAAGCTGCCCAAATAGGGTGACCTGACTGTATGCGATAATTGGCGGGATATCATCTTGCTGCGCATCATTCTCAAAGTCCTCTGCAAAGTAATCCTTAACCAAAGACAGGACAAGATTGACGCAACTCTCCGGCGGCATCGAGCAGGATTCCGTGCCGGATGATCCTGTGTGGACCATATTGTCACGCTCCGTACCATCTTGGAGCAAATCAATGAATTCCAAGAATCTCTCTACCTGGTGTTCATTGATTACGAAAAAGCCGTCCCAATCACGAAAACAACCCTTTAGGCGCAAGGGTGTCCCTGAGACAATCATCGTCCTCACAGTACGTGGCAATTCGTGTAGAGTACTGCACAACGGTGTCTTGTCCGATCCTATTCGGGTCGCTGCTGCAGTGAGGCAATGATATATCCTATCACCGCTACTGTTCCTCTTCGTCATCGACGAGATCCTGGTAGGTGCGATTGATCATGAACCAAATCGTGGGTTGCTGTTGCAGCCCATTACCATGGAGCATCTAAATAACTTCGAACTGGCTGATGACGTTGTTCACTTAGCTCAACGGCGCTCGATGATCATGTCGATCGCTCCTCGGTGGCAGATCTCACCAACAACGTCAACAAGACCAAATCGTTAGATGTAAACACGTCCAACCCTTCCAGCTTCACGGTAGCTGGGCAAGCAGTGGAGAATGCTGAAAGCTTCCAATATCTTGGTAGCCACATGGCGGCCGATGGTGGCACCAAGATCGACATAGGTGCACGGATCAAGAAGGCGAGGGCTGCCTTTGCGAGTTTAAGAAATGTATGGAAAAACAATCAGATTAGTCGACGCACCAAAATCCGAATTTTTAACTCGAAAGTGAAATCTGTGCTGCTGTACGCCAGTGAAGCTTGGTGTGTACCAGTGAAGAACACTCAACGGCTGCAGGCCTGCGGTATGTATATTATTTGCGCATGATGGCCTCACAATTGGATCTCCAACGTGGAGTTCCATCGTCGATGTCATCGAAAGCCGAATGCGACAAAAATTCGGGCGCAGGGGCGAGTACGAAATCTGCAAGTAAGCGTTAGATTGGAACCCAGCAGGACATCGCAGCAGAGGCTCATGACGGCGCAGCCTCAACAAGGAAACAAAGGAAGTCGACAGAAATTTGACCTGGTCACAGATCAAGGCGATGGCTGGCATTCGTCCAGAATGGAGATCTTTCAATTCGGCCCTCTGCACCACCGTGGGTGCCCAGGACTGAAAGTAAGTAAGTAATCTCGGATCATATCTTCGGTTCATGCGACTTGACTGATTTCGGTGTTTACAGCATTTACGTTGCTGAAGTGGCGGCTATACGTTACATGTTACGGTAAATTAGCAAACTTCCGCCTAAGTTCTTCTTTACCGACAGTCTATGCTCTCCGTAGGTTATTCAGTCCTCCTAATATCATCCTCATGGCTTGGTCTCATTGAAATTGTTCGATTCCGGACTCTGAATGAACAGGGTTCTCTCTTGGTAAAGGTTCGCATTGAGTTATCAAGAGATCTTGATCCGCTGGTATCACAAATGGAGGGATGGAGATATGTTAACTCTTAACAGTTGTATGAAACACTCCAAGTCCGAGGAAAACAGAAATCCGACATTTTAGTGCAGCTAAGTGTAAATGTCGGTAGATGAACTAGAATGTAGAAGGAAGGTACCGATCTGGTAGAAATATCTGGCAGTGGCTTGCGAAATGATGCAAAGAGATAATCAGGCTGGGTGTCAATAGTCGTTCAGGTACCGAGAGGCGAGGATTCCCGGAAACTGTGCCGAGATCTAGAGAGATCGAGACGACCGTAGGATCAGGATGGCAGCAGGTACTCGGCGGCGGAAGAATCCTGGTGACAGTAGGAGCTTATTAACGGAAATTGCTCGGTTGCAAGGGGCTAGTTGATAGGGGCTCGGTAAACAATAGTAGCTTGGGAGACAGAAGAAAAACGCTTAGCTGGTACTTAGCGATATATGTCAATAGGCCTGCAGAATGGAGGATACAAGTATGGAGAATATTGTTAGTGTTGGTAGTTGTCGTAGTTTGAGGGTCTTTCCAAGCAACACACATGGTTTCACAGCCTCCCGTATCGTTACACCTGGAGATCACCACAACAAACGGAATCGCAAATCGACCACGTTCTGATTGATGGACGGCACTTCTCCGACATTATCGACGTCAGGACCTATCGTGGCGCTAATATCGACTCTGGTCTCTACCTACCTGGTGATGGTTAAACTGCGCCCAAAACTCTCCGTTATTAACAATGTACAGTACCGGCGGCCGTCCCGGTACGATCTAGAGCGACTGAAGCAACCGGATGTCGCCACCATATACGCGCAGAATCTCGAGGCAGCGTTGCCGGATGAGGGTGTGCTCGATGTGGCCCCTCTAGAGGACTGCTGGAGTACAGTTAAAGCAGCCATCAACAACGCCGCCGAGAGCACTATCGGGTACGTAGAACGGAGTCGACGAAACGATTGGTTCAACGAGGAGTGCAGAGCGGTTCTGGAGGAGAAGGATGCAGCGCGGGGGGTAATGCTGCAGCATGGAACCCGACAGAATGTGGAGCGATACAGACAGGAGCGGAAGCAGCAGACCCGTCTCTTCCGGGAGAAAAAGCGCCGCCTGGAGGAAGCAGAGTGCGAGGAAATGGAACTGCTGTGCCGTTCACAAGAAAAACGTAAGTTTTGCCAGAAGCTCAACGCATCCCGCAAAGGCTACGGCAGGCAAGCCGAAATCTGCAGGAATAAGGACGGAAGCCTCCTGACGGACACGCGTGAGGTGATCGAAAGGTGGAAGCAGCACTTCGACGAACACCTGAATGGCGAAGAGAATGTAGGCACGGAGGACCAAGGCAGCGGAGGAAATGACTATGTTGGTGCAGTAGAGGACGGAAACGAACCAACTCCCACGCTGAGGGAAGTTAAGGATGCCATCCACCAGCTCAAAAACAACAAAGCGGCTGGTAAGGACGGTATCGCAGCAGAACTCATCAAGATGGGCTCGGAAAAGTTGGCCACCTGTCTGCACCCGTTAGTAGTCAAGATCTGGGAAACCGAACAGCTACCGGAGGAGTGGAAGGAAGGGATCTGTCTCATCCACAAGAAAGGCGACAAGTTAATGTGTGAGAACTTTCGAGCGATCACCATTTTGAATGCCGCCTACAAAGTGCTATCCCAGATCATCTTCCGTCGTCTTTCACCTAAAGTAAATGAGCTCGTGGGAAGGGACCAAGCCGGTTTCATCGACGGCCGGTCGACAACGGATCAGATCTTCACCGTACGGCAAATCCTCCAGAAATGCCGTGAATACCAGGTCCCAACGCACCACCTGTTCATCGACTTCAAAGCGGCATACGACAGTATAGACCGCACAGAGCTATGGAAAATCATGGACGAGAACAGCTTTCCCGGGAACCACCAGACTGATAAGAGCAACGCCCAACTAACATTTATTGTGAATGTAAACGTCAACAAAGCGTCCTTAATACGGCTTGATGCTGAGTTACTGTGTTGTACATATTGCTTTTTTCACTGAAAATTTTCCTTGCTTCGCTGAACAACATGACGTTTTCTTCCAGCGAAGGCTTACGCGATACAGAAAATCGCTGAATTTCACACTAACACTGCAGAAAATCTGTCAACAATAACTCAATACACATGCATTTTTAGCGAAAAGATCTATTTGCGTGACAACAATCCACTCCCATGACTACCGGGCGGCCGCCGTCAAATATCAGGATTGCCAACTGTCCGGCGACTGCTGTTAGTTTTCTTTGTCGCCGAATCTGGCGCTGGGTCTTCGGCGCGGAAACCCAAAGGTGGGAATAAAATTTTGGGGTTTGCGCGCAATATGGACGGAAGCTTCTATGCGAGCCCTATACCAATGAATCTGGCGAACTTAATCAGCTTGTACATGCTGTGCGATCAGCTTCTATGCCACCTAGTCATAGCTCTTTTCTCGGCTCCTATGTAACCACTAACTGAATAACATCTTGAGAAGGCGCTTTTTCAGCCTTTTCGCAATTGTTAAATAATAGTTTTACGGTATCCCTAAATTAAACGATTAAATATAATTAGGTTATGGATACCGTGATGCAATACATGTGGAACTGGAATTATCACTTTTAAAATTGAATAATTAAAGTACTTGCCGCTACTTGGAATCGAACTCCCGATCTCCGTATCCACTGGTCCCGATGATGTCCTCGCTGCCACACTGCTATCATAAATAACATAGAAAATAGCCCGTTTTGTTTTACTCCAGACAAGGCTTCATAATTGTGCCACAAGAAACCTTACCCAACTTCATCTTGCTGTAAAAGCTTGTGAAACGTCAAACGCAATAATGTTTACATTGAACAAGCTGTGTGGTTGCGCCAACAGATTCTTCTTCACAGCTTCTAGCTGAAAGAGTGTGCTTTAAACGGCTACGAAGCGCTGCTGTTTTGTGTTTTGGCAACATTACAAAACGTACTCAGGCTTATTCTGCGCGGCGTGTGAGGTGAGATGAGTCGAATGAGGTGACAAAAGTCGACTCGCCTCATTTGATTTGCATTAGTCGTCTCACGTCATGTGAGATGAAACCGTCCGTCTCACCTCACACGCCGCGCAGAATAAGCCTGACTGTATAAAAGCAGCTGTTGTAGTGGCTGGGACTCTTACTCGATTTGCACATCTTCCGGCAAATCTTCCGGCATTGAATGTAAGTGCAATAAAAGCAACCCGAATAATTTCACAGCACATAGATGGATAGCTGTAAAGAACTTGTGTAGTAGCTATATATCCCGCATAAACTTCGTTTTGACAATAATGTTTATATCCGACAAGCCGTGTTGGTAAATCAACAGTTTCTTTATTACAGCTTCTAGCCGTAATGAAATCGCATAACGGCCTTTAAAGCGCTGCTGGTTTGGGGATTTGTCGGTATAACGAATTGTACTGTATAGTAGCAGCTGTTTTGTTAGTGGGGACTCCTATTCGATGTGTTCATGTTTTCACATCTTCCGGGAAATCTCCCGGAGTTGGAATACGGTGGAGTAAATGCAGCCCCAGTGACAAGCAATGAATTTCTGAAAATCGAGTTTGGTAGCTGTATGATGCTTGTTTTGCAGTCGTGTATTAGCTTATGATTTATATTTGACTAGCTTTCCTTTTATTCAGCGTTGACTGCTTTTACTCGATGGTTACACAACAGAAAGCAAATGACTGAAGCTTATAGCGCTGAAAATGTTAGTTGGGCGATGGACGGTGTGCAGAACAGTGTAAGAATTTCAGGTAAACTATCCAGTTCATTCGAATCTCGACGGGGACTACGACAAGGTGATGGACTTTCCTGCCTACTATTCAACATCGCCCTAGAAGGTGTTATGCGACGAGCCGGGCTCAACAGCCGGGGTACGATCTTCACGAAATCCGGCCAATTTGTCTGTTTTGCGAATGACATGGATATTATTGCTAGAACATTTGGAACGGTGGCAGAACTGTACACCCGCCTGAAACGCGAAGCAGCAAAGGTCGGACTAGTGGTGAATGCGGCAAGACAAAGTACATGCTGCTAGAGGTGGGACTGAGCGAGACAGGACAAGCCTTGGCAACAATGTAACGATAGACGGGGATACTTTCGAAGTGGTAGAAGAATTCGTCTACCTCGGTTCCTTGCTAACGGCTGACAATAACGTGAGCCGTGAAATACGAAGGCGCATCAGTGGAAGTCGTGCCTACTATGGGCTCTAGAAGAAACTGCGGTCAAAAAAAATTCACCCCCGCACCAAATGTACCATGTACAAGACGTTAATAAGACCGGTGGGTCGCATGGACCTAATAAAAATAAAGATTTAAATATAAAAAAAAGACCGGTGGTTCTCTACGGACACGAGACATGGACGATGCTCGAGGAGGACCTGCAAGCACTCGGAGTTTTCGAGCGACGGGTGCTAAGTACGATCTTCGGCGGCGTGCAGGAGAACGGTGTGTGGCGGAGAAGGATGAACCACGAGCTCGCTGCACTTTACGGCGAACCCAGCATCCAGAAAGTGGCCAAAGCCGGAAGGATACGATGGGCAGCGCATGTTGCAAGAATGCCGGACAACAACCCTGCAAAGTTGGTGTTTGCTAACCATCCGGTTGGTACAAGAAGGCGTGGAGCGCAGAGAGCACGATGGGCGGACCAGGTGGAGAGTGATCTGGCGAGTGTTGGGCGTGACCGACGTTGGAGAGCTGCAGCTGCAAATCGAGTATTATGGCGGCAAATTGTTGATTCAGTATTATCATGAATTTGATGTTAACTAAATAAATGAAATAACATGGTTTCAAAACAGTCACGGCAGCGTATGTTGCAGAGAAGTCACTGTGACTTATTGCACAACCATTACCTGCGCTGCCGCATACTGATTTGTGACCATGTGTGTTGCTTGGGTTGTGCATTTTTTTGTGAAATATTCAAAGGAGCATTTTTGGGACTCTCCTTATATTTATTATTTACAAATATTTGGAATACTTTTGTGCGAAAACTTAGATAAAGAGGATTGTATTTATTTGATTCAGTATATACCCTGTTATGGCAACTATCCGTCTAAAAATGTAGGAAAACGGAAACCATCAAACGCATTTTAAGAGACACGTATTGAAACAAATTGAATATATCTAGACTTGCAAAAAGCCTTTCAGTTCACAAAATCCTGCTCGGGTTGACGAATAAATCACACAAAAAGTAAGACTATTCACACCTGACTTATCATCCAACGACGAATGTAAGCTAGCAAGATTGCCGAGAGGTCGCCGATGCACATTACTTGCCTTCTCACAGTCCAAAAATCATACATTGAGCAACGTGTTAACTAGACAAAATAATGAAAATTCATGCAAACATAGTAAAATATTCACGATAGACTTAAGGGCAGCGTATTCTTGTAAAAAGGCAAAATGTTAGGATATGTATAATGCAATTGATAAACGACACAATATAAGCCAATCCTCAGTCCTAACACTAATCCTGTACTCAACAGTAAAAAAAATATTAAGCTTCTGGAAACACAGCGATCATGCCTCCATTCAGCAAAACCTCTCGCCAGTTCTTTCCAGCTGCATTCGACAAACACACCCTACTATGAGCCATCCCTTGGAAAAAGGGAAAGTTATGATAATAATAGGTAATAATTTTCATATGAATAAAATTCATCATAAAGAATACTGTATATTTTGTGAACATATGATGATGAGTCAAGAATTTACTAACAAACAAGCAAAACAAGAATGTCAGTTAAGCTAGTTTTTAAAACAAATGAGCCATTCCTCCCTGTAAAAAAAAAACATGAATAATCATGAGATAAGGGTAAATGTTGATTAGCGAGATAACAAATTATTACCAAAAATACGAGGAGGGCTAGGATTCACCATCTAACAATGCTCGATGTCGTTAGAGAAAGAAAACTCTTCAACCAGCATGGACCATTGCAATATTCACAAACTGAAAGTTAAGAAACAATAGGTATATCCATCGGTGTAAAGCAAGAATCAGAACACACACAAAAACGATCAAACAAGCACAAAAACAGAACACCTAGTAAAAGCATAACCATTCCAAGAAGAACACAAGTAAAAACTATAGAAAATACATCATTTAGCAAAAGAAACAATGCATCGTATAGACTATCCTAATAGTTAAGCAAATGAATACAAAAAAAAATATGCATAAACCACTTCGGTTGGCTTCGTCCAACGGTTGTTATTCGAAAATAAAGTATTCCACGAAAGAGAATGTAAAAAAACGAATTCATCGCACTCACACTACTGAGATCGCTCAGCGAAACGTTTGCAAGGAATTACACACCCACACACACACACAACAACAACAAATAAAAAACACAAACCGAGGCGACATCAGTTATTGTGGTTATCTGTAATATATTGTATTAAAAGCACTATTTGAGTAAACAAACCGTATATTATTTAAAAAAAAAAGAAAAACAAAATTAACAAAAAAAAAAACAAACCGAAATAAAAGTAACAACTAATTAAACAATAATGAACATTAGATCGCCTATAACCTATGAATATTGAGAAGAAAAAATATCGAGTAACTACCCGGCAGAAGTTGTAGTATTGACAAAAGAAAGAACTCTACACAACCAACACAAAGGAAAATAACAACAACAAGAAAAAGAACAACAAAGCGCGAAATCTGAGCAGAACAAGAAATAAATTTATTGAAGTTTAAATAAATGGACTAAAATCAGTGCACGGTGTTCGTTTCCGTTACTTGTGAAAGATTCATCTTACTGGTTGTCTCTAGTAATCCTACATTACAGAGATCTGCGGAGGTGGCCATTGTGAGCCAATCGTGCAGAGAGAACTGTCAAAGTGTGAGCCAAATGAACATGCTTGTCGTTCGTAGGAAGGCGTCGTTTGAACGGTATTGCAATCGGAACTAAATAAATTAAAATTATTTATTTTTAATATCGAGAAATTGGCGGCATATGTATGTTTAGTAAAAAGATAAAAAATTATTAATTCTGCTTTCAAAAGCTCATGCTTATGACGACACTTTTGTTGCCGCACTTGTCGAAAAAACTTCCATTGCTGCTTCTTGCTTCACTTCTGCCGATTTGATTAGCGTAACACTTTTGCAATAAATTTCAAATTTCTGGTGTGTCTGGTAGAAGAAATTTATTACAAAAAATAAGCATCGCTAATTTTTACGTTACGTGAAAGTTGACGCTTCTAGCTTTCATTCAAGCCCAACATCGAAATATTCCATCGGGGGAACTTTTTCATACAAAAATTGGGTATGTTTGTTAAGTAGAAATAGGGATTAATTTGGAACCGTTCATTTTGTATGGGGAAAAACAGTATTCTGAAAAAGTTGTTCGAGATCCCTCGGTGGATTTTTTTGAGGGACCGTGCAAATGAAAGCTGAAAGCCTCTATTTTTGAATAGCGAAAAATTTGACGATGTCTATTTTTTTGTTATAAACCTTTCCCATACACACGCCGTGTCCGCTATTTCAACAAAATTTCGAAAAAAAATTCTACCATAATTTGAAAATGTAAACAAAACAACTTGAACCACAACGAAGTCACGCACAAAGTTTGAACATCTAGCTTTGTAGCAAGTGTTGGCAGCTGTTGTAAACAAAACAAACAGCGTTGCCGAATCGACGTATGTAACTTCCGCTCATCTCTAGGTAGAGGATTTCTAGTTGTCTCGTATCAGTCTATAAAAGTGCAGATAACTTTTGATTGGAGATAGAGACATCTCTGATTTTTTCATATGTTGTGTAAAAAGTTTTCGAATGGTGTTAGGACTAAGAAAATCGGTGGTTACACATTGTAAAAAATAGATTTTGTTGGCCACTGCCAACGAATTGATGACCAATTAGTCCTTTTGAGGGTTTGAGAACCGTCATAAAACCAAAACCTTTTATTTTGGTTTTAAGATGGATCCAAGAACCTCTTCTAGTCTATTTGACTATAAAATGTTACTTGGGATGGACGCTACAACTTTTTTATAAAGCCCGTATCCGTGATAATTTATAACCTTGCAAAGCATACAAAGCATCTGCGAGCATCTAAATATGTTTTTTTAGATTTTCAATAGCACAAATCTGAAGAATCGAATGTCAGTTTGCGCTGAAAAGTTGATCGATTGGTCACCAACAGCGACCAACTTTTCAGCCCAAACCGACTTTCGGTTCTTCAAATTTGTACTCTTGAAAATTCGAGGTGTGGCTAATCAGCAATTTTCATATTTTTCCTACAAACTACAATGAATGCGCTTGCTGCTAACAACACTTTTTTCTAAGTGATGCCGTTTTTTGATCTGCAGCCGGTTAGAAGTGTACCGATTCTGAATGACGCAGGCTTTATAACCGAAACGTGTTGCTATATGTACTATATTATGCAATACTTTTCGATTGCATAATGCAATGAGGAAAAGTAGGCCGTTAGTATGACACACTACCACGTGGGGTGAACTAGCCAATAAATTATGATTTTGTAATGCAAAAATGTATTTTGTATCATACCTATTTTAGGCTTTCAACGGTATAAATATTTTGCTGCATATTGACGAAGGAAATGATGATTGATTGATTTAACCTTCTTGTGGAATGAACTAAGAACTTTTTGGCACTTTGTGGCCTAAATGTCTCTTGTACTAAAAACTCATTTTTGTTAAAATTTACCTTGAACTTGTGCTCTAGCAGCCAATAAAGAACCATGTACAACTTAGCGACGAATCTTCAATGGTATCGCTCTAAATCAGAATATCGTCCAGATATCTTTGAACTGCCTTGATAGCACCCAAAATCTCATCCATAATTCTCTTGAAAATCGTCACTACACTATTTAGTAATACCAAAGACAATCTCGTATACGCTCAGAACCCCTTGTGCGTGTTGATAACCAACAACTTTTGTGACTTTTCGATAACTCTTACCTGTATGCAACTTAGCAACTTATTACAGATTACCTTGTCCACTGTCACTATGCCGGCAATCCTCACACTTACCTTACCTTACCGATGTAGTGTGATGAATCGGCAAAGTTAAATAAACGTCCACGCGGATGTTTATATCATAACAATCAAACAGGCTATGGGGCTGTCCATTTATTACGTAAGGGCATTTTTACGATTTTTCGACACCCCCACCCCCCCTTGTAAGATTTTTTGTATGAGAACCCAAATATTTTTGTATGGCGCGTAAGATTTCTCAAACCCCCCCTCCCCACATAAACCCTTACGTAATTAATGGACAGCCCCTATGCACTTTGTGTGGCCTGCTTAATCGTGCAACTAAGCACAACAGAATAAACCATACGCCACCGAGCGTTGGTCGGTTGCCACGAAAAGCAAATTGAATAAATCATTCTGGTTCCGAGCCCAACAGCTAACGGGTGTACACTTTACTCTGAAGAAAACTCCAAATTAGTACATGGCTACCTAAGACAGGTTTTGCCTTCTCCGCAGCAAAAGTGTGAAAGTGATACAGTTCGGTAAAGTGTATTCCAATCACATTTGAAAATGGGTTGGTTTTCAAGTGACGAGATCGTCACTACGAATCAAATGGGACCCAGTGAAGAACACCATCAAACACAAGCGGTTGCGCTTTGCATTTTAACAGTTATCGCGGGTGCGTACGTGCTAATAAAACTACTACTGAAGTTGCACAAATCACACACGGAACGGCTGGCAGAAAGAGCCGCTCGACGAGCCGCTGCCCATCCAATCTAACAGTTATAAGGAAGTGTCGAACTTTACTGTACTGTGTGGAGTAGTTGAAATAAATAATAACATTTTTATTGGAAACATTAAGTGCAAGTGACTAAGTAACTATACAATGACGGAACACAAGATAAACAGTTTAGTGTTCACATTGTGTTACACACAAATGTACGAGGTGAAAACCAAGCTCGAAGCTAGAGCGTACCGATGATTTTCAAAGGAAGAGCAACAAGCAACGCCCTATTCCAAGTAGCAGCAGCAGCAGCGATCTCCAACGGAATGCAAACGAACACCAGGAGTTCGATTGTGGAACTTCGAGATGACATAGTGGACATACTCATGTGGAAAATCGAACACTACTAGTGGCAGTGCAGACGAAGAAACAACATAACAAACGGGTCATCCGGCAACATGGAGCCGACCCCAACAAGGGCGCAACATGGAGCGACCCCAACGTAGCTTCGTCGTTGCTGCTGAGACTTGCAGATGATATACTAGCGTGAGTGATGATTTAATTTAATAGTTAAAAATAAATAAGTACCGAAACAATTTAGTTAAAATGGTGTATTCAAGTGGTGTTTGACATTGTAATATTCAAAAATGTGTGACTTACTGAAAGATCTTGTTTGAAAGTAAATTACCAAATCTCATAAATCCTGTACGAGAATTAATTATCCGGAAGCCTAACAGTGACCTCATCCGATTTTAAAAAGAAGAGAGTTAAATGGAAAAAAATGTTGTCAAAAATATAGAACAACTTGCACTTACTTTGAGAAATCTGAGGAAGGCACCAAACAGGAAATTTTTGAGGAAAACACTAGTAGACAAGTTAGTAAAGGCTCGTAATCTTTATGAAGCAAATTTATACCTCTTAGACGAATTCGAATGTTCTAATCAAAAAATCCTCTTAAGAAAATCCAGAGATATTTTTAGTGAAATTAAAATTTTTATCGACGTGCGACTTGATAAGGCCAAACATCTCATACGTTTTAAAACAATTGTAAAACTTATCATTATTGTCGAAAAATTATACCGCAATAACAAGATGACAACTCCGAAGGTGGACCTTAAACTTGGAACCGCAGTGGTCCAAGTTTATGATGGAAGCCAAGAAGGCCTGAGTCCATTTATTGACTCAGTTGGCTTATTCGTAGACACGGTCAAAGCGGAATTTGTAACGGCAACAGCAGCTCAAAAAACAGCCGCAGATGTTACCGTTAAAAATTCGTGATGACCAGACTAATTGGAAAAGCGAGATCGGCCGTAGGCGAGAACCCGGCAGATCTCGATGAAATATTAAACCACTTAAAAAATAGATGCGGTCTGGCAACGTCTTCAGACGTATATGTTTCGAAATTAGGAGCATTGAAACAATCTGGTGATGTCAACAAATTCACCACGGAGGTCGAAAATTTGACCTTCCTTTTAGAAAAGGCTTACATCACGGAGCAAATTCCGGTTGATGTGGCGAACAAAATAGCAATAAAGCAAGGAGTGAAGGCTCTTTGTACCGGCGTTCGTAAACCCGATACGAGGCTCATTCTAAAAGCCGGACAATTTGCAACATTGTCCGCAGCAATAGAGAAAACACTGAGCAACGAGGCTACAACAGCAACACCTAATACTAACGCGATAATGTTCGCTTCACGCCGCGGACATAACAATCGCGACAGAAATAATTTCAATATGAATCACTACGGACAACGCCACAACGATTATCGTGGAGGCAGAGGAGGATTCCATAGTGGTTGTGGAAGACGACCCTATGGATCTCCATCTCAGCGTGGAAGAGCATCTCACAAAGGCTTCCACCGCGGAAATATGCAACCACGCATATTTTACGCAGATGTTGGACACATGGTTCCACCTCAACAACAAAACTTGACAAACTCAGGACGCATATGTCCTAACCAACAGCAAATGCAACCACAGTACCAACCACCAACCACAGGTACAGCAACCGCAACAGCCGCAGCAACATTTTTTAGGCCAACTACACAACTTTTAACCATCAACGCGTCAGCATCGAATTTCATAAAGGCACATGTCGAAATGACAAATTCGGTGTGTACCTTTATGATAGATTCAGGAGCTGACGTATCGGTGTTCAAAGCTAACAAAATTCTTGGAAGTCACCAAATCGATGTAAATAGAAAATGCAGTATCTCCGGAATTTCCGGTGAAAAAATTGAAACACTGGCAACAACAGTTACGGCATTGACATTTTCAAATACCCTCACATTGCATCACGAATTCCATTTAGTAGGAGACGAATTCCCAATATTCACCGATGGAATATTGGGAAGAGACTTTCTATCCTTGTATAAATGCACAATAAACTACGAATATTGGATTTTAAGTTTTAATTTTAACAATGCAGAAGTAAATGTAATGATTGAAGACAATTTCAATGAAGGTATAATAGTTCCGGAAAGATGCGAAGTAATTCGCAGAATTCCGAATGTACAGGTAGCCGAGGATTCTGTAGTGTGTTCACAGGAAATCCAAAATGGAGTTTTCTGTGGGAACACTTTAGTATCACCTAATGCTACATACGTTAAATTTATTAACACAACGAGTAAACCTGTGTTAATCCATAATTTTAAACCAGTAATTAAACCCCTCAATCAGTTTATAATAGCCAGCATCCAAAAAGGGGAAAACGACACAAATAAACGTATTGATAAGATTAAAAATAAAATTAAAATATCTGAAATTCCTTCATTTGTCAGGTCCAAATTTGAAAAGGTCCTGGAGGAATTTAATGACATATTTGCACTAGATACAGACAACCTCACAACTAACAATTTCTACGAACAAAGCATCAACCTAACCGATAACGTGCCTGTGTATACTCCTAACTACAGAAGCATACACGCACAGAACGATGAAATTGAATCACAAGTTAAAAAACTTTTGGAAAACAATATAATCGAAAACTCTGTGTCGGCGTATAACTCACCAATATTATTGGTGCCGAAAAAGTCAAACACATCAGATAAGAAGTGGAGACTTGTAGTGGATTTCAGACAGTTAAACAAAAAGATTCTAGCTGACAGATTTCCATTACCCAGAATAGACACGATTCTAGACCAATTAGGCAGGGCCAAATATTTTAGTACATTGGATTTGATGGCAGGTTTCCATCAAATTCCTTTGAGCCCAGAGTCCCGCAAGTATACAGCGTTCTCTACACCTTCAGGGCACTATGCCTTCACCCGTTTACCATTTGGACTTAATGTGAGTCCAAATAGTTTTCAACGGATGATGACAATTGCTATGGCAGGTTTAACACCTGAGTGCGCGTTCGTGTACATAGACGATATTGTCGTAATAGGATGTTCAGCAGAGCATCACATCAAAAATTTGATAAATGTCTTTAAAAGATTGAGGCATTACAATCTAAAATTAAACCCCGAAAAATGTCAATTCTTCAAAACAGAAGTAACATATTTAGGACACAAAATTACAGATCAGGGAATTCTTCCTGACGACACAAAATTCGAAGTAATCAAAAACTACCCAATACCAACAAACGCGGATGAAACTCGCCGCTTCGTCGCGTTTTGTAACTATTACCGTAAGTTCGTACCGGATTTTGCTAGATTAGCCAAACCGTTAAATGACTTACTTAAAAAAAATTCAACTTTTGAATGGACAGATAACTGTCAATCAGCTTTCGAACAACTCCGTAATCACCTACTCTCACCACCTATATTAAGTTACCCTGACTTTTCGAAGAAATTCTATCTAACCACAGACGCCTCAAACGTAGGCTGTGGTGCAATACTATCACAAGTAATTGATGGACAAGACCTACCAATAGCTTACGCAAGTAAAGCTTTTAACTCGGCAGATTCCAAAAAACCTACGATTATGCAGGAAATGATCGCTATCCATTGGGCTATCGATTATTTCAAGCCATATTTGTATGGACGGAAGTTTATAGTACGAACGGATCACAGACCACTGGTGTTCCTTTTTGGTATGAAAGAGCCAACCAAAAAACTAACACAAATGCGTCTGGATCTCGAAGACTATGACTTTGAAATAGAACATATTAAAGGAACAAATAACGTAGGCGCCGATGCATTATCTAGATTAATGTCATCTGACGACCTAAAAAATAGAACAATACTCATGGTTAACACCAGATCCATGACTAAAAAGAAATCAGCTAAAGCCAAGGATGACGTTTCCACATACACGAAGCCTGATCAACTTCTAGTTAGCGAAGCTGTCATTTTAAAGGAAGCTCGAAATTCTTTTAAATTAACAACAAATCTCAGTAACAATATAATGGAATTCCAAATAAAAAGCGAGAATTATAAAAAGACGCATGCAGCAATACAATTCAATTACAAAAATGAAAGTCAGACACTCGAGTCTGCTCTTTCAAAATTGAATGAAGTTATGACAAATTTAAAGATAAAACAAATCGCCTTATCATTGAGCGATCCATTATTCTCGCAAATCACAGTAGAACAATTTAAATCAATTGCTACAAAAATTATAAATAGTTTTGAAATTTTACTCTTCAAACCTCCAAGACAAATAGAGTCAAAAATGGAAGTCGAAAAAATATTGCATGATTTTCATAATAGCTCAACTGGAGGCCACATAGGACAGCATAGATTGTACCTAAAACTACGAGATCTATTCCAATGGAGAGGAATGAAAGGTTCTATCGCAAAATTCATAAAGGCCTGTGAATTTTGCAGAAAGAACAAAGTCAGTAAAAGAACAAAAGAAGCATCTATTATCACATCTACACCTCAGAAACCATTCGATGTGATCTCTATCGATACGGTCGCACCGTTACCCAAAACAAGCAGGAATAATCGTTACTGTATCACTTTACAATGTGACTTATCGAAATTCGTTATAATAATCCCTATACAGAATAAAGAATCTACAGTAAAACCTCCATGAGTCGATATTGAAGGGACCATCGACTCAAGGAAATATCGAGTAGTGGAACAAAATTCCTATGGGAAGCTTTTTGGAGGGACCATCATAGTAATCCAGAAATTATTTTTCAGTATGGAAAAATTTACCTCCATGAGTCGATATCGAGTCAAGGAACATCGACTCATGGAGGTTCGACTGTAATACTATTGCTCGTGCATTAGTAGAAGATTTTATCCTTAAATATGGTAACTTCTTGGAGCTAAGATCTGATAGAGGAACCGAATATTGCAACGAAGTTCTTCAGCAGATCAGCAAAATTTTAAATTTCAAACAAACCTTTTCAGCCGCCTATCATCCAGAGACGATCGGTGCATTGGAGAGAAATCACAGATGCCTAAACGAGTATCTGCGATCATTCTCAAATGAACACCATGACGACTGGGATGATTGGGTTGGTTTCTACACTTTTGTATACAATACAACCCCGCATACAGATTCTAATCTTACACCGTTCGAATTAGTCTATGGAAGGAAACCAAATTTACCGCAAGATCTGATGAACAACAGAACTATAGAACCAGTTTATAATATTGAGCAATACATGAATGAATTGAAATTTAAATTACAAAAAAGTCAAACTATAGCAAGGGAACATATGATCAAAGAGAAAATTCAAAGAACTGCTGACCTAAATATCAACCTAAACCCAATCGACGTCTCATTAGGAGATTTAGTCTACATAACCAAGGAAAACAGGAAAAAATTAGACTCGTTTTATACAGGACCATATAAAGTTATAGAAACTAAAAATAGCAACTGCGTCATAGAAGATCTTGCAAAAACAAAAAAAATAGAAGTTCATAAAAATAGATTAATAAAGATGTAAAAAAAAAAAATGGGAAGGCAGCCAACTTATATTATAATTGTTTAAATAATTCCAGTACATCAAATATAAAATAACAGAACATTGTCAAACTATAAATTAATCATATTTTGTCAATTCAATTATAGTCATACGACGAAATTCATTGTAACCAATAATCTAAGCAAGCAACCGAACAACGCTCAAGGTCATGAAAATTCCAAATCCATTTTTTTCCAAATTAATACGAGTGTCTGAATCCTCACGCCACTCTTTTCCAAAAGGGGGAAGGTGTAGTGTGATGAATCGGCAAAGTTAAATAAACGTCCACGCGGATGTTTATATCATAACAATCAAACAGGCTATGCACTTTGTGTGGCCTGCTTAATCGTGCAACTAAGCACAACAGAATAAACCATACGCCACCGAGCGTTGGTCGGTTGCCACGAAAAGCAAATTGAATAAATCATTCTGGTTCCGAGCCCAACAGCTAACGGGTGTACACTTTACTCTGAAGAAAACTCCAAATATAGTACACCGATCAGACTAAGGCCTGAGTGTCCTCTGCTGTACGTAGGAGTCGTCTCCATTCTACTCGGTCCATGGACGGCCAAACTGGCACTGAACAAAGAGATAAAGGCACAAATGCGGATGTGCTTCGAAAATTTCTGCCAGGCAGCCAACACAGCAGCCTGCAGAGTAGTTAAGGCCAAAACGAAGGGCGCGTCAGCAACCCCAGAACGCTCCTCCGAGATGCTGCAGAAGATCGTGAGAGCGCTTTTCCCGTGCCACGATACAAGACCATGGGCCCCCGTCCCCTATGGTAAAACCGACCATAGCGAGATCGCCCTGGTGATGAACGACGAACTCATTGCAATAGAGGAGTCGCTTAAGTCGAACAAGGCCCCGGGTCTGGACGGTAACCCAACAGTAGCCATCAATAGTCAAGACGGCCATCGAGGCTAGCCCTGACATGTTTAGAATGGCTATGCAGACATACATATCATGTTAAAACGATGTGTACGGGGACGGCCAAGTGGGATTCCGTTACTTCCACGGTATCTCGAACCGTACTTGAACTACAGATAAAATGGCGAGCCGAACAACAGCTAGTTGAGTTGGCTCCCATTCGCCATCCAGTAGCTTGTGTCCAACGGGTAGTCTAAGTACTAACCAGGACCCGAGCCTCCAGGAGAAGGTTAACAACCTAAGGCGATAGCTGGTGGAATGTTTGTTAATTAGTTTTGCGTTAAGAGCTAGGTTAAGTATTGTTAAATCATTCCCAAAAACTTGCCCAATTTGCACACCGTCGTTGCATCTAAAGAAAATATTTTTTGGGCAAATCTTAAGCACACAAATGGTACAATCTCATAATTTAGGCATAATACATCTATCAAAAATACCTTTTGATAACATTTCAGTCGAGAAAGTGCTCAATTGCCATTACCGCAACATTAGATACTACCACAACGAAGGGAACAATTACCCTAGGTACAATGCCCAAATCCGAGGCAAATCATGATGCCATTCAACGATGGTTCATTATATCGTTCACTTCAAGTTCAGGATCACAATACCTACCACATTCCCAATTATCTGTGCTTCTAGAATCGGAAAACTATAATTAGTGCAAATGTAATGCGGTTTAAAAGGATCATTTTACCTTCGTCAAACACCCATTTTATTAGGACTTCAAATAATTTAATCCAGTATTTAACCAGTTTACCTCGGTTTATACTTACAGTTTTCCAATAAAATACATAGTCACGTACATAGATCAAAACAGATGAATTTACAATACATGTGATTGATGAATTTACGGGACATTCTGTTAGTCTGCATAGGTCTGCATCAGCTTGCCATCAGAGAGAGAGCGTGTATATATACCTACCAGAGAGACAATACAGAGCCTTTATCACAGATATATTGACCCACGCCACACGATCATTCTATCTACCTAGGTATATCAATCTCTGAGATCAATCTAATCGATCGCACTCCAGCATGCTGTGAAATCTCGCTCGTTACGCACGCAGACACGCGCGTCCTCGCGCATCACCAGAGTACGCGAGAAGATATAATAGGTACAGTAGGCCGACCGACCGACCGACCGCGTGGTAGAAATTCAAAAACAAGTAAACGTTTGACAGTTTGTTCGATACAGTTTTGCGCTGTGTTTGGAAGTTGTTGGTGCGATTTTCAGTGAATTTTATCGTTAATCCGTCGGATTGTGTGCCAGAAAATGTATGTGGAGTTGGATCTGTTTTCGGTGCGGAAGAACGGCCGACTGGCGGCGATGTGGTTGGCCGCCACGAACAAAACCCTTTTCCGGCGATACTTCAAGCGTGGTCAGTGTGAGCAAATCGACATCGACGAAATGTGGTAAGTGAAGAATAATTATGATTTTTTTCTGGGACGTTTTATGAGGTGTTCGTTCTTTGTAACACAGTAAATCCATCATCGATTGCGTCAATTCCAACAAACCGTTGATTATGGTGGCAAAGCTGGCGTATGGCGCAGTGTACATCTACCAGCAGCAAATTCAGTTCCTCTATGGTAATATTTCATTTTGCTCATACAATCATGTAATAAACATAGTTACAATAACATGTTAAAACAGATAAAGTCAGTACAACGGCATGTCTTCAGAGCGCTGCTTTCCAGGACTTCAAGAGGCAGTCTAGGTAAGTGCTCCTTTCTCTTTAATGTGGTCAATACATGCACTTAGATCGCATTACAGGTTTGGTCGCATTACAGGTCCATATCCTGCGGATATGGACATATCGACATATGGAAAGAAAATCTAGAACAAAAACGAACGAGATCGCATCGAGATAGGGAGATATCGAGAAAAAAAGATATCGACATTTAGAGGGGTAAAATGTATAGGGGTGGTGGGGGTAAAGTGGACAGGTGGGGTAAAATGGACAGGGTACAGTTTCATGGCTTTTATTGTTTTTCAAAATGTTTCAACGATTGAAGCTTATGCCTAAGCATGAATCATTATACTTTTGCTGATCTTGAACATTAAAATCAAAAAAACCTCTTCAAGATGACAAAAACTTTAAAAATCACGTGAAAAATCGAAAATGATGTAAAATCTGCTTATAATTGCTAAGGCTTTCTCGTAAGTTATTTTCAAATTATTACAAGTTTTACGCCCTAAACCAATTAAGTCCACGTAGAAGAATATATTTGACCGAAAAAAAAATTTAAGTTTTGTAAAAAAAAAAGTTTTGGAAATAATTTTAACAAAATCAGACCGTGGGGGTAAAATGGACAATCGGTTCAAATTTCACCAAAATTTCATATATTTTTAGACAAACTTCAGAATCATCAGCCGTCATACCTATCGTGAGATAGTTGAAGTAAAAAGTTATAAAAAAATATTTTATATCAACAAAATATAATTTTCATCCAAAACAGTGCTTGTTTTTACACTATTTTTACAATAATTATTTAAGTGTGTTTCAAAGTTTGTACTAAAAGTTTGAAAACGACAAAATAAAGGTATCGTATGAAATTTGATAGTTTGTATATAAAAACATAGAAACAATATGATGATATATAACTTTTAACGACTTGTTCATTTTACCCCATCGATTGTCCATTTTACCCCCACCAATTTTTTTCACGCTATTTTGATGCACGATTTGGTGAAGAAAATAATCAAAGAAAACAATATTTTTTAAACGCAACCTCTTACATGATTTCTAGAGTATATCATTACCTTCCATGTTAGCAGATGGATTTTGCTGCATTTCCGCGGGAAACGATCAAACTGCTTAGGTTGTCCACTTTACCCCCACCACCCCTACAGATTGAAGTGACCGATGAAACCATCGACCTAGGGAAAGATATCGAGATGTAGAACATCGACATGTGGAGAGTCGACTTTATTCCTTTTTATCTAACACTCGCTAAGGGTCTGGTACGTTTGGCATAAGGCCGTTTGGCATAAGGCCGTTTGGCATAATGCCATTTGGCATAAGGACGTTTGGCATAAGGACGTTTGGCATAAAGGACACTTGGCATAAAGGACATTTGGCATAATGGACATTTGGCATAAAGTACGTTTGGCATAAAATGATTTCAGTAAAAAGTGAACTACATACTTAAAAGTGAACTACATTACTTAAAGAAGAATAATTATACAAAAGAAGGATAATCCATTATAATGCAATAATTACCATTACCGGAATCAAAATTGCTTGTATCGATGAAGAACAGCCTATATACAAAAGAAGGAACATTCCCCTTCCGAAAAAAAATCGAATTCATGGAAGCAAAAGGTTATTTCGAAAATAAGAGATCCAATATAATGCAAAAACAAAAAGTTTGCCTTCTTTCCCTTGAAGGCTGTTTTTTAATTTTTCCAGAAGGAAAATACATTTCACATATTCTTTATGCCAAACGTCCTTTATGCCAAACGTCCCTTATGCCAAATGTCCTTTATGCCAAACGTCCTTATGCCAAATGTCCTTATGCCAAACGGCCTTATGCCAAACGTACCAGACCCCTCGCTAACGCTAGTTTACAGCATTTTTGAACTCGGTAAGCTGATGATCATTTTTGGTGTAGAATCATACCCTGAGTTCGCAAACGCGAAGGAAAAAAAATACAGTAGAGCGAATTTTTTTTCGACTTTCCACATAAGGTTGATGATTTGAAATCGATTTTCGTTTTATTTTTAAGTAAAGTCGCTCACTTCACACTTCACACATCTAATTCTTTGTAATCAAATCTCCGATTGCGCTGATTTTTTTACTGTAACTCGCCTGCACTGCCGTGAATCGCAAGTCAGTCCCATATGTAAAAAGTAGGCATTGAGAAAATGGCCTCTAAAGTTTTCAAATTCGTTTTCCATGCGAAACTCTAAAAAATCGCCATGGGTTGAAAACTTTTGCGATCATCATGAAACTTTCACATATTGTTTCAAACGTGAAAACGTAACAGTTAAAAATATAAAACTGGCTTAAATAGTGTTAGGTTTTGTACCGGAGGGTGCACAAGGTCGTAATGGGACTGACTTGCGATTACATTTCATTATGGGACAATCTGACTTGGTGTTGTTTTTCAATTTTACTGAACAAACTATATATTTTTTTGCACGCAGCTAAAAGATCATCCGAAGAAAGCTCGAAAACGGCCATTAACTCATTTTTGTCCAAAATGCAGATGGGACTGACTTGCGATTCACGGCAGTGCATATGTCAAATAAACGTTAAGAAATATTATTTTCTTATTGGAAAAAATACATTACAGAAATGTTCTTTTCTTATTGGAAAAAATACATTTCTTTATATATTTTTGGAAATTTTGCTAAAATTTAAGGAAATCGTCCCTAAAACTCGCCAATATCTTGAATTTCATCAATCTGGCGCAAAATCTGCATTCAGATGATCGAATGGTATTACATATATTATCGTCGTACCACCAAATCGAAGTCGTCGCTAGAAGCACATGCGAAGTTGCGGCTGCGAAGTAAATTTGAATCTATTTTTTTCTGTTGCGCATCATTAAGCTAATTAAGAGCAACAATATGCACTAATCCAAATTGAGTTGCGACATTTCTAAGTAGGTTAAAAATCAATTTTCGCACGTTCGGTCACTTCGTATTTCGACCAAAAGCATAATATTCAGCTTTTAATTTATGAAAAATGGTTTAAAATTGGTTGAACAAAACGCAAGATAGGGTCTGGGACCATTTGGGCAGGAGCACCCATTTTGGGTACTTGCTGTTATAACTCCGACAATATTGAACCGATTGACTTGATTTTTGGAACATAAACAGAAAAGCGCAGTATCTAGCTATGTTCAAAATTTCAAGTCAATCGGTTTGAAATTGACTGGGTTATAGCAGCAAGTGCCTAAAATGGGTGCTCCTGCCCATATGATCCCAGACCCTATTTGAATTTTAGTAAATTCTTTTTTTCCAATTGTAAAACTCAATATTGAGCTAAAACTCTAAAACTGTTCTACTTAATTTTTTTTGCACGGTTTCGAAATCAGCGCTAAACTGTGCTTCAAAAATTTTGGTCTTTGACAAAAGTTCACGACTTTCGTTTTATTTTGTAAACTAGTGTAATTATAGTAGTATATCTATTGTTTAGCTACTAAATAATATGAAATTCATGGAAATTAAGTTTCATAATCATATAAATAAATCCATTTTTTCTTTACTGTGTTTCGTAACGCAATGCACAAAGAGCCGCATTTACGAAGACAAAAATATTTGTGCCTAAACCTTATGTTTTAGATACAAGATGTCTTTGGGAAAGTTTCTTCATATTGTTCGACCTTTTTTCTCATCATTGTGTAATTAGGGTGGTCCCTCTAGTTTAACTGATTCAAACATCTGCTTTTTAATAGTTGCATGTACGCTTACAAAGTGTTCTACAAAGTTGTAAAAGAACTTATTTCGAGCAAGTTTGCCGAAGAAACCATTATTCTATCTCTTATGGTTCATAACTTATATTTATTTTTTTTTTAAGAATCATGATAGGATGATCCATGAAATTCAGTTTTCTAACTTTTAATCCATTCGTTTCTCGTAAAAACTTTGTTCCGAGCACTTTTAGAACTAACGCATATTTTTTTTCCAAAGAGCTCACTGTTCTATCTGTCATAGTTAAAAAGATATTCGCTTTTTTTCGGAGATATCTTTCGAAGAGTACTTTGAAGTAATAAGGGTTAGCTTTTTGAGAGATTTTTTACATTTAGCATGTTGATGAATATCTCAGCCGTCTGTCAACCGATTTGAGTTCTCTTGACAGCAAATGAAAGCTACAACATCCTAGTAGAACGCGAAATTTTATTTCGATTGGACATTTGGTTACTGAGATATCTTTCAAAGATTACTTAGGAGATATAGGGTCTTGTACCATTTGGGCAGGTGTACCTATTTTGGGCACTTGTGGCTATAACTAAGTCAATTTCAATCCGATTGATTTGAATTCTTGTATAGAGTTAGATACTGTACGTGCCTAAGCCTATACAAAATTTCAAGTCAATTATTTTGAAATTGGCTTAGTTATAGCGACAAGTGCCTAAAATAGGTACACCTACCCAATTGGTACAAGACCCTACAACTAAACTGTTTGAGATTTTTAACAAAGTGTATCATACTAAATATCTCAGCCGTGTGGCAATCGATTTGGGTCCTCTTGGCACCAAATGAAAGCTACAACATCCTAGTAGAACCCTATACATTTTTATTAGGATTGGACATTTGGTTATCGAGATATCTTTCAAAGAGTAGGGTAAGAAATCAAACTTTGAACTAGTCAAATTGTAATCTTAATTTGAACCATTTCAAAATTCATTAAAACGACGTACTTTTCAGGCAAATATTGTCACGAAAAAGATGTTAAACAGCTTTCCGTAATGTAACCTGATAACATGGACTTTAAAAACATCGAAAAAGGCGTTTTTGTTATGGAAAACAGGCAATTGAAAAATCACTGTGATTTCACCCATTTCCCCCAAGAGAAAGCACATTTTCGGTGCACTCGTACAGCTCATGCATTGTATCACACGCAATATGTGAACACGTCGAATGAAAGCTTATTTATCGTAGAATCGACCAACCGAATAATATTTAGCATTATGTGTCATAAAATTATCAAATTCAATTGATTCTTACTTAGAGAATGTTATCTTAAGTTGAACCATTTGTAATCTAAATTTGAACTAGTAAACGGGGGTGAGCTTCTAGTGTTGGCCTGTAGATTGCGCTAGTGGTTGCTTTGTTTACTCTTGGGGGATGAAAAAATCCCAATTTAGTTTCCAAATTCCTAAAGAATTTCGAACATTCTGAGTTGAGATTCCAATGCCTAATGAAAATTAGGTATGAGAATTAGCAGATTTATGTGATTTTTCATTGTTTAGCATGGAATTGGCTGTTTTGTGAGTTACTCGAGCTGCTGCCGCCAGTAGTTCAAATTAAGATTAAAATTGGTTCAAATTATGATTACGATGGTTCAAATTAAGATTAAAATCATTGTTGATGAAAAATCAAATATTTCAATGAAATTCGGTGCAAACACAAACTTTTTACCATTTACCAGAAAGCTTATACCCGTGGCTTTCATGTGCATACGATTTCGCCGTAGGAAATTATTTCCATGTGGGAGAAAAAATCACTTAAAATTTGCACTGCTTCAGAAAGCCGCAATTTGGTTCAAATTTTGATTACCTACCCTACTTGGGAGTAATACAGGTTAACCTTTTGAGAGATTTTTGACCAAGTGTATCATAATAAATATCTCAGCCGTCTGTCAACCAATTTGGGTTCTCTTAGGACCAAATGAAAGCTACAGTATCTTTGTAAAAAGCCCTGAAATTTTATTTCGATTGGACATTTGGTTACTGAGATATCTTTCGAAGAGTATTTCAATAAATTCCTTTTTTACTAGCAGGTTATTGTTTTCAATAAAATTATAAATAACAAATTACAAATTAACAGGAATTCTATGAAAACTAACAATATGTTAAATGAAAGGTTTTAATTTATATATTGTGGGAAAAATGCAAGAACTGGACAGCCAAAATAACTAGCTAATTCCAAAACTGATTAGCATAGTAGATATATCATTTTTGTCCTTTTTACACCATAACCATGAATACCAAGTACTTCGGAGCTAATTTATTCGACGGATTAAAAGATATTAGACAAAGTGTATCTCGCTGATTTTCTTACCCATTTGTTAATCGATTCAAGATCTTTTGGCAGTTAACAAAAGACACAATATTCCAGAATATGTAAGCTATTTAAAAAAAAAATCATACAAGATTCTAGAATGTGTCTGGCATTTCTGGTAGTTTAGCCCATGGTCCATGATGCTATTTTGGAAACCAATCTACTAGATGCAAAATCCACAATATTTTCTAGAACTATTGATCCATTACACAAAATAAATATGTTAAATACAAATAATACAACAATAGTTTTAATAAGTGTAAGAAGGGTTCTGTTCACCATAGGTGGATTAAATCGGGATTTTCTTCAAAAAATCACTTTTTTTTCAAAAAGGAGCAAATGAATTTCTAATCGCCGAATTGCATTGAAAAGATCGTACTCTGTTCTATTGATGGTGAAAAAATTGTGAGTACCTTTTTTGTTTGAAGCCTTTTATTGAATTTTAAAAATACATACGTTTTTTTTTTACATAGAAAATCAGTTGTTACTCTTGAAATCGATGAGATACAAACTTGGCGTCTTCGACAATATTATGAGTTTTTGGATGCTCTGAAAGTGCTCAGAACAAAGTATAGCGAAAAAATCAACGTATAAAATTATATTGAATAAAAACGGATTTTCAAATGGAAAACGAAACAATTCGAGCAAATTTAACAAAGGAGGAAAAAATAAAAAAAATTGCACAACATAGGGTCTGGAACTATTTGGGCAGGGGCATATATTTTGGGCATGGGCATTTCCTTCTATAACTCAGTCAGTTTCAAACCGATTGACTTGAATTTTTGAACATGGCTAGATAGTGTGCGTATCTGATCGTATCTCAAAAATTAAGTCAATCGATTCAAAATTGACTGAGTGATAGCAGCAAGTGCCCAAAATAAGTGCTCCTGCCCAAATGGTCCCAGATCCTATTCGAAATCAGGGAGCCCGAATTTAGTAAGTATGTAACGGTATTTTCAACACAAATGAACATTGATTACTGAGATGATTACCCCAAATCAATAAAATAAAAAAAAATATTAAAATGCCTTTTTAGACATGTTTTAATTATTATTATTATTTATCTTTATTATCGAGATTTTAAGAACATGTTTTATAGCGTTGCAATACTTTTTCAAGTTGCTTAACATATGCTTAGAGAACCAGTACTTGTTACCCCGAATTACGGTACACCCGATTGTTTTTTTTTTGCACGGGTCTGGTTTTTGCTATAACTCAGTCAATTTTAACCGATTCTCACGAAATTTTGTACACTGATAGTACTAATATGTGTACAAAATTTCATGAGAATTGGTTAAAAATTGACTGAAACTGAGAATAGCAAAAACCAGACCCGTGCAAAAAAAAGAATCGGGTGTACACTCATTGCACAATTATGGGTCACACACAATTATTAGTCACTTTTCACTTTAATAGATAAATACTAATTAATTACAAGTTAGCCATTATCATTTTTCGTTCATAAGTTGATTTGTTTTGTGTCATTATACGTATCGCACACGGGCTTATACATCAAAACATACATATTTTCAATATTTTTTTGGTCGGCGCAAAACCGTATGTCAAAGTAACGCTTCGATTGTGAATATCGTAAAGTGCGTGCGCTGCTTTCGTAAGCTCTGTAAAAGCGAGCTTCAGTGATTTTCAAGTGCAAAATGGTATCGTCACCAGATCCAAGGTATAATTAACGTTCTAAATGTAGAAATTCATGTGATTGCAGCTAATTAAAGCTTATTTCTGGCAAAATTTAAATGACTCATATATTGTGCCAAGGAACACCGAAAATCACACAATTATGGGTCACTTTTTGTGCAGCATAATATTGACAGTTCTGCGTACATGGGCATTGCATACTTTTAGGCGTTTATCGGTGGTTGTGTTGAAGATTTTGTCCCAATTTTGAAAAATTGATTCCAAATCGTGAAAACACACTTCGTTAAAAGGTTTGAGACCAGTTTTAAATTCTACTATAGTTGACCTATCGAGAATAAGTGATCATTCATTGAAAAAATAGACAAAACATTATTGTTGAGCCGATTCCTCTTGAGTGACCCATAATAGGCAACAAATTGACCCATAATTGTTACACAGCCAATTTTGATTCATTATTGTGGTTTTCATTATTCACCAACATTTTAGTAATTTTCACCGTCTGAAGTGAATTCTACAAGCAAATTGTTATATAAAACAATAAAAAAGAGTTTCAATGAAGAGAATATAAAATAAAAATAATGAAAGTGTTATTTTTGTATGTAAAACGATTCATATTATAAAATGATTGTTCCTTGAGTGACCCATAATTGTGCAATGAGTGTACTGTATTTTTTTATGTTATAAACTCGTATTCACAAACATTACACATGCCGACACCGAAGATGACAAATCATTCAAATTGTTTTGTCATGACATAAATGAAAACAAAATGTTTAATAACAAAAGGTGATTTGGAAGCTTGTACCGACACTTGACTTACGAACCATTTAACATTTGTTGGTTGAACACGCAAATGGTGAAGTTTTATAAGTCATCAAATAGTTGTTTTAATATGGAATGAACTCACCGATTCCATCTATGGCTCCAGTGATGATCTGCTGTTAATCATATGCGGATATAAGCGAAACTTGACAAATTAACAAGGACCTAATAGACCACTAGACTTACTATAAAACCAATTTCACATTTCTACTGTAATCTTCCGGGTCAGTTTGCAACCGTGTCTTCTTGGATGCCACCCCATCCGTGCACGTCTGGTAAACTGCTTCAGAAAGATTATGTCCTAGTTTCAGGTGCCGGCCAGAGTGGACGCGCCACGCGGCGCGATGCGGAAATTTGCACGCAAATAGGCTGACCAGATTTGTCCCGTTTAAATACGGGACACATTTTGCAAACTCAACAAAAAGGAAACCAACGTCCAAAAACAGAACTACATGTTGTTAATAATGCTATTTCAGCTGGAAAGAACGAAAAATTGAGTCAAAAACTTTAACTTTGCTCCAGTGATGAGTGTTTGAAAATTTTGTTGTCCCGTTAAATACGGGACGGATGGTCAGCCTACACGCAAAGGAATAACAATCAATAATAAGGAGCTGTCAAATCGTATGGGACGCGTCCACTCTGGCCGTACCCTCAGGTTTCAGCATTTTTCAGCGACCGGCTAGTAACCTTTCAAAAAGAAATCGTCCGGGAGTTCTTTCTGGGAATTCACCAAAAGTTACTGGAGACATTTTTATTTGACAATTAAATTTTTCGCAGACAATTGAGTTGTCCAAAAAAAGTCCCACGAAACCTACTGCAAGCCTATCCATATACGTGAGAACAAAAGATGTTTACAAAGTTCTTACAGATAGATTAAGGTGAAACGGGACGCCGTGTTATTTTACCTATCTTGCCTCTCTTTCTTACAATTTGCCTCGCGATTTTGAAGATGGTAATCTCGAGTTCTATCGCACTGAAGATACTGAAAAACGATCAGCATATGCACTGCAAGTGAGCATACACCGTGATAGATTTTTGTTGCAAAATATGAAGTAGAATCTGAGATTACCATCTTAGTAGCAACAGAGCAATGGCGGATATTTCCCCGACCGTCCCGTCCGCCCTTAACACGGGAAATCTGAACACAAACCACTACCACACAGGAATTTGGATTGGTCAATAGCCGTTTGGCGTTCCTGAGTTCCACACAATTTGTGCATTGCTCAGAATTTAAACGGAAAGGCCCCTAATTATTCTGGGAATAAATTTTGTTATCCACCAAAGTTTAGTTACCTGTAATCTAATGATCTTTCGCAGCACTGAGTCTATTGGTATATGTAGTTAAACAGTACATCAACTAAAAGATTCTTGTGTAGGGTGGAGCGGACCTGGTGTGATGGTTAGAACACTTGACTATCACGCCGAGGACCTGGGATCGAATCCCACTCCCGACAAACTCGCCAAAATGTGAGTTCTTCCTTCGGAAGGGAAGTAAAACGTGGGTCCCGAGATAAACTAGCCTAGGACTTAAAGTGATAGTTTTGCATTGTAAACAAACATTTCTCGCGTTTAGTATCATACAGGCGTATCTACAATGATCGATTTCTCTTCATCGATTTTCTCTTTACACTGAAAAACAAGAAAACCCAAATTTGAGTATTTTTAAACTCACTTTTGAGTTCTTTTTTGCATCCTCTTTCATTCGCTCTCTTTGTTGTTGTCAAAGAGTGAATAGCAAAACAACCCAACTTTGAGAGTTCGATGCGGGAAGCCAAAATTGAGTAAGTGACATAGAACCGAAAGTTGAGTAAATTTAACTGTCGGTTGAGTAAAAAAAACTTCGACTCTAGGTACTTTGGCCGAATACGCCTAAATGCAAACTACCTACCTCAACATCAACTCCATCAACTCAAAATTGGCTTCCCGCACGCAACCTCGAAGTTGGGTGGATTGAACTCACTTTTGGGTATTTTTGTTTCTCCGTGTAGATTATTCCGGGAAAAACGGCCAATAGTTGGATGATCTATCGATGTATTTCGGTGAAGGAAGACTAGGACTAGCATCTAAAACAACATGATTTGCCGGCCAAGTTATTAACCAAGGAGCAAAACGATGAAGAGAAATCGATCATTGTAGATACGCCCGTATGATACTGAGAGCGAAATTTATGAAGCACCTACGCTGAAAATGAGCCTAATCATTTATTTGCGTCGGAATCTATAGATCTTTACAACGGGCAACAAAAGATTCTTTTTTTTTTTTTTTTTTTTAATTTATTTATTTATTCAATTCTTGTAACTTAAGGCTCTGCCTTTTTCATTGTTACATTGTGGGTATAATAGATAATTCTTGAAAAATTCTTAATAACTACCGTTCTCTTTTACTGATATCAACAAAAAAATACTATTGTAAATATGATCTAAGCTCATCTCGAAATTGTGTGGTTACCTCAATTGATTTTATATTATTTGGAAGGCTATTAAAGCTCACAACACCTCTTACAAAGAATGACTGGCTATAATACGAAGAACTATGGTTAGGAATCCGGAAATTTCGCGTACGTGTACCTCTAAATGGTGTCAGTTTAGAAAAGAGGAAATCCGGAGTTTTTGTTTTAATGATTTTGAAAAGAGTCATACAGGACCTGAACTTGTAAAACTTGATAAAAGGACAACCTAAGAGGGAAGCCTGTAGATGAGAAACGTGGGAAAATCGGGAGAGATTGTAAACATATCTGACGCAAGCATTCAGAGCTACCCGTAATCTGTCTAGAGAACCAATTGTTGCATTCGTGTAAATAAAGTCTCCATACGTAAAATGAGGCATCAATAAGGTCTTGAAAAGGCGCTTCTTGGTTTCTATATCCAAGTGCCTCGTTGTAATGTTCAACCGCTTGAGAGAATAGTAAATCTTCGAACATTGAGAGTTGATATGTCCATCCCATTCTAGATTACTTTTGAAGACGACTCCCAAATTCACCATACGATCTACAAATTGAACCTGAACTCCATCAAATAGCAAAGCAGGAATATTTGGAGGACTTCTAAGTCTACTTAAAAGCATTGCCTTCGTTTTTTGTGGATTTACTGGGAGTGAATTTTTCCGAGACCACTGCGTGATTTTTTTCAAATCGTGGTTTATTTTGTTGGCCATACTGCGAATATCAATTTCTCCGTTTGAACAAAGATAAACTTGTACGTCATCCGCGAATAGATGAACCGAGCAGAAATCAAGGACAGCGGGGAGATCATTAATGAAAAGCGAAAAAAGAAGCGGGCCAAGAACAGATCCTTGGGGAACGCCGGACCTGATAGGCTGGAACGAGGACATTATACCGTTGGCAAAAACCGCCTGAGATCTATTACACAGATAATTCTTAATAAGGTTTGCAGCTGAACTACTGAATCGAAAGATCGAGCTAAGTTTGTTAACAAGTTTCCTGTGGACAACACTATCGAAGGCTTTAGCAAAGTCAATCAAAAGTAAAAGCGCAACTCCATTTCCATCCACAGTACGAGCAACATCATCGTGAACTCTCATAAGTGCAGAATCAGTACTATGACGCTTTCTGAACCCTGATTGGAAAGGGCTAAGAAAATTCATCCTGTCAATGAATTCGGATATCTGATCTCTTATCAAACTTTCAAAAACTTTAGATGTAGAACTGAGCAAACTTATAGGCCTTAGATTCGTAATAGCATCACTACCAGGCTTCTTTGGCAACGGAACGATTTTAGCACATTTCCAATCAGCAGGAAATTTTTCTGTGCTGATAATTCTGTTGAAAAAGTGTTCATAAAATGGAATAGCATATGGTATGATAATTTTGAGAAATCTTAATGGAATATTGTCTACACACTTATTTCTGAATTGCCTGTTCGGTACTTTTTTGACGAGATTATAACAGCAGTACGATCTCGGTAGTTTCGGTAATCGATTTTACTGAGGCTCAGTAAAACAACTGTCAAAATCGTATGGAAAAGGTAAACAATGCATTTTTGCTGAACGAGTTCGGTGCTCAGCAGTTTTAATCTCGTCAAAAAATTACCGAACTCGGTAATCAAAATTAAGTGTGTAAGCCAATGGCATTTGATTTAATTGAAAAAATGGCATTGATTATTTCGTAACCATGTACTGCTCTGAATTCGAAACCAGGTGAAACCCCACGAACGCACAGTCCATCATCTTCATCAAGCGAAAAATTTGAACAGAAATAATTGTTAATAGCTTCCGGCGAATGCACACTAATCTCAGACGCTGCTTGTTTATCAGACACACCCAAACTTCTTACGTTGTTCCATAGCTGCTTCGACGGTAGATTAAGGTTGATTTTATTCCTATCATATTCACATTTAGCTTTCGATACTAGAAAATTGACACGATTCCTCAAGCGATGGTATTGAGCTTTGTGCTGACTACATTTAGTTCGCTTCCAATTTCGATAAGCTAGGTCTCTTTCTATCATGGCCTTTTCAATATGTCCACTAAACCATGGATTTTTCCTAGATTTCCTAAACTTTAACGGGAAGAACCGGTCGTGAAGATCAACTAATCGGGAATTAAGTACATGTAGTAAAACATCGGGATCATTAATTTGTAAAAAATCGTCCCAGTCGGGTGATAGAAAATGAGTTCGAAGCATGTCGCTGTCAAAGTTGTAGTAGTCTCTGAACCAGTAACCATCCTCATGATATTCTCGGTCAAAATCCAGTGAGGCAAAAATAAGGTCATGATTCGAAATTCCTGGCATGGATACTTGATTGAAACGCAATACTAGAGTAGGAGAGTTTGAAATCAGGAGGTCTAATAATGAACAACCATTGTTAAAAAAGAACGTTGGCTCCGAATTTACGACTGCAAATGACATATTGCACAAGACATCATTAAAGGCCATTGCTCTACGTGTCGGTTTCCGAGGATCAGTGTTGAAATCACCAATGAAAAAAGACGAAGTATAGTTCAGCGAGTAGTCTGTGATGTGTTTTGCCAGAATATCGGCACAATTAGTCTCTGGTGGATTAATATGTACGGGTATGCATCTCATTGCAAACTTGAAGAAAATCCTTGTCCTTTCATTTAATCACGTATAAAGTCTACGCATATCGCCTCCACTTTAGCATCTTTATAAGGTTTACAATTTTGTCCCTTAGCTTGACTAGCAAAAGTGCATACAACAAAAAGGGAACGCGCACTTCATCCCTGGACGATCGCTACGAAGAATGTCTGCCAGATCCCGCACTCGCCCCTGAAGAAATCATAGCGCAACTACTCACCGACGATCAGAGTGCCAAGGTTGTCCATATTGGTGATATCACCATGCGGGAATCGTTACCAGAAGGATTATCGGTCATTGAATCTACCTTACAAGACCAAGACAATGGATTTGGAGAGATGAAACTTCAAGAGCTCGGCGAATTTCTCGGATCGTCTCCGAATGAATCAGCTTCGAAAGATACCCATAATGACTCGGGTATCGAGCAGGACACCACTGGATCGGGATTGGAAGATCTCCCACGAGTAATTGATCGAACCATTCGTGAAGCGACGATCGACGAATCCCACATGGGCAGTACTTCAATGGCCATGATGTAGGGAAAATAATGTTGCCTAATAATTTCCTAGCAATACTCAATGAAACTTTTTCAGAGATATGCCCATTGCAAGCACCAGCGCTGCACAATTACAGGAGGTTGACATGACTACGCTGACCAATTCGTTTACACACCCAGATACGGAACATCATGAGAAAACTTCGGAAATTTCAAGAATTTCAAATGATGTTCCAGAGCCAATCACACCGAAGAAGTAGGAAGTGTTATCATTTGTAGAAACAAATTTACCTATTTGTGCCTTTTTTCTTGAATATATAGATCAAACTCTCAACCATTTGCGATTATCGCCCCAGAAGATTCCGGAATTGCAACAACCCTGTCCTCGACAAAGAACAAGAAATCTCAGCGCCGACGCACAATTGTTGATCAGAAAACCAAATTGGATTCCGAGGGAATGAAACGTTCTATAGAAAATTCTTCCTCGACCCAGCGATGCAAGGTAAGTGTTGGATTGGAGAAGCTTGCCTACCTTTAAATAGGTATGTGTTTTCATTCTCTAAGGTGTTTCAGGTAGTTTCGACAGACAATTACGCGTATTTCCACAATTTTCCAAAATATGTGCGCGTAACTGCCTGCCAAAATTGAATTCCCATACCATGTTAAACTTGTGTGTCAACTCATTTACTAGAACGAAGTTTACTTATTTTTTGTTTTTGAAGTAGGTCTACTGCCGTGAATCGCAAGTCAGTCCCATATGCATTTTGGGCAAAAATGAGTTAATGGCGTTTTCGAGCTTTCTTCGGATGATCTTTCAGCTACGTGCAAAAAAATATATAGTTTGTTCAGTAAAATTGAAAAACAACACCAAGTCAGATTGTCCCATAATGAAATATAATCGCAAGTCAGTCCCATTACGAACTTGTGCACCCTCCAGTACAAAACTTAACACTATTTTAGCCAGTTTTATATTTTTCGCTGTTACGTTTCCACGTTTGAAACAATATGTGAAAGCTTCATGATGATCGCAGAAGTTTTCAATTTATGGCGATTTTTTAGAGTTTCGCATAGAAATCGAATTTGAAAACTTCAGAGGCCATTTTCTCAATGCCTACTTTTTACATATGGGACTGACTTGCGATTCACGGCAGTCTAGTAAGAGAAAATATTCAGGAATCCAGCACAAGTTTTGTAAGATACCCAACAGCTTCGAACCTATCAACTCTCTTAGCTTCCCAAATTTCAAAATACATCGTCCAGTTTCAATCTTTCTAAGATCACAAATCAGCTAAACACTCCGAACACTTGATTTCGGTCCATTTGTTTCAGTATAAGCCCTTATTAGTTTCACTGGAAAACCATGTTTCATCATGTAGAATTCATGATTGAAAACAATTACATTTTTTCCAGAACCCTCGATTCGATATCGTTCCTCTGGATCAGGTACGACATCCCTTCGACAATGCGGTTACGATTCTTCAACATCCCGTTCGAAGCATGCGATCTTCGGTGTTGCCAGCTTTGTTCACGCGTAACGCCCGAAAGCGAACCGCGGATGTTGAAGATCTACTACTTCAAGAATGGTCTGGAGATCTTGAACTGCCAGCGAAAAGAAAGAGATCTTTAAAAGAATCGACCAGAACACCAGCGACTCCACCAGCAACAGCAGCGCAATCGTCGCCGGTAGATGTGTCCATGAACTGCACCAACCTGACAGACCAAGAGCAGACCATCGAGATCCTTCCTTTGCCGTTGCAACAGGATATTGCTATCTTTGAGCAGGCAGATGCTAGAAACATCAACGTACAACTGATGGAAAATAGTGCTACAATAGGGCCAGAGCGAGAAATTGATGAAACGAATCTGATCACTCTGCTTGCGGACCTGTGGAATAAAGGTCGAGGTCCGATTACCATGAAATTGCTGGAAGGCGGATTTTCTAGTAAGTTAGAAGCTGCCACATGCTTTTCGACGATTTTGGGTGAGTTTATTTATTTTTTCTTCATATTTTCATAATTCGTCAGCAAAATACCGTGAATACCGTGGATAGAATGAGACTAGATACGTTGGGCACAGTGAGCATATTTGGCATAAAATCTCAATTTTTGGACTAAGTTACCAAGCGTATAACTTCTTTCACAAGCGTTGGATAACTTTGCGGTCTTCAGCAAAGTTTTTCAGCATATCCTAGACTTTATTTTACCGTTATTGGTTACATGGTTTTTAAACCAAAAAAATCCACTTATGAGGAAAATGCGAAAAAGTACGTTTATGCAATTCAGTATCATAATTTATATTTTATATGACTCATTTTGTTATTATAATGGCAGTTTTTTCCAAACTGGTTCATTATACAACTGAAATGAGTTGTATAATGAAAAAAAGTTGTATAATGTTCATAATGCAACTCATTTGAGTTGCATTATGAACATTATGCAACTCAAATGGGTTGCATTGGGTAATTCTCGCTGAGACCGGCCCACTATTTACACCTTGTCTTCAAAAATGTTTAAAGTGCCGATTTTCTGAAAGCCCTCGCCTAAAAAGTAAGAAAAATGCATTTGGTTACTCAAATTGATGGACCCCCCGTTAGTTAGAGCCACAGCATTTTTTGCAGACCCCTCGATTTTTGTCAAATGGTGGCTCATTTAAACCGTTATTACTCAAAAGTTTCTCCAACAACCACCTCAAAACGAATTGTTGTTGAAAAGAGGAAAGATAGAGCTACTATTTACAATAATAAAAAATTGGGTCGGCCATATTGATTTTGGCCGCCATCTTGGATTTTTATACCAAAACATTTTTTTCGCCATGAGGGCAACCACCGATTTTCAAAATTTTTGCATCAATTTTGTTGGAGAAATGTAGTGTCAGCCCCCTGGTTTAAGATGTTTGTATGTGTTGTAAAACAGCTGACGAAGCATAACTGCTAATGTGTGTTTACTTGACGATGTATATTATGTTTGTAAAAAATAATCAGTCCGTACTAATCTGTTGCCCCGAATAGATGTAAGTTGAAGAAGCTATACGTGTTGATCTTTCTTCGTCATATCACGAATCTCGCGACGGTCCGGAACCGTGTCTACTGCGCTGAGTATTCCATCAGGTCATGGGCTCAGATTTCGCGAAGAAAGTGCGTTGAAAAGTGTCTGATCGAAGAGACACTTTATGTGTATGTAATGCGTTTGTAAAACGATCCGAATTAAATGCATTGAATTCCGTTCCCCGGCGGGCGCAACAGTTCATTGTTCGTTGTTGGAAGAAAGTGCCGGGACGAGTATCGACTGCGGGAAAGAAGTACGGACAATTGAGACTCAAATGTGTGGCATGCAGAGACAACAGTGACGGCTATAGCGTGCAGTTAATAGTAGAGTGGAAGACTTTTTTTGTTTTTTTTTGTTGGTGACGTGATTGTGTGGGACTGTATGGACTGATAGTGCACGTCGAAGCGATAGCCATTGAATTGAACTGAAAATAGCACAGTGGTTCAAAAAGGTGTTTTTGTGCAACGGATTGAAAGCGATTGGAAAAATGAGTGAAGCAAAAATTAATTTTGATCGGTTGAACGACTTCAACTGGGCAACGTGGCGATTTAGGATGGAGCTGATGTTGATGAAAGAAGACTTGTGGTCGATAGTGAAGGAGTCCAAACCGGTGTCGGCGGATATCACATCAGCATGGACAAGAAAAGATGAAAAGGCTCGGGCAATGATAGGATTGGCACTTGAGGATGGACAGTTGAGTCACATTATGGATGCTGAGAGCGCTAAAGAGATGTGGGACAGGCTCAAAGCGTACCATGAGCGTGGATCTTTATCGAATAAAATCCATGTTTTGCGGAAACTTTGTTCCTTGCGGCTCGACGAAAGTGGGAGTATGTCCGGACATCTGGTGAAAGCTTCAGAGTTAGTTCATCGTATGGCAAGAATGGGAGAGCCGTTGAAAGAGCATTTGGTTGTAGCGATTTTATTGTCGAGTTTGCCAGAATCCTACAATCCACTCGTTACCGCTCTGGAAGGCCGCCCGGAAGAGGACCTGAAGTTAGAGTACGTAAAGGGGAAGCTGTTAGATGACTGGCGGAGAAAATGTGAAACTCGGAGTTGGGAAAATGTTTCTGAGAAAGTGTTGAAGTCCACCGTGCAGTTCAGGAACCAGAGTAGTAATGTTTGGACGTGCCATCACTGCGGATTGGAAGGCCATTTGTGGAGGAACTGTCCTGCTTCGCTGGAAGAAAAACATGCCGATGTGAAGAAGCGGAAAGATGATATGAAAGCAAAAACTGTTCCATTTTTGGATACCAGAAGTAGCGGTAGTAGTAGAGGAGTATGCTTTACGACAACTACCGGAAGTGACGAGGTGAATAAAGGAAAATGGATCATCGACACCGGATGTACTCAACATATGACTGGTTCATTACGAAACTTTACCGATAGAACACCATGGAGAGAGAAGATTTCGTTGACGGACGGAAGAACAGTAACGGCCAAAAGTACTGGGCAAGGAAGAATTGTTGGACGTGGATCAGAAGGCGAAACGGTGGAAATTAATCTCAAAGGGTTGATGTATGTGCCAGGTTTGGTCGGAAGTGTCCTCTCTGTTAGCCGAATTACGGACCAAGGATACTCTGTCGTGTTTGGCCCGAGAGATTGTCAGATCCTAAAGAGTGGTGCTGTTGTTGCTGTTGGAACGAAATCGGATGGTTTGTACTATCTGTCACAGTAGGAAAAGTGCATCCGTCCAGGAGGAGTTTTTGATCCAGGAGGAGTTTTGTTCCAGGAGGAGTTCGGTAAGGTTATGTGGGCTGCACTAAGGAGGAGTGTTGGAGAAATGTAGTGTCAGCCCCCTGGTTTAAGATGTTTGTATGTGTTGTAAAACAGCTGACGAAGCATAACTGCTAATGTGTGTTTACTTGACGATGTATATTATGTTTGTAAAAAATAATCAGTCCGTACTAATCTGTTGCCCCGAATAGATGTAAGTTGAAGAAGCTATACGTGTTGATCTTTCTTCGTCATATCACGAATCTCGCGACGGTCCGGAACCGTGTCTACTGCGCTGAGTATTCCATCAAATTTAAAGCTGGGACATGTATACATAACATATCAAAAAATTAGAGATGTCTTTTTCTTCTTTCGAAAGTTATCTGCCGTTTTGTAAATCATGCCACTTTTTCGCATCGGGCCCGGTGCCAGCCGTTGACATAAATGCAGCGTTATTTCGCAGTGTTTACAAACACGAATTTAAATTCTGAACCCACTAATGGAAAGCTGGAAGTTTAAGCTTTTCAAAACACTAAAAAAGTTATAAAAAACAATGCCCGCATCATTGAGAAACAGTCAAAAACGGAAACGAACCTCCGCTTTGGCCAAATTTTAAGGCACGCGCCTTTGTGTATACATGTAGGCGTAAACTCGGATGCTGTTGCATGTCGTTGCTGGTGCGCATGGAAATGTATGGAGAAAACGTGGCTTGATTTATAAAACTGCAGATAACTTTCGAAAGAAGAAAAAGACATCTCTAATTTTTTGATATGTTATGTATAAATGTCCCAGTTTTTAATTGGTGCAAAAATTTTGAAAATCGGTGGTTGCCCTCATGGTGAAAAAAATGTTTTGGTATAAAAATCCAAGATGGCGGCCAAAATCAATATGGCCGACCCAATTTTTTATTATTGTAAATAGTAGCTCTATCTTTCCTCTTTTCAACAACAATTCGTTTTGAGGTGGTTGTTGTAGAAACTTTCGAGTTATAACGGTTTAAGTGAGCCACCATTTGACCAAAATCGAGGGGTCTGCCAAAATTGTTGTGGCTCTAACTAACGGGGGGTCCATCAATTTGAGTAACCAAATGCATTTTTCTTACTTTTTAGGCGAGGGCTTTCAGAAAATCGGCACTTTAAACATTTTTGAAGACAAGGTGTAAATAGTGGGCCGGTCTCAGCGAGAATTACCCATTATGAAAAAATCATTGCATAAAATTTTGTATGGAACTCGTTGCAAAACTCGATTTTTTCAGCACTCTTCGTATTTATCCAACTCGGCAAGCCTCGTTGGATAAATGTACGACTCGTGCTGAAAAAATCCACTTTTTGCAACTCGTTACATAAATAACTATTTACCATACTAAATTACATACAAATTTCAATTGCAATGCGGAATACGCGAGCACAACCGATCGTTTTCAAATTTTTCACAGTTATTTTGGGCGCTAATATAGATTGAAAAAACTTTGTTCCGGGTTGATACGATCAAATTTTAATTTTCCCCATACAACGTTGACCCACTATACTGCCCATAACCGCATAACAGTAACATTCGACAAAAGTAGGCATTGGAGAAAATGGAACCCAAAGTTGCAACTTTAGATAGTATAGGAATAAATCGAAATTTTAAAAATCTCCCATTAATTTGTCATCAGTCGTATATCAATAAAAATTTCTACAGCACTTCCTGTATGCTGGGGGAATTGTCAAAAAATAAATCGGACCTCAGTATGATTGATGTCACGAGTCAAAGCCAGTCTATTTTCCTAGTGTGACTATTATGCGGTCACATTGGTCAATGAGACAAAATGACTTGATGTTTTTTTCATAAATCCTAGAACAAACTTAATTTTTTTATTCAGGTGGTCGAAAGCACTTGTGATTTGATGATGATTCCCAATATTAACTCAATACCAGCAAAATATGCAAATGTTACAAATATGCAGTTATGGGCAGTATAATAGAGTAAGGTGGGGCAAAAGTTCGACCTTAGTTGAAAATTCAATTTTTTTTTCAAGTAATCGAAGCAGATAAAAATAAATGAATACCGTGTGGTGATTCTACCATCCATAAGCTAAACTGAAATACACTTTAAAGTTCGATCTGGATTTTACCCAAATCAGGGTTAATTTTACTACACCAAAAATTAGTAGTTTTCCGCCAAATTCAGATGAAACAACATTTTTTCAACTTTGATCGAATTTTCTCACTAATTCCATAATTTTTAGAGATGATATATACATTTTGCAGAATTTTAAGTTTTCACCTTAAGTTGCTACATGACTCGAACTCTTGCTCCACAATTCGAACTTTTTCCCCGCTATGTGTAAAATATGATTTCCAAATCTTTTTTGCAAAAAGTTATACATGCTAAAGCATCTTCAAAATTTACTAAGTTACGCCCCAAAATAAAATATCGAATTCGATTCCATTACAATTCCGTTCCATGGGTTGGAAGGACCATCGCATATTACAATTTTTTGATCAAAAACCAACATTTTGTCATAACTTTTCGAAAAATTGATCAATTTTCATAATTTTTGGAGTGAGAGAATCTTTTTCAAAAAGGCTTCGAACAACCTTGACACCCGAAAGAAATAATTTGAATTGAGCTCAAAAGTTTTAGCACATAGTGTCTTTAGCTCGACATAACTAACAATAGTACGCCACAATACTCGTTTTGTGGCTGCCGTTCTCCATCCTCGGTCGCGCTCAATGCTTCACCTGATCCGCCCATCGTGCTCTCTGCTCATCACGTTTTCTTGTGCCAGCCGGATCAGTAGCAAATACCAGCTTTGCAGGGTTGTTATGCTGCATTCTTGCAACATGGCCTGCCCACCGTATCCTTCCGGCTTCGGTCACCTCCTGGATGCTGGGTTCGCCGTAAAGTGCAACGAGCTCGTGGTCCATCCTTCTCCGCCACACACCGTTCTCCTGCACACCGCCAAAGATCGTCCTTAGCACGCGTCGCTCGAAAACTCCGAGTGCTTGCAGGTCCTCCTCGAGCGTGGTCCATGTCTCGTGCCCGTAGAGGACCACCGACCTTATTCGCGTTTTGTACATGGTGTATTTTGTGCGTGGGTGATCTTTTTAGACGGCAGCTTCTTCTGGAGCCCGTAGTAGGGCCGATTTCCGCTGATGATGCGCCTTTGAATTTCACGACACACGTTGTTGTCAGCTGTCAGTAAGGATCCGAGGTAGACGAATTTCTTGTCCACCTCGAATGTATCCTCGTCTATCGTAACCCAGGCGGATCCGGTCGTGTTCGATTCCGCCTACCAGTATGTACTTTGTTTTTGAGGAATTCACAACCAGATTTTAGCTGTTTCGCGTTTCAGGCAGGTGTACAGCTCTGCCACCGTTCCAAATGTTCTGGCGATAACGTCCATGTCGTCCGCAAAGCACACAAATTAACCGGATTTTGTGAAAATCGTTCCTCGGCTCGTCGCATTACACCCTCCAGAGTGATGTTGAAGAGTAAGAATGAGAGTCCGTCGCCTTTTCGCAATCCACGGCGAGATTCGAATGAACTGGATAGTTCACCCGAAACCCATACGCAGTTTCGCACACCGTCCATCGTTGCTTTAATCAGTCTAGGGGCCTGTCCATAAACTACGTAGACTCGGAGGGGGACGGAGGGTGGAGGGGTTGGCCAAAGTCTACTGTCCATACAAGTTTCAATAATTTTGTATGGACGAAAGTCGAGGGGGGGGGACTGAGATTACCAAAATTGAGTCTACGTAGTTTATGGACAGCTGAGGTGTGCGGACTGAAGGTTTGACAGCAGCCTGGCTGCTTTCAAACTGCAACCAGCTGAAAAATCATCATAGTATGCCCGGTTTCGTAGAAACCACAAAATGGAGGGGAAATTTATGAATGATGATGAGAGATGATGTGAAACACGACTAGAGAGAGTATGTTTGCTAAGAGTCCTATTTGTTCTTCCGTTTGTTTTTACCCAGGTTTAACTTTATAACTAAGCCTAGTTTAATGGTTATCGTCGGCCCATACATGCTTAGGTGCACTTTAAAGCCCATAGACAAAACGCACTGGTAGGACCAGGTAGAACCATGTATAACTAAATACTTGTTAACTGGCTTCCTCCTTCGTGAATTTTTGTCTATACAAAATTGGTCAGAGTCTTTGGCTAGAACCCTTCTTCCACCTGAGAATCTATGTAGTTTATTGACAGGCCCTTTTTTACATGATACTCTACGTGGCTTCTCAAATGTTTGCAACCTCACATTTGCTATAATTTCCATGTGATAAATTCAAACATCCACATCTGAGAAAACAGTTATATTTTCCGATAAGAGGGAGCTAACCGAGACATCTGTATATTTCTAAATAAAACACAATTTTGATTCTTCATTCTTATAAAGTGTTGTATTAAGATCTTATTAATTTAAACAAGAATACATTCTATGCCACCATACTACGGCTGTCATGTCTTGTTTTCCTGGTCTTCCAAATCCTTTCAGCCTCCAACCTCTGTTGAACTACCAACATTGTTGCACTTCTTTTCAGCGCTGGACAGTGATCAGTAAAATTTGGCGATAATTTTAGTAGGCTTGCACGGTAGGTCACAGGTTCCGTTGATTCCGACCTGATCTGCGTAAAATTCTCGTCCAACTGAATGAAGTACATGAACAGCTTCTGGGTGGGAAAAATAGGAGAATCTTCAGATTTCTTCATCATTAATGTTGTATAACGTGCGATGTCTGGGTTGAATGGCGTTGAAGTTTTACATTTTTGAAGGCAGTCATCACAGATTTCCTTGTTTTTGGCTAACTTCGTAACCAGTTTTGTACAGCGGTGGAAGAGTACATTTAATTTAGCTCTATCTGCCGACCTCATGATTTGACTGGCTGAACTTAAAGTTTGACGCGAACTGCTTGATTGCTTACCATTCACTATAAGAAAAGAAGGAAATGATGAAATATACATAATTCAGATAGTTATGTCACAGACAAAGTTATGTAGTTATAGAAGGTGTAAATTACCCTGAGCTTCTGACATCGAATCTACTCGAACACGCTTTGGTAAAGTTGGTCCATCTGCTTCGACCGGCCTCGGTCGCTTTCTGATCAGATCCTCCAACGATAAAAGATACTCCCTCTCATCAATGTCGTACGAGCTATTGTTCGGGACATGCATGAATTGTGAAAGAGTAATAGATCTTAAATGTTGTTTCATTTGCAGTGCTGTTGGACGTTTTTGTTTGTATCTAATGACCGAGAATAAGTTCTCCAGGCAGTCTTGTACAAATCGTGATGTATACAGTACAGTATACTCCAGGGATTCAAAATAGTTATTTATGTAACGAGTTGCAAAAAGTTGATTTTTTCAGTACGAGTCGTACATTTATCCAACGAGGCCTGCCGAGTTGGATAAATACGAAGAGTGCTGAAAAAATCGAGTTTTGCAACGAGTTCCATACTAGTAGTTTACGCAACAAGGTGCAGAATGAAGATTTTTACAGCACGAGTTGTACACTTATCCAACGAGGCTTGCCGAGTTGGATAAGTACGACGAGTGCTGTAAAAATCGAGTTCTGCACCGAGATGCGTACATCGTTTTTTGCAATTTCATAAATTACCACTTGAGGATAGTTTTTAACAAAACTTATACATCAAACTGCACATTGATGTTCATAGCCATAAGAAAGTCTGATCATAGCAGGTTATACTGTGCAGTTGTCACAATTTTCCAAACCTGCGTCCAGAAAACATCAAGAAGTTGATCAAAACTGAAAACAGTGCTGTAATGGTTCATTACGCAACGCAAATCAGTGCTGTAATGAACCATTACAGCACTGATAATTTGGTGTGGGAAAGTAGGCCTTTTCCTGTCAGATTTGCGTGAGGTAAAACAGCCTATTACGATGAGAAATTGCAAAAAAAATTTTATGCAATGATTTTTTCATAATGCAACCCATTTGAGTTGCATAATGTTCATAATGCAACTCAAATGAGTTGCATTATGAACATTACACAACTATTTTTCATTATGTAACTCATTTCAGTTGCATAATGAACCAGTTTGGAAAAATTGGCCATTATGATACCAAAATGAGTTATATAAAATATAAATTATGAAACTAAATTGCATAAAAGTAGTTTTGGAGCCTGAGAATTGCATTCGAACTCATTACGGCCGCCGTTTGCCATGGCTTCCAATGGCCTTTTTCTCCCACTTTTATATCACTCATTAGCTTCGCAAAAAATTTATGTGGTCTATTGACGCTTGATAATTATTTTCGGCTGGTTTCAACGCTTCTGAATCGTCACGAGCAGTGTTGAAAATTTCATTTTGTCATATCTAAATTCAATCGCCTACAGCTAATTTTAGAAGCTGAACCTGAGAATATGGTATATGAAAAACTTGTGCGGCTAGACCAGTTCTGCTAGAAAGTCACGGAAAAACCGATATTTTTCGAATATTTAAGGTAAATGTCACGGACCACATTTGAAAAATGCTAAATGATATTCACCGTGAATATCATTTGGCATTTTTCAAAGGAAGCCCGTGACATTTACGTTAAATATTCGAAAAATAGCGGTTTTTTCGTGACTTTCTAGCAGAACTGGTCCAGCTAGGTTCGGGTCCTCAGGAAAGCGGTAGAAACTCACAGTATTATCCTTTCGGCTATTTTTATTACACTTCTTCACAGTACAATACATTATAAGACGACGAATGATGATTATTGTTATAATTTAGAGAGCTGCACTGAGTTTTGTATTTAATTCTAAATTAGAAGCGAAAAAAAGGTTATGGATTTCAGATTGAACCGAACCTAACCGAACTAGTTACGTTCTGTTACGTTAGATGACTTCGACAGCTTGTATACAACATCAGTTTTGTTTACTACGATCGTTGGTTTCCAGAGAAACGATCAACGGAGGGGAAGGGTGGCACTCAAAGAAAATTGAAAATCCAACCATGTCGATTTTGAAGATACAAACTGATTGAGTCCGCACTCCTCAGATGGACAGTAGCGTGGTTCAAAAAATCGTGTTTGCTCCACACCACTTATTTGATTCGAAACCAGATTCCATGCCTTCTCCCAAAATTTGTGCTTATTTGGTTGAAAATTGAGACTGCACAAGCCCTTCAAAGTTTGTATGGGAATTACTATGGGGAAACGATGTTTTTTATTCAATCGACCGTAGCATTTTCCCAAATGCACTAGAGGGTTAGTTGACCCTTGGTACTTCTAGGCTACTCTATCAGCTACAACTTTGCCGAAGACTTCATTCAAATCGCATGCTTCATTAAACTATTAAACTATTCGTTGGGCATCACTGCATTTTGCAGTGAAACATTAGCCATAATTTCAGTCTGTTATCTTTGGCACCATATGAAGCAATGTTGCCTACTAAGAAGCTGGAGGATCACTGTTATATTTCCTCCAGTTTGATACAAATCGATAACTAATTATTGAAGCGTCCAATTTGAATGCGGTCTTTAACAAAGTTGTAGCTAATAGAGTAGCCTAGAAGTACTAAGGGTCAACTAACCCTCTAGTGCATTTGGGAAAATGCTACGGTCGATTGAATCAAAAACACCGTTTGCCCATAGTAATTCCCATACAAACTTTGAAGGGCTTGTGCAGTCTCAATTTTCAACCAATTGAGCTCAAATTTTGGGAGAAGGCATACACTGTCGTGAATCGCAAGTCAGTATCATCTGCATTTTGGGCAAAAATGAGTTAATGCCCGTTTTCGATCTTTCTTCGGTTGATCTTTCAGCTGCGTGAAAAAAAAATATATATAGTTTGTTCAGTAAAATTGAAAAACAACATCAAGTCAGATAGTCCCATAATGAAATGTAATCGCAAGTCAGTCCCATTACGAACTTGTGCACCCTCCACTACAAAACCTAAGACTGTTTTAGCTACTTTAATATTTTTCAGTGTTACGTTTTCACGTTTGAAACAATGTGTGAAAGTTTCATGTTGATCGCAGAAGTTTTCAATTTGTGGCGATTTTTCGAAGTTTCACATAGAAATCGAATGTGAAAACTTCAGAGTCCATTTTCTCAATGCCTACTTTTTGCAGATGGGACTGACTTGCGATTCACGGCAGTGTAATGCTCAATAGATAGTGACGAAGAAACTAGTTTTGTGTAGAAAAAATGGAACTTTTCGCGAGTGGCTCAGCTGCTTCGTATCGCAAAATTCTTTGTGGTGATGCAGAATAGGGATCATTTCCGATTGTTTGTTTATAGTATTATTCGTTATATCGGTGTTACATCAGCCAGACAAGTACTTTGCATCGTAAATTTTATTTAATTCCGGTTGTGCGGGAACTTACGCTGCTGAATTCTTTCTGACCCTAAACCAGAAGAGTGCACATCGACGTGATAGGATGGGTGTGAATGTCATAGGATAGTTTATCCAATATTTCAAAGATAGTTAATAAATGTTGTGAAATCAACGGAGACTACGTAACGAGTTGTAGAAACCTGAGAGGACCATCTTCACCAACTTCGTGACAAAATTTGGTGAGCATGTTCCATGGTTTATATTTCATTGCATTTGCATTATTGCAACTATGTTAATATCATCCTGTAATGATTCTAATGATATCGCGGAGGCTACTGCAATGAGCATGTTGGTTTATTTCTTTTACCACATACCTATTGTTAATTTCGAACATGGGCGGCTACTTTCGCAGAAGCTTGTTTTTCGGCTATTCGATCAAATTTGATGAATCGGTATTGCTTCACTATTAATGAGGAAAAAGTTTACGTAATAATGTAGTCGCATAACTTAATCAAATCATACTGAATTTCAGACCACTTCCTTACATCCCATCTCCTTTCTATTTACGAGGGCGTCGGTGAGTCGCTGGCATCTCGATACATAGATATCATCTCTTCCCTGTAGGAGATGTGATGTGAATAATAAAGAATTTGAAAATTCATTGAAATGTGTTGAGATTGTATAAGATCGACACCGATCGCGCTCAAATTTTGCACAGATACTCAGGAACCGAAATGAAACCAAAAAAGCTTTGCTCTGAGAAACGGGTTCTGATGACCCACGCAAACAACGTAGGAAGAAAGGGACGGGCCAGGGATTGAACCCAGGACCTTCTGCATACGAATCAGAAGCAGTAGTCACTAGGCCACCAAGCCCGTCTTATGCATGTATAGATAAGATTACACTTACTAAACTAAGTAATCCAAACCTTTTTATACTCACGGTATTTTGTAATAACTTTTAGAATACTCATGAAAGTAATCTTTGTTCTTCACAGCTCTCATCGCAAAGCGGAAACTTAGAGTCAGCAAACACGAATCGAACGAAATTGCCGACATCCTGCCTTATTCTTAAATTATTCATGTTCATTGGATATGGACTGTCATCCGCCAGAATTGCTAAATTATTTCGTAGTTTAAGATTTAACCAAACTCACGATTGAGATTATTTATTACTATTTATTAGGTTTTGGTCTAAACTGCTCACAATGCAGCGCAATTGTGTGAAACAAATAAATTATGAGAACAGAATAAAACTCTCTTGTCGTGATTCTATGATAGAATGTTGTAAATTTAAATTCATTCCATGCTTTGCTTTTTTTCGATTTACGACCTTTTGACCCTAATCCCTTTTAGAGTAAATGTATTTAGTACTGTTACCTTTACAATCCGATGGACTGAGCCAGCCCGGAGTAGATATGCAACGTAACGAATCCGATGCAACCGGTGACGAGCGCCTTCAGGCCCAGGCCGAACCACGGTCCGGTTGCCAGCGCCTGAAGGGTTCCTTCAAGCCACACGCCACGGAAGGAAATCGCAACCAGCAGTACGATCACCAGCGGGACAAACTTCTTCTCGAGATCGTGTCGGGAAAACAACCACAACAGAGTAGCCGTGGCCAGATGCTGCACCAACAGAATGTTTGATTCCAAACAACGCTGGATGTAGATCCACGAGAACTCGGCGCCACGGGCACCGACCCAAAGCATCAGACCACGTGACAGAATCACCTCGGCAGTGGCCCATCCGAGCCCGGCAGTGATAAGTTTACTGTGTCCCTTTCCAGGAATTTTCGACAGGACAAATGCCAGACCCAGGAGGTCCACCAAGTCCACACTGCACCGGAGGAACTCCTATGCAGAAAAAAGGCGAAATATAGATAGATTTTCATAATTTACTACAGCAACACTCACCGCTATCAAGTTGAATTGGCCTTCCCCGGTGAAACTGTCCGTATCGGGGAAGAATGTCGCGAGGACCAGCATCTTACAAAGCTGGGTGAAAATATAGATTCCACCGGCTTGAATGCACTTCCAGAACGCTCCATATTCTGATCTGTTTTTAATAAATTAGGGAACATCGTTTTAATTAATTCGATTAAGAAGTAGCTCCTACCAAAACTCTGTATGGATAGCCCCCCATAACAACAACCTCACTTACAGGCCGGAATACTTGTAGGTCATGTAGTACGGTACGTAAACTAGTGCAACACAATTTCCAAAATGGTAAAGCGTCATTTTGAAATAGTTTTCACTGCAAATAAGTTGATAATAATTTACAAAATATTGAACACTTTCTGAAATTGCACGACGACCGATTAGCGAAAAGTGTGCAACAAATGACAACACGGACGACGACGGGACCGGGACGACTGACTGACAGTCGACTGCCCCTCAAGAACGCAGCCAAAAAACCAGTTTAACCGAATGAAAACTCGCCGAAATAGATGTGTTCAATATGCAAGCTCTTCCTGCAACACGCTCGTTGAAATCTACCAGGGGAATGACGAAGCGACGAAGGTTCAGAATCATCAACCCAGCATTCGGTTCAACATGGCGTCCAATGTTTTTGTTTTTACTTAATTCATGGAAAAAATACGCTGGAAACATCGACACTGCTCCGCTGCTACATATAACAGAAAAAAAAACTGTTGTGTAATATTACATCTGAACTGCTGCAACCCGGTGAATCCGTCGATTGCATGAATATTACATCGGACGATGTACACATAAAAACAAAAGATTTTACATCAAAAGGATGTAATCGTACGTAGGAATCGTGATTACATTGATTATTTAGTATGTACATCGGAATGAGTTACATCGGGCGAGTTGCATTTATTTTTTGCTGTAAATATCATGCAAAAGTGATAAAGAAAAAGGAACAATCATCAAAATCAACGATTAAATCTTAAGATCATTATATATCTTATTATATAGCGCATTTAGTTCACCACTGGACTATCGCACTAGTTTTTACGAGTGCGAAAACGCTAATAAAAGTGCGCGATAGCATCAAATCAACTCGGTGTCTTCAGAGCACTTCCCAAGGAACAGACCTAGCTGAATAACAGATTCTTAAGCTAAAGTTTGCTTAAGAGTTGTTTGTTCCACTCTTGTACAGCAAAAATGTTTGTTGGGTTGTTCACCATAGATTGAAGAAATAGTGCGCCGAAGACATCAACCTGATTTTATTCAATCACGCACTTTTATTTACGTTTTCGCACTTATGAAGTCGCAGTTCGCAGGCCAGTGGTGAACTAAATGCGGTATAATAAGTCTTATTCCTTATAATTGGAGGAATGAGTGCACCAAAGTGTTGTGACTGGCCGAATAATTAACACAACAGCTAATTGATTTAGCACTTAACTATTTATTTATTACTCAACGTTAACAATTTAGTTTGTAGGGAAAACTGAGCACATGCTCTCGCGCGCGGGGAAGCAAGAATGAAACGTCAAAACAGCGCGGAGCAAGGTGTATGTGTTTATAGGTATGGACAAGGTTGTAGTATGGTAGTAATAATAGCAAAGGTATAACAACTCTCCCTCTTTTTGAAAAAATGCATCGATAGAATTACAAATTTAACTTTTGGGGAGGTTTAATCACTCGATTTGAACGCCTGAGGGGCTGTGCGGATACTACATTACCAGATCGCGGCGTCCTTGTTGCCGAAGGTCCCGGCTCTGGTTCAGGAACAGCCTCAGTTGACGTAGTAGGTTGAGCGTGCACCACCGGTCGTTCACCAGTAGTCGCCTCTTCAGCCGGTTCAGTAGCGGTTGCCACCGAAGCAGGAACTGCAATCGTAGATGGTGTTCGTTCAGTGTATACCTCCTCCCTAGGGGGATTCACCAAACCTTCACGCATGTTCGCGCCAACTCCAGCAATATGGTCGATGTGGCGCTCCCAGACTCTTCCGTCGTCCAGGCGCACAGAATAGCGTAGCTTGCCGACCTTCTCGACGATCCTTCCGAATTTCCATTTGTCACGCGAGAGAAAGTCTCGCACTCGCACTCGATCTCCGTCCAGGAACACTCGTACAGTCAAGTTTTCAGAAGGTTTCGGTTCGTTTTTCGGCAGCATCAAATCCAGTCTTGAGCGGATCTGACGACCGAACATCAGCATTGACGGCGATTGGCCCGTTGACGGATGCAGCATCTTCCTGTAGGTCAGCAGTATGTTTGATAACTCCAGGTTGAACTCAGACTTCGGACACTTCAGAGCTTTCAGCTTTTGTTTAAAGGTTTGCACGTAGCGCTCTGCTTGCCCGTTCGTCGATGGGTGATACGGTGCTCCCATTTTGTGTACCACACCATTCATTCGCAGGAACTGTTGGAAAGTTTCCGACGTAAATTGAACACCATGGTCACTGACTAGAACCGATGGTATTCCGTAGGTGGCAAATATCTCCCGGCACATGTTCACCGTACTCTCCGCCGTGATTGATTTGCACACCTTTATCTCCGGCCACTTGCTGTACGCGTCGACCAGAATAAAGAAGTACGTGTCTTGAAACGGGCCCGCAAAATCTACGTGGACCCGCTGGAACGGCATTGTCGGCGTCTCCCAGCAGTGCAGTCTAGTTTTCGCAGGTTCCGGCCTGACCGATTGACACTCGGCGCAGTTGGAAACCATGTCCTCAATGTCGTGGTCCATTCCTACCCACCAGCAGTATCCTCGAGCTAATGACTTCGTCCGGGTTGTTCCGAAATGGGTAGAGTGCAGCTCGTCCAGCACTTTCCTCCTCAGTGCCGGCGGTACGTAGACGCGTATTCCTCTTAGAAGGCAACCTTTCTGGAGTGAAAACTCGGTTTGTTCCACCCCGAAGCGATCTTTGGGATCCACTGGCTGGCCGTGCTTAATTCCTTGGATGAGATTCCGCACCGACCGGTCCTCGGCCGTGGCCTGAGCCAGCTCCGCAGCAGTCAACGGCAACTTCTCGATCTGGTTAAGCTCGATGACGTCGACCTCTTCAATCACATTCTCCGGATCTGCTTGAGAAAGAGGGATCCGGGACATTGCATCCGCGTTAGCGTGGTCGGCAGACTTCCTAAAACGGATCTCGTAGTCGAACGACTGTAAGTAGGTTGCGTAATGTTGCATTCGAAGAGCTGACATCACCGGCAGTCCCTTGTGCTCTCCGAATATCTTGGATATCGCTTGGTTATCGGTGATCAGCATGAACTTCCGGCCGTACAGGAACTGGAAAAATTTCTTGACGCCGAAAATGATCGCGTATGCTTCCTTATCTACTTGCATGTAGTTTTGCTGAACTCGGTTGAGCGTCTGGGAAGCAAACTGTATCGGACGTTCCGTTCCGTCCGGCATCAGGTGACTCAGCACCGCACCTACGCCATAGGGTGACGCGTCTGTTGCAAGGATCAACGGCAAATCGGGCGAGTAGTGAGCAAGGCATTTCTCGGACTGCATCTGGTTCTTCACGCTTCTGAACGATTCCTCGCACTGCTTAGTCCACTTGAACGGCACGTCGTTCTTGAGGAGGTTGTTCAAAGGGTAGAGTACCGTACTGAGGTTTTCGAAGAACCTTCCATAATAGTTTATCAGTCCAACGAACGACCGGACTTCATCCTTGTTCTTGGGCTGAGGCATTTCCTGGATCGCAGCAACCTTTTTCTGTATCTTGTGGATACCATCTTTATCGATGAGATAGCCACAGTACTCAATTTGATCCACAAAAAACTCGCATTTGTCCTTATTCACCCGAATGCCGTGCTGGTCTAGTCGCCGCAGAACTTCTTCCAAACGTCGGAGGTGTGTTGCATCATCAGGGCCTGTGACTTTGATATCGTCCAGAAATACGCTGACTCCTTCGATTCCCTGAAGAATCACTTCCATCTGGCGTTGCCAGATCGCTGGCGCCGAAGCGACGCCGTACATCAGTCGATTTGGACGATACAAGCCACGGTGAGTACTCAGGGTGAGTATCTCTCTATCCTCCGGGGCGACTTCCAGTTGCAGATAGGCCTGAACGAGGTCGATTTTGGAGAACTTCTTCCCTCCAGCCAACGACGCAAAAAGTTCATCCACGGTTGGTAGCGGATGTCTGTCCACAACCAGGTTTGGGTTGACCGTTTGTTTATAGTCCCCGCAAATCCGCACACGGCCTTGGGACTTTTTCACCGGGACGATTGGAGTGGCCCAGTTGCTTTGGTTCACCTTCGTCAGCACTCCTTCCGCTTCGAGCTTGTCCAATTCGTCCTCCACCGTCTTCTGCAAGTTGAAGGGAATCTTCCTCGCCTTCAGAAACACCGGCCTGGCATTGTTCTTCAACGGAAGGCTGGCCTGGACACTGCAAATTTTCCCGATGGAGTCGTCGAACACTTTCGGGAATCTTCCCAAAACCTCCTTCAGCGCAGCAGCACGGGTTGAAGTAGCATTTGTAATCTCGTTGACCGCATCCGGATTCTGGAGTACACTGTTCCAATCGACCGGAATCGCATTTAGCCACTCGCGCCCGAGAAGTGGATGTTTGTCGGAGTCCACGACGTATAGCGGTAACGTAACTTTTCCACTTCCGTATTCGACACTCGCATCGATTATTCCCAGTACGTCGATACTGGTACCGCAATAGCTCACAAGATTTGTGGTGCAACCACGCATCCGCGATTCGGAAAAGTATCTGTCCCGGCACTTCGCACTCACGATACTAACCGGCGATCCAGTGTCCACTTCGAACCGAATGTTCTTTCCGTTCACTCGCATGTCCAACCAGAATCGCGCACTACCGAGTTTAGTGTCCACGGTACACACTTCCCGCACTTGTGTACTTTCGCAATCGTTACCGTCACCGGATTGGTGCAAATAGTTCGCTTGCGCCGCATTCGTTTTGTTCCCGGCACGGCTCGCGTCCGACCTCCCGGAGGCGGATCTCTTCATACACACTTTCGCAAGATGTCCTTTCAGTTTGCAGAACGAACACACGGTATCTTTGTGCCTGCACGTATTTGCAAAGTGCGTCTTTTCCCCACAGCGAAAACAAGAAGAATCGCTTGCACTTTGTCCCACTTTAGTAAAAGACTTTCCCCCAGCGTTTATTTTGTTATGCTTCTCTTTTTTACCTTTGAATCCAGTCGATCGGTGCACGGCGTTTACCTCCTGCTTGCCGAGGTTCCCCTCGATTTCCGCACCTCCTTTCCGGGAAAGCTCCATACTCACGGCTATGTCCCGGGCATCTTGGAGTGTCAGCTGCCTCCTCTCTAGCAGCCGGCTTCGGATGTCATTCCGTTTGATACCGAAGACCAACTGGTTCCGAAGGGCCGTCTCGAGGTATGCGCCAAAGTTACAGGTGACGGCGATGCGCCGCAATGCCACCAAATACTCGTCGACCGTCTCATCGGGCGAAGCCGCATTCGAATCGCCTTGCCGGCGGCACTTGAAACGGAAATTTTCACTAATTTCCAACGGCTGGGGGTTGAAGAATCCTTCCAGGGCATCGACGATCTCGGCATACGTCTTCTGTCGGGGAGTGTCTGGCGCAATCTTGTCGCAGGCGATGTCGTACGTTTCCGATCCCATATGATGCAGAAGCAGGTTTTTCTGCATCGCCGGGTCGACAACTCCATAGATAGCAAATGCATTTTCCAGCCGCTCCATCCACCGCATCCACTTCAACTTCTTCTTGTCGAAGGGATCAATGGCAAAGTTTGGTGGCGGAGCTCCAGCAGCAGCGACAGCCGCCGGCCCGATTGCACCGGCAATTCCTCCTCCTGCAGCAGCACTTCGACCAGGATTTTCTGCGTTCGCCATCCTCGTCGCCAGAACTGTTGTGACTGGCCGAATAATTAACACAACAGCTAATTGATTTAGCACTTAACTATTTATTTATTACTCAACGTTAACAATTTAGTTTGTAGGGAAAACTGAGCACATGCTCTCGCGCGCGGGGAAGCAAGAATGAAACGTCAAAACAGCGCGGAGCAAGGTGTATGTGTTTATAGGTATGGACAAGGTTGTAGTATGGTAGTAATAATAGCAAAGGTATAACACAAAGACGTCGAGACGATCCGAGGCAAATGTGCACTTTTATCAGACTTTTTAGGCGTACAAAAAAAATGTGTGATAGTCCATTTGTCATGAAGTCTGCAATAATTTGAATATTTTTCCATTTGATCTTGCCGTCGTGCGCCGCAAAATTGTCAAGTGCCCCATTAAACATAATTCTGATCAAGTCGGTCGATAAATCGGCCAATTGTTGCACCGACGCTTATGGGAGCTTTACACAGGGATTGACCTACGAATCACCTGATTAAAATTAACAACCTATGCAATCGGCTGATTAGTATGTTGTTGTAGGCCAATTTAGTTTGTCTAAATCTTATCAACCGACTAATCCGTTAACTTAACCGGTTTTCATCGGAACATCCTATTTAATCTGGTGAATTATCGATTGTTCCCTGTGTTAAGCTTCCATTGGGTTCTAGATTGAGTTTAAATAAGGGCGAAAGTAACATGAGAGAGTTCTCTTCATCTTCTTCAAATTAAAGTGACAAGATGCAAGTACACACTAAGATCAGCTCGGTATTTTCCCCATCTTTTTACTGAGTTTTCAACAGCAGATTTGACTCGGTACGCTCGGTTATCCCTTTTGCTGAATACTCTGTAAATAAGTTAACGAGTTCTGTAAATGAACTGTCAAAAATTACAGATGAACGGTAAATATCGTTACTGATGAACGGTAAATATTGATTACCGAGTGTACCGAGTTAAATCTGCTGTTGAAAACTCAGTAAAAAGATGAAAAAAAATACAGAACTCAGCGAAAATTTTACTGAGCTGGAAAATCAGAATCTTAGTGTGTATGGTTGAACTTTTTGGTCATAAATCGCTATGTTGCGATGCAATCTAGCGTATAAGTGTAAAAAAGTTCGATTGAATATGCATCTTGTCACTTTAATTTGCAGAAGAGAGAGTCGATGAAGAGAACTCTCTCATGTTACTTTCGCCCTTATTTAAACTCAATCTAGAGTTGTCCAAAAAATGTCTCACGAAACCTAATGCAAGCCTATCCATATACGTGAGAACGAAAGATGTTTACAAAGTTCTTAGTAAGAACTTCTTACAGATAGATTAACACGGGAAATCTGAACACAAACCACTACCACACAGGAATTTGGATTGGTCAATAAGCGTCGGTGCAACAATCAACCGATTTATCAACAGACTTCATCGGGAAAATGTTTAATGGGGTGTATAGATAGTAGAGTAAATATAGATCCGCGGACACCGCTAACTAAAATGTTTCAAGCGTGTAAGTAGTAATTTTCAAGAGTGAGACGGTTGAATATGACGTCATGCGCTCCATTGATGTTGTCCAAATCGTGACGGCATGCTCGTTTGGATACAGATTTTGACAGTTCGTTTGGATACAACGGATTCATCAACACGGATCTATGTTTACTCTACTATCTATAATGGGGTGTTGTATGGGAGTTAGAGGTCTTTATTTTTTCTTTGACCCTGTGTACTGGGATCTTGATGAACGCAGCCAAGGGCAATGTTTTTCTTTTCGTTCACTTCCCCTCATTTCTCGACTGTCATTTTCGTGTGCAAATTTTCCCAGTGATTCTGCCGGCAGCTGAATAAAAAAATGTGAATTTTGCTCATAAAATCACTCATTATTCATCGCAAATTTCATCAGTTCTCTTCAATTGAATAGTCTATAGTTACCAAAGTATTGTTGTAAACCAGAAAGTGCATTATATAGTACAAATAACACCAGCAGAAAACATGTCAAAACTGTTGGCTCGTGTTGTTTCGCAACAGAACAAAGTTTTTCTTCACCCGAAGAACCCAACGCGAAGCTGGCTGAACACGCCCACATTCCGGCGGGGGACCGCCACCAGCGGATCCAGTGGACCAGGAAGAACCAGCGACCCGATGAAAGGTAAAGGTCCTATAACGTGGAAAAGTTTCGCCCTAATTGCCACTGCCGGCCTGGGCAGTTTGGGCTTCATGTGGTACGTGAAGGACGAGAAGGAACAGGGTGAGTTCGAAAAAAAATTAAGGTGTTTTTGCTATTTATTAAAATTTTTAATTTTACAGCCCTTCTGAAGGAACGGAAACGTCAACTAGGTAAAGCCGCTATCGGTGGTTCCTGGGAGTTGGTCGACTCCGAAGGGCACGAGCGGAAATCGTCCGACTTCATCGGCCAGTGGCTGCTGATATATTTTGGGTTTACGCACTGCCCGGACATCTGTCCGGATGAGCTGGAAAAGATGGCCGCCGTGGTCGATGGGCTGGCCAAGATGGAAGAGGCGGAACCGGTTCAGCCGCTGTTCATCACGGTTGACCCGCAGCGGGACTCGAAGGAAGTGGTCGGAAAGTACGTCAAGGAGTTCCATCCAAAGTTACTGGGTTTGACGGGAACCGTGGAGCAGGTGGCCAAGGTGTGCAAAGCTTTTCGGGTATACTTTAGCGCTGGACCGAAGGATCAGGATGAAGACTACATTGTAGATCATACGATCATTATGTACCTTGTGGATCCTAACGGGCAGTTTGTGGATTACTACGGTCAGAATCGCAATAAGGAACAGGTCAAGAACTCCATTATCATCAATCAGGCCAAGTTCAAGCAGATGAATAAAAAATCCTGGTTCTAAGTGTATGTGCTGTAAGTGGTAAGTTTTGAATATAGGTTGTTTTCTTATGTACATAGATAAGACTGTACTGGTCTCCGTCGATTTGAGAATGAACAGTACTGCTAGGAACCGTAATGTTGTCAGTATTTAATGCAAGCCGAAATATTCCTTCGACCGCGTTCTCTGTTTGTATCCTAAAACCCCTGGTTTAGACACTGCAAGTTACTTGATTCAAGTCAATGGAAAATGCCCAATTGAATGCGAATTGAACGTGTAAACACCACCATTCATCTCACATGAGCAACTCACTTGACTTGAACGAAAGTTGAACATGTTGAACTTTTTCATTCAAGTCAAACGAAATCGTCTCACTTGCCCCGTCTAAACCCGCGATTCATGTGAGCTGAATTCAAGTCATCTGTCAGTGAGATTAATTCAATTCAGTTTGCTTACGCTCCGCACGAGTTGAACAATGTAAACACTTGCTTCAACTGAGATGCATTCAAGAGCATTCAAGTGAACACTCAAGTCATTTGCGCAGTCTAAACACATCTTTGAGAAGTTAGCAAGTGAAATGTTCGTTTGAGTTGAACAATGTAAACCAAAGGATTATTGAAAAACGACCTCCTACACAAAGAGTAAAAAATTCGAGGATTTAAAATCAAAATTTACATACATTTCTTTTCTTCATTCGTGTTTCGCCACATCCATTGTCAACTGAATGCTTTTCTTTTTTCATTCAATTTCCTGTCATTAATAGTTTCTTGGACATCGTAAAATTATCAATTTCTGTTGACAAACGCAAAATTCGACTTAATAAACAAATGAAACAGATGATTAACTCTGCTCCTACAATGGGTGGGTTGCCCTAGTCTCGTGCGGGTCCAAATTTCACTAACTGATAATATATAGAGATCATAAGAACTAAATGTGCATTAAGTGCACAAGTCTTGTCCAAATTTCACTAGAATATCTAAAGTGAAATTTTAACAATTTCACAAATAGGTTCTAATTATGATATCTGAATTAAGTGTGATGGCAAGTTTCATTCTGTTATGTTCTTCAATCGCAGGACAATCCCAGTAGAAAGTAGAATTCACTCGTTCGAGTTGGAAACTTTGGCTCCAACGGTTCAGACATTATCTTTTTAGTATTCCGTTTGAGATTGTTACGGATTGTGAGGCCCTGAAGTAGAGAAACGGGACACCTTTGCAAAATTGCTAGATGGGCGGACTTCATCGCCGAGCTCGATAAGTAGATATATCTATAGTATATAGATATAGACACTATAGTGCACAGGTCGGGAGAGTGCATGCGGCACAGCACGTTGATGCGCTATCAAGGATGTAAAATTCAGTACCTACCTACAGCTGTGTTCATAAAAATAGCAGTGAAAGCCGTTTTCCATATAAAATGACCAACTTTGGCATGCTGTAACTTTGTTCTCCTATGAGCGATTGAGCTGAAAATTTGACAGCGAACTACAAAATTTATTTTGTATTTAATGTATTTAATATGGTAAATATTGTAATAGCAAAATCTGAGAATTTTCAAAGCACGTTGGAAACAGTTAAACACTGTGAAATTGATCAAAATAATAGCAGTGTTTGTTTTGATATTTTTTACCCAGCAAACATTTTTAAAATTTTAAAATTTTAACATCTTGTAACCCAGGCGGAAACTGTTTGAATAGCGTACGAAAATATTTCTTGCTTCTTCAAGGTAAAGCTACATTTCAATTTATTTACACTGCTATTATTTTGAATGATTTCACATAGTATTTAACTTTTTTCACGTGCTTTGAAAATTCTCAGATTTTGCTATTATTGCTGTGTGCATTCGAAATGCAAATATTAAATGCGGGAGCACCAAATGCGGTAAGATTTTCTAACAAGTAACCCGATGTTAGTGGGAGCTTTTGAATCCTAGGTTGGCGGTGGTTTTGACTATGGTTGCTAAGTTGCCTTTGTTAACACTGTGTTACCGCGTTTGGAGCGCATTTGGGCATCGTTTGCATCTTGAACGCACACAGCAATACAATATTCACCATATTTGTAGTTCGCTGTCAAATTTTCAGCTCAATCGCTCATAGAACAAAGTTACAGCATGCCAAAGTTGGTCATTTTGTATGGAAAACGGCTTTCACTGCTATTTTTATGAACACAGCTGTATATGTTGCGCAGGGCAAACGTCTTGAAATCCCTGAACAGTGCATCAGAAATTCAGACACACAAATCTCAAGAAGCAAGCTTCAAACAACAGTGCATTTCATTATTCTGTTCTTGCTCATTGGTAATAAGCTTAAAATAAGAAGATCCGCCGTCTGTCATTAAGACACCACTAATAAAAAAAAAATGAGAAGATCAGGTGCGCTGGTTTTGTTTAAGAAGAGATATGTGCGCTCGAAATCGTCAGTATGTGCCAAAATCAGGCTTGACAGAAACTCCCTCGCGAGAAAATGAGGAAGCGATTTTGGCGATTTTCTGAGGAGTGAAAATAAAACTCAGAAATCACAACGCAAATCCTCAACAGCACCGAGCGCGAGCTTGCTGCGCAGCGAGGAGTTCGTCCAACACTCATAATTTCTTGTTGTGTTTCTCACTTCCACTCACACTCAAAAAGCTCTCGCGAGTTCCACTCCCATACAAAGAAAGACTCTCGAGGCGAAAATCGCACTCAAAAACCCGAAATAATCATCGACTCTTTTTTCGTTCCCCTCTTCCTCGCTCAGTTTTTATTGCCTCTCTGTTTGGGGTTCGTTCGCTCCCTCGCGACGAGGCAAAAGCAAAACACCGCTCTAGAGCATGTGGCAAAACTCTTTTGATTTCGAGGAGGATTATCAAGCCTGGCCAAAGTCTGCCATTTTGGGATTCTAACAAGCCTGTCTTTAAAGATGAAAAGTTGTGTCGTCTCAAATCATCGATCGAGGAAGGCAAGGTAATTGGTTATGAGGTTCGTGATAATGTGTTGTACAAATCGGGAAACGCTCGTCTCCTATTGTATGTCCATCAGGAATTAGAAGAATCGGTTATACATATTCCACGATTCACTTGGATTCCGTAGTGTTCCGGTTGTCGGTGAAAATGAAAAGTTGAAGCCACGGTTCTGAAGCCTCTATTAAGTCAAAAAGGTGTTGGATAGAAGTTATGTCATTGCCAATATTGATGGGTATCAGGTGTCGGGAAAGCACTTTGAAAGAATATTCGGCCCACAAAATATGCGTCTGTATAAACAAGATCCTTCGGGTGACTAAGTGATGATGATCATTAGCAAGGTTTTCCCAGGGATTCCTCCTAGAATTCCTCTATAGAATTCAGTCAGGGATTCCCTAGGAGTCCCTGGAGAAATTTCAGGAGCAGTGAATCAAAATTCAACCATTGCGCAACAATAAAGACAATTTCGCAACCTGAATTTGTTGCGATATTCTACGCAATGCGACATAGGTTTGTCCCAACTTAAAAAAAAATGGGATAAAGATCATGCAGCACGAGTTTAGAGATTTTTAGGCCTTGCAGGCTACAGTTGGACATTGTTAATTTGCAAAAAAATGTACTCAATCCTGTTTTTTTCCAAAGTTTCTTCAAAAAATAGTTTTTGATGTTTTGAAAAAAAAATCCCCTTGAGTGTTTTAAGTGTTCTTTATTCGTGTATTTCTTTAGGAACTTTTATGGAGTCATCCAAAAAAAAACACATTTTGTAATTGAAAAATTTCAATAAGACTATAGCACAATAGTTAATTATTATATTTGCATCACCAATTTGTTCAAAAACCTTTTTTTCTATAGATTCTATAGAAGACTTTCTGAAGCACACTTTGATCGAATTTCTAAAATAATCTAAAATAGATTTTCTAAAAACAAAATCCTAAAAATATTTCTGAGGGAATTTTCAGCGGCATTTATGAAGGAATCCCAGGAGGTATTTCTAGAGGAATCTTTGCAGGATTTCTGTAGGAAATGGCGGAATTACTGAGGAAACCTATTGCAGGATTTCTAAGGAATCTTTCAGAGAATTTCTTACGAAAACTCTAGAAATTCCGAAGAAATATCTGGTGATATTCATTAGGAAATTCCTGGAAAATTGAGGAAATAAAAAATCATAAAAACTTCTGCTAGAGTTTAAGGTCAGATAAGCATTTATTGAAAAAAAAAAACAATTGTATGAACTGAAAGAGCATCATCAGAATATTTTCCATTTATAATGCTTTTTTCAACACTGTAAAATTATTTGAATGAATGCGATGAGTCCTCGGATTTTTTAGAATGAAACTTTCATCACAATTTCTGTTACGCCCAAATCAAAACTAACTCCTAACTTTCATACAGTCCACCATGCATTCATTTGTAATCACACTCACACACATACAATCAGACTCTCATTCGAACCCCATTATTATAAGAACACTCTTTTATTAGAATAAAGTAGACTTTCACCCCGAACGGACGCAAGCTTTTTGATTCCAGGTCGTCTACCACCGAAATTGTCCCCTCGTGTGCTATTCGGAGGAACATTGGTCCATTCGACCGGATTTACGGAAGGACAATCTCGATGGTTTCCGACCGTTGTTAACGGGACGCGAAAGTAGCCGGAAAAAGTTAAAAATTCGACGCGAGTGCTGTGCACAAGCGATGCGAAACACGCATCGGCGTGTTATCCGTGGACGCCATCTTGGCGAATCGATTGTTCGCGAAACAAAACCGGAGCTGCAGATTGCAGCAAGTGCAAAGATCCAATTCGCCGGAATTGGAAGACAAATGCCGGAGAGTGTGGAACACTAAAAGTAAACTGCCCAAGATCGTCGGATCAGTGGAAGAGTTTGCCTCCACACAAACATCAATGAAAGTGACATGAAGCGTACACCGGTTAAAACGAGAAGTGCTTCGAAAAACCACAGTGAAGACACGGATTTGGAAAGTGGACATAATCAGAGCATAGGAAGTGAAGAACGAGATGCAAATCCGTTGTCAGTGAGTAATCAGAAGAAAAAACAAACACTTAAAGAAGAAAAGAAGAAAATGGAAGAGAAAATCCAAATGCTGGCGAAGAAACGTGAAACCGTGCGACGGAAGGTGCAGCGGATTTATGTGGCTACATCGGATCCGGACAATCCAAACAATTTGAGCAAGCACTACCTTCAAACGCAAATTGAAATGCTGACACGATGCTACAAGGAATACAACGAGTTCCAGAATGAAATCTACGATTTGATCACCAGCGACGAACGTCAAGCTCAAGAAGAGATGGTGTACATCGAATTCGAGCGGGTTTATGACATCTTACTAGCTCGCTTGGCCCAGCAGGTTGAAGATACGTCGAAGGTGAAGCTCCAGCAGGCCTCATCTGCACCTCAGGCGCTAAACCAGGCAGTGCAGCCGAATCTGCCACCATTGAAGGTACCGCTGCCAACTTTCGATGGCTCTTACGAAAATTGGTATGCCTTCCGCAGCATGTTCGAAAACATCATGAACAGGTACAACGCGGAATCGCCAGCCATAAAGCTGTACCACCTACGGAACGCTTTAGTAGGTAAAGCTGCTGGGATAATAGACCAGGACATAATCAACAACAATGATTATGCCGCAGCCTGGAACACCCTTCGCGACAGGTTTGAAGACAAACGGCTAATCGTCAACAAGCACATCGAAGCTATCTTGAGCCTGCCAAAGATGACCAAGGAGAGTGCGATCGATCTTCGTAAACTGATCGATATTTGCAGCAAGAATGTCGATGCCCTCACCAACCTGAACTTACCTGTCGTCGGATTGGGTGAGATGGTGATTTTGAACGTTATCTCATCAAAAATGGATTTCGAAACACGAAAGGCTTGGGAACTGGTTCAGAAACCGGGTCAGCTTCCCCAGTATTCTAACACGATGGATTTCTTGAAGGACAGGTGCAAGGCCTTGGAGAAAATTCAAGTCAGTGTGAAGGCAGCTGGTGAGTCTGTGAAGCAGAATCGACCGGCTGTGAAATCAGAAGTGAAAGCACATTCGCTCGTCACCACAGAAGCACAGTGCTTTCACTGCAGCGGATCGCACCCGATTTGGAAGTGCGACACATTCCAGAAAGCTGGATACAATGCGCAAAAAACCAGCCTCATCAAATCCGGAGCTTGTTTTAATTGCCTTCAGCGAGGGCACACAGCAAGCGACTGCAAATCGACCCACACCAGTAAAAAATGCAGACAGCGTCATCATACGTTGATTCACCGAGAAGAACAGCCTGCTACACCACCCAAGGACATGACAAACCAGCAAAAGATCGTTCCGAATTCCGATCCTGCACCAACGACTGCAAGCACCGCGACCACCCTATGTACCATGGTGGAGACTGGGAAGAGCCAGAACCTTATTGCGACGGCCGTGGTACTCGTCCGTGGCAAAGGTAACTCGAAATTCGCCTGCAGAGCAGTACTCGATTCAGCTTCCCACTCGCACTTCGTTACTGAACAATTCGCCACTCTGCTGGGCCTAAAACGGAAACCCGCATTCTGTGTCATTTCCGGGATCAACGGACAACAAGTGCACATCAAGTGCAAGCTACATACGCAAGTGGAATCAAGGATGAATGATTACGCAACGAAGCCATTGGAACTTCTCGTAGTTCCGAGAATCACTGGAGACCTACCCCTTGCAAAGTTCGATGCGAAGGCTCTTCAAATTCCAGATGCAATCGTATTAGCCGACCCAGCTTTCAATCTTCCAGACACCGTGGACTTGCTGATTGGTTCAGAACTTTTCTTCAGACTCCTAAGACCCGGTCAACACGATCTTGGGGTTAGTGCTCCTTTTCTCCAAGAAACGCAATTCGGCTGGATCGTGAGTGGCCTTGTTCCGGCGGCTCATATCACGGTAGGAAATAGTTTGACAAGTGTGGTAGAAGAAGACGACTTTAGTAGGATCCTTGCTAAATTCTACGAGGTCGAGACATGCGCCGAATCACCCAAGGAAGAAGAGGATGAAGAGTCGTGCCTGGCCCACTTCAGAACGACACACCGAAGAAACCCGGATGGGCGCTACATCGTAAGAATCCCATTCAACGATCTTAAATCCGAGCTAGGCGAGTCCCGACAGATGGCAGAAAAACGTTTTTTGTCACTCGAGCGGCGGTTGGACCGAGAACCGTTGCTAAAGGAACAGTATAAGGCGTTTATTTGTGAGTATGAACATTTGCAGCATTTGCGTGAGATTTCTCCCCCCATGAATGAAGAGCCGGGCGGTGCGTTCTACGTGCCCCACCACTGCGTACTTAAACCGTCAAGTACTACGACAAAGCTGCGTGTAGTATTTGATGGGTCGGTGGAGAGTTCTACAGGGATCTCAATCAACCAGGCACAGTACGTAGGCCCAACTGTCCAGAACGGCCTGGTTTCCATCTTGCTCAACTTCCGGTCGTATCGATATGCCGTTAGCGCAGACATCCCCAAAATGTACCGTCAGGTGACGGTACATCCTGACGATCAACCGTACCAACGAATACTTTGGAGAGAGAACAACAGCGAACCGTTGAAGGTACTACAGTTGACAACAGTGACGTACGGCATGAAGTCCTCTCCATTCTTGGCCACCATGTCGCTGCTACAACTTGTGGAGGATGAGGGACACTCGTTTCTGAAGGAAGATGATATTCCTGAAACGAAGCAAACATCTTTAGTGGCAACCGTGAAGACTTCTACCCGACTGGCACTCTTTGATCGTATCAGCAGATATTCGATAATTGAACGAGCAATGGCATACGTAGACAGGTTTACTGATTACATTCGAAGACATCGGAAGGAATTGACGAAGGGCCCGATCACTGTGGACGAGCTTAAGCGAGCTAACTTGTTGATAATCCGCCTAGTACAAGCCGAGGGTTTTCAGCATGAATTAGAACTTCTCAACCAGGACCAATCCTCTCGACACCCGCTACGCTGTCTTAGTCCTTTTATCGACATGAACGACGGACTTCTCCGGGTAGGCGGCCGCAGTAAGCATGCCATCATCCCTTATGATAGCAAGCACCAAATGTTGCTGCCTGAGAAACATCCGTTCACTGCTACCCTCATTCGACATCTCCACAAGAACAACCATCATCTGGGACAGCGAGGATTGTTAGCAGTAGTACGGCAACGCTTTTGGCCACTGCGAGCGAAAAGTGTCATCAGGAAGATAATACATCACTGCATCCCCTGCTTCAAAATGCGACCGTCGAAGGCAACGCAGTTGATGGGTAACCTGCCAGACTACAGGGTTCAACCGGCGCCTATTTTTTCTACAGCAGGCGTCGACTTCGCCGGACCCTTTACTTTCAAATCTTCCACCCAATCCAGAAAGCCAATGTACACCAAAGGCTACGTCTGCGTGTTCGTGTGCATGAGTACACGTTCTTTGCATCTGGAGCCAGTGTCGAACTTGACGAGTGAAGCCTTTCTAGCAGCGCTACAACGATTTGTGAGCCGTCGTGGTTTGCCCAACAAGCTGGTATCGGACAATGCCACTAATTTCGAGGGAGCCTGCAATGAATTAGGGCGTCTTGCTGTGCTTTTCAAGGACGAACAATTCCAAAAACGACTCGATCAGTTTTGCACCCAACGAAGCATTGAGTGGTCGTTTATTCCGCCTCGTAGTCCCCACTTTGGTGGGATTTGGGAGGCCGGGGTAAAATCGGTCAAATCACACCTCAAATTGATTCTGGCTGAGCACAAGTTGACCTATGAAGAGTTTGCTACCGTGCTTTCCCAAATTGAAGCTGTTTTGAATTCTCGGCCGCTAGTGCCATCATCCGACGATCCGAACGACATCACGGCAATCACTCCTGCTCATTTTATCATCGGCCGTGAATTCCAGGCGATACCTGAGCCTTCGTATGACCACATTCCAGTTGGACGACTGTCGCGATTGCAGTTTTTGCAAGACCTGAAACAAAAATTTTGGAAAATTTGGATGACTGATTATTTGCAAGAACTTCAGCGACGACAAAAGGACTACAAGATCACCGAGTTCAAGCCTGGTGCACTCGTACTGATCGTGGACGATAACCTTGCTCCTTTGCAATGGTCGTTGGCGCGGATTATCGACACGCACCCTGGTACCGATGGACACACACGTGTTGTAACCCTGAAGACGAAGAATGGAACAACTAAGCGAGCGGTCAAAAAGATATGTTTGCTACCTTTGGATAGCGAAGAGTGATGTTTAGAAATGAAGTCATTTCAAGGCCCCGGGAGGATGTTACGCCCAAATCAAAACTAACTCCTAACTTTCATACAGTCCACCATGCATTCATTTGTAATCACACTCACACACATACAATCAGACTCTCATTCGAACCCCATTATTATAAGAACACTCTTTTATTAGAATAAAGTAGACTTTCACCCCGAACGGACGCAAGCTTTTTGATTCCAGGTCGTCTACCACCGAAATTGTCCCCTCGTGTGCTATTCGGAGGAACAATTTCTAACAAATTGATTTTGTTTTGCTCATTAAGAAAACTAATGATTCATCAAAATAAGCGCTTTATCTACGCGCTATTCTCAGATAACATGATGGCGAATAATCAAAATAAAGCAGAAAAATCTGATTTTTTGAAAATACAGAAGCACGTATAAAAAACAAATCAATCAAATCAAAACAGATCAATCTTGGATACTGTAAATAGTAAAATTTTGATAACATTTAAGAGACCAATATGTAGCATTTTCCGGTTTCCTGCTAGCTCTAGGTCTAGGCCTTTTCGGTGCCCCTCTGAGGTTGGCGCCCTTGGCGAGGGTTTCCCTCGTGCCTCGTCATTCAAGTGCGCATCGAAGAGCTGCTTCCATCTTTCAATAACCTCACATCCGTTCACCAAGAGGCTCCTTGGACAGCCTTACCCTTGAAGATTTCGGCTCGCGTAACGAAGCCGTTGCGAGAGACGTTGAGCTTCTGATAGAACTTTCGTGTTTCTTGAGAACGACAAAACATCAATATTACGTATGCCAAGGTGACATGTGTATCGGAGTGATTGAAGTATCAAAATCTGAAGGCAAGATCCTTAGTTTATTCATTGCTCAATGTACATGAGTAAAATATTTCCAATTTTACGGTACTTCAAGGTACAGGAAAGTCAGGGAAGGAAAGCCTTCGGATGTAGGCGCCTAACCGCCGGAAGACGTATAGCAAACCAAATATTATTGGATAAAATATAATTTATTCGACCGCATTTTTTATTACTCACCTACCGCAGTACATATCATTTTTCTCTCTACGCCCGTACACAATCCGATCACAAATACCTAATTTAGCAGTAACAATCTGTTTTGTTTTCCGTATTTATATCTTCATCGGTATTTACATTGAGGGCTGCTTCCTGTTTAAGAGCAAAATGAGAGCCTATTTGAAATTATAACATGTGTATATAAGAAAATTACAACAAGGTACTTTTTTATAATCGCTTGTTGCTAGGTTCAACCTTAAGGAAATTTCGATTCACTAGACATAAAAGGATTACAATAAGCATATAATGATAAATCCTATCCAGACCTTGTAATTATCTGCGTTCGTCACGCTTATGCAAGGAAGATAACAAAGAATATGAAAAACAATATCAGAATACCGAAAATCTTTATCATCAGCCAGCGATTTTTCGTCACCGATTGGAAGTATTTCAAAATTTCGCCGTGGGCCGCTTCGACATTCATTTCCACGTCCTGCAGATTGGTGTCGATTCGTTCGACCATTTCCTCCTGCTCTTTGACCATGTGGGCCAGCTGTTGGAAAATACCACCAAGCTCCACGATCGTACTTTCAATGTTCTGCATCGTCTCTGCTCGCTCCTGTACGTAGCTATCCGATTCATCGTACAGGACCATCTGTTGTTGTTGCTGCTGAAGAAGTGGCACTCGCTCCGACGATGGCCCTCCCCCGGAGGCATTCATGTCGATACTGATCTGGTCCTGTTGCTGCTGTTCCTGCAGCAGAAGACTTCCCTGGGTTGACCCTCGCATCGTTGATGGGGGTAAACTGTTAGAGATAGGTCCTTGGCTGAACTGCAATAGATAGAGATGGAATTGATGAATCAATAGTTATTTATGCAACAAGTTGCAAAATGATGATTTTTTCAGCACGAGTTGTACGTTTATCCAACGAGGCTTGCCGAGTTGGATAAATACGACGAGTGCTGAAAAAATCGAGTTTTGCAACGCGTTGCATACAAAGTTTTTTGTAATTGCAAAAATACCCGTACAGAATAGTCTCTCTAGTAAAGTGACCAGACGTCCCGGATTGTGCGGGACAGTCCCGGATTCAAGCTAGTCGTCCCGCACTGCAAAGTGTCCCGGAAATGTCCCGGATTTCAACAATCGGTTAAAATGTCATTAAAACATGTTGAATTGTTGCTGTTCTTCTGAAAATCAATCTTTAGACAAATGTAAATAGCTATAACCAGCGCTGAAAAATTCATTTCGTCATATCTAAATTCAATCACCTACAGCTCATTTTAGAAGCTGAACCTGAGAATATGGTATATGGAAAATTTGTGCGGCTAGACCATTTCTGCAAGAAAGTCACGCAAAAACCGCCATTTTTCGAATATTTAAGGTAAATGTCACGGACCACCTTTGAAAAATGCCAATGATATTCACGGTGAATATCATTTGGCATTTTTCACATGTAATCCATGACATTTACCTTAATGGCCCGTTTACATATTTGCTAATTCTACGCGACAGTTCATTTTCGAGCACTATTGGCGCCAATTTAGCGCAATGTAAACACATTTTAGCTGACAATAAAATTAGCATGACAAATTCAGAAGCTTCTGAATTCGGTGCTAAAACTAGTGGACAATAATGAGGATGTTAGATTGTCCGATACAATTAGCATCATGTAAACGGTCTGATAGACGAATTGTCAGCTAATTATGCCATCACGCCAATTTTATTGGCAGATACGGAAGTGTTAACATTACGATAGTTTGATACCAACACAGTCGGACAATTTATTGTCCCAGATTTAGCAGCTAAATTTTTAGCGGCAATGTAAACGATACTAGGGTGGAATAAATTGTCCGACAGAATATTGTCACGCATTATTATCACATATGTAAACGGGCCATAAATATTCGAAAAATAGCGGTTTTTCCGTGACTTTCTTGCAGAACCGGCCTAGCCACACAAGTTTTCCATATACCATATTCTCAGCTTCAGCGTCTAAAATGAGCTGTAGGTGATTGAATTTAGATATGACGAAATGAATTTTTCAGCACTGGCTATAACAAAGTTTAACCAGGCTTACAATTGTTTTAGCATTTTGAGGATTTTAATCTGACATTGTATAAAGTTGTTGGGAGAAGGATGAAGGTAAAATTTGGTTTTCATAAGCACTTCACACTGACTGAAGTGGACTAATTGACAGCTGACTGAACATTTTTGAATCTCTGCAAGTGAATTTGAAAGTGTCACACCAGAACTTTTGTTCTTTTTTTTTTTCAAAAATTTCAAATGAATTTCCAGTCTTATAGAAATATCTGTTAGAACCCGTCAGATAAACTCCTAAGAGAAACATGCCAACATGGCTACTTGATTCGTGGAAGGTTACATCCAGGATTCCCCTTGTCAGATTTTTCCGGGGGTTTCGGGAATGATCGAAGGATTTCTATAGAAGTATATGGTGGATCACTCTGCAAACTCCACCGGTGGTAGATTTTTTTAGCTACAAATGGAAAGAATTCCAGGAAACAAATATCTTTTTAAGAAACGTATATTCTTATAAAGTTTGATAAACTTGATACACTTAATATTTGTGATGAAAATATTGGAGAATTGTTTCAGAATACTTTCCAAGAAATGTTTTGGAAAATGTTCTCCAGTAATCCACCAGTACTTTACATTTGAATGCAACTAAAAAATTCCCATAGTTTTGTCAAAAACTCATTCCTGAATTTTTCCAGCTATCTCTTCAATGTTTTGGCAGAAATTTTCCATGAAAAAAATTCAGACATTTAGAAAAAAAAAACAACTTAAGCTAGTTTTCCAAATTCCATAATTTCCTTGTTGAGATCTAATACTTCGCTGAGTGTCGTGAAAAAGTTCCCTGATCATCAACCAAATTCCCCGTGAAATTCCCTGACTTTCTCTGATTTTCCAAGCCCAGAAATAAATTCGCTAACAGCCCCTGACTTTCCAGGTAATCGACATCCTGGTTTAGTAAAACTGTGTCCCGCATCAGAGCAAAATATATTTGGTCACTTTACTCTCTAGCCACACAAACGTGTATCAGCAGCAACCACGTGTGAGCATCCATGCACGACAGGACGTAGTGCATAGTATTTTCTTCGATCAGGTAGGCTATGGTAGGCCACCTGTCACAAGTTTTCAAGCTCCCGTCGTCGTCATGCAGCATCATAAGCAAAGGCAAAAGTAGGTTCAGTTTCTGCTTCTACGCCTGATTAGCAGTTCAAATCAGAATCTGAATCGTCCTGATTCGGATTCGAACTGCTCAGTGCATGTAGAAGTAGCAACCAAGGTAAGTAAAAGGAAGGTAATCCAATATGATATATTATACAATCCGCCATATTGGAATCCGGAATGACAGCTGGCAAGTTTGTTTTGATTTGGAACTGTATACATGGCATACAAGCATGATCCAAAAGTGTCAGAACCTCGCAGCGATCACTTTTGTGCACTTTTTCTCCACGTTCCATCCGAAAGACTTTGGGGATACGTTCCGACGTACGTCCCCAAAGAAATTCGTGGTTGTATCGAGCAGTGTTTGCTGGACAAAGTATCGGAAATTCGTTCACCCCTCAGACAAATCACGGCTTTCCCACTTATTTCCCGACTGCATCTGACGCTCTTTGGTTGATGTCAACCGCTTTCCGCCGACTTAAGGATCCTCCTGCTAGTACCTGTCATACCTGGGTACTAACGGCTTGATGGGCACGGCTAGTCCTTGCCACCCATCTTCCCCATCACTACCTATCGCCCAAAAAGTTACAACTCCGGGTGAAATTCCCATTTAAAAAAACTTAGAAACTGCTGTGGCTCTGCCACTACGACAAAAATTTTCACTTGTGTGGGGATAAACAACTCCTAGCAACCCTAGCAACCCCAAAGAAACCGATAGAGTACAGCGTAAACAAACTCGCCAGCAGTCGCCCCCACCACCCCCGTCATAAGCCTCTCCCCGCATCTACTGACTGCGTATATGCCAGTACCTTCCATTAAATTTACCTTGGTAGCAACTGTATCTACGGAAGTAGCGAGCGATACTTAACAAAAAGTGTGTGCTGGCAAAAGTGCCGAAAAGTACTACTTTTCAGCACTCTAAAAAGTGCCGAAAAGTAGTACTTTTCGGCACCTTTGCTTCAGTGAAGAAAAGTAGGCCGTTTTAACATTGTTTCCGCGAGCAAAAAGTAGGGGAATTCGCAACGCAATTACAAAAATGTTTTTTTTTTGGGGACTAATACAATCGCTCAACTGCAATTTATAGAAACTAGGAACAAAAGGATTTTTATGAGAAATAGTGTCACGAAAGACGAATGTTTATCGTCGGCTCGTAAAGTTTACAAGAAAGTCGGTCTGCTGAACGATTCGGCTGAGCACTGGCGTAGTGGCGTAGCCACTTTTAGGGTTAAAACCACCCCCAGATCCAATGTTTGTGGAACAAATTTTTAGTATAATGCGCTTTGAGACGATTTTTTTTTCGGGTGCGCCGCTATTTTCAAACTACGAATAAATTATTCATTACTGTTTACCAAATGTAAGTGTCAAATCAAAAAAGGTATCATTGACCGTTGAAAACCCCTCCCAGAGATAATTTCTGGCTGCGCCACTGCGGCTGAGTATCATTGCATTCCAATTTGCGGATCTAAGGATTTTCGAGAAAACGAAGTTTTCCAAATGGGGTGATTTTGTTGAACATAGCAATCGAAGACAACGTTTGTGGATCACAGCAACCACTGGACTAAAGTGTCAAGTTAGGTGTAACGAAAATTCCTTTCATTACTGTTTGAACCTCTAATTAATAAACATATAGTTGAGAACCATTGCCTTTCAATAGGTTATTGGCCCTGCACCGTTAAGAGAAGAAAGCAAGGGAGAACTCAAGTAACCATGCTGTTGAAGCTGTACGTATTGCAAATATAAAGCGCCTTTATTGGCATGCATTGCCCTACATTAACCATTAAAGCTGAATTAAAGAGACAAGTGGCGCCACTATAGAAGAATTCAAATGACCCCCAATGAGCCCCAATTGGTCGGCGTTAAGTCAGACCGGATCATCTGTTTTCCAATAATTTCGAGAAAATGTCCTGCAACCACTTGAAATTTCAAAACTCTGGTATTTTCTTCAGAAATACTATTATTCTTTTATGTAATGACACATCTGCATCAAAATAACGTCGAAAAGTTCAGATTTAATGAATTCGTCAGCTTATCTTTACCTGCTAAAAAAATCGCGTAGTTCACTCTGACTGAACGCCGATCAATTGTAGGTAAGATAAGGAAAAAAAAAATCGTTTGTTACATAAATTTTTTTTGTCTTCAAAATTTACTCATATTTTGCACTGGTTGTTGGTATTTTCCATTGACATAGGCTACTAATATCATCATTCTCGATGCCCATGTCGACAGACATCGGATTGGTCAGCTGACAAAAAATCCGGATGATTACCCACCGAAGGCATAGCAAGAGCTACTCAAATTAATCACATAAATTGCCGGTAAGTACCTACTGGATCTTAGCGCTTCTGAAAGAGAATTAAATTTTCTTTCCAAAAAGTGCTCGTTCTCTACGATGCGGAATTCGATAAGAAAAAGTGAAAAAAGTGCACTTTGCCTATGCCTGCGCCATGGTAAATTTTGGCGGAGTCACTCTTTTCATAGGGTTCTCATTCCTGCCGCCAGAGTGATCTTTAGCTTCCGTCAAATTCACCCATTGCTGACTTACGATTATACTGGTATAATTGTAAACCAACAATAGTAGCGCCACTTCGCATTTTAATTCAACTTTAATGGTTTAGGGTATTGGTTCCCTTATTAAGCATGTGGCTCCCATTTTCATCTCACGAAAATCAAAGGATTGAAGCGCTGTTTGTTTTGTTTCTTATTTTCGTATTTTTTGTTAGAAGTGAGCACCCATGAAAACAAAAACAACGGAGTCAATCGGTGTCGTAATCGCTTGTTTTCGAATAGGATGAAAATGGGAGCATGAGATTACTGATGGCACACAAACCCTATAGAGAGTAATGCATGTTCATTATTTATGCAATACGTACAGCTTCAACAGGCACGGTAAAGGCTGGGTATGCTGCGCAATTCAGATCCCATTGTGATCCACTAGCCTCTGCCCAGCAACTCCTATCCCTACCTCCACGCGGTACCGGCCGGAAACTATGAGCAACCTTAGGGAAGATCGGGTAACCAACCCCGGTGGGACCTTTGGTCGTAGGCTGACAGGGAAGGGGGGGTTTGCTTCGGCAAACCTGAGCGTCTGTTCTCCAGGAGGAGCGGCTCACAACAGCGTCTGATCCCCATGTTAGGGGCGGCTGATCTACGTCCGAGTGCCAGGGAAGGACTCTAAGCTCAACTGTGCACTATGGTCCTCCGGAAAGTAGGGGGTTGGTGTCAGGCCTTGTGTCAGGCCCTACGAGCCAGCCGTAAAAACCCATTGTAACGGAAAATCAGCAACAGAATAATACGAACCGAGACCAACGGCAACGACCCCAGCGAACAAAAAGGACTTGTGATTGGAAAATCGGTACGTGGAACTGCCGATCTCTCAACTTCATTGGGAGCACCCGCATATTCGCCGATCTACTGAAGGACCGCGGGTTCGGCATCGTAGCGCTGCAGGAGGTGTGTTGGACAGGATCCATGGTGCGAACGTTTAGAGGTAATCATACCATCTACCAGAGCTGCGGCAACACACGCGAGCTGGGAACAGCTTTCATCGTGATGGGTGATATGCAGAGGCGCGTGATCGGTTGGTGGCCGATCGACGAAAGAATGTGCAGGTTGAGGATCAAGGGCCGATTCTTCAACTTCAGCATAATAAACGTGCACAGCCCACACTCCGGAAGTACTGATGATGACAAGGACGCATTTTACGCGCAGCTCGAACGCGAGTACGACCGCTGCCCAAGCCACGACGTCAAGATCATCATAGGAGATTTGAACGCTCAGGTAGGCCAGGAGGAGGAATTCAGACCGACGATTGGTAAGTTCAGCGCCCACCAGCAGACGAACGAAAACGGCCTACGACTCATTGATTTCGCCGCCTCCAAAAATATGGCCATACGTAGCACCTTTTTCCAACACAGCCTCCCTTATCGTTACACCTGGAGATCACCACAGCAGACGGAATCTCAAATCGACCACGTTCTGATTGACGGACGGCACTTCTCCGACATTATCGACGTCAGGACCTATCGTGGCGCCAACATCGACTCCGACCACTATCTGGTGATGGTCAAACTGCGCCCAAAACTCTCCGTCATCAACAATGTACGGTACCGGCGACCGCCACGGTATAACCTAGAGCGACTGAAGCAACCGGATGTCGCCTCAGCATACGCGCAGAATCTCGAGGCCGCGTTGCCAGACGAGGGCGAGCTCGATGAGGCCCCTCTAGAGGACTGCTGGAGTACAGTGAAAGCAGGCATCAACGACGCCGCCGAGAGCACCATCGGGTACGTGGAACGGAATCGACGGAACGAATGGTTCGACGAAGAGTGCAGAACGGTTTTGGAGGAGAAGAATGCAGCGAGGGCGGTAATGCTGCAGCAAGGGACTCGACAGAACGTGGAACGTTATAAGCAGAAGCGGAAACAGCAGACCCGCCTCTTTCGGGAGAAAAAGCGCCGCCTGGAAGAAGCGGAGTGTGAAGAAATGGAACTGCTGTGCCGTTCCCAAGAAACGCGGAAGTTCTATCAGAAGCTCAACGCATCCCGCAACGGCTTCGTGCCGCGAGCCGAAATATGCAGGGATAAAGACGGAGGCCTCTTGACGGACGGACGTGAGGTGATCGAAAGGTGGAAGCAGCACTTCGATCAGCACCTGAACGGCGTGGAGAACGTAGGCACGGGAGCCCATGGCAACGGAAGGAACGACGACGCCAGTGCAGCGGAGGACGGAAATGAACCAACTCCCACGCTGAGGGAAGTTAAGGATGCCATTCACCAGCTTAAAACCAACAAAGCAGCTGGTAAGGATGGTATCGCAGCTGAACTCATCAAGATGGGCCCAGAAAAGTTGGCCACCTGTCTGCATCGGCTGATAGTCAGGATCTGGGAAACCGAACAGCTACCGGAGGAGTGGAAGGAAGGGGTAATCTGCCCCATTCACAAGAAAGGCGACCATTTGGAATGTGAGAACTTCAGGGCGATCACTATTTTGAATGCTGCCTACAAAGTGCTATCCCAGATCATCTTCCGTCGTCTGTCACCTAAAACAAATGAGTTCGTGGGAAGTTATCAAGCCGGCTTCATCGACGGCCGGTCGACAACGGACCAGATCTTTACCGTACGGCAAATCCTCCAGAAATGCCGTGAATACCAGGTCCCAACGCACCACCTTTTCATCGACTTCAAAGCGGCATACGATAGTATCGATCGCGCAGAGCTATGGAGAATCATGGACGAAAACGGCTTTCCTGGGAAGCTGACTAGACTGATTAAAGCAACGATGGACGGTGTGCAAAACTGCGTAAGGGTTTCGGGTGAACTATCCATTCATTCGTATCTCGCCGGGGACTGCGACAAGGTGACGGACTCTCATGTCTACTCTTCAACATCGCGCTGGAAGGTGTGATGCGACGAGCCGGGCTCAACAGCCGGGGAACGATTTTCACAAAATCCGGTCAATTTGTGTGCTTTACGGACGACATGGACATTATCGCTAGAACATTTGGAACGGTGGCAGAACTGTACACCCGCCTGAAACGCGAAGCAGCAAAGGTCGGACTGGTGGTGAATGCCTCAAAAACAAAGTACATGCTGGTAGGCGGAACCGAACACGACCGGATCCGTCTGGGTAGTAATGTTACGATAGACGGGGATACTTTCGAGGTGGTGGAGGAATTCGTCTACCTCGGATCCTTACTGACGGCTGACAACAACGTGAGCCGTGAAATTCGGAGGCGCATCATCAGCGGAAGTCGGGCCTACTACGGGCTCCAGAAGAAACTGCGGTCGAAAAAGATTCACCCACGCACCAAATGCACCATGTACAAAACGTTAATAAGACCGGTAATCCTCTACGGGCACGAGACATGGACCATGCTCGAGGAGGACCTGCAAGCACTCGGAGTTTTCGAGCGACGCGTGCGAAGGACGATCTTCGGTGGTGTGCAGGAGAACGGTGTGTGGCGGAGAAGAATGAACCACGAGCTCGCTGTACTTTACGGCGAACCCAGCATCCAGAAAGTGGCCAAAGCCGGAAGGATACGGTGGGCAGGGCATGTTGCAAGAATGCCGGACAACAACCCTGCAAAGCTGGTGTTTGCAACGGATCCGGTTGGCACAAGAAGGCGTGGAGCGCAGAGAGCACGATAGGCGGACCAGGTGGAGCGTGACTTGGCGAGCTTTGGGCGTGACCGAGGATGGAGAGCGGCAGCCACAAACCGAGTATTGTGGCGTACTATTGTTGATTATGTCTTGTCTTAATGATGTGGAACAAATAAATGTATGTATAGCTTCAACAGCGTGGTTACTGGGAATTATGGAAGACGAAATGCTTTAAATCCTTGACGGTCACAATTACGACCAATGGGCTTATCACGTCACGGTACTTGTGGAGAAAAAAGGCCCTATGGAATACATCGAGCGGAACATCGAGGTATGTAGAAGAGTACTTCGCTGAAGCTGATGGAGATACTCCTGAAGTGAAAGCGCAAACTCGAGCAACGCGGAGATGGAATAGAAATTTATATGTCAAATCTGTATACGTCGGGTGTAATTTTCAGAAATTTTTGATGTGTGGATTCGGGAGTGTCCGACCATATGGTGAAGGATAGGAACTGTTTTGAAGAGTTTCATCCCCTGCCCCGCAAGATATCGATTGCTGTTGCCAAGAGTGATCAATCGTTAGTCGCGGAATATGCTTGAAAAATACGAATGTACACCAAAGTTGACGGAAGAAAGCTATCATCGGTCGTCGAGGATGTGCTGTATGTACCAGGACTTCACTGGAATTTGTTTTCGATTAGTCGCATAGAGGAAAAAGGAAAGTCCATCACTTTCGTCGAAGGAAAAGTTACCGTGAGTCTAGATTGGTGAACGGTGGCCACTTCAAGAAAATACGGAAGATTGTATAAGCTGCACGCGTGAAGCCGAGGCGTATGTTGCGAAAAGTGCTGTGTTCGATCTGTGGCACAGATGTTACGGACATCTCGGAGGGGTGAACTTGAAGGAGCTGTGGCGGGATGAAATGGGTCACTTGAAACTAGCATCTGTGAAGTATGTACCTATGGACGGCAACCGTTTGGAGAACCAACTGGAAGCCGTCCATTGGAGCTGGTACACACGGATGTTGGAGGACCTGACACACTTGCGACGTGGGATCGGAAACGTTTCTTTGTCACGTTAGTCTATCTGATGGAATCAAAACCGTACACTGAGGATACTGTTCGTATGTTTTTCATAGTTTACATCTTATGAATTAGTTATTTTTATTTTTTTCACCCTTAAATAGTTTTCGTATGGTTTTTATAGATTAAAAAGCAAAATCCATAAGATTTGTCATATGAAAAATCTCATAAGTGGCATCGTATGAAAATCATAAGATATGTTATGAAACTCTCTCTCTCTCTCTTCTTGGCGTAACGTCCTCATTGGGACAAAGCCTGCTTCTCAGCTTAGTGTTCTATGAGCACTTCCACAGTTATTAACTGAGAGCTTCCTCTGCCAATGACCATGTTGCATGCGTATATCGTGTGGCAGGCACGAAGATACTCTATGCCCAAGGAAGTCAAGGAAATTTCCTTTACGAAAAAAACCTGGACCGACCGGGAATCGAACCCGTCACCCTCAGCATGGTCATGCTGAATACCCGTGCGTTTACCGCCTCGGCTATATGTTATGAAACACCATTGCTAAAAAACAACAAAACCTTTTAATGGCTTCTAACCACTTCAACTTCCAAAGCGTCGATGAGCCTATGACAAAAGCAAGCATTATTCGCCAACCTTCGTTCCTGGTTCGATTCCATGTTGCCATTTACCAAGTCTTGGAGGGTTCTGTACTTCAGGAAGCTGTGGATGATCTTCAAAAGCATCATAGGGAAGCTTCCGAGGTGCATTTTGTAATAATTGCGTCGTGCCATGCCGAGTTGCACGCCTTTTCAACATCAAGGAGGACGAGAACCCGGCGTGATCTGGTGACTAGCAGAATGACCGTTTAGCAAGTCGAACTGTTCGTTCCTAAGTGTCTCTCGATGTGGGTCAATATAACGCGTTCGTAAAGTTTACTTAGAGCTGAAAATGGAATGTATTACTTGCGCAGCGCAACCCTTGCGCATCCAAAGTATCAGACGACAAATGAGAGAGAACCGGAGGACTCGAAAGCGAAACAAAATATATTAGACATCAGTCTATTCAGAAGCCTAGCTCAACACAGTCGTTTTACAGATACGCAATCCTTATCGAAAGAAGCACTTTATCCTTGGCCCATATTGATCCGCGTCCGTCGTAGTTGGTCCGCTTAATTTTGATTGATTTATCTTTATTTGAGAGACTTTCAGCCCTTGGCTGGTTCGTCTCTCGTGGTCCGCTAAGTCTTCCACTTTGGATTTGCTTACCGTACTTCAAAGAAATAAGGCTAATTTGCGTGATTTTGTTCAATTATCATGAATGTGGTGTACAAAAATGTATGTCGTATCACCTACGTATCAGGGTCTTCCAAAAATTGCAGATTAAGCTTCCTTACCCAGAAGAAAACAAGAAAAAAACTTACCTGATCACGTCGATTCTTTTGCTGTTTGAGATTTTCCGTTCGCACCTCCAGGACCTGCTTGAAGTCGGAGCTCATGTTGGCCAGTTTGGCTTGCAGTGCCACTACCATATTAGAGGAATGTGAAAGCAGGTGCTTCCCGGTCGTTGATTTACGCTGGGATTTGGATACCTCCTGTAGCCGAGCGATTTGCTGATTCAACGAGTTCAGGTCACCCTTGATGATGTACGTTAGCTCTTGAATCTCCGCCGGTCGGTCATCGAAAAGAGTTTTCCGTTTTGCCACTAGAACATACAATAAAATAGAAATAACAATCTGGCACTGTGAAATCTAACGAAAGACACTTACACAGCGTTAGCTTTTCCAACTTGGCATACGTGCTAGCTATGTTCTTCCCTATGTGTTTCGCAATCATCGTAAACTCGGAGTAGCTCTGCAACTGTTTGGCTTTGCGGGGATCCCGCACGTTAACTGCCCTCTGAATGTTTCTGCCCTGCAACGATCGAATCGCGTTGGCAAATTCCGTACTGCGGTCGCGTGAGGCCATGATGAATTCCGGTTCGTTTTCCTTGTCGTCCTCGTCGTCGAAATGTGGTGGATTTCTCTCTACCGGTGGCCGGATTAGATGGTCCAGTTGCTTCGGCTGGTTTCCGCTGAACGCACCACCAAAGTTGTTCACACTAGAGAGAAACTTCTGCGGTATCGAAGGTAGCCAGCTGCTCCCACTTGGCGGTGGATATTTAGGCTTTTCCACGTAATCTTCCCTCCGACTGTGATTGCCGGTCTCTTCCCCGATGGCAACTACTGAAAATGGTTCACTTGCTTCCTCTGGACCGAACCGACGTCTAGCTCTAGATTGCATCTCATAATCCCATCACTTGCAATCAAAACATTCAAGGCTCCGCAGGCTTTCACAAAGGTGCTACACTGCTTCGCGAAAGCAGTTTCAATTGGGTGGACAAAATCCAGGCAGCTTCGCTAGCAACGCGATAATGTTCACTACGCGGACATCGATCACAGGAATCACGGACTTTTACTTTACGGGAAATTGATCCAAAACCAAGGCAAAATAACGAAAAATGCAATTTTCAATCTTTTTGCAGGGAAAATGACGTGGAATTGAGAAATACAACTTTTTTTTCGTCGATGGATGACAGATCGTCGGCTGGACACTGTTTTGGATATCATCGATTTCGCCGTCAGTTTAACTCGCCGAATGGCTGCGTCTTGAAAGCAGAAAAAATATTTTTCCTGCACGCTAAATCTCAGTTACCCTCACGGAACTACAAATCAACCCAAACTAAAGTTATTTTGACGCAATCCCGGTCTTCAATCCGTGATATGAGCCATTTTACGAGACGTTTCGGATCAGCTGATCGCTCATTTCATGAATGAAAATTTGACAGGAGGTTGCGCCCAAGCCCGTGAGTGTTAATATCAATGTCAACACTCTCAGGTCAACACTGTTGTCGTTTCGTAAAATAGACTATTTACTACTTAAATTTGCGTCAGCGGCGTCGGTGGTGTAGTGGTAAGCGTGGTTGCCTCTCACCCCAGTCGGTCTAGGTTCAATCCTAGTCGACGCCGTCGGTATTTCTGAGACAAAAATATCTGATCACGCCTTCCCTCGGATAGGAAGTAAAGCCGTAGGTCCCGGCCCATGTGTTGATGGGTTCGATATGTAGGGTGTCAGGTGTGTGTGGATGTCTCCCTGCACGGAACTACAAATGAACCCAAATTTAAGTTGTTTTGACGCAGTCCCGGTCTTCCGTGGAATTACTCAAATTTGCGTCAAACAGCGATAGGGGCGAGTGAGTAGTTCTCGTTTGAGAGCGGCAAAAAAATTAACCCAGTGGTAAGTTATTTTCACCCAACGGAGGCCTCAATTGACGCAAATTTGGGTTAACTCAAGAAAACCCAAATTTGGCTTCTTCCACGGAAGAGCAGCGGATGCGTCGGTGCTTCTCTCTTTGTTTTCGAAAACATTGCGGTGGGGCGAGGGAGAAAACAACCCAACTTTGAGTTAAAACTTTAAGCAGTTTAGTCAAATTTGAGTTTTTAAAACTTATTCTTTGGGTTATAATATTTTTCCGTGTGACCGTCCGTGTTTAGGCTTAGTACCAGAAATAGGCGGACGTAGCTTGTAAAGTGCGCTATTTGCTAAAGATATTGTCTATCCGGTTGGAATCAAGACCGACATTCAATCAAAAATTGCCATTTTCTTGGTCCACAAGTGTCGCAACTGTTTCGCATCTAGTGCGCTGTGTTGCTGACAACAACGGGAACGATGCGCACTACCTTTGACATGATTTAAAAACGTCGCGAGTTGGGTCGCGTCGCGACTTGATTGTGCGAAGTCCGGTTTGGTGGCGGCCCGACAATATTGAGCTATGTGGGTGGAACCCAGAAATCCCCAATTCAACAGAAACGTGTTTGCTTACAAAATGTTGATGTGGACCTTTTAATTGCTGGTCTTGATTTGTGAGATTACCTGAATCGAGTCCTAAATGTAATACGGAACGGTCGTTTGTGCCAAGACGTAACAAATAGATTGTGTCAAAATATACGATAATGTTCCATAATTATGTATCTTGTTTTAGCTTATTCCAATAGCTGCATTATCCTTCTACTAATGAACGATAGCGCAGTTTATTGCGAAATTTGATTGAGTTTATTTTGAATTATTGTAAATAAAGCGGGTCCAGCTTAAAAAGCAGTGCAATTTACCTTAATACTGAGTAAATCACACCAAAGTACCATCTACATCCTACTAAAACTATTCGTGCAATGGACTGGAAGTATCACGTAGCTGCTACGTGAAACTCCGGTGGAACAGGAACAGTTCATAAGTTCATGCGTTCATTCTTTGTCACCTTCGATTCACGTAGGTGCTACGTGGAAAGTGCGATGGAAAAAATCTACGTATGTTTTCACGTAGCCTTGACGTGAAGAATTTTTGCAGTGTGGCGTACTGCCACACTTTTACTGTGCGCGCTGTTTTCAAATTTTCTGTGGGAGTGAGCAGGACAGGGCAAATTAGTGCAGAGGCTCATTATGATTCCTTGCCTAATTTAATGCTGTTTGAGCAAAACTTTGGGCAACAGTGTTGTTGTTTCAGGTCGTTTTCTCCATTTCTTGCAACATAAACAACATAGTTATCCAAAGTTTTGATCAAACAGCATCAAATTAGACAAGGAATCATAATACCCACGCTTTTTGCACCATTTCATTGCAGAAACGAAGAATTGACCTTCTCACCATACTAAAATATTATTAGATTTTATAGGTATTAGATTTTATGTGCAACCTTGCGTGGAGAACGTTTATGTGCGCGCATATAGATTGTAATAATGGAGTGAGATGGATTTTTGCCAATAAATATGTGCGGGTTTTTTTAAGTGTACAAATCTAGTACTTCACTGATATGTCCTATTGTAACACAAAGTTATAAGTATATTAATGGGGCACGTTCGGTGTAGTACTAGATTTGTAGTAATGAGCTGAATTCTAGTATGGTGAGAAGGTCAGTTCTCTGTTTCTGCAATGAAATGGTACAAAAAGCGTGGGTATTATGATTCCTTACCTAATTTGAAACTGTTTGAGCAAAACTTTGTATAAATATGTTGTTTATGTTGCAAGAAATGGAGAAAACAACAACACTGTTGCCCAAAGTTTTGCTCAAACAGCATCAAATTAGGCAAGGAATCATAATACCCACACACTAAGATTCAGATGTTCCAGCTCAGTAATTTTTTCACTGAGTTCAGTATTTTTTCCATCTTTTAACTGAGTTTTCAACAGCAGATTTATCTCGGTACCAAGGATGGAAATCTAGTGATCATGATAGGATCCCATATGTGTCGCGGTTGGAAGGCATCGCGCGATCATAGCAACAACGATAGAATTTTGTCGTCAAGCATTCATAACAAACCATGCTCCGCGAATAATGAATCGCTCGGCATGTGCGGCCGCGATGCGATCGTTATCATGAAGCCGAAATGATAAATTTCGATTATCAATCACTTTTTGTGCATTCTTATTGCTAAACCTTCAAGATATGTAGGGGAAGACGGGGTAAGAAGGCCCGCCGGGGTAAGACGGACCACCTACAGTTCACCATGAAAATGCCGTTTTCTATAAACTTTCACCTAGTACTCTGTTCAAGTAAGAAATATTTGTCATTTTGAGCCATTTTGCGCAATGTTTATATTGAGATTTTCAAAACAAATAAACAAAACAAAGATTTTGCTCCATGATGATGTATTTGATCTAATTTTGTCGCATATAACCTTAAGGATTTTGATTCGGAATAAAGTTTTCAAACCAAAAAAGTAACCCGTTCATAACTTACCAGGAATGTTAACAAAACATAAGAGGAACGGGATTGAGATTGAAAACAAAAATCCTTATAAACTAGCCTCATGAGTAAAATCTGCCCAAGCGGGGTAAAAGCGACCACCTCGAACGGGGTAAGACGGCCACCCCCCAGATCATAGAATTATATGGCTGCACCCAATTTATCGAAAATTGTTTGTTGAAAATATGCCATTTCACATAAATAAACTCATATTTGCGTTGTTTGCGCTGGACGTAACCAGAAACATCATTTTTGTGATGTAAATGGGTGTTTGAGTATCCATATTTACGATACCCCAATAAAAATAATAAATGGTAACCCCCGGGCAATTATGTTAACCAATTTTCCATGTGAGGGACTTGAAGGAGTCATATCTTATTTCAACGTATGGAATTCAAACATTTCTAATCACTATTATTTAAAAAAATAGTGATGGTCCTTCTTACCCCGCTGGTGGGCCGTCTTACCCCGTCGTCAAAAAATAAAGTGCTTTTTAATCAAATTTTCAAATAGCTCAAAATTATAAAAGTTTCAACAGAACAAATCGAAAAATAATTTTCTTGCATGCCCAACACTTCGAAAAATGATATGCTGTGTTGAAACTAGTGTAATTCATTGTCAGTGTTAGGTTATGATTTTTATGCCTTAGGGTGGCCGTCTTACCCCGTCTTCCCCTACATGAGTGTAATATTCCTGGTCATGAATTCGGGTTCCGGGTGCATAAGTGGCATTAATCGTGATGAAAAAAGTTTATCGCGACTTGTAACGTGATCTGATAACGATAGATCCCGCGATAAAGCGTGCATCAGATGCTTTGATCGCTCTATGATGCGGGCACAGTGCGAGGGTGTCGCATCATGTTACCGCATGAGCAACGGCTATCTTTGATTGTTCGTATCGTGTATCATTTATCGGTAGGAGTGATTTTCTTCCATCCTTGCTCGGTACACTCGGTTATCGTATTTACCGTTCACCAGTAATGATATTTCAGGCCAAACATGTCTAAAGGTCCAATCTGCAGAAGAGAGGCTCTCTTTGGTTTCTCTCTCTTTCGTTAATATCTCAGCTGTTTATTTGTATTTTGATTGCCTCCTTGCATTGAACGATGGTCAAAACAATCGTCTTTTGATTTGTACTGCAAAAATAGTTGAAAAGTGTACCATTACATTGCAATAATTGAAAGAGAAAGTAAACAAAGAGAGCCTCTCAGTTGCAGATAGGACCTATTGAAATGTTTGGCTTGATTTACCGTGTACCTATCAGTAAGTTTTGACAGTTCATTATCTGAGCTCGGTAACTTATTTAGTACCGAGTTAAATCTGCTGTTGAGAACTCAGTAAAAAGATGGGAAAAATACCGAGCTGATCTTAGTGTGCACGCTTTTTCACCATTTCACTGCAGAAACGGAGAATTGACCTTCTCACCATACTAAAATTCAGCGCAATACTACAAATCTAGTACTTCACAGATTTGTCCTATAGGACACAATCGATGAAGTACTAGACTTTTAGTAATGAGCTGAATGTTTGTATGTTGAGAAGGTCTATTCTCCATTTCTGCAATGTAATAGTGGAAAAAGCGTTGGTATTATGATTCTTTGCCTAATTTAATGCTGTTTGAGCAAAACTTTGGGTAACTGTGTTGTTTGAATTGCAAGAAATGGAGAAAACAACAACACGGTTACCCAAAATTTTGCTCAAACAGCATCAAATTAGGTGATACCCACGCTTTTTGAACCATTTCCTTGCAGAAACGGAGAATTGACCATACTAAAATCCAGCTCATTACTACAAATCTAGTACTACACCGAACGTGCGTGCCCCATTCGTCAGGATGCACGCTTTTGTAAAAAGTACAACACTACAAAAAAACCTCGCTCGTCGTATAGGGTAATAGGAGGCAATCAGTGAAGTACTAGATTGAAAGTAGTGAGCTGGATTTTTGTATGGTGAGATGATCAATTCTCCATTTCTGCAATGAAATGGTGCAAACAGCGCAGGTTATATGATTTCTTGCCTAATTTGATGCTGTTTGAGCAAAAGTTTGGGTTACTGTGTTGTTGAAGTTGCAAGAAATAAATAATACAACAACACAGTTACCTAAACTTTTGCTCAACCAGCATCAAATTAGGCAAGAAATCATATAACCCACGCTGTTTGCACCATTTCATTGCAGAAATGGAGAATTGATCATCTCACCATACAAAAATCCAGCTCACTACTTTCAATCTAGTACTTCACTGATTGCTTCCTATTGTTGAACACTACCCAAATGTTGAACAGTTTCTGAAAATTTCATTATAAATCTTACTTAAGTAATTTTTGCTTAACGTAAACGTATGATGCAGATGTATATACATGTGTGTCACGATATTACTCCAATTAAGTTTCAAAATTATACATATTTTTTGTCAAAATTATTGATTGAAAATTTTGTACCGCTGATGACACGAAAACTGCACAATTCTAAAGATTAATTTTAAGAAATTGCTGTTACGAAATAAGCTTTGCGGGCAAATCGTCCACGAATATCAAAGGCACACCATAGTTACAAGAAGTGGAAGGATGTCCTTAACAGTTTAACATTGTTTAAAATCACATTTTCATTGTAATTTAATTTGAAAAAAATATTTTTATTATCACACTATCATTATTCATCCATGATCCAATTGTTGAACACTGGCATAACCTACGATGTTAGCATGACTGCAAGATTTTTTTTCACTTTACCTAAAGACACTATATGCAAAGACACGAAATGTTCCAATTGGAATTCCAAATTTGCTGTCAATGTCATTCCAATCGAGCAGGAGACCTGTCAAACGCACTTTAAAAGCATTGCTCGACAGCATCATCGTCATCACGCGACAATCATCATCAATAGCAACAATCATCAGATTTCGTGTCTTTAGCATACAGTGTCTTTAACTTTACCTAACCGTACATTTCATGGGGTTTCAAGGGCGTTCCAGGGATGTTCCAGGGGTGTTCCAGCGGGCTTCAGGAAGGTTCCAGTGTTTTTCAATGGGTTTCAAGGGCGTTCCAGAGGTGTTCAAGAGGGATTCAGAGTGTAAAGGGGGTCCCAGGAGTATTTCGAGGCGTTCCAGGAGCAACCCACGGGTTTTTAAGGCATTTCAGGGTTGTTGCATGAGTGTTCTTGGGGGTTTAGTGGGTCCCATGGGTTTCCAGGAGTGTTTCAGGGGCTTTTAAAGGCGTATGTACTTTTCTTCTGTCGATTTTGCTTCTAATCATATCTTTTTAGCCATTTTTACATCTAGTCGTGATTAAAACGATTTCAGTGCACTAGAGCTCTCTCCAAATGAGCGATTCCTTGTCATTTAAGGTTGAAGGATTCGTCATTGATATAACCGTCATCATTGAAAAGTTAAAAGCAGTTTTCTCGCTAAAAACTGAAAATCTCGCTTTGAAAATGTATTCACTGTACTGCATTCTCCACCCACAATACAGTGAATACATTTTACTGCGAAATTTTCAGTTTTGAACGAGCAAACTGCTTTGGAATTTTCAATGATGACGATCATGTCAATGACGAATCTTTGAACCTTAAATGAATTGTCACTAGCTGGGACTAACTGGGCATAAAACTCGAAAAACCCGGAAAAAACTCCGCCAGAGTGAAAAAATATCGGATGTCGGGTCAAAGTCGGGTCAAATTTTATCAAATGTTGGACCACTGTTGGACCCACATCGGATAACTGTTGGGTTTGGTGCCCAAATTAAAAACAGGTGAATGATAGGTTGATGTCGGGTTATACGTCATCAATTACGAACAAAGCTTCAACCGTTCAACAATTAGCGAGAACCGTCCAACTTTAGGATGAGCTGGCTTAAGCAAGCGTTCATCATTTGGGTTACAGACTTCCCATACAAAAGTTCAATTTTCTCTTAGAAAATGGAATTTAAGGGAATACAAATTCAATGGTCAGTATAAGGAATAAGTAGATCTAGACGTTCACTGGATATTTTTCAACTAAAGTGCAATTATGCACGGAAAAACAAACGAAAACCAAAATGCCAATACTAACCGTTCAACAATTGGCGAATTACCCTACAGCACGAGTGCGGTGCAGTTTCAGCTACTTGATGGCGCGCGTCCTGAAATGTTCCCTTCTTTCAAACGTTGACTGTTCTTTCAAGTAAGTAAGACAATTTTTTAACTAAACCCTCACAAAGTTCGTTTTCATCATAATGGGGCACGTTCGGTGTAGTACTAGATTTGTAGTAATGAACTGAATTTTAGTATAGTGAGAAGGTCAATTCTCCGTTTCTGCAATGAAATGGTGTAAAAAGCGTGGGTATTATGATTCGTTGCCTTATTTGATGCTGTTTGAGCAAAACTTTGGATAACTATGTTATTTATATTGCAAAAATGGAGAAGACAACAACACTGTTGCTCAAAGTTTTGCTCAAACAGCATAAAATTAGGCAAGAAATCATAATACCCACGCTTTTTGCACCATTTCATTGCAGAAACGGAGAATTGACCTTCTCACCATTCTTAAATTCAGCTCATTACTACAAATCTAGTACTTCACCGATCTGTCCTATTCTCCATTTCTGACCTTTTTAACAACACAGTTACCCAAAGTTTTGTTCAATTACCATTAAATTAGAAAAGGAACCATAATACCCACGCTTTTTGCACAATAGGACCCAATCAGTGAGATAATAGATTGAAAGTAGTGAGCTGCAGCTAATCATGTGTATGTGATATTCTAAAACTTTGAAACAACCCGCGCTTATTTACACATGTTGGAATTTTATTTCATAAACATCTCTATTTGCAGTTTCACATTTCTTCTTGGCTGGACTGAATGGTTGTTTAATTTAAACGTATTCCTTTTAATGATTTCAAGTCAGGTATTTTTGCTGAATTCTAGACATATTTTTTCCAGTCGTTCAGTTTGCGTCAGTAATATTCTGCATTTCATGGTCGAAATGAACAGCTAGGCAGCGAATCAAATTGAATTCATGCTGCACTATGTACAAATCAAGCATGAAAATCTACGTCTAACAGTTCTAAAATTGATGGTTACATACAAGTGTTTGCGCTTCGTCCTATGATAGATTCGTGACGTTTTTTTTTGAAACATTTGCAACACTTGTATTAATTCGGTTGTCAGTAAAATAAAAAAAAGGTATAACAAAATTTCGCTAGATTCTCTTTTGTGTAAGATTTGAAATTGTCCGGCTAAATGTGAATCTATACATTTTGATTCTTAGTAGGAACGAAAAATCCTTTTTTTATGAGAAAGAGAGAGATTAACCCGTGCACTAAATACGTATAAATAATACAAAAACAAATCTAAGCTGCAAAACGCAAACACTATTTCTGTCGTTGAATTGGCATAGTTGTTTCAAGAAATTCTATCAACATGAATTCCCTGATAATTTAGCTATGAATCCACAGAACAGCAATGAAAATTTCACATTTTTGTGAGTGTATTTCAACAGATTTTTTTTTCTACATTCGATACTATACTTAAGAAGTTGTTTAGATAGCTACGAAGAGTATTCCGGAAAATGATCAAGCTAAATAGCTATACGTGTCTTTCTGTCCTTCCTGACGTTCGAGATATTCCTTCTCTATCAGAATATCAATGCATTTCTGTATGTGGCGAAAAGTAACATAGTGTTAAAACAGATCAATCTATATTAGCCGGGCGCGGTTGCATTACTTACCTTGATCACCTGGACCTTGGGCTTGAAACGTGTCGACAGCTGATTTAGCACTTCTCCAACAAGGTGGGTGTGGTTCAGAGCCTTGCGCATTTTCATGATCCGCACAATCGCTGCCTGTATCAGAATCTTGCGATCCTCTTCGATGTGTTTATGGGTCGCCTCCTGCTCTACCTTCAGTTCTGTCTTAAGTGGGAAGTTGATGTTGATGCGGAGTTTTTTGCTGAAAAAAAGCGAGTTTGTAAAATTGATCGTTAAATGATTATACTGCCGAGAATCGCATATCTGTCCCATTTGCATAGGAAATCCAGCAAAGATGGGACTGATATGCGATTCTCGGCAGTATATTAGCATGTCTTAAATTAACAGTGTGTGTGCCTCTCATGACAGCCCGTGACAGCTGACTTGATTAGCCGAAATCATTTGAAATAATGATCATTTGGTATAAAGGAGTTCCTGTGGTTGCCGAAGGAACATGAAAACGAGGAATATAGCTTTATTACTTATTATATAACGATATTCTCTTCTTTGTTTACAACAAGTGTTCTTAACCCTAAAAGGGATACCTTCATGGCCTCAGTTTCGTCACCTCGCTGAGTGTGTTCCATCAAAGACGAGCTCTGAAAGGCGCCTGGGGTCCAATGGACTCCAGGTATCCCTTTTAGGGTTAAATTGAAAGGGGGAAAGGGGGAAATCATGAGCGATTATGTTTGCTGTTGTTAGTTAGCTTGATTGACCGCCCGTGGATGTCACTCCAGTATCGCCACACCAGCTACACTCACACAAGGAACTAATGAGATATATGCCGGAGAATAGCAGGAATCTTCAGTGCGAATGTTGGTGATCTTCAATTTTTAGGTTTGTCTCCACATCAGACCGAATGAACCTCTGCGTCTTCACAAATGCATGCGGATGTCGGAGTGTTAGTGGTTGGCAAAGGGTTCACACATTGGTGCGTGAATGCCAGGCGTAAGGTGAAAAAATAGTGTGTGTTTGTTACTCTGAAGATACTGCGGCACAGTTGGCTTGATTGCAGGCGTTAATTAATGGATTGACACTGTACTGTGAAAGTTGGAAGGAAGAGAAACGGATTTTTCAAACCGTTTCTGTTCTAGCGATGGTTATGAACATGTGAATATACATTCATAAGGTCAGGGGAAGTATTGCATTTGTAAAGAGATTCCGTCTTGCGCGAACCGTTTGAACTAAAACATCTTTGAAGGATCACCATCGATTGATCCAGTGATCGTCGGAAGCGGCACATTAGCAAAGGATGCAAAGTTCGGCATATGTTCTAACAGGATCGATGCTTTTTACATTTTTTCCGCCATCAGACGACTGTAGCACAGTGGTGGAAAGGATTATGCGCTTAACGTGATTTTTTGTTCGCATCAAACACAAACTTTGTTCTAGTGCTCGCAAACCAAAAAAGCGAGAGCGGTTCACAATTTGCTGTAGCGAAGAACCAACACAATACAAATGTCGAACGAGCCAGATCGCAGTTGGTTCGCCAGAAGGATCACAATCTGCTCACACTTGGTTCGTTGCCTTTCTTTGCCCCTAAAAGTAATTGGTTCAGTTTTTTATGATTATACCATTTCAATAAATCATATCGACGAAAAAGTTTACCAAAATTTGATTTCATTACAGAAATATTTGCCGCGAACCTCCAAAACACAAAAGCATCGCGCCATCCAAAAATGCGATGCACACGTTGGGGCACGTGTCGAATGATCGTGAGCCACAGACGTATGAACACATCGCACCATAATGGTTTGCGATGCGTGCGTTGACATTTGTTTGGTTCGCGTAGGTACGCACACGTTCGTGATCAATTTCCACCACTGCTGTAGCATCATCGCCCAATTGGGCTTCCAAAATCATCAGCATGGCTCCCCTGTAGATCTCTGTTCGAACTGATCACTGATCTATTAACGGATCGTAGATATTGAAGGCAGCGAGGCATTCTCGGAGATCAAAAGTTTCTGGACTTATGAAACCAATAAATTCCACTACCATCCCATTCCAGTCAGAACTCCCTTTCGACACCCACAACAGTAATGCGAAAAACTTACTTTTTGAATCCCTGATTCAGTTCCACAGCAGAGGCAGGTTGGAGGTTGGCTTCATCGTCGTAAGACTGTAGAAGTTTTGTCTTGAGAAGAATCTGCAGCACCTGGATCAGATTTTCGTGATTGATACCTAGAAGGGGGAAATAATTGATAAATTACAAACTCGAACGTACAAACAAAGCTTGTTCCCCATGCGACCTACCGGTATTCTCACTCAACTGCTGAATAGTCCACGATTCTTGTTCGTTGAATTGTAGCAAAACGGCCATCTGGAACGTACTGGCCTGAAAAGAGCATTTGATTAATTCTTCATTGCTGACAGTTACGAAAAAAAATCCCTACCTGTAGAGTGTACCGCATTCGGAAGTAGTTTGTGATGAGCTCACCGCGACACATGTTGTACAACCAGTTGAGCTTTCGTCCGGAATGTTGTTTGGCGTAGAAGTTGTTAAACCGATGTACAGATTGTTCCAGCTGTAAATTCCACCAAAATACAAATGTTTAAGAGTTATGAATGAGTAATTCTCCCTACACGAACTAACCTCAAATGGAAGCGAAAATGTGAAACTCTGATTGAACGGCCAGGAGCCGCTGGAAAGCACCAGTATACTAAAATCGATTTCATTGCCAGTCTGTTGCCTGGTGGCGTCGCGCAGTCCCTTGACGTGCTGCTTGTACTGTTCGTTGAGATCCTTCGAAACGCCAATGTCCTGGAACATCCGTTGGAGCTTGCTGGTGTACTCGAACCCGCAGGCCTGCTTCAGTTTGGAAATCATCGAAGCTTCGGCATCGTCGCTAGCGGACATGTGATGGCAGAGACGCTTGGCCAGCATCTTGCTGTAGAACTTCTGGAATACATCCTTGTCTTCGATATACTTGAAGACCACCATCTGGAAATGGTTATCAGTAAATTTATCAATAACAGTCAGTGTACTGCATTTTGCTAGATGATTTCAAATTTTTAACTTGTTCACCACCCTGCTGCTAAAACAAAAGGAAAAAAGTCTGCATAACCCACCACTTGATTCAGTGTGTCCTCCAGTTCGGCTTCCTCGGGGTTTTTGCTGGACTTCTTCAGCAACAAATCACAATACTTGGCCAACAGCTCCGGGCTCTTGCTGGCACTCTTACTGGCCTCCGTAACGGCATTTGTGTTGATGAATTTACCGCATGCCTTATCCAGAGCTGCCACAAAACCACTGTCATTGTTGAACGCGGTAAGTACCAGTGCGTTGTACTTCTTGTGAACTTCCAGAATGGTTTGGACGTAAATTTTGGGATCCTGTTTTGGTATGATACAATTATGTGATAATAGGACAGATCGGTGAAGTACTAGATTTGTAGTAATGAGCTGAATTTTAGTATGGTGAGAAGGTCAATTCTCCGTTTCTGCAATGAAATGGTCCGAAAAGAGTGGGTATTATGTTTCCTTGCATAATTTGATGCTGTTTGAACAAAACTTTGGGCAACATTGTTGTTGTTTTCTCCATTTCTTGCAACATAAACAACATAGTTATCCGAAGTTTTGCTCAAACAGCATCAAATTAGGCAAGGAATCATAATACCCACGCTTTTTGCACCATTTCTTTGCAGAAACGGAGAATTGACCTTCTCACCATACTGAAATTCAGCTCATTACTACAAATCTAGTACTACACCGAACGTGCCCCATTAACCAATTTTACGAGTTATTGATCAGATTCGAAGATCAGAACTGAATATCAATCAAACAATCAACTCACATTTAATGCAGCCTCGCCACACTTGGCGATCGCGGCCAGGCCTTGATTGTGGATGTGGGTCTCCAGAATCGCCTTCAATTCCACCAGACCCTCCGTAATACGGGCCACCAACGAATACATGCGGCGCAGATCGGAATTCTTGTCCGAATCGAGCAAATTTTGGAACTCCGTCCGGAACTGTTCCAAGTGTTTCTGAATGAGAACTCGTTCACACGTCTTGGCCAATCGGTCCTGGGTGCTTTCGTGCAAGTACACCTGTACACGTTTTTGCTCCTCGTTCAGTCGTAACTCCACACGTTTCATGTACTCGGTTACTGGATTTTCCCGTAGGAATTCCGCGCTTTCGCGAGTATAGAACCTACGAAAAGATGAAAAATTAACAAAACACCATCTACCAAAGTGTTCAATCTTTCCTACATTTCAGTATCCTCCAGGAAAATGTTCTCGAAACTTTCCTTGTACACAGAAAGGTTTTGTCCCTTCGCATTAGGATCCTCCTCGTTCAGTCCCAACTCTACGTAACAGTTAATCACACCGGAAACCAAACGAGAGTTGATGGTTTCGCCGTTGCGCTCCCGTTCGATCAGCTTCAGGACCGCGTTGGTGACCTGCTTGTTCAGCTGCTTGAACAGGTTTCCACGCCACGTGACCAGTGCCAGCTGATATATTTCGTAAACGTCCTTACGACCCTCTTCGCACTCACGCTTTACCCAGTGGCGGTTCAGATAGGCACACACACCGTTCAACACTTTGCTCGAAAACTGGTACTCTTCCCATCGCTTCGTGTAGAAGCTCAGAACTTCCTCGTCCATCAGATCGATGCCATTTTCCTGCAGCTTGATCAGATAGCATTCGAGAAACTCCTTCAATCTCTTGTACAACTCCTGACCGACGAGCTGAGCTCCGCCTAAAAGGTGAACAAATTAGATTCAGAAACGTCAATTTGCTTAGGTATACTGTTAAATCCTTACCGGAAGGAATCGCCGTTCCCTTCTTGGAAATCTTCGATGCAGTCTGCCGGCTAGTCGGCTGCTGATGAACGCTAGTACAGTAGTTATAGACATGTCTATTTTAAAATAGAAAACAAATAACGTAAAAATAAAATTAGACACCAAACGCATTATTCAATATGGTTTAGTTATATGGCCAACTGCCAATTACTTCATTTTTTTGACGCTAGTTACGTAATAGTTGAATGAACCCTTTGCCGCAACTGGGTATAGGTACCTAAACTGCTTGATGACAAAAATTCAGCTTTCAGTCCACGAAACAAAATATGGCCTCAAGTACACAGGGTCCAATATTTGACAACGAATGAACTAAAGATCCAACATCTGTTTGACACTAATGAAAATTCGATCAAGCCAAACATGAGCATAGGTTTCTTTTTGGCCAAATATTTGACCCTGTGTACTGAGATCTTATGAAAAACTTTTTAGGTACCTTTAACAATTTCGTGGTATCACACGATCACGATGATCACACGAATCTCAAACATTGATGAAGTAACTCGCAACTGCGGCGACCACACAATATTTACTACGAAGTTGTATTTTTCGGAAATATCGCATTCCATAAAAAAGGGTTTAATGTAAATTATCAATTTAAATGATTTTTTTTAATTAATAAAACTTTTATCATAGCTATGAAATTCCTTGACATTTTTGCCATAAATGTTATTTATGAATTCCACAAGGATACCCAATAAAAATTTATAGTAATACCTAATAGGACTGTTTTTATAAGATAAACTTATGAAAAGAACAAAATAGTTCGCAATAAGATGCAGGCTGGAATCGATATATGAAGGTCGAGATCACTGAGCTCGTATTTAACCGAGAAAATCGCGTTATTAAAATTTAGTACATAGATACATATAGGTATATGACATATAATATATAGGATGAAAGCTACGATGCCTGTGAAAGACACGTCTGGACAGCTACTGACCGACTCAACTGACCAGTTGAAACGCTGGTTTGAGGCCACCAATATCTCAGCATGATTCGCCAAGAGTTCGACTTGTGTCAAAATCAAAGCTCCATCATTGCAGCTGATAGAAACAGCCGTAGCATCAAGTCGAACAGATCTCCGGGGGTCGATTGCATATCAGTCGAGATGCTCAAAACTGACCCCATAATATCTGTACAACTGCTGCATCAATTATTCTGCAACATATAGGAAACCGCGATATTACCGGCCGACTAATAAAGGTACCCACAACGAGTGATCTGACTGCATGTATACAATAATTAGCGAGACATCATGTTACTGTAGGTATATCGTTGTCAAAGTCCTTTTCAAAGTGATCCAGGATACAGGATACAGGAGAAGATTAACCCAAGCAGGATTCCGAGCTAGACGACTCTGTGTAGACCATATTATCACGATCCGTATCATCTTGAAACAAATCAATGAATTCCAAGAGTCTCTCTACTTGGTTTTCATTGATTACAAAAAATCTTTCGGTCGTCTCAACTACGAAAATATTGCGCATTTAGTTCACCCCTGGACTCAGTCTTCATAAGTGCGAAAACGTTAATAAAAGTGCGCGATTGCATCAAATCCAGTTGATGTCTTTGGCGCACTATTTCTTTGATTTATGCTGAACAAGTGATCTGAACACACCGAGATGATTAGTTGCAATTGCGCAGTTTTATTTACGTTTTCGCACACTTGAAAACTCGTGCGATAGTCCAGTGGTGAATTAAATGCGCATGTCCGATTATTTTTTGGCACGGGTTGTTTTTTGGCTATAACTCAGTCAATTTCGAACCGATTTGCATGAACATTTGCACATAGGAATACAGTAAAACAGCTCAATACTAAAATGTGTAAGACCTTCGCATGAATGCATAATTTCTATACCACTCATAAAATGTGTAAGAGTTACACATTCACAAAATCTGCTCCTGCGTCCACAAAATCGTTAAAGTTGCATTTTTTTTTATGGCAATCTAGCTAGGTTTACTAGTAGCCTTGGCGAACCAAAAAATATAGCCATTTCGCATCTAGAATAGTGTACGAACAGATTTTGTGAATGTGTAACTCTTACACATTTTATGAGTGGTATGAAAATTATGCATTTATGAGTTAGGTCTTACACTGAGCAGTTTTAGCGTGAAGACATGGTCAGTACTATCTGTGTACAAAGTCAATAGCTTTAAGGAAAAACATTAGAGAATACAAATATGGCTGTCCAATGGCCGACTCGGACACCTACTCACACGTTTTCAAAAGCACCAAGGCACCAATCTTAAAAAATTGTTAACAAATGCGCTCGATTTGGAAAAAGCTTCTTCTTTTTGCAAATGAGCAAAGCCAGCATAAACAAGTGTGATTAGGTTGGATGCTTCGGTTGTCAGATTTGTGCCTCTAAAGTTTGTATGGAAAATTGTAATTGGATTTCTTGATGTTTCACCTTAAAATTGACAGTTATACCTAGCAGAAAAACGACCCTTGCAAAAAAAGAATGTGCTGTATGTGGGGGTGGGGGAGCCCTTAGGCGCAAGGGTGAGAAATCCCTGAGAAAACTGAATAAACAGGTTTGTAATTTCAACCAGTTAACGCACACTAAAATCAAACAAAAATTTGGTAAAAACAAACTGTAAACGGCAGTTGACAACAACAAACAAAATGTTTGTTTCCTTGATTGTCAAAATGGAACAACCGACGCTTTTTTCGGCTTTTTTGGGATAATGCGGCTTGGCAAAACTAGAGTCGCCCAGCCATGGAATAACTCAATATGCAGAAAAATATTAGGCGTAATTTTAAACAGGTAAAGAAAATAAAACAGATACCTACAGATACAGGCACGTAGAATACAATCAATGTAAATATTAGCAAGTGCCTGCTCTCTGTCTCTTCGCTTTGTGAATCATCTTGTCTCTTAGGTCATGTTTACGCATGCATCTTCCTGATAGCAGCGCAGTTCCTGAATTAGCATAAGATGGCAAAACAATAGATTTTTCGCTTTACTTACGTGTAGAGCTGCATATAACGGGCGGGGCTCAGGCTTTGCTCCTGTTTGTACACCTGTTTTATGCCACCCTCCAGGTCGGCCCATATCTGCAAAAAAGAAACATCAAACAGAGAAAAGACCCCATTAAAGAGCGCAATACCCCATGAACCAAAGACAGAATCACAATTACGAAACATTTTTCGCTCGATTGCGAAAGATTCACCACCCAGCAGCAGTTTGCATTGACCTACCTCTTCCAGGTTGATGTTCCGTAGCCCCGTCGCCCCATGAGAGTTTAATCTAGACATTGGAAATCCAGATGAGCTGCTTCCTGATGTGTTTTTCGAATTCCTGCACAGAAAAAAAGAGTTCACAAACCACAAGAAAAACTAGTTAGCAAACGGGAGTGGAATCGAGCAGTGAATGATTTTTTTTCTTTCTCTCTTTTTGCCAACTCTCAGCCTTTCGTCCGTTTTGGATGCGATCAACAACATGGATGCATCAGAAACTGCATAGAAATGTCAAACGCACAAGAGCGAAAATGCATCAATGCAATGGCAGTGTTGCCATTAATTGGGCACTCCACAAAGTTCTTTCCTTCACTGGGAAAAAAATCTTCATTCCTTCTATGTGTCCCGGACATGGATTTTTGCAATGGGGGTAAACAAATGTTTTCCATTAGTGCGACTCATAGGGCACTGCACTGTTTTGATTTTGTATGGGATTTTGAAGTTTCGTGGCCTTGTTGTTTACAAAATTTCTGTAGGAGTGAAAAAGGAGGAGAGAATTTCATGCAGTGCCCTATACTTTTCATGAGGCACCATACAGCAGCGACTCATACAATTTAGAGCACATATATTCATGTGCACATACTATTCATGTGCTAATTTGCCTGCGTTATCGGGTATTGGTTGCATATACTTTGGATGTGGTTTGGCACATGGATATTTGCCATTAAGTATGAGGCAATTTTCCTGAGTGTTCTCTTTCACTCATAAAGAAATTTTGTAAACAACATGGCCAAGAAACGTCAAATTCCCATACAAAATCAAAACAATGCAGGGCCCTATAGGCTCCTAAAGTCCTGTCTAGATTATTGTTTTAAACCACACAAATACATGGCCTACGCGTAATATAAAAAATATAATTTGGACATGTATATAATTGGGGACTACGAAGGTGATGATATTGTTTGCGGTTTTCTGTGAGAAAGTGAAGGAGGGAATTTTTTTTCCTTTTTTTCACTCATACTCCCATAAGAAACCCCGTAGGAAGAAAGAGTGTTTCCCGGCTCATCAACCTTCGTAGTCGCGAATTTGGACATGCACGGCGATGCCTTGTTTCGAAGAGCAAATAAAAGTAGATACTTCTCAATATCGATTATGGTCCACTGCACGAATTTATGCTGGCCTGCTTACTCTCACGCGAAATTTGACGTTTGAGCGGTGCCGACACCACTCAAACGTCAAATTTCGTGTGAGAGTAAGCAGGCCAGCACAAATTCGTGCAGTAATCCATAAGCCAATCCATGACGTCTTTTCGCGATGGGGGTGACAGCCAAAAATGTAAACACAGTGTGAGTACAACTTAACAAAGTTTCGTCAAGTGCTGTCGGTGCTTAACAAATTCCTTTGTGTTCAACTGTCACCCCGATCATCGAATGGGCTTGTTCACAAATGTCATAACGCTGGAGGGGGTGGGTGGGTGTCCTTCATGGTGTTACAGCCCGAACAAATAAAATTTTTCCCCATATAATTAGTGTTACGAAGGGGTGGGTGGGTGTCGGCAAAGGCCAATTTTGGCGTTATGAAATTTGTGAATGAACCCAATGTCAAAAATACATGGTAAACAAAAAAAATCAGCTGATCGCATCTGTCTCATGGATTGCCTTATTGGATCAAATAGACCCTATTCTGATGACTTACGTTGAAAATACGCGTAACAATTAAGAATTTACTTCAAAATTATCGAAAATGTAAATTTTGGCGCTAAAACCCCTCAAATGCACAGGTATGCAAGACGACATACCTAGATTGAGTTTAAATAAGGAAGAAAGTAACATGAGAGAGTTCTCTTCATCGACTCTCTCTTCTGCAAATTAAAGTGACAAGATGCAAATTCAATCGAACTTTTTTACACTTGGACGCTAGATTGCATCGCAACCTAGCGATTTATGACCATAAAGTGCAATCATACTTGCATCTTGTCACTTTAATTTGAAGAGAGAGTCGATGAAGAGAACTCTCTCATGTTACTTTCGCCCTTATTTAAACTCAATCTAGATCAGGGTTGACAATCGTCCTTCTCGTCACCACTGCGTGAAGATAACAATAAAACAATCTTCGTCCGAAAGAACAACGGTGACGATTAGCCTTTTCGTCGCCGACTGCAGGCGTCACGACGAAGCTCAATCAATAATAGTCACGCACCAACTTTTTCGTCGTCCTCTATTTTCCCTGGAAACGAGCGACGACGAGCCAAGCGAACGCCAACTGAGAATAGCTTTTATTGGCGTTTCGGCACTTACGGTGGTGTGAAACCTCACTAGCTCAGTTAGTAAGAGTGCAGGATTGGCAATCTAGAGGTTCGTTGTTTGATTCCAGGTGCAATAATTTTTTAATTAAAATCTTTTTTTTTTGTGTGTTGCTAGTGGCAACATTGACTCCGTCGGCTAGACGCACTTGGACGAAGAGCGAAACTATTTATTTATTTATTTATTTATTTATTTATTTGCCGTCAATCAAATGTAGACCGTTTAAAATACATCGTCAACTTAACATATACATTGATATTTTTAGTGAAAATCCTTTTATAATAATATGTTATTGTTCATCCATCTATTCCTTTTTTATAATCATTTCACAAATAATGGTAACATATAGAAAAATTGCCCTATATTGCTTAACTTCTACCATTTCGAATGTTATGGAAATATTTCTTTAACTGCGTTCGAGACATATTCACGTCAATTGTTTCACAATGTCGATTATAAGTGGACATCATTTGATTTATCGGTCCATATTTAGCATAATCTGCATGATGACGTTCCACTGAGAACAAGTTCCTATCTCGCAAATGCCGGCTGGGAGCATAAAAATTCAATTTGGATAATAATTCAGGTGAATCAGCTCTCTGTGAAACAATATCCATAACAAATGAAACCATAGCATAGTCTCGTCGTTCTTTCAACGTCTGAATGTTGATCAACATACAACGAGCTTCGTATGAAGGAAGAGGAAAAACTGTCCATCCTAACTTACGCAGCGCATATAAAAGAAATTGCTTCTGTACCGACTCTATACGTTCTTCATATTTTTTCATGTAAGGAGACCAAACAACACTACAATATTCTAATATTGACCTAACGTAAGCAATGTACAATGTTTTTATAGTGTATGGATCTTGGAAGTGATAGCCAAAACGTTTTATAAATGCGAGCATATTGCTTGCTCTGTGAATAATTGTATTATAATGTTCGACAAACGTTAATTTCGAGTCTAAGATAATTCCTAAGTCTCTTACTTTATCACATTTTTCAACATTTTGGTTACCTAACTTTATTGAAACATCTGATACACCTCGTTTTCTGCTGTATGTTATATGATTGCATTTTTTAACATTTAATTTCAGCAAACTTTTAGAGCACCATATGTGGAAGATTTGTATTTCATTCATAAATGTATGGACATCATCTTTATTTCTAATTTCTAAGAACAGTTTCATGTCGTCAGCATATATGAGAATTTTCAGTTTATGTAGTATAAAAGAAATATCGTTAACGTATAAAATGAAAAGCAGGGGTCCCAAGTGTGAACCTTGGGGAACACCAGATGTGACCTTGATTGGTTTTGATTTTTTATCATTGAATCGAACTATCTGTTGACGATCAGTCAAATACGACTCAATCCAGCCGAGGAGCCTAGTCGAAATTCCCATTTTTGCGAGCTTGAAAATCAACAAAGGAATATCCAGTCTATCGAATGCTTTGCTAAAATCAGTGTAAAGTGTTTCAACACGATTACCATTATCCATTGCATTTAAAGAGTAATTAACAAATTCCAGCAGATTTGTAGCCGTTGAGCGACCTTTAAAGAAACCATGTTGGGCAATAGTTATTCTATTTTTGATCTGAGAGAAAATATTTTTGTTAATGATGCATTCGAAAAGTTTTGGAATGCATGAAATGATTGCAATTCCACGATAATTTCGAACATCGGATTTTTTACCAGACTTATAGATTGGTATCAAAAAAGATTTTTTCCATTCCAGCGGGAATTTTCCAGCTTCCAGCGACATGTTGAATAACCAAAATAATGGAGTTGTAAGTTCTATTGCTAATGGTTTTAAGAATGATGGTGGAATTCCATCTGGACCTGATCCTTTTGTGGTGTCTAGATCATTTAATTTATCTAAAATATCTCTAACGTTAATGTGACTAACACCTACATCATTTGGAAAATCAGGGAAATATGAAAAATATTCAAAGTCACGATCATTGTCAGTATGATTTGTGTAGGTTTCTTGAAAGAATGATGCAAATAGAGTGCAAATATCCTCTGAATTATTTCCATCTTTCTCGTCTAATGTCATTTTGAAGGGAAAGCTTGTTGACTTAAGTTTAGACTTTACATAATTGAAAAAGTTTTTTGGACAGGATTTGATTTCACTTTCGGTTTTTTCGTTATAATCTGAAACAGCGGAAGAAATTGCTGTATTTAGTTGATTGCAGATATTCAAATACTTCGCCAAATTATCTTGATTTTCGCATTTTCTGTAGGTTTTATGAGCCTTTTGCTTTCGATTCTTTAAATTTAGAATTTGTTTGGTAAACCAAACAGGATTTTTGGAGTTGTAATTGCGTCGCTTTTTCATGAGTGGAACTTCTTCTTTAATAATATCTGATAAAATTTTATAAAAAACATCCACAGCGCAATCAATATTTGTCTGACTCCTTAAAACGGATTGCCAGTTAGCCCTATTTAACTTAGCCTTAATGTTGTCAAAGTTTGCTTTATTAAAATCCAATACATTTTCGAATTCACAGTCAAAGGGGTTACAATTATTATGTACAAATACAGAGTACTCAATTGCCGTATGAAATATTTCATTCTTCCATAAAGGATCAAGAGATTCAGTCACACAGAAATCTTCATGTATATTTGTAAGTAAAAAATCCAAGAAACAGTTTTGTCCATTTTTTACGTGATTTATTTGATTAAGTCCCAAGTTGGCAATTTTCTCAAAAATAAATTGTAATGTTTCATTATCACCAACGACTGGCAGAAGAATACTCTCATTTTCTGCATCAGCAATAAAGTCTGCACCGCGCTGATTGAAGTCTCCGTATACATGTACTTTATATTCAGGAGGAAGCTGAGATACAATTTTATCAGCTGCTTCAAAGAACTTCTCATATGTTGATTTACATGCTAGATCAGGTGGAAAATATACTGAAGCGAAAATGTGAGTTTCCCCATTAATATGAGCTTTAACCCACACATGTTCGAACTCCTTAAATTTAGGCGAAATTATTTGTTCTGAATTATATTTGGTAGAAATTGCGACTACTACTCCTCCGCCAGATTGTCTTTTGGTTAAAACTAAATCACGGTCACATCTGAACACGTTAAAGTTGCTACCAAAAGCTTCTTCATTTTTAATACCATCGTTCCAACTAGTTTCAGTGCCCAGTATGACTGAAAAATTTGAACTTAATATATTATTATATATTGCATTAATTTTTGGTGCACTACTCATGCGATTAAAATTCTGACAATAGATCAGGATTTCAGTGGCAGATGAATTTGTAGTAACCGATGGTAGTTTGTCAATTTCATGATTAGTATCAATTATTAATAACGATTTATTACCAGCTGTGTCCGGCTCGTCTTGGTCTGCCTCTGATGAGTGCGTCAGATTGTGGGAAAACACGAACGTTCACAGGAACACGAGGTACAGTGCTGGGAGAAAGAATTCCTCAAGGCGGGTCCAAATGTCCAATTTGAAGTGGGTGTCGGGCTCGTTTGTGGAAACTGGTCATCAACCGGATATGGATTCAGCGTTTCACCCTTTTGAAACCTAATTCCATGTTGTTTTTTAACTGGTGGCTTGGAGAATGTAACTTTCGCAGCTGCGAGTAAATCCTTATCCGGAGGTAGAAACGTAGTAGCTGGTTGGCGAACGCTGTCGTTGTTGTAATTGTAGTAACTGCAGCTGGGAGTGTTTTCCCTTTTGTCTTTGCTCATTTTAGAATTTTTGCTAGTGCTCAAGTGATTGTAATCCTTTTTATCGCTAAAATTTGGGCGTGCATTACCGTTTGAATATACCGAACTGCTGTGCCGCTGTCTTCTAGCCTTTCTTCGTCTTCTGGCCTTATCTGATGAAGATGTTGTTTTCGTCACGACGCAAGCCCTTCACGACGATTCGCTGGCTTGAATGAGTCATCCGATGTGGAACGAGCAACGATGACGATCTAGTTTTCGTTCTCGTCGTCTACTTTTTTGGTCGTACGGCGACGATTTTCAGCCCTGATCTAGATACACTTCACAGTCACATACAATATTCACCTCAAAATCGTTGAAATAATAATTGTAAGAAATTTAAAAGCCTTATTGCATTGAAACATGTTCAATAATGGAGATGAACCAGCCTCGGGCTGAAAATCTCCCTAATAAAGCTAATACCGTATTACCCCGCTAATACGACACCGACTGTTGTCGAATAACCGGGGTAAACTTTTAATTCGACAAACTGGTCACCCTACACCACGTTGCTCATTGAAATTTGGCAACTCTATTTTTGTTTTTGTTTTGATTTCCGGATTTGTTATGAAACATGATTTCAACAGATATTGCGGTGGTGCGAATGAAAAGCTCGTTCTTTTTACGATTGTTGCCATCCTCAGTCGATTCCGGTTGATCTTCAGGCGGTTTGGGCGTCAAATAGCACCAAAACTGAACTTCCGGAATTAGCGTCTGCAAGAGGAGCTGCTGCGGGTGCGAGTATAAGCGCAATATTAAACTGTTTTGCATTTACAGTGTACATCGCTGTGACATTCCAACACTTTTTAATTCGACATGTGTCGAATAAGCGGGGTACGAATTAAAAAGTGTCGAATTAAAACGTGTCGAACGAGCGGGGTAAGACATAATAATGTTCAATAAAGAAGCATTAGGCAGCCATCTAGAACGCTTAAAATAGGTGGTGTCCAAAATACATTTAAAGTTTTCTACTGTTAATTTTCAGAAGCGACACTGTGGCGCGAAATTGTACCGAACGTAGTAGCTATGCTTCCTTGTAGTTTGCCTTGGCTACTCCTATCGCGTATGTCAACAAACAAGCGTGTTGGCCATCAATATCAGTGCTGACGCGATTCAACTTTCTGCGCGCCAAAGCCAGGGATTGGCGGCATGCACCGTGCGGTGCGAAAAAAGGGTGTGCTTCACACAATCGCAAGTGCTCGTCTCCCGTTTTGCCGAGAGACAAGAGACGTATGAGTGAGAGCTTTCGTAATTGTGCGAGAGACAATCGCAGCACTAGCTCTACGGCGCAGGGAGTAATGCACGGTGCTTGGGACTGCGCTTTTCTCCAAACAGAAAAAATCAATTAATAAATTAATTGAAGAGTTTGTGTTTTCGGCAAAGTTGTTAAGCTTGTCAAGGGTTGACAAGTGATGGGTCGTTTGATTCGAAATTTTTGCAATCATGCGTAGTATCAAGCCAAGAGCAAAACGGAGACAAGCACCGAGAGAGTGCGGCGTGAGAGACAGGAGAGCTCCAGCGCACGGCAAAGCAAGCGAGCAACACACAACCGATTGCGCGTACTCGTCTCCTTCTAGTTTGTTGTGCTGTCTCGTAGCAGAGTGTGCAGCACGCAAAGAGTTTTGAGTCGCACCCTATCCCTGGCCAAAGCGTGAATGCCACAGAAAAGCTAGTTTTGAGGACACACTCGGCTTTCACGAATTTTAATAATTTTTGCTTAACTCCTACGGCATTCACGTCAAAGAAGCAAATAATCACAAAATATTAGAGAATATGATGCCGTTTTAAAATATCCATACGTATATTGGGGTGTTCCAGGACAAAATCTATCAAAAAATCAACTTTTCAAGGTTTTTCTGATTACAAATGCGATAATTGGGTTTTTAAATTTTGAAAAATGTAATGATTTTTTGATTTTATACGAAAGAGGACCTTTTTCTGAGTCACTATATTTTTTTTCAGATTTTTAGAACTTTATTTTGATACCTAAAATCATTTTCAAAGAGATTTTTTTAAATCACCTTTTGACAACTGGGCAACTGCTTGACAGCTCCGCCCAGTACAAAATGCGACAAGGGGTGATTCGACAAATCGCTCCTATACAAACTTCAAATTGATTTTTAAATAGATTCCCGGGCACCGAAATTGATGAAAATTTGGATTTCGGCTCAGTTTGACATGCAGATTCAGAATATGGAATTGTCTCAACACCACTAAAGAAGCCAATTACATAAGTTTCCTTTAATTTTATTGGCAAACGATGTTTGGAGCACTTGTAGCAAACAAGTATATCTTTTAATTTGTGCTGGAAGAATTAATTTTTAACAAGTTTTAGTGTAGTAATAATTTTTGAAGTTCGAAAATAGCCGAAAAACACAATTGATTTGATGCACCTTGTTCGGATTAGAACCAATTTTTGCAGCAACGTTTATTTTGTGGTAGATCAAACTGTAAATATAGTTTTATTAATTATTCATCCACTTTTTCGTTCATCATTTACTCACAATATTTGGTTGCTTCCCTCGCACACTACAACCACTTCCGTAGAGCTAATCCTTCCTTCACTTTCTCTCAAGCTTTTCTTCGAAAATGTTCTCCCTGTGTGTTAAATTTACTGTTAATAATTTTCCTATTTTTGCAAATATTTACTTACAACTACTCCTCAGTGTATTTAATTCCGATTTCTCTACCTCTAGGATACCGTCGAGATGAACCGGCCACTGGATTCGCCAATTTGGGAACCTTCAAAACAGATCGAAACAGCTTAAATAAAGAATAACTATTTACCTTGAACAAATTTCTTTACAATTATCCGAAAGCTTGTCTCCTTTTCCTCATCAAATTCACTAAATTCGCCTCAAATTTCACTACTTTTTCACCTTCTAACTAACAAACCAACTTTGCCGATATTTACAAATGGCTGTTTATCTAACTTCTCACTGTCTTCTATTTGTTTTTGTTATTGTAATGCTATTTATCTACCCTTCCTTATCTGCCCAAGCATTGAAGCGCAATGACATAAATCGGCAACAACATTAGAGGTATGCCACCGCTCCGTCATGGTATTGGTGAGCGACAGTGGGCCGCGCGCGGTGTTAACACGCCCCAGCCCGTAACATCCTGTGATTCCTCAGAAATCCAGGTTTTACTATCTGATCTCCAACACCGCTAAATTCGCAACCGCTCGCCGGTACGATCCTTGGCCTGTGCGTACGATCACTTGCCTTACTCGTCCGTCAGGTCCTGGTATCACGTCTTCCACAATTCCTCGAATCCAATTCTTTCGGTGCTTCCCATCCACTAGAAAAACTAGATCATTCAGTTGTATCGGCTCCTTGTCTTCGAACCACTTGGTACGCCTGTTGATCAACGGCAAGTACTCTTTCAACCATCTCTCCCACATCTGGTTCGCTAGTTGTTGGGAACGCTTGTATGAATCACGTAAAGACGATGCCGTGTTCACTGTCTCGTCTACTATCGTGTCAGCGCTGGTAACCGACCCACGAAGGAAGTGGTTCGGTGTGATCGCTTCTCCATAAGTCGGTTCTTGTGGCATATATGTCAACGGTCGTGCATTGATCATATCTTCCGCTTCAACAATGGTGGTTATCAGTACTTCATCTGACAATGTCCGCCCATCATCCAATGCCTTCATCGCCTCCTTTACGGACCTCACCATCCGCTCCCAGATGCCGCCCATGTGCGGCGAAGCAGGCGGGTTGAAATGCCATGCTGTCGCAGCGGTCACGACTCTATCAGAACACTCTCCGTGGATTCTTCGCATTTCATTGTTGGCTCCTTTAAAACACGTTGCGTTGTCCGAATAGATTTCACTTGGAACACCTCGCCGACAGCTGAATCTACGGATGGCCATAAGGCAGGATTGCGTTGACAAGCTTGCGACAATTTCCAGGTGTACAGCGCGTATGGCCAGACATGTAAAAACTGCAACCCACCTTTTCTCCTTTCTGCGTCCAACCGTTACTTCAATTGGGCCCAGGTAGTCAACGCCCACCGAGTGGAAAGGTCGGACGTAGGCCGTCATTCGTGCAGCTGGAAGTGGAGCCATCAACGGGGGCTGTGGACGACACCTATACACCTTGCACCAGACGCATTCATTTACAACTTGGCGTACCGCAGTGCGAATATTTGGAATCCAAAATCTCTGGCGAAGCTCGTTCGTTACTGTCTCCCGATTTGCGTGTGCGAACTTCTCATGGTAGAACTGGATCACTTTTGCTGTCGTCGCATGTTTCCGAGGTAGGATGATCGGAAACTTTTTGTCGAAAGGCATTTCCTCAGACATTTCCATTCTGCCTCCCATTCGAAGAACTCCGTCATCATCTAGCACCGGCGACAATTTATAAAGACAACTCGTCTTCTTCACCGAATCCAAAATGCCACCGGATTTTTTGTTCAGATTTTTTGATAGAAGACTTATCTCATCTGGAAACCTATCGTGTTGTGCTTGCTTCCACAGTAGGACCTCTGCTTTTTGAAGCTCCTCCTTCTCCAATGAACGTTGGGTTGACGGCAACTGCGCAAGGATCATACGCTGTTGATTTTTCGAAGCTCGCACGGTGACCAATTGTTGGGAAGCTACTTTGCGTTTGCAGTTTTCGATAAATCTAATTACGTATGCTGTCACTCTCTGCAGTGTTGTCCAACGAGAGCATCGGTCGACATCGACTACACAGTGAAAGGACACAAACCCCTTAGCTTCTTCGCTCGTCTTCTCTATCGGTACATCGAGGGTTGGCCATTGGTCCTCTGGCTCGTAAAGGAACGGTGCACCTCTGAACCATTCGCTCTCACTATTCAATGTTCCATGTTGCCACTTTGTCAGCACGTCCGCCAGGTTCTGCTTGGTGGGAACCCATCGCCAGTCCGATGCTCGTGTCAACTCCAATATTTCTCCAATTCGGAATGCAACAAACTGTTTGTATTGATGTTGGTCAGCTCGGATCCAGCTCCACACCGTCCGTGAATCTGTCCACAGCACACACCGGCTTATTTTTAGCGAATGTGTATCTGTCATTGTCCTACTCATACGAGCTCCAAGAACCGCTGCCATTAGTTCCAAACGTGGAATAGACTGCTTCTTCAACGGTGCTACTTTTGATCGAGACATGGCCAGAGAACACCTAATAACTCCTCCGATGTTTACTCTAAGGAATGCGACACACCCATACGCATGTTCGCTGGCATCCGTGAAAATATGTACTTCAACCGATTCAGCTTCCGAGTACGAGTGGCGTCCAAGATAACATCTGGGTATACGGATGTTTTCTACCTCCGGCAGAAGACCAATCCAACGCTTCCACATTTCCCAACATTCGTCGTCGATAGCTTCGTCCCATTCGCATCCACTACGCCATAACTGCTGAACGATGATCCTTCCATGAATCGTAAATGGCGCCAACAGACCCAGCGGGTCAAAAAAACCCATGACGCAGCTAAGCACCGCACGTTTTGTCGGTCGCTTTTCACCGCTGAAGTATGGTAGATGTTGTTCTCGGGATTTTGTGGAGAAAGAAAACTCATCGCTTTGAGGGTTCCAAATCATTCCGAGCACTCGCTCCTGTATAGAGCCTTTATCTTCAGCGAAGTGGACTGTTGAAACCTGTTGCTGTTCACCTAGACTTTGGAGCACTTCCGGTGAGTTGGAAACCCAGTTTCTGATTTCAAATCCACCTTTTTGGTGGACAAACTTCACTTCTTTCGCACGACTGATTGCTTCCTCGATAGTGTCGACACTGTCGAAATAGTCGTCCACGTAATGACGCTTAACGATTGCCGCCGCTGCTTCCGGGAACTGTTCAGCGTATTCTTCCGCATTGCAGTTCTTTACATACTGCGCCGAACAAGGAGAACTTGTCGACCCAAATGTAGCGACGTCCATGATGTACACTCGAGGGGTTTCCTGTGGGTCGTCTCGAAAAAGGAATCGCTGAAACTGTTTATCCTCGTCAATAATCTTGATTTGATGATACATCTCCCGCAGATCGCCACCTATAGCCACTCGATGTTCACGGAATCCCACTATCACAGATACCAACGGAACTAACATATCTGGCCCTTTTAATAGCTGACTATTCAAAGACATACCTTGGACGGTAGCGGCAGCATCCCATACCAGACGTATCTTGTCGGGCTTCTTTGGGTTTAGCACAACGTTCAGTGGTAGATACCATACCTTATTGGGGTCCGCAACTGCAAGTTCGTTCGGGGTTGCTAGATGAGCGTAGCCTTTTCTCTGGTATTCCACAATCTGCGTGCGGACATTCTGCTGCAAACTCGAATTCTTCTCCAGCTTTTTCTCCAACTGCTTTAGTCGACGAAGGGCCATCGGGTAGCTGTCCGGAAACGATGGATCATCGGTCTTCCACAATAGACCGGTTTCAAAACGATCTCCGACACGCTTGGTAGTTCGTTCCAAAATTTCACGAGCTCTTTTTTCGTCGGCAGATTCAAGCTGAACAGTCACCACCGACTCTTCTACAGCGTAGTGGTTTTTCAGGAGGTCATGGAGGTCTTCGTTGGTGACGCCTTGATGAACATTCATGTATCCGTTGACTGCCGCTGCAGTCGATGATAGCTTCGGCCCGTACACCGTCCATCCGAGCTGACACCTTACTGCGATCGGTTCAGCGACTGTGCCGATCTTTGCTTCGCGTGGGGCAAAAGAGTGCAGGTTGTTTAACCCGATCAGCATTTCCGGACGTCCACTATAAGAGGAAATCGGCAACCCTCGAAGGTGACGGTACTGTTGACTCAACTCTTTCGCGTCTAGTGTCTGCGCTGGTAACATCAACTTGCTGACAGTATGGACTGCAGTTAGCAACATCTTGTCCTCACCTCCTATAGCCGACACCCATACATTTGTCCTCGTAGAGTTACGCTCTACACGCTCGATGTCGGCCGTCCACTGGATGGTTAATTTTTCATGGACACCGACTACTCCTAAACGATCTGCAAGCCTCCTCTCAACGAGCGTCACCGACGCGCCTTCATCCAAAAAGGCTAGCACCGTGATCGATTTGTTTCCGCAGTGCAGACGGACCGGTATCATCCTGAACATCATCACGCTCTTTGTCCGGATATGAGCGCTGGTACCGACAACACTGTCTATGGGATGCAGGAGGGAATTGTGTGCTTGTCGGCACTCTCCGACGTTGCAGCGTAGTTTGAACTTACATTGTGCCGCGCCATGTTCGTTCAAGCAAACCTGACACAGCTTCCACTGTTCTACTACTTTCAATCGATCCGGATATGCCAAATTCCTGAAATCCTGGCAATACCGTAAACGGTGGTCAGTACGATTGCAGACTCTGCACGGCTTCAAATGTTTCCGTTCTACACCACCGGTTGGCGGCTCGTACGTCTGGCTTTCTACTTCGCTGTGGTTGAACATCGCTCCTTTCGATCTACTGCTTCCGGCACTGGGTCGCCCTTCACCGATGGGCTTGTTCACTGGTTTGTACTCAAAGCTAACATTCGCTTCGCATGCCTCCGACACAATTTCCGACAGAAAGTCTGTAAGGGTCCGGAGCGTAACCTTCTTCTTACCTCGTTTGAAGCGTACCCACTCACGCTTGTCATTGTCCGGCAACTTATCCACTAGATCCTGAACTAGTAAGGGGTTCACCAAGTGTTGCTTTAGATCGGCCGCCTCCAGGTGTTCACACAACTGCTCTACCGCCGTGCCGAATGGTATGAAGCTGGCTAGCTTCCCTGCCTTCGGCGGTTCTAGTCGACGAACCTTTTCCAGGTGGCTTTGCAGTAGTTGTTCTGGTCGACCGTACAGCTGGCGTAACTTGACGATTACTTTCGGAACTGACTTCGGAAGCAGTAGCTGACCTTGGACCATCTCAAGTGCCGGTCCTTTCAAGCACTCCTGCAGTCGCACCAAGTTCTCCACGTCGGTGTAACCGCAGGCTTCATTGGACGCTTGATATGTCCCATAGAAGAGCGGCCATTCTTCGGGTTTCCCGGAAAAGGTGGGTAACTTCTTGCTTATCGCGCTTCTCGCCGCCAGTTGCACCTTGGTAGGCCCAAGTCGAGGCTGCCCCAGCCCGTGTTGGCTCAGATTGTCGATGTTGCGCCTGGCTTTGCCGCTTAACTCGATCCGACTTGCTTTTCCAACCGACGAAACTTTGGATTCTTTACCAGAGGCACTGTCTTCTTCGTCGGAGTCATCGGTATCACTTCCTTCATCGTCGTCATCGGTATCAGTTTCTTCTTCGGATCCTTCGATTCGGGTGTTCTTCAATTTTTCCACATTTTGCTCCGTCAGCTTTCCAACCTCCGGGTTGCGTAACGGTGTTCTATTTGCTCCAGATACTCCTTCACCAACATCGGCATCTTGCTTCAACTTCTGCTTCTCCGAAGAGCATTTCAGCTTGGCCATTTCGTCGTCCAGGCTCTTCATACTTGCTTCGAACGAACGCTGCCTGGCTCGCATACGCTCTAGTTGCATTCTTCGTTCCCGCAGAATCTCTTCCTGCAACTGCTTCTCCCGTTCTTCTTCCTCTTCGCGCATCTGTTTCTCCAGCAACATCCGTCTTCGCTCCAACGACTGCCTAATTTCGTTTTCTTTCCGCTTCAATATCATTTCCGCATCCATTTCCTGCTCCTGACGCTTTTGACCCTCCTCCATCGCCTTTAGCTTTTGCTCCAGAGTGAGTGCCGCGTCGGATTTGACGCTGGAACGGTCCGACTCGTCACCGTTTTTCTTGGCGCGACTCGTCTTTTTCTTCTTCTTGGCTTGTTGACATTTATCGTCTGCGCAGAACCACTTTTTCTCCAACTCTGCTTCGGACGTTATACCGACGCATCGAATATGGAACCACTGCTGACAGCCATCACAACCAATCATCCGCTCGTTTTCAGTGGACACATCATCACATGCTGCGCACGGAGTTTCGGTGAAGTCAAGATCCTTTGCGTTTGGATCGGCCATGGCGCTTCAAGGGTTAATCCGTGCTCAAATATTTTTGAGTTTGTTCGGATTAGAACCAATTTTTGCAGCAACGTTTATTTTGTGGTAGATCAAACTGTAAATATAGTTTTATTAATTATTCATCCACTTTTTCGTTCATCATTTACTCACAATATTTGGTTGCTTCCCTCGCACACTACAACCACTTCCGTAGAGCTAATCCTTCCTTCACTTTCTCTCAAGCTTTTCTTCGAAAATGTTCTCCCTGTGTGTTAAATTTACTGTTAATAATTTTCCTATTTTTGCAAATATTTACTTACAACTACTCCTCAGTGTATTTAATTCCGATTTCTCTACCTCTAGGATACCGTCGAGATGAACCGGCCACTGGATTCGCCAATTTGGGAACCTTCAAAACAGATCGAAACAGCTTAAATAAAGAATAACTATTTACCTTGAACAAATTTCTTTACAATTATCCGAAAGCTTGTCTCCTTTTCCTCATCAAATTCACTAAATTCGCCTCAAATTTCACTACTTTTTCACCTTCTAACTAACAAACCAACTTTGCCGATATTTACAAATGGCTGTTTATCTAACTTCTCACTGTCTTCTATTTGTTTTTGTTATTGTAATGCTATTTATCTACCCTTCCTTATCTGCCCAAGCATTGAAGCGCAATGACATAAATCGGCAACAACATTAGAGGTATGCCACCGCTCCGTCATGGTATTGGTGAGCGACAGTGGGCCGCGCGCGGTGTTAACACACCTCTACATTTCAATGGATTTGGCTAAATATTACGTCCACCAATTTTTGGGATTTCTAGACCCCCCTCCCCCCTCTATCACGCTATTTTCCTATACCTAAGGCACCCTACACACTACTCAAACGGTTTGACTAAAGACACTATATGCAAAGACACGAAATGTTCCAATTGGAATTCCAAATTTGCTGTCAATGTCATTCCAATCGAGCAGGAGACCTGTCAAACGCGCTTTAAAAGCATTGCTCGACAGCATCATCGTCATGACGCGACAATCATCATCAATAGCAACAATCATCAGATTTCGTGTCTTTAGCATACAGTGTCTTTAGGTTTGACCAACATTGACTCCGCCCCCAGGTAGGTGGTTGAGTTGGTGCTGTGTTTGACCGTGTGTGATGCTGCTTGACGAACCGATTTGGCAGTTCGTCGAACCGATTTGACGGTTGACGGTTTGGTCGGCAAAAATCAAACCAGTTTGATTTTACTCAAACCAACGGTGGGCGGAGCCAATGTTTGACGAACCGATCGTACCGTGTGTAGTGTTGTTGCACAAACATAGTGCGATTTCAAATGGGAGATGATGTTGGTGCAACCAAAGTGACATGTTGGTGCAACACGATTTGGCAGTTCGTCATACGGTTGCAGAAACATTCGCTGGTTCGACCAACCTGGGGGCGGTGGCAATGTTAGTCAAACGGTTTGAGTAGTGTGTAGGGTGCCTAATACACGTACTGTCACACTTTTCTAGACCCCCCCCCCCTAGCGCACTGCGTCCGACGTTAGGTTTCACGTATGAATTTTGAGAAAAATCGATTGTCGGGTTTAGGGAATCTTCGGGTTTCAACCGCGACGATAACCATAAATAAGTGGGAAATGCGCAATAAATATTGAGATTTTTGTTTATTTGTAAAACAAATGCATTTCTGGCAGCACGGACACCATTTGAACGAAATGCATCTTGTTTTGATTTTTATTTGCTTCGACGGAGTAGGTGCACGGTAGGCACTGTTTGTGGATTTTAGCTTGTTAGTTGTGCTGTCTTCCTCACTCCTTCGTAAAATTTGAAAACGGGGACCTCATTCAACGTCAAACTTCCCGAGAAAGCAAGACATAGCATAAAAAGGATGCACGGCTATTTTTGTCAGGGGTTTTCCGTGAGAAAGTGAAGGAGGCAAGATTTTTTTTTGGTATTTTACGCCAATGTAGGTAGATGCGAAACTCCGTAGGAAGAAATAGAACGTCCTGATGGCTAGTCAACTCGCGTCAAAGCGAATGGTCCAATGCACGAATTTATTCTGGCCTGCTTACTCTCTCACGAAATTTGACGTTTGAGAGGTGCCGACACCGCTCAAACGTCAAATTTCGTGTGAGAGTAAGCAGGCCAGAATAAATTCGTGCAGTGGACCATGACGATGCGAGGCAGATGACGATTGACGAGTGGCCAGTTGTAAGAAAGAGAAAGAAAGTCTACCACTTCTTTTGTTTCAATGCCCAATATCTCTTCCTGGCTGGCAGCGAAACGAAGGTGAAAATGCACCGAACCTACCTTTGTGATGTTCTGCGCCCAACGGATTTACGTAATAACGCTGGAAAACTGTCTCAGTAACATGAAAAACACAACACACGATAGTAAACACACAGATTCACGGGTCTAAAAGTGAAAAAACTTTCCCTAAATTGCTCTCCTTGCACCGTGTTTAGTGAAGGATAGTAGACAGAGGTAACTTTTCCTGGAGGAAAATTCTCTTGAAAGAGAAAGCGGGAAGGCGATATTAGAATGCGATGGAAGAAAAAGTATTGCCATATGCGCTTTATGATGCATGGGCCAGGGCCATGGGCGAAACACTCACACGGAAAAAATAATGCTTGTGTTTTAAAATTTGGAAACAAAACTGTTCGAATTTATACATTTGCAACGCCTGCTGATGGCATCTCCAGGAGCGTTTGTAAAATGTATGGGAGTTTTAAAATGCAACTGGAACTGCATCTTGACCATCTTCAGCAGGTATTTCAAATGTATAAATTCGAACAGTTTTGTTTCAAAATTTATAACTGGCATACGACCCCGTTCTATTTTTGCACAAATTTGAAACAAGACTTTGACGCGTTCTATTTATGTTGTTGCCATGGTTGCCATGGCAAATCATATGTATGCTCTCTGGGAACATCATTCTACCGAGTCCAACGGGGTTTATGATTTATGAGGTCGTCGACAAATAAATGTACCGATTTCCGTAAGAAGTGTGCAGGATTTAGAACTGCTGCTGAAGACGCCCATGTTTGAGTTCTATTTTTGACAGTTACAAACTTTGTAACCGTTTTAAAAATATAACTAGAACTGAAACGCTCCTGGAGATGAGATGGTCAAGATGCAGTTCCAGATAAATTTTAAAACTCCCATACATTAGATTGAGTTTAAATAAGGGCGAAAGTAACATGAGAGAGTTCTCTTCATCGACTCTCTCTTCTTCAAATTAATGTGACAAGATGCAAGTATTGTTGAATTTTTTGGTCATAAATCGCTAGGTTGCGATGCAATCTAGCGTCTAAGTGTAAAAAAGTTCGATTGAATTTGCATCTTGTCACTTTAATTTGCAGAAGAGAGAGTTGATGAAGAGAACTCTCTCATGTTACTTTCGCCCTTATTTAAACTCAATCTAGAATTTTATAACGCTCCTGGAGATGCCCTTATTATAAATACCCCGGACAGGCATGTGATACGAGTGTGATACACGTACAACGGTACGCAGTGTCAAGAAAATTCTAACAAGACTGACTTGAACGGAGAGAATGATCAGTATGGCACTCATTTCAAGCGCAAGTGTACAGTGATTCCCGTATCACATGTGTGTCAAAAGTATTAAACGACCTTCACAATGATGCTCTGTAAAATAATATATGAAACACACTTTGGAAAGTTTAATGGTTTAATGCTGAACTTTTAAACCAGAAATTCCCGAAATGTTTACAACGAAAACTATTTATCTCCACAAACTTTCTCGAAAATGCATTGGAGGTCCCCTCACTCAAATTAATTTACTGATAGAATCTAAGTGCAGAAAGCACATAGATTACGAACGAGAGAGAAAAAAATCATTGTAAGTGCAACAAATGAAAATTAAAACTTAAAGTATTATATTTAACAAGGCTATTATATATATGAATTCTTTCTATAATATATTTTGAGTGTAGCAACATAAAAAGCAACCCTATCAACATAAATTTCAAACACAAGCATAACAAACATGAAACGAGCATGGCGCGCGTGGACGACACATTTTGTTGTGAACCTTATTTTTCAAACGTGGTGCTCCGTGGACCGAGTAGCTTGCTGTTTTTGAAGGTAAGAAGTTATCCAAACTTCACAAACTTTTTCAATCTCCTTTCATCCCTTTTGTATTTTCTATAGAATTGCAATACAATAACGACCGCTTCTCCACCGTCACCAAGGACGGACTCTCGGACGGATTCGTGAACGATGCGGGAGCTGCCGGATGCCGATACGAGTATGGAGCTTGCAGTGACGACGTTCTATGGACCTAATGTAAAGACAGGTGTTATTATCGTCGCACCACCAAATCGAAATCGTCGCTAGAAGCACATGCGAAGTTGCAGCTGCGAAGTAAATTTGATACTATTTTTTCTGTTGCGCATCATTAAGCTAATTAAGAGCAACAATATGCACTAATCCAAATTGAGTTGCGACATTTCTAAGTAGGGTAAAAATCAATTTTCGCACGTTCGGTCACTTCGTATTTCGACCAAAAGCATAATATTTAATAATGTTAATTAATAAATCAGCTCGGTCGTAGAATATGTGAAATTTGGATTTATTTACTTTTTGAAGCCAGTCCCACGTGTAAACCATATTATTATTCGTCATAATGAAAACTATGCACTGAACGATTGAAAAACAATAGCGTCGCACATAAATTCTATCATGATTGAATCGGCAAAGATTCAATAGCACTGCACATAGTTTCCAAGTGTAAAAGCAACTGGTCACAATCTAAGTGCAGAACTATTGAATTGAATATGTTTTTTATTCTGAGTGCTGACAGTTCGTTTGGCTAAAGTTGTCTTAGCCTCCGCGAGTTTATGGTATCTATAGTGTGAAAATCAATATAGCGCATTTAGTTCACCACTGGACTATCGCACTAGTTTTCACGAGTGCGAAAACGCTAATAAAAGTGCGCGATTGCATCGAATCAACTCGGTGTCTTCAGAGCACTTGTTCACCATAGATTAAAGAAATAGCGCGCCCAAGACATCAACCTGATTTGATGCAATCGCGCACTTTTATTTACGTTTTCGCACTTATGAAGTCGCAGTTCGCAGTCCAGTGGTGAACTAAATGCGGTATATCATCATCAACATTGTTGTCGTTTCGTAAAATGGCTCATAGACCCCTTCCCTCTTTGTCTCGCTACCCTTGACTGGGCAAGCAAAAATAAAAATTTATAAAAAATGGGTTGTTTGGTGTATAAAATATTGCTAAGCCTAATCGAAAGAGCTCATTTTTCTGAGTATAACGTGATTTTATTGGATTCCAATACCTTTGTTTTGATGTTTAAATTACCAGAACAGTTTTAATATTCGTGGATAGAATGACAGCTCAATCGATAAAATGACAGTTCGACACGAACAAAAAAAATTTCCCATATATGGTATACAAACTTTAAATGCATATTAAAAATAGTTCCCAAAAATTATGAAATTTTGGATTTCGACTAATATTTTGGGCAGAACGAGGGACGGAGGATCTGATTATGAAATCTGGAGCTCGATTTGAATAGGTCGTATGTGCTTTTGTCGATTAAAAATTCGAGTTGGATTCGCTTATCATAGCGAAAACCGTTGAAATTGAGCAAAGTTTATACATACAGCAGTATCCTCACAAAACAGGCTTTCTGTTCCATCATTAAAAGTTTGCAAAATTGCCATATTGCTACAATGCCTAAAATAAACTGATCGAATTTTATATCGACAAAAGCACATACGACCTATTCAAATCGAGCTCCAGAAATATTCTGGATACCCCTAAAGAACCCAATTAATTATGGGTATAAAGAGTGTACGAACACTTTCAGTTCCGTGATTTTTGCTTAGGCAGCATCCATTTCCTCCCTTCCCACTCCATAACGCTTTTTTGTATGAAAATCCCTAGAATTTTGTATGGACCCGAACGCTCGGCTGTACTCCCCCTACCCCCTTGAGCGTTACGTAGTTTATGGACGGCATCTTGTTATCCCATGCAGCAAAATGCAGATGTCAGCGATGTGTCATATTTTTTCATAACGCACGAGGTAACGCCTTTTGCGTGACGCGACGGTGTGCGTTCAATCAGTGTTAGTGCGTCGTTAGTTCGATTTCAGTAGTCACACAGAGAAAAAAGTAGGAAACCGACGACGAGGCACCGTCAAAGCAGCGCATCAAAGAAGCTCCGATCCCGCTTTTTACGGTAATAGTTGCAGATTTTTTCGCCCGGCTCCGCAGTCCATAGCATCCGGAGGATTTGACCGATTTTGGATTGAACCATGGTCGCGTCGAAGAAAACATTCACCGTTGGTGATTTGGTCTTTGCCAAAGTGAAAGGTTATCCGCCTTGGCCAGCAAAGGTAAGCCCGCGGGCGGGTGGCAACATGACGGCTTCGGGAGATTATTTTTCCACTAATTTTGAAAACTCATTCTAGATTCTGAAATTTGAGAAAAAGAAGTACAATGTCTACTTTTACGGAACGGGAGAAACGTAAGTAAAAAGAGTGGTTGTCAAAATTCAGGCAAATTTCGACTTCGCTTGCTTTGGTGCGAGTTCGGGAGGAATGTTTGTTGCCGGGGGAAGCGTGCAGAGAAGAAAAAATTAAAGAAAATCTAAGATGGATTCCTTTGGCATAATTTCTTCTGTTTCGACCGAACCAGAACCGGGCAACGAACGCCTTTTACTAATTTTGGATGTTTTTTTCGTAGGGCAAATGTCAAAATGGAAGATGTTTTCGGTTACAGCGACACCAAGAGCAAATATGCCACCGAAAAGATAATGAAACGGAAAGGATTCAAGGAAGCTATCATACAAATTGAGTCGGCTTTGAGTGGCGAAGATCCCAGCCCTATTTTGGTAAGTGCATAGAGGAAGGGCGCAAATTTTCGATTTCAACTAGTTTTTAATCCTCTCAATTAATAATTTCGTACATAATTTGTTCATTTACTTGACGTCAATCAAGAGTAGGCCGATACTATGTTACAATGAATGTTAAAAGGGTATACCTATTTTCTTTCTGTAAACATAATAGTATTTCTGTCTGTAGGGCCCATCTGTATTCACCTACGCATATCAACACCCTTAACAGATAGCTTGCAGATTGCTTTCTGCAGCTTGCACATTTCTGCTTTCTGATGAGAAATGTGCGTGGAGGGTTGCAAATAGGCTGTACATATACTTAAACGTGTGATTTACGCAAAGCAGATATGCTATTTTCAAATGTTAGTCGAGATTTAGAAGTAGGTACAATATAGAAACAGGACAATAACTAGGTATATTATTTATGAGATTTTTTTTCGTTTACGGATAGTATTGAAAGGCTCTGACGAGGTAGTAATTTATTGATAATATACCTAGATATCAAAGCTAAGGATAAAATTATCATAGTCGACTCTCCATGTCTCGATGTTCTAAAACTCGATATCTCTCGCTATATCGATGATTTTATCGGTCCCTTCAATTTTTCGTTTTGACGTGTCGATATTTCCTTATCTCGATGCGATCTTCTCGTTCGTTTTTGTTCTAGACATTATCTCCGTATGTCGATATCTGTTTTAACCAATAAAGGCTTGGGAACAATGTATATAACGTCGATTTCTAACAAGAGCTAGTACAAGAATCAATGAAATAATTTTCACTTTGAAGTTTGGTCTACCAACTATACTTGATTGCAAAATTCTACACCTTGGTAGCATCTCCCTTTTTTTTTCTTTATGGTACTACGTCCTCACTGGGACTTGGCCTGCCTCGCTTCAACTTAGTGTTCTTTGAGCACTTCCACAGTTATTAATTGGGTTTATAAATTAAGAAAAATGTATTGATTTTTTTATTTTATACAAAAGAGCACCTTTTTCTGAACCACCATGATTTTTTTCAGATTTTTAGAACATCATTTTGGTACCTAAAATCGCTTTCGAAGAGATTTTTCGAAATCACCTTTTGACAGCTGGCCAACTGCTTGACAGCTCCGCCCAGTACAAAATGCGACGAGGGGTGATTCGACAAATCGCTCCCATACAAACTTCAAACTGATTTTTAAATAGGTTCCCGGGCACCAAAATTCATGAAAATTTGGATTTCGGTTCAGTTTTGCATGCAGATTCTGATATGGAATTATCTCAACACCGCTAAAGAAGCCAATTGAAGGGCTTTCTTTGCCTGCCATTGCATGCATTTGTATATCCCTTTCGTAACGAACCAGCACAGTTGTGCTGTTGAGCGGTAACAGTTTTGCATATTTTTTTCATCTGTTTAGACTTTGTTTCATGTGATGTAAACTGTTTCTATAATTCAGCCATTACTTATACTTGTTTGTGTGTAAACAAACTTTTGTTTACGTTGCCTGTGAGATTCACCACAACAAGGTAAACAAAAAGTGGACAAAAGTCGTAAAACATGAACAAGTTTCATCTGTCGCATATTTTTTATTTCAGATTTATCTAGGTAGTCAAAGCTAGAATTCGAAAGATAAAGAGTAGTTCTTTCAAATGAGGTAAAATAATTGTTGTTTTGTTGGAAAATCTTGAAATTCTGGAGAGCCACAGTTGAGCCATTTGTATGGAGATTTCACTTTTTTGCGCTCCGTCGTGAAAGGGATATTGTGAGGCAAGTACAACGATAGGGTGGGGCGGGGCAAGATGGGTCGCATAAGGATCGTAAATACAAATCGGATTGGTTTGCATTCGTCCGCTACTCTTTAATGCACTAGTTAGCTATGCTAAAAATCGATAAAAAGTTCATTAAATACAAAATATGATGTTAAACAAGCAGTTTTAAAAAGTGATCGATTTTGTGCCGTGAAAAAAGTGCGGGGCAAGATGGGTCACCTTTTAAGGCTGTGAGCCGTTTCGCTTGTTCGTTTAACTTTTAGTTAAAATTTGACACTTCGATAGTTATTTTGAAAATAACCCTACTCGCGAGCAGGGTTAGTCTTGACAGTTCGATAGTTATTTTTTGTTCGCAATGATTTGGCTGCGTACTGTATTTTGTTCCAAATAACTACTCCTCTGCAAATTTCAAATGGGCCACCGTCGTGGTTATTTTTTAACTTTTCGATGGCAAATAACTATCCAAGTGTCAAATTTTAACTAAAAGTTAAACGAACAAGCGAAATGGTTCACACCCTAGTAATTAACATTTTCTCAACGAAAAACGTCAAAATATAAGATTTGTTCCGCATTCAAATATGCTACATATCCATACTGAGTAAACAAGAGCTACTAGTAAACATTTTATAAATTTATTTGGAATATAAAAAACTTTACGATTTGAGTGGTCCTGAGGCGACTTGAAAATCGATGTTTTTACTAAAAAAATATCATATTTTTATGTTATAATTTTGAGCGTCCATTCCGCTTGATTGGAAGTCATTTATGAGATAGTCTTGTAATAAAAAATAAATAACTTTTGAATGCTCCAAAAATACGTTCAAAATTGAAGGTGACCCATCTTGCCCCGCGGCCGTTTATATGGAGAATATATGGAATGTATCGCATAAGAAAAATGACTAAAAACCATTTTATTTTTTATTTCCAATGAGAGTGAATAATTTTTCAATCAATGCCCCAAACTTTTGTATATTCATGCTGGTCATCTAACAAAATTATTAACATAATCAAAACATGAGTAATGCGCCCGAAAATGGCACTGACCCATCTTGCCCCGCGACCCATCTTGCCGCGCCCCACCCTACATTATGCCCAGGGAGTTGAGAAAATTTTACCGACCGGAACGGGAATCGAACACGCCGTCTCCGGATTGGCGATCCATAGCCTTAACCACTAGGCTAACTGGAGGCCCTCCAGCATCTCCCCTTTTAGGTTAATAACGGATCTACTGCTCAAACCCCCTAAGCACCAGTAAACTGGCATGCTACCGTGATGAACTCTTCAAAGCGAGTCATCGATGTTTGTCGCTGCAGGCTACGCAGCTAACCTTGAGGGTGCGATATGCACTAGCCCATCTCTGAAGCAATACCTTCTTGGTGGTTCCGGAGAGGCGAAGATTTTGGCGACCATAGGAATGTAGGGTATGTGTTCCATCAGTAATCTCATGCTCCCATTGTCATCCTATTCAAAAACAAGCGATTACGGCACCGATTGATTTCGTTCTTTTTGTTTTCATGGGTACTCACTTCTAACAAAAAACACAAAAATAAGAAACAAATTTGCTTAGAACATAAACCACCCTTAAAATTGAAGGTCCAGGATAATAATTTCTATTGCATCTACATGGACATCATTATTTTTTTTAACATGATCAATATTTTTGTAATCTAAAGATACTATATCGCAGATACTAGATGCAGAGTTCAAAACTTAATCATAAGATTTATTTTAGATTTTTCTTAAATTTTGATTTTAAATCTTGAACTTTTTTAATGGAACTGTTGTAGAGAATTACAATTGTTTTTGAAAATGCTAAGGTATAAATGGAAAACTTTAAATAATGTGTCTTGGGTAGGACATAGTCAGTGTGTTGTATCATTACAAAAAAAAAATATTGCCATATTAAAAAAATACCTTATTTTACCGCAGTGTCCCTTTACAATTACAAATGTGTATGATTTTAGAAATTCTGTTAAATCGATCGTCTTCAAGAATTTCATAACATTTTTTCCAGTATTCCATGTTGGACATGTTCTTTAGATAGTATACAATCGATTATTCCAGGTTGCCTAACATTTCTCTTGATGATAAACCAAGGTTTTCTTCGCAGATTTCTTGAAACGTCTTACAAGTAACTTTTCCAAAACAATTCAACCATATCAAGCAGTTTCACCAATAATTTCCTTTTTTTCAATTGATAAAATTGTAAATAATTTCGTAAGACGTTCTTAAAGATTTTACATGCTTTTCGTCAAATACTTTTGGAGTAATTTATTTGGGAATTCCAACTATATTTTACCTACTTGAATCCTCCCATGGATTTCTTCAGGAGTCCCTCTTTCATTAGTATACTGTCAACAGTGAACATTATCAAGGAATCCTTAAATAATTATTCCAGAGATTCCACAAACAGTTTTTACATTCCAGATTACACAAGTTTACAAAATAAAACGAAAGTCGTGAACTTCTGTCAACGACCAAAATTTTTGAAGCACAATTTAGTGCTGATTCCGTAACCGACCTTCAAAAAATTTTAAGTAGAGCAGTTTTTGAGTTTTAGCTCAATATCGAGTTTTGAAACTTTTCACAATATGTAATTTACTAAAATTCAAATAAATATATTACGTTTTGTTCAACCAATTTTAAATCTTTTTCTATAAATTAAAAGCTGAATATAATACCATTCGATCACCTGAGTACAGGTTTTGCGTCAGATTGATGAAATTCAAGATATTGGCGAGTTTCAGGGACGATCTTCTTAAATTTTAGCAAAATTCCCAAAAATTTTTGAAGAAATGTATTTTTTTTTCAATAAGAAAAACCCAACTTAAAAATTCTTTCTCGACGTTTATTTGACATATCATATGTAGGCAAGTTACAGTAAAAAATTAAGCTCAATCGGAGCATTGATTACGGAGAATGAGATGTTTGAAGTGAGCGACTTTGCTAAAAAATAGAACAAAAATCGATTTCAAATCATCAACCTTGTATGGAAAGTCGAAAAAAAATCCGCTCTACTGTAATTTTTTTCCTTCGCGTTTTCGAACTCAGGGCATGATTTTACACCAAAAATTATCATCAGCTTACCGAGTTCAAAAATGCTGTAAACTAGTGTTACCTTTACAAGTTTCTTCAAGAGATTTTTCGAATAAACTCCCAGGGATTGCTCCAGTAGATTCTCGAGAAATCGATTTGAGTTTTTTTTTCAAAAATTTCATTTGGCATTTCTATTAGAAATCTCTACCCTAACTTTGAATAGAGCATATCTAATATGTTTAAAATTCCGGAAATACTTTGTTGAGAAATATATTAAGTTTTTAAGACTAGAGAGGCTTCTTACTAAATGTGGTCTCTATTGGATTTTGTTTATCCACCAAAGATGCTCTAATAGCAGGGCTCATTCGCTTCTAATTGTTAGGCATGATTTAGTTTTCGCTTTGTTCGAGATTTTACTAACGTTTTCAGAATTTTGAATGTTGATAACTTGCACATAAACAAAGAACTTCTGGTACAAAAAATCGCATTCAAGTATTTTTATGTCATTTTGAGCGTTAAACAGTTCAAGCTCAAAGCATAAAATTGAACAGTTATGGTATTATGTTGTTGGGGAATTCAAAAAATGTATAAATGTAAATTTATTAAAGCCGCCATAAATTGTCAACCTCCTAGAACGCGATCAATTGAGCCAAAAGTCTACTTCACTTGGTCTGTTTATGATGAATGATATTTTTTGACATTGTTAGACCTTTGACAATAGTGCGCTTCCAGTAAGGTTAAACTGTTTACAAAATCAGAAAAGTGAGAAAATAGAAAATAGCAATAGGCAAATCTGACGGAAGCTAACGATGCCTCCGCATCTGGTGGCAGGAATGAGAACCCTATAAAAAACGTGACTCCGCCAAAAATTGCCATGGCGCAGCATAGGCAAAGTGCACTTTTTTCATTTTTTCGTATAGAATTTCGCATCGTAGAGAAACAAACGAGCACTTTTTGGAAAGAAAATTTAATTCTCTTTCATATGCGCTTAGATCCGGTAGGTACTTACGAACAATTTATGTGATTAATTTGAGGAGCTCTTGCTATGCCTCCGGCGAGCGATCTTCCGGATTTTTTGTTAGCTGGCCAATCCGGTATCTGTCGGCGTGGGCATCAAGAATGATGATAATGGAAGCCATTACAAATGGAAAATAGCAACTTCTAGAGCAAAAAATGAGTAAAATTTAACGACAAAAAAATCACCTTTTTATGTAAACAAACGATTTTCTTCTTATCTCACCAAGCGCCTCTACAATTGGGGGTAATCTGGATTAGCCTATATCAGTGTTCCGATTTAACCATATAAATCAATTTCTAGAAAACCGGGAAAAAAATTTTAGGTAGCGGGAAATAACCGGGAATTCATTTTACTGAGTTGAGTGGCCACCCTGAAACAGCCCTTCAATCCTTTGTTTTTCGTAGGGTGAAAATGGGAACCACATGCTTACCCTATTTAGTGGGTACGAGGAGAGAGTAGTCCTGGCTTTTACTATTGTATTAGAAGACGGCCTCAGCCCCACACTACCCTATCTTTGATATTAGGGTGTCTGATTATCCCCCTATGGTTTAGAAGGAAAAATAAAACTACGGTGACCGCACGGTTCGCAATGGGCGTTGACCTGACTAACTGCTGCTGCCTTTGTGTTGAACATGAAGATGACCTTTGCTGAAAAGGCTGAACTGCTGTACAGTTTCGGTTGATTGTTGAACAGAGACGGCACATGCAGGATTTCCACCAATTAACATACGATAATGTTGTTCTGGAACATGCATGAGAATACTCAACGGCATTGGTTCCTTTGAAACCACACCTGCATCGTTGGAACGAATCTTTAACTAGTCAATATGAGATCGGAGTACCTTTCGTCGGACGATTTCATGATCCAAGAGGATATTGTAATTCACGTTTTCGATTCTTTCGAGGACAACACACCTGGCATCCACTTGCAGAGATCCTTGCTTGAATACACTTTGGCTTACACAAACGATCCAGCTTCGAAATCACAGTTGAACTTCGGTTTCAGACCGACAGACTGAGAAGTAGGTCGTAGGAGATCCAGAGTAGTCCTCATAGAATGTCCGAGCATTCTTTCATCGGGTGATTCCCCGTTTATAACGGCAGATGGTGTTGATCTTTAGATGTGCAGGAACGTTTGAAGAGTAGTTGAAATCGACGTTTCTCCTCCCCCAATAATGTTCTTCATGGAGCGCTTGAGAGTATCTACAAACCGTTCCGTCTGCCCGTTAGATTGCGGATGATATAGTGCGGTGTGCAAAAGAACGGCTCCTAGTTCTTCGCAAAATGCCCTGAATTCAGCAGTTACGAATTGGCTTCCATTATCTGTTACAATCATCGTTGGTATTCCGAATCGAGCAAAACATTCACGAAGGAAGGAAATTGTTGTTGAGCTTGTTGGTGATCGCGTCTGCAGAATTTCTGGCCATTTGCTATAAGAGTCCACTTCAAACAGGTAATGATATCCTTCCAAGGGACCAGCAAAATCCAGATGAAGCCGTTCCCATGGACCATTTGCTCTCGGCCAGGGTTGAGGTTCCGCTTGAGGTGGGGACTTGGCAGCACTAGCACAGCTTGAACATCGGCGTACGTAGTCAGCAATGTCAATATCGATTCTTGGCCAGAAAACAATCCCTCGGGCAATCGCTTTTGATCTTCGACTGCCAATCGGTTGTATCTGTACAATCCACGATGGGTGTTGATTGTCAGGAGCTTCTTAGAATCATCATCAACCTCCACTTGTAGGTACTAGAGTCCCTATAATTAGAGTCTGGCGGACTGTCACTTTCGACCGGAGCCAATCGAGCATGACGTCATAGTGTTACTTCGTAGAGGAGGGGGGGACTGTGCTTTCGCACTCTCGCTCATCTGTCAGCCATCACACTCGGCATATCTCTAGGGGGCCAACTCGACTAACTGTTGGTCGGCCCGCCATTTCCTTTGGAGGTGGAGCACGATTGTGGATACCGTGTTCGACACGACATTCCACTCGTCCACCCCCGAACACATCCTCTCAATAATGTTATCGGGAGTAGTATCCCTGCCGCATACCTCTAACATGCTCGACCTCTGCTCCGCAAAACGCGGGCACTCGAAGAGTACATGTTCCGCCGTTTCCGCCCTGTTTGCACACTCCGGGCATGTGGGTGAGTTTGCATGCCCGAACCTGTGCAGGTACCACCTAAAGCACCCATGGCCCGACAGGAATTGTGTCAGGTGAAAGTTCACTTCGCCATGGGGTCTACACGTCCACCGGGACACGCTCGGTATGAGCCTGTGTGTCCACCTACCCTTTGTTGAAGAGTCCCAGACTCTTTGCCATTTCACCATAGACGAAGTTCTGGCGTTTCGTCGCGCACCTCTCGTACCACTTTCATCGTAGCACTCAACATCCTCGGCCAACACCAGTGCTATCGGCATCCTGCCCGCTAGCACGCATACCGCGTCTTTCGAGACAGTCCGGTATGCACTGGCCACCCTGAGGCACATCAGCCTATGTACACTCTCTAGTCGGTCAACATTCCTCTGCAGCTTGAGCGCGTTCGACCATGCGGCGGCGCCATACCGTAGTATGGACACCGCGACTGACGCGAGCAGCTTCCGCTTACTCGAGACAACTGCCGAACTGTTTGACATCATCCTACACAATGCCATAACCGCTACACTCGCCCTCTTACAAGCATACTCGACATGACTACTGAAGCTCAACTTGTCGTCGACCATGACTCCAAGGAGCTTCAGTGAGCGACAGGACTCGATCGAGCACCCGCCCGTGGTGACCACTGCCTGCTGTGCAGACTGGCGGTTGTTCACCACCACCACCTCTGTCTTGTGGTGTGCGAGTGTCAGTTGCCTCGACCTCATCCAGCCCTCCACTATGTCAATCGCATGCGCTGCCGTCAATTCCACCTCTTCGAGCGACTCACCGTATACCACCAGGGTAATGTCGTCGGCGAAGCCAACCAACTTTACTCCCGGTGGTAGTGCTAGCCTCTGTACTCCATCATATGCCGCGTTCCACAGTACCGGACCCAAGATGGATCCTTGCGGTACACCTGCAGTGACGTTGTACTGTTTTTGGCCTTCCTCGGTGTCGTAAATCAGCACCCTGTTCTGGAAGTAACTACCCAGAATACGCCTTAGGCCAGCCGGGACACCTAAGCGAGATATGGCGCTCTCAATGGCGGCCCAGCTTACACTATTGAAGGCGTTTCTAACGTCTAGCGTTACGATCGCGCAGTACCGTATGCCTCTCCTCTTTTTCTGCAGCGCAATTTCGGCCAATCCAGTCACCGACCTAATGGCATCCACTGTCGATCTACCTTTGCGAAACCCGTACTGGCTGTCTGATAGCCCCGCGTTGTCCGACCTCTCGGTATAGACCAATAACCTTGACAGAATGATCCGCTCTAGGAGTTTCCCGGCCGTGTCTAGGAGGCAGATTGGTCTATAAGCCGACGGGTCGCCTGGTGGCTTCCCGTGCTTGGGCAGTAGAACCAACTTTTGCCTTTTCCACCTCTCCGGAAACTCGCCTCTATCCAAGCATCTCTGCATAGCCGATCTGATCATGTCAGGGCTAGCCTCGATGGCCGCTTTGATAGCCACCGTCGGAATGCCATCCGGGCCCGGGGCCTTGTTCAGCTTAAGTGATTTCGCAATTGCGGCTAACTCCTCATTCGTCACTGGGGGAACCTCACTCGGACCAGGATGGTCTTGTGGTGTGGGTGCCCATGGTCTCACCTCGTGGTGCGGGAACAACGTTTCCACGATCCTCTGCAGCATCGCGGGAGAGCGTTCCGGTGGTGCAGATGTGCCTTTCGTTTTGCACATGACTACGCGGTACGCATCACCCCAGGGGGTTGTGTTGGCCGTCTGACAGAGATCGTTGAAGCACGCCCGCTTACGCGCCTTGATCTCTTTGTTCAGTGCCAACTTTGCCGCCCTGTATGCCACCTCTCGCTCCGCTCTCGACTCATCGGTCCGGGCTCTCTGCATCCTTCTCCTTGCCCTGTGGCAAGATGCACGGAGCTCCGCGATTTCTTGACACCACCAGTACACCGGTCTTCGTCCATTCCTGGGTATGGATCGCCTCGGCATTGCCGCATCACACGCTCGTCTCAAGGTACCAACTAGACCGTCGCTAGACAAGTAGTCTGTATTCTGCTCCATGAGCATCCGCTCCACAAATGCCGGCTTATCGAAACTCGAGGTTAGCCATCCTCGGTGAGTGTCGGTTATCCTCGACTGCTGCCGTCTACCGCCCTGTTCGATACTGTATCGAATCGCCAGGTGATCACTATGCGTGTACCCGTTATCAACTCTCCAGTCTGAGCTAGGGTTAAGCCCTGGGCTCCAGAAGGTCACATCAATGATGGACTCCGCACCGTTTCTGCTAAAAGTGCTTACACTGCCGACATTCGCGATCTCAACGTTCAATCCCGCCATAGCTTCGAGTAGAGCCCAACCTCTCTCGTTCGTAGAGCGACTGCCCCACTCGACCGTCCACGCGTTAAAGTCCCCACCGATGACCAAGGGGCTCAGTCCAGCTAAGACGTCATAGTGTCCTCACCGATAAATGCTACACCGTGACGTCCGCCAGACTCTAACTAGACTGACTCTAGTAGGTACGCGTCGGAAAGATCAATGATACTGAAAACACGCTTGGCTGCGAGTTTGGTGAAAATGTCTGACGTAGTTGGTAGAGGGTAGTGGTTTGATTCTAGTACCTCATAGAGTCCGGTGGAATAATCGGCGCATAGGGTCTTGTACCATTTGGGTAGGTGTACCTATTTTGGGCACTTGCCGCTATAACTAAGTCAATTTCAAACGGATTGATTTGAAATTTTGTAGAGTTAGGCACGTACAGTATCTAACTCTATACAAAAACTCAAATCAATCGGTTTGACTTAGTTACAGCGGCAAGTGCCCAAAATAGCTACATCTACAAGACCCTATATGGACCTTTTCGCCAGGCTTCTTTAGGACAACGATCGGGGCTGCCCAATCCGAACAATCGATGGGTGTTATGATGTTCAAGCATTGGAGTCTGTCCAGTTCCTCTTCGACTTTTTGAGTGGCATGGAATGGTACTGGTCGCTTTGGCCGGAAAATTGGCTGCACATTTGGTCTCAGGGTTAGACTGATTTTCGTTTTCGTGCAGTGATCCAATCCGTCCTGGAAAACATCCGGAAACCGCGTAACGAAGTGCTGATTGTCGCGGGGAAACTTCGTCAAATTCACCATTTTGCAATGGGCAGCGAGCGGTTTTGACGACCACAGATCAAATGCATCCATCGTCCATCCAATCTAAACCGATCACGTTGAGACCTTCGACCGAAGTGATGTAGCAATGCTGCTTCAGAGAAACATTGCTGATGCTGACAGTCGTTGCGAATTCTTCAAGATGTTGCAGAGGTTCTCCAGACGCTGTAGTCGCTCCCATTCGAGTGGATTTGGTAGCAGACTTGCCAATCTTCTCCCAGGTTTCTTGTAAAATCAACGTGATATCCGAGCCACAGTCAAGCTGCAACTTTGCTTCGATGCCGTTGAATGAATTGGCCTACGGCTAATTTCATAAATAAAAAAAAAACATTTTTTTTTGTGTTCAGATTATGAAATTTATTAATGAAGAGATCCTATCGTTAGATCTGCATTTTCTTTACATTATTCAATTATTAAGCAACTAGCAACAAAAAAAAAACTGATGTTTTCAAATTCGTATATTTTTGTTTTGTTTTAGTTGACACAAGAACCTTCGACATCTGCCGAGACGGACACTTCCAAGGTTGAAGAATCGATGAATACGACAGAGGCAAGTAAAGTGAAATGTGCCGTATTGCCAATAATCAACCGAACAAATTATAGTGTTGCATGAACGCAAAATCTAAACGAACTTTGGTCTACTATATATTACAGGCAAGTTTCAACGCATCCCGTATATCCGCCAATTCGACGGTCGTTGACACTACCGTAAAAACCGAAAAAGAAGACAGCATCAACGGAGATGAATCGACCAGTAAATCCCTTAAAGAAGATGTGAAAAAGCAAGTCAAGAAGGAAAGCATAGCAAACAGCAGCAGTACCGGCCCTTCTACGCCGGCGGTCGAACCCAAGAAAGCCCCGGCGGTGTCGTCCAGCTCTAGTGTTGTGGTCAAGGAGGAAAAGCCGCCCTCTAGCCCGGTCAAGGAACAAACCGAAGTGGTCAGCCGAAGTGGCCGCAAGATCAAGCCGAAGCGGTTCCTCGATAGCGAGGAAGAAGAGCCAACGCTAGCGTCTCCACCGGCCAAGAAAAGGGCTGTAGCACCGAAAGAGAAAGTTCCAGCTTCTCCAGTAGCGCCAGCTGCGACAACACCCAAGAAGGCGAATCCTTTCGGTAAGTACATAATCGGTGTTGATTGCGGGTCTGGTACGTTTGGCATAAGGCCGTTTGGCATAAGGACATTTGGCATAAAGACGTTTGGCATAAAGGACATTTGGCATAAAGGACGTTTGGCATAAAGGACATTTGGCATAAGGGACGTTTGGCATAAAGGACGTTTGGCATAAAGAATATGTGAAATACATTTTCCCTCTGGAAAAAAAATTAAAGAACAGCCTTCAAGGGAAAGAAGGCAAACTTGTTGTTGGGGCATTATATTGGATCTCTTATTTTCGAAATAACCTTTTGCTTCCATGAATTTGATTTTTTTTTCGGAAGGGGAATGTTCCTTCTTTTGTATATAGGCTGTTCTTCATCGACACAAGCAATTTAGATTCCGGTAATGGTTCTTTCCAGCAAATCATCCTTGTCTGCATATTATATTCATAAAAGTTAATGCATTATAATGTATTATCCTTCTTTTGTATACTTATCCTTCACTTATGTAGTTCACTTTTGATTGAAATCATTTTATGCCAAACGTACTTTATGCCAAATGTCCATTATGCCAAACGTCCTTTATGCCAAATGTCCTTTATGCCAAGTGTCCTTTATGCCAAACGTCCTTATGCCAAATGGCATTATGCCAAACGGCCTTATGCCAAACGTACCAGACCCGTTGATTGCACAGCGCACAGTGGGACGAATTCGATAATTGCGGCAAAATTATATCGTAACATTCCTTCCACAGATAAAATCGAAAGCGAACGCGTCTACTTTTTAAGATTGGAACGTGAACTTTGTGAGTTGAATTGGGAGATCAAGTCTTGCGTGGGGCTGGCCTGTGCGAATCCGGAGAAATGCGTAGAATTGATGGAACAATATCAAAGTAATGGATATAATGTGTAAGCTTTTTCGAGTGTCGTTCTTCATACACTTCCCTTCGTTATTTCAGAACTAAAGGTAACGCCAACGATGCTGAAAAAGAATCCCAACTGTGTGGAAACGATGAAGCGGTTACGGAAATACGTTGGCAACACTAAGGCATGGGACATGTCGGATGAGGAGCGAATTAAGTTCGATTTCTACGCCCAGCAGATCCGGACCAAGGCGGAGCAGATTTACAATCAATTCAAGGTAGGTGTTGCGAAGAAAGCACAGGTTCACACATTTGGTCAATTACCTATTTGGATCTCGGGGCGAAAACTTTTTTTTTTGTACTAAATGCTTGGTGACATTAGCCGCACGACCATGAAGCCACATCATTCTTACCAGTTGCTTTGGTGGCTTTGAGCTGGTGAATGGCATCCTCAACTTCTCTCAGCATGGGAGTTGGATCATTTTCATTCTCTGCTGTGCTGAGCTAGTCGTTCCTTCCGTTGCTTCGGTCTCTCATGCCTACATACTCCATGCCATTCAGGTGCTCATTGAAGTGTTGCTTCCACCTTTCAATCACTTCAAGTCCGTCCGTCAGGAGGCTCCAAATCTTTATCCCTGCAGATTTCGGCCTCGCATTTCCTCGCACTACATATCTTCCAGGCTACGTTGTTCTTTTTGCAGAAAGAGGCGGGTCTGCAGTTGTTGCTTTTGTTTGTAACGTTCCACGTTCTGCCGTATCCCCTGCTGCAGCATTACCGCATTCTTATGCTCCAAAATATCTCGTAGAACCTTACGCTCCGTCGACTCCGTTTAGCGTACCCGATAGTGCTCTCGGTTGTGTCGTTGATGGCTCCAGCAGTCCTCTAGAGGAGTCACATCGGATCTGGTTTGTATTCTTGTTTTGTTTTTGGTGTTTGTTGGTCAAAGCTGGCTCTTTCTCTTTGTTTCGAACCCGTCGTCTCCGGATTGGCGATCCTAGGCCTTATCCACAAGGTTAACTGGAGACCCCACAGCTGGCTCGCATGGTCTGGCTTACTTACCATACCGGTCAGACTAAGGCCTGAGTGTCCTGCCGTAGGAGTCGTCTCCAGTCTACTCGGTCCATAGCTGTGTGTCTCCAGTTCCGCACTCTGCAGAGGGTCCGCAAATCGTCCTCCACTTGATCGACCCACCTAGCTCGCTGCGCACCACGTCTTCTTGTACCGGTCGGATGACTCTCGAGAACCATTTTAGTGGGGTTGCTATCCGACATCCTGATGACGTGACCCACCCCCCGAACCCTCCCTATTTTCGCGAGGTAGACGATGATTGGTTCTCCCAGCAGCTGATGCTGGTTCATTCGTCTTCTCCTCTCCAAGTCCTGTCCTCTAACTGCACTCCATCGTAGATGGTACGCAACTCCTTCCGTTCGATAACTCCAAGGGCGCGTTAAGCATCTGCACGTAGGGTCCATGCTTCTTTCCCATAGAGGAATACCGGTCTAGTTAGCGTGTTGTAGATAGTTAACTTTGTTGGACGGCGAACTTTGTTCTGCGAAGTCCAAAGTAAGCTCGATTTCCTTTCACAATGTGTCTCTGAATTTCTCTGCTGATGTCGTTGTCGGTGGTCACCAATGAGCCCAACTAAACGAATTCTTCAACCGCCTCGATTTCATCACCGTCGAAAGAAATTCGGGGTGGCGGGCGCGGTGATTCTTTGCTGGAGCCCTTTGCCATCTTGTACTTTGCCTTCGACACATTAATAACTATTCCGATTCGGCTTTATTCTTTAGTCGGATGTACGTTTCCGCCATCGTCTCAAATTTCCGAGCTATAATATCAATATCATCAGCGAAACCAAGCAGCCGAACGGACTTCGTGAAAATCGTTCCACTCGTGTTTATCCCCGCTCCCCCTATTACACTTTCTAAAGCGACGTTAAACAGCAGGCACGAAAGACCATCACCTTGCCGTAAACCTCTGCGAGATTCGAAGGAACTTGAGAGTGTCCCTGATACTCGAACTACGCACATCACTCGATCCATCATCGCCTTGATTAATCGTATCAGAGTTTATCCGGGAATCCGTATTCGTGCATAATCTGCCATAGCGGTTCTCGATCGATTGTATCATACGCCGATATTTGAAACCAATGAACAAGTGATGTGTGGGCACGTTGTATTTGCGGCATTTCTGCAACACATGGCGGATAGCGCGTTCACCCATGAATCCATCCTTTTTGTAGACGGGACACACGATACCTTCGGAGGATCAGGGTGCACCGTTGTGTTTAGAGTCCTTCAGTAGCTGGCACTCGATCGGTGATCAACTGCCCCAAAACTTGGGAACAGACACTGCTGTGAACCACTTCTCATGCAGAACAGATCTTAAGACTTGTATAAGCTAAATCCCCCTCCCCTTTTTGTCAGTCTACGACTAAAGTTTAATCCGGAGGTGCTTACACGGTTTCCCCACAGGCTACTCGAGGCTAAATATTGAAGCAATTTCAACCTTATGTCATTGTAGCCTCTAAATCTTTCCTGAATCTCGAATTCTTCTGTATTTTCAGCTCTCCGTAGGTAACCCTTCCATACAGTAATTGTTTAATCTTTGTTTTTCAGACCATGTTCCCGGTGTCTGAGGGAGCCACTCCATTTTGGGAGATCTTCTGCGAAGAATTAAGCAAATTCGAGCAATCCACAAAGCATCTGAGCCAGGAAGAGCTTTTCCTGCTCGTGGACGAAACAGGTAGATATCTTATAATAACATTCTTGCAGTTGTTGTGTACAGTTTGACTCTAACTATCTTTTTACACAGACATAAAAAACAACACCGACACGTCAGGCGAAAAGAACGGAACCGAGGCGAAAGACGAAGAAATCAAGAATGAGTCAGAAAAGCCGAGCAAAGAGGAGACCACATCCGAAACGGGTAGTAACGAAGCCGTCGCGACATAATCCAAGCAAAAAAAGAAACAGCACTGGTAAGATTTACGAGAAAGTCGCTCAAAAGGGAAGCGATACCCCCCAATTGTAGTTCGGATAATTTGAGAATCATTTAAATATGACACTATTTGATGCGAAAAAACGTGGGATGTGTATGCAGGAATGTGTTAAAAATTATCAACATTTGCTAAATTGTATTACACATGATATGTTTAGTTTTACATACCAATTTTATTTTTGAAAAAATAAATTCGACCATCTATTATTTAAATTTAAATGATCATTTTATCATTAAAATCCTCGCACATTGGTAAAGCAATGTGTACTGAAATGGTTTGACAGTAGTCGCCCACGTTAAAGGCAATAGAAATCGAGGAAATTTAAATAAGTTATTTCTTTGTGTATAAGCTTAAAATAAAGAAAACACTATAGTAAAAAATACAATACTGTATTGGGACTTAACCTACCTATACCGAGAAAGAAATTTTTAATTTTGAACAGTCGACAGAACATTGGTGAATGCGATTAAAAGTAAGGTATCACCATTTGAGGCATCGCAGTTATCGACTTCAATAGTTTTGTAAATGATAATTGAAATTAAATAAAGCTAGTTATCAGTTTACAGATTAATATTAACGTATTTTTTCAGAAAGAAATCCTGACTTCTGTAAAATTTGACGAGTAGAAACAAAGCAATTTGAAGTAAAAACTATCCCAACTGGCTCTGGGTGGCTCCATCTACCCTTCAACTTAGCTAAAAATCTAGAAAAAAATAGTAAATTAGCTCTTGATGTCATCGACCACTCCTCAAAATGTCCAAAATAGACATGTTTTTGAGGGGGTGACCCCAAATTTTTGATCGGGAGTAGGTCTGTACGTCGACGGGTCGCAAGGTGGCCTCCCGAGCGTGGGCAGTAGAGAAACAATCTTTGCCTTTTCCACATCTCCGAAAATTCGCCTATGTCTAGGCACATCTGCATTGCATAGCCAATCTGAACATGCCAGAGCTAGCCTCAATGGCCGCCTTAACGGCTACTGTCGGGATACCATCCGGACCCGGACTTGACAGACTTGTTAGAGTTCCGAAATGGCCGCCACAATGGCCGACTTTGGCACCTATACTCACGATTTCGAAAACACAAATGTCTTCGTATACAAAATCAGCGCACCTGAGCTTCTTATTTTAAGCTTATTAGGGTAAATCGGGGTAATTTGGCCACCTTAAGGACAGACTTGTTAGAATCCCAACATGGCCGCCACAATGGCCGACTTTGGCACCTACTCACGATTTCGAGGGCACAAATCTCTTCGTAAACAAAACCAGCGCACCTGATCTTCTTATTTTAGACTTATTACAAGTGAGCAAGGGCAAGAGCAAGGGCCCATATAGCCGAGGCGGTAAACGCACGGGTATTCAGCATGACCATGCTGAGGGTGACGGGTTCGATTCCCGGTCAGTCCAGGATCTTTTCGTAATGGAAATTTCCTTGACTTCCTTGGGCATAGAGTATCTTCGTGCCTGCCGTGCGTTTGAAGTTTTGATGCACTGTTAAAGCGGGATGTTAAGAAGTTTGTCCTTAAGCAAAAGTCGACTGAAGATGCAGAAAACAACGATGAATCTCTCGCATATCGTATGGTCAGAATGTTTCTGATAATACTATACTGCCCCCACTTGCATAACTGTCCCATATGAATAGGAATCCCAGCAAAGATGGGACTGTTATGCGAGTGAGGGCAGTATACTAGTTGCATAAAAATATCATAGACTAACCGCCCTATTTTCATTGAAGAATTTATATTGCCTAATGCAATACAAACTTAATATGCTTCGCTTGATATTGAATCATATAGTATCAACTTGAAGTAGGGGTAGGCGGGGCATTATGGACACCCGGGGCAGAATGGACACCCTCAATATTTTGAAATATGCGAACTTTTTTGAACTTTTAATGAATGGAGGATATAGTCCATTTGTCTAAAACGTAGTTTCAGGAAAGAAACATTCGAAATTAAAATTATACTTGATTTTACACGAAAAAGTTGCGTCCTCCGTTTTTTGTGCATGGAAATTATAATTTCCACACCATCTAAAATAAGATTTAGTGATTAATTTATTGCAGGTCGATTAAAACCTGATATTTCTAGAACACATGCAATTAGTTTTGCTGTATCTACATGCTTAACATGTTTATATTTTCTTCTTTATTATATCAAAAATCAAGTTTGGAAATATCTTCTGCTGCCGGGGCAAAATGGACACTCACCTTTTTGAAAGAAGCGGCAAGGGAAAAATATAACCTAAATTACAAACTAACCAAATTCTTCGATTTCAGCATATTTTCGGTTAAATGTTCACTATAGTAGACATAGGGTGAAACAAATTGGTCAAAAAACGACAGCAGTGGAAAATAGTAGTTCTGGGTACAGCTGTACATGCCGACAAAAACGAAACTTTATCCAGAACAGCCTGAATTTAAATTAACTGAATAAAAATGATCTACTTCGGCGTATTATTCATCCATAATAGTTGTTTTATAATGAAATGACTTTATAGGTGTACATAATGTACGAAATTCGTAAAAGTCTCATGGTGTCCATATTGCCCCATGGGGGTGTCCATTCTGCCCCGTATGTTTGAAGACGATCATGAAAAACTAACATTTTTCATAACATTTTTTGAAGTGGTTAATTCATTTTTCTTCGTGAGCATTCTTATGCAATAGATGCTAAATAGACTTTAGAAGGATACATGTATCAAAAAACAAAACTTTTTTGACATCTTGCCAGGTAAAGTTGGCAAAAACCTTAGGGTGTCCATATTGCCCCGCCTACCCCTATACAGAAAAGAAACTAATTTGAAAGTTATCTAAGGTATTTTAACAAGAGTAGTCTTATGAGGTGTTTTTGTTCAGCCCTCGTCGGGGTAATTTGGCCATAGATTTTAAATTTTATTTTTCTTATTTACTATGAGACCAAATTACTTAGTTCTAATGTTTCAATCGCTTCAATATCAGGCCAGTATTAGAGCACCTAGATGGATTTTCAAAAATTACTAGATTTTAGGTGATTTTCCAGTGGTGCTCAAATTGCCCCATTGGCCAAATTACCCCGACTACCCCTACTAGTGAGCAACACGGTAAATGCTAGGTATGCTGCGCAATTCAGATCCCATTGTGATCCACTAGCCTCTGCCCAGCAACTCCTATCCCTACCTCCACGCGGTACCGGCCGGAAACTATGAGCAACCTTAGGGAAGATCGAGTAACCAACCCCGGTGGCAACTTAGGCCGTAGGCTGACAGGGAAGGGGGGTTTGCTTCGGTAAACCTGAGCGTCTGTTCTCCAGGAGGTGCGGCTCACAACAGGGTCTGATCCCCGTGTTAGGGGCGGCTGATCTACGCCCGAGTGTCAGGGAAGGACTCTAAGCTCAACTGTGCACTATGGTCCTCCGGAAAGTAGGGGGTTGGTGTCAGGTCCTACGAGCCAGCCGTAAAAAAACCATTGTAACGGAAAATCAGCAACAGAATAATACGAACCGAGACCAATGGCAACGACCCCAGCGAACAAAAAGGACTTGCGATTGGAAACTCGGTACGTGGAACTGCCGATCTCTCAACTTCATTGGGAGCATCCGCATGCTCGCCGATCTACTGAAGGACCGCGGGTTCGGCATCGTAGCGCTGCAGGAGGTGTGTTGGACAGGATCCATGGTACGAACGTTTAGAGGTAATCATACCATCTACCGGAGCTGCGGCAACACACGCGAGCTGGGAACAGCTTTCATCGTGATGGGTGATATGCAGAGGTGCGTGATCGGTTGGTGGCCGATCGACGAAAGAATGTGCAGGTTGAGGATCAAAGCATAATAAGCGTGCACAGCCCACACTCCGGAAGTACTGATGATGACAAGGACGCATGTTACGCGCAGCTCGAACACGAGTACGATCGCTGCCCAAGCCACGACGTCAAGATCATCATATGTGATTTGAACGCTCAGGTAGGCCAGGAGGAGGAATTCAGACCGACGATTGGTAAGTTCAGCGCCCACCAGCAGACGAACGAAAACGGCCTACGACTCATTGATTTCGCCGCCTCCAAAAATATGGCCATACGTAGCACCTTTTTCCAACACAGCCTCCCTTATCGTTACACCTGGAGATCACCACAGCAGACGGAATCTCAAATCGACCACGTTCTGATTGACGGACGGGGCAATTCTCCGACATTATCGACGTCAGGACCTATCGTGGCGCCAACATCAACTCAGACCACTATCTGGTGATGGTCAAACTGCGCCCAAAACTCTCCGTCATCAACAATGTACGATACCGGCGACCGCCACGGTACAACCTAGAGCGACTGAAGCAACCGGATGTCGCCTCAGCATACGCGCAGAATCTCGAGGCCGCGTTGCCAGACGAGGGCGAGCTCGATGAGGCCCCTCTAGAGGACTGCTGGAGTACAGTGAAAGCAGCCATCAACGACGCAGCCGAGAGCACCTTCGGGTACGTGGAACGGAATCAACGGAACGAATGGTTCGACGAAGAGTGCAGAACGGTTTTGGAGGAGAAGAATGCAGCGCGGGCGGTAATGCTGCAGCAAGGGACTCGACAGAACGTGGAACGTTATAAACAGAAGCGGAAACAGCAGACCCGCCTCTTTCGGGAGAAAAAGCGCCGCCTGGAAGAAGCGGAGTGTGAAGAAATGGAACTGCTGTGCCGTTCCCAAGAAACACGAAACTGAATCAAAATATATCTCTATAAATTATAGGTGTCTACTATCTGGAAAAACCTGGAAAACCGGGAATCCTCAGGGAATTTTATTTAACAGGGAAAACCCTGGAATACTCAGGGAATATCTTGAGTACTCAAGGAAATTTTAATCCGATAAAAAAAACATTGGGTCGTATGAATAAATAAAAACCTGGTAGTAAAAATCCATATAGAAATTTCGCTACAAGATTTTTTTTTTCAGAAATTCCGCCAGGGTTCCTTTCTGGAACATCTTTAGAATTACCTCCTGGATTGTCTCTCAGGATTTCTTATGAAATTCCTTCCGCATTTTTGACGCTATTTTTCTTGGTATTCCATTTTGATTTTTTTCCGGAAAGGTATAGGGTGCCTGTACCAATTATGGCACTACCTAAGGAAAACTATTTGTACAAAAATAACGAGAAGACAAACAAATGTCAACAATTGTTAAAAGATAGCTTAGGTTCCATACTTAACAGGAAAAATATAGAAACGGATCCAAAACTTCTTTTAGTACTTATTACAGCGTGTGCCAATGATAGGAACCCTGTTCCAGTTATGGCTACATTTTTTAACTTCGGTTCCTTTTCGCACTATTTGCATGCATTCCTTATGGGATTAGCCATAACTGGTACACTATGGCGATATTAGGTGCAAGGAAGCCGAAATTTTAAGGAAAATGATTTATTTCTACCATAATTTGAGCAAAATGTGGAGTTTAAATGAGTGCAACCATCTTTTGTGAACGTCATCTGTTGTTCACAATTTTTTTCTTGTCGATTTACATCGTTAAAGTGTGAAAATCAACTATGGCGAATAATTGGTACTATAGCCATAATTGGTACACTTACCCTACTTCCGGATTCCTTCCAGGATTCCTGAGTTCCAACCGATTTCTCCTGGAGTTTTTCACGGGGATGCTATTTCTTTCCGGAGTTCCTCCAGTGTTTTACTCAAAGAAATCTTCGTAGGATTTTTACCAGAATTTATCCCGAATACTCTATAAGAATTTCTGTCTGGATAAATCGTGGAATTTCTTTCGGCATTCCTCATGAAAATTTTACACGATTTCTTCCGGTGTTCCTCTTGGGACTTCCCCAGAAGATCTTCCCAGAATTTCTTTCGGAGTTGCTAAAGAAGTTATTCCTGGGGTTTCTACTAAAGTTCCTTCAAGGGTTTCTGAAGGAGTTTTCACGAATTTACTGCAAGATTTCCTCAAGAGTTTTCTTTCATTTTTTCCTGTGATATCTTCAAACAATTGCTTTGGGCTTTCTTCGAGATGTTCTTCCTGGTCTCCTACAGGAATTTCTTAAAAGTTTTCGCGAGGTTGATTTTGATGTTTTACCTGAGACTTCTCTCGGAGTATCTCCTGAAACTTCTCTCAGAAGATTCCTTCCGATGTAAGTAATGAGATGCTTCTCAGAGTTTTTTCTGAATTTACCCTTGACTTTTTCCTAAAGGTCCTATTACACTTGACAAATATTCGGACAAAGATTTTTTTTCCAGAGTGCCTTCTGGGATTTCCACAGGAGTTATTGCTAATATTTCTCATTGAATTCTTCTCTTGCATTCTTTCAGAGCCAGGCTGTTCCTTATATGTAGTTGTACCAGATTTCTGGCAGATTTTTTTTACAGATATTCACCCCCATTCTTGTTTACGATCGATTTTATTTTCGAACGTAAATGGTTTGTATTCCCGTTTACGCCAGCAGAATCAAATGGAATACGGATGCAAACGAATCAAAAACGTTCGAAAGTGGAAACGTCCGTAAACAAGAATGAGGGCGATTCTCTGCATTATTCCCAAATTTCTTCCAGGAATCTTTACCAGAAATTATCCCGAGATTCTGAATACTCCTTTAGGGATTTCTCCGAAAATTTTTGCAGGGATTCTTCTACGGGTTTTCCTCAGAATGTCTCCTAAGATAACTTACGAAATACCTTATAGGAAGTTCCTGGAGAAATATTCGAGGGAATTCAAATAAAATCTTGCGAAAAACTCCGCAAAGTGTTATTGAAGAAATCTCGACAGGAACTTCAGGAGAAACCGGAGATAAAATTAGACATCTCGAAAAAAGTTTGGTAATAGTAATCCCGAGAAGAAATATTAAGGACAACCAAGGAGGAATTCTGAATACCTCATGGAATCATGAAAGTAGCTACGGACGAAGTTCCGCGAGGAAAACAAGAGAAATATCTGAAAACTATCGGTAAAAATCCCGATATAAACTATTGGATAGCTATCCCGGAAAACCACTAAAAAAGACACGGACACTGGCTTCAGCCGTCGCGGTCGGCTGTACCGATTGAACGATATTGTGGATTTACCGGCTACTTGTATTCTACCGACTACTTGAGTAGCCGTTACAAAGTAGCCGTTTTCATATAAAAATCAACTTGATTGTCAAAAAATGAATGTCGCTGAGTAGCTAATGGCAACGAGGAATAGCGCATACAATAAAAATGTTTAAAATCATTTTTAAGTTATTCTTTTTATAAAACGGCTACTTTGGAGGCCATACTGAAGCGACCGGTAGAATACAAGTAGCCGGTAAATCCACAATACTTAACACGGAGTGGCTGGATAAGAAGCTATTCTCGTGAAAAATTTCATCGCTCGGAGTGGGAATCGAACCCTCATCCATCCGGACTCTAACCGCATGGCTACGAGGCTCAACCAATGACAAACTTGAAGAAACTTTGAATAGTTTTGGATGGATCTTCAAGAGGAATCCAGCGAGAATCTCTGGAAATACATTGAAAAACTTTCCTGGCGTAATTGCGGCAGTTTCGAAAGTAATATCGGGACGTACTCAAACAGATATCTCGTGAAAGAATCTTGCGGAAAGCCAGGAAGTTACTTTGTAAGAAGTTCCAGGAATTACGCTCAGAAATCTTGAAAGATTTTTGAAGAGCAGGGGAACTTACGTATTTTTGGCAGTTTTGTTCTCTTTGTCATGGTTTTTTTTTGAAACCTAGGTTTCAGCTGTTGAACTCAGAGTTGGCATCAAACCCTTCCCAACCAAGAAAATTTGGGTTATTTTTTGAATTATAGACTTTCAAAATTTCATCTGAAAAAACCTGGAAAACTCAGGGAATTTCATTTTTAATTATGAGTAGACACCAATACACAGTTCATGGCTGCCGCTCTCCATCCTCGGTCACGCCCAATGCTCGCCAAGTCACGCTCCACCTGGTCCGCCCATCGTGCTCTCTGCGCTCCACGCCTTCTCGTACCAACCGGATCAGTCGCGAACACCAACTTTGCAGGGTTGCTGTCCGGCATTCTTGCAACATTTCCTGCCCACCGACTTTGGTCACCTTCTGGATGCTGGGTTCGCCGTATAGTGCAGCGAGCTCGTTGTTCATCATTCTCCGACAGACACCATTCTCCTGGTCCTTCTCGAGCATGGTCCATGTCTGGTGTACCAGCGTCTTGTACTTAGATGAATCTTTTTAGACCTCTTCCGCTTCTTCCAGGTGGTATTTTTTCCCCGGAAGAGGCGGGTATGCTGCTTCCGCTTCTGTTTGTAACATTCCACGTTCTCACTTCATATTGTGGTGGAGACGCGCGATAAGATTTTCTTTTTAGATTGTTTAAGTGAGGAAAAATGGTCGAGAGTGTCGTGTTGTTCTTTGCTGTGCATGCATCGCTCCTGTATGGAGTGAGTATCGCAGCATAAGCGTCCGCGTTCGCAATTAGGTATCTCGCGCGAAAACGAAAACATTCAGGGTGTCTACTCAATTATGAAAATTAAATTCCCTGATATTTCCAGGATTTTCCAGGTATTTGAAAATAATTCCAGGTTCAAGAAACTCGACTAAACTAAACATGATTTCAGATTTCTAAAAATTCGTGGAAACGCATCTTTTTGGGAAATTTTTGGTTCCAACTTTAATGACATTTAAGGATAACATTCCACCAGCGGAAGCACGAGATGATTTTCTGATGGAATTCTTAAAACGATCCTGGTGACACTTTTGGAAAATTTTCTGCATAATTTGATGAAAATTTTGTTTATGAATTGCTGAAGGAATTTAGCAAGGAAAACAACAAGAAATTACACTATATTTTTATAAAAGTTAAGCTTGGCCGTTCCAGCAGATAATCTACCAAGTAGTTCCTGAGCAAACTTTCTTAAATGTTGTCAGAAACTTAAAAAAATGCAGCTAACGCTTTTGAACAAAACGTCCAAGAAATCCTTCACGCTTCAGTTATTGCGCACGAAGACCTTCGTTGGTTTCGCAAAAGAATCGCTCAAGTATGTATTTTTCAAGAATTTCGCTAGATTCTTCTCTCCAGCGATTTCTCGTTTTATAGAAATTGCTAGCAAAAATGTTAAATATGTTTATAGGTTTTCAGTCAGAAAATGCTTTCAGAGTTTCAAAAAAAAAATGACTTCAAATAATACTGCCAGTTACACTTGAAAATTTAAAAAATGTCCACATAAATTTAACTTCAGGAATTCCTTCAGAATATTTTTATTCTTTCTCCACAACAAATTTCAACGATTATTTTATGTCAAAACAGCGTTTTTACCAAAAGTATATGAATAAATATTGTTACAGGTGGACTATTTTCAAAATAAATATAAAAAATAATGTAAATCAATAGTTTTGGTTGTCAATAGTTTCACTCTTGAAACAAGTAATTGACAATCACAATATACTAATAAGTTGGCAACCGTGTTCTGAAACTATTGCATTATGTCCATCGAAAAAAGTTTCCTTCGAGTTCGTCAAAATTTGTGGAGATCAGAAGCAACTATTGCAAAAAGAGAGTTGAAAATTCTTTCAAACATTGTATAGAATCATTTATGAGTTGATCTTGAAACGTTTCAAAAATGGTCAGAAAAATATTTTAGAATTCTTCCACAAGTCATCTAGTTAATTTCGCTAGAAATACTAACATCAAATCCGCCAAGAGTTCTAATTGATCAATCATATTCTGCGGCAGTTTCAGGGTTTATACAATTTAAGTTACTAAGCCAATATTTACGGCTGCAATAGATTGAAAGATTTGAAAATACCAAATCATAACAATAAAAACATGTCGATTCAGTTTTCCGAAATAGGGGAAATTACCTATTCTCGGCCGTTTTGTTCTCTTCGTCTTTAGGGGTTTTTTGAAACCTATTAAACTCAGAGTTGGTCTCAAATCCTTCCCAACTAAGCTGAAATATATGGCCAAGTTTCAGGCAATTTGGCTGACAAAACCCCTCATGACGAAGAGAACAAACCTGCCGATAATACCCATTGTCACCCTAGGTAAAACATAAAATAGGAGATTGCTGTGGAAAAATACAAGTTAATTACAATAATATTTAACGAAATGAAAGTCAACCGAAACCTTCTGCTGAAGCCTCCAGATACCCAATGCAACTCTTATCAATTTCCCCATGCAACCTCCTGAAAATCCCCCTGAAACCTTCTAAACCTCACTAAATTCCTTCTGGAAACACTCGAAACCCCCTGAAATCATCAAGATGGACAAATATGGAATCGAGAGGCTGGGCATTTAGTAGCGGCGCAGCCAAATTTTTTATTCGCTTTGAAGCATTTCTAACTGATAGTTTGTATTGAAATGATGAATCACAAATTCCCTGATTGTCACCAGAATTCCCTGAGAATTCCAGGATTTTTCCAGGTCGAGTAAAATTCCCTGATAATTCCAGGTTTTTTTTCAGGTAAAAGACACCCTGTCATTAGATGCGCGGGTGTTTAGTATTCTGTTGTAACATGTTGTGAATGTATATTGTTTGGTCTATTGGTGTGTCCTTTGTTGCGTTCAGTTGATTCCTGCGTGGAATGGGCTTAAAGTTTCTACTCCCTGATGGGGTGGAGACGCGCGACAAGAGTTCTTCTATTAGATATGTTTTCGTATAGAAAAGTGTGCGATTGCGCGCGAAAGTTAGTGGTTATTAATCCATTGTCAAATTACATCACCAACCATAGGGGACTCCAAGGTTGACAATGTACCCTACCCCACTAACATAAATCTCTTCCTGAGACAAACGTGGAGATGCAGCGATGCGCGGTCTTTATAACAACGTTTGTCTCACTAACATTCCCTCCCATCATCGATGACCGAAAGGACGTGGCCGGCGCCGTTATTGACCTAACTATAATTGAGAGCTCTCGAACTGTGCACACTGAGAATAGTAAGCTAGTACCAAGCCCTATTCATTGGTTCCTTGTGCAATTTCGATTGCTTTGGTCAATCACGGAGTAGCAACTACGAATTGTGTGGTCATCTATCTCATGCTCATGCTCATTGCTCATGTCTGTAACATTCCACGTTCTACCGGGTTCCTTGCTGCAGCATTAGCGTCCATGCTGCGTTCTTATCCAAAAACGCTCTACACTCCTCATCGAACCATTCGTTTCGTCGACTCTCTTGAAAGGAGTCCTTTCAGATAGATTTGCAGACAGAAACATCGTTCTTTTCTACCTAGGGGAATGTGATATATCTATAAGCAAAAGTACAAGCGATATGGATTTGAACTTTATAGTCTGTATAAAATAATCACTGTTGGATCAAATGAATATTCGTATCGTATTATAAGTTAGTCTTCGTATCACTAGCAGATGAACTACATACTACAAGCGGATAATGCTGTAGCATCTCCCTAAATAATAAAATAACCTATAGATCAGATGTGACCGGTTTCGAAAGGTATCCAAAATAGATAAGGATAGGGATCCAAAGTAAACCCAGTCTCGTCAAGAAAATTTTGCAAAAAGTCTCAATTGCAATCAATCTATGAGCTCTCGTTCGCTTCATTCTTCTCGCCAGTTTCCGTTGTACTGCTGCTGCTGCTGTCGCTTTCGCCGCCTTCCGGTTTAGTGTTGATTCCCAGACCGAGCCATTTGGAGATCATGGCGATACCTTCGTCGGTCGATTCACTCACCGCCGCCAAGATGTCCGCCGTCGATAGGTTGTCCAGGAGAGACAGTGGCGAAGTGATGTTCGCAGCTGCTGGTGGTGCAACCGCTGCTTGCTTCGCTGGTTCCTCGTCGTCTTCTTTTTTCTCATCGGCAGTAAGGGGGGTGCTCTCGGCGCTGAAAGAATCAAGGAGAAGTAACGTTACTCAGTAGTGCCATTTACACCTATCAATAAGTTGATTCAACCAAGAGATTCAATCTTTCCTTCAACTTCATCAAGAAACACAATTTGATGGAAATATTGCTAAATGTATTGCTTGCATTTTTATTGCGGAGAAGATGGATGATAATGTTGAATCTTGATATAAATACTGATCAACCTGCAAAAGCGAGGATTGAGGTTGATGTTCATATCCTCAATATTTCCCCTCCGAAAGATTGATCCAACCACCACTATTGCGAATCTTTTCTGAAATCCGCATACCGGCCAACAACTCGTGCGCCGACAGCCCATGCGCCGGGCTGTGCGCCATACAAAATGTAAATAAACAAGTGTCAAAATGGTTCGCGCCAAGAGCTCTATCTCTCTTAGGGTTCGGTTCCATTTTTGTCTAAAACATTGAACTTCCTTATGTTTGGAAATAATGTACAACAGAGATATTATTGACGGTAACAACGCTTGTACTTCATTAAACCACTGATTAACAGTGATTTGGCTAGTGAAAAACTTGGCGCATAGGCAATCGGCGCGCAAATTGAGCACTGGTGTGCGGATTTGAGTTAATCGTCGCAAAGTGCCCAACACACATTATACCCTGGCGCGCAACATAGAGGTGGAAGAGAAACTTGTCGAAATGCTAAAAATTCTCGAGAAACTCAATATCATCCAATCCATCAAGATCATCCAAGTCCGTCAAACTTTCCCCTCAAGTTGTTTCATTCGATCAATCCAGCAGGGTAAAATACAGTCACTATATACACAGTCTGGCGGACTGTCACTTTCGACCGGAGCCAATCGAGCATGACGTCACGGTGTAGCATTTATCGGTGTGGACACTATGACGTCATGCTCGATTGGCTCCGGTCGAAAGTGACAGTCCGCCAGACTGTGTATATAGTGACTGTAGGGTAAAAGAGTCAGCGGATTGAGCGAAGACCATTCCATCAGTGAGGAAGAGATAGCAATTCACCAACGTTCAGCGCGTGGCTCACGGCGTTCATGGTGGCCAGTTCAATTGAATTTTATGGAATGCTTTGAAAGCAAATTTCTAGAAATAAAGTGTCACGTTTTTGCATTGTAAATATTATAAAGACTTGATCATTGAGAAAGTGCCAATTTCGATGCTTCGCTTGCTTATTCAGTTCCATTAATTATTATGAAAAAAATAATATTTTGATAATTTTGGTCATTTACCAAGCCATATTCGATTTTTTTTGTAAGCATTCATAAACTCTTATTTAGTGGACCCAATATTTCGGATAAATATGATGAATTGGTAAATAGTGGATCTGTTTACCACAGACAAACAGACCTAACACTCTGATGTTTTGCAACGTACACCGATTTAACGGTCTATTTGAAAATTTGATAGTTGGCCAACTGACCACCCGTGGCGCTCGCATCGTTTTTGCTCGAGTTTGACGTTGCCCACTACCGCCACCTAGTTAATGGTCGGCCAAACTCAGTCCTTTTAGCATTGGGCGAACATGTTTCCGTGACTATGATTTGATTCGGAAAATGTTCGAAGTGTTACGTCTGTTTGTCTGTGTATTTACTAATTCATCATGCTATTTTTCCTAATGTCTTGAGAAGGTTTATGTGTCTTAATTTCTAACACAAGTTATGAACTTCTACCGTTGAACCAAAATATTTCATACAAAATGGAGCTTAAACAATAAGTATAACAGTTACGTTCGAACAAGATTTAATATTTGCTAATGTCATAGTGAATATGTAAAGGAGTATAGGTTTGGAAAACAAAGACTGCCATATTGATTTGTTTGTTTCGCTCATTATTGAAAATGTTTGCTTTATCCGTTATTATTGAAACAGGTTTCTCTATAGCTAGATTGATTACTAAACGATAATTAAATTATATGATTTGAGAGTGACTGCGGGTATTTTTGGCAGTTTTTCTATCTTTGCCATAAGTGTTTTTTGTCGTCCAAATTCCTTGAAACCTATTTGTATACAGTTTGATTGGCAAAGATGTGACGTCAACTTTAAGTTTATCAGGCTTTAGATAACACCCCATGACGAAGAGAAAAAGCGGTCGAAAATATACTGAGTTTCCCTATATCGTTCTAGCATTTTATGCTGAAGGCTCTAGAAAATCGCATATGCGCATAAATTAAAGATGTGATATAAAACATCATAAACCAATGTTAAATATTAAACATTATTTCTAAATAATCTAATGAAAATTTATGATACGCAACTTACTTGTGCTTGAAAATGTTTATTTTGCAACGCTTTCTTGTTTCCTTTATTCCACCATTCCATCAATTATTTCTTTCTCAAGGATTATTGATGGAATCACGAGGATCAAACCAAGTATCAATCCAATATCTTCGACATTACCCCTTTGCAGAGAGATGGATCTAGCCGAGGTTCGAGCAGAGAGAAAATCTCCCGGCAGTATGAGAGATGTTAATGCATAAAGAGAAAAAAAAAACAAGTGTCCGTGCATACGTACACAGCTCGCAAAGCAAAGCCTTTTATTGAATCAATGCGTCGTCGTCGGTGGGTGCGGGGTTGGTTTTCAGTCCTACCGATCCCAATGCCAATAATGCGGAAGATAATGTATACACCGCATTTCTGTCAAATTGTATTTTTTTTAAATAAATTTTCTATTCACATTAATTCTTCTTCTAAGCTTGAACATTATTACATATTCAAACACTCCCGATCAAAAGTTTAGGGTCACTCTCTCAAATACATGTCATTTTTTTAGGATCATATCTCCGCCTATTTGCGTCCGATTTCAAAATCCTAGATCTCATTCAAAAGATAATATTGTGCGTTTAGCACTAAATTGATTTCCGAAAAAACTTCATTGACTTCCGCTGCCTTTCCTATGCGTTAAACATATCGTCGGAAGTAGTGCGCTGTACAGTAAATCTGATTTTCTATACAGCGCACTACTTCCGACGTTATGTTTAACGCATAGGAAAGGCAGCGGAAGTCAATGAAGTTTTTTCGGAAATCAATTTAGTGCTAAACGCACAATATGTCAAAGAAACTTTGGATTTAAATGGAAAAAAAAAAACAAAAATGTTTGTATGTAAACTTAAGTTTTCTAAAAAAATGAATAAAAACTTATGGCAGCGTCGCTGGAAATTGGGTCGACATAATTTTATGATGAGAGCGGTAATATAACCTATTTTCTATCAGCTTTCAATCGCTTTTTACCGAACTTAACTAAAAAATCTTGAAAAAAAGTTTTAAGTAAATTAAATCTTGTTGACATTGACCAAAAGTTTGTGGTCACCCCTCAAAATGATGTATCGGCCAAAAGTTTGCGATCACTTTCGTAAAACATAAAAAAGTGATTTGTTGATATCTTTGCCATCTTTCATTCATTTTTAATTCTGCTTGGCTTATTTGAAACATAACAAATGGTACTTACTACATAGACATTGAACCACACATATTTTTTTTAAATTTAGATTCTAAAACATAACGTAAAATTGCCTTATTTTTTGCAATGTGGTGAAATGTGTTAACTTCACATAACATTTTTATATATAAAAATCGTTGAATACGTTAATTTAGTTAATTTTCTTTGAAATGATCCAAAACAAATTGAAATTGAACTAAAGATAACGAAGATATCACCAAATCACTTGTTTTACGACTCCAAACTTTTGGCTGATACATCATATTGAGGAGTGGTGACCCCAAACTTTTGGTCAATAGCATCAAGAGGTAATTTATTTAATAACTTTTTTTCTGGATTTTTTAGCCAAGTTTGGCAAAAAGCAGTTGAAAGCTAATAGAAAATAGGTTATATTATGTACCGCTCTCATCATAAAATTTTGTGGACCCATTTTCCAGCGACACTGCCGTAAGTTCATGTTTATTTATTAGAACATTTGGCAACTTTGGGTTAAGTTTACATTCAAACATTTTTGTGAATGTTTCACCTGAGTCATGTTCAAAGTTACTTTGACTTATTATCTTTTGAATGAGACCTATGGTTTTGAAATCGGGCACAAATTGGCGGAGATATGGGCCTAAAAATGACATGTTTTTGAGAGGGTGACCCTAAACTTTTGATCAGGAGTGTATTGTACATATGTTTTTTTTACGAAAAGTTTTTGGACAGCCCATGGGAAAATTACAAAATTACTACTGAAAGGTGTTTTTATTTGGTGAATTCAATGCAGCTTATATTTACATCTGAAAAACTTCGGTGAAGTCACCAGACAGACAAACAGGCTATCTGTGTTATTTCCAGCAACTGCTGCATTCGGTTGTCCTAGAGTGACACATTTTTTTCTACATTCTAAAAAATCAAAATTTTCAACGTCTGTTATCTGTGATTTTTTTCATAAAATGCTGTGTCTGGTTGTTTAAGGTTGTCACTGGTTTTTATTTCCAGTAACTGCTGCATTCGGTTGCCTAAGAGTGACAGATTTTTTTCTGCGATAAAAGAATCATTTTTTTCAACGTCTGTGATTTTTTTCATCAAATGCTGTGTCTGGTTATCTAAGGTTATCACTGGTTTTGTTTTCTGCATCTGATAGTAAAGAAGAATTGAAGTGTCAAATATTAAAAATAAATCAAAATTTTCAACGTTTGTTGTCTGTGATTTTTTGCATAAAATGCTGTGTCTAGTTGTCTAAGGTTGTCACTGATTTTGTTTTCTGCATCTGCAAAAAAAATTCAACGGCTGTTGTCTGTGATTTTTTTTTTTCATCAAATGCTGTGTCTGGTTATCTAAGAATGTCACTGATTTTATTTTCTGCATCTGATAGTAGAAACGAATTGAAGTGTCAAATATAAAAAAAATCTAAATTTTCAACGTCTGTTGTCTGTGATTTTTTTCATCAAATGCTGTGTCTGGTTGTCTAAGGTTATCGCTGATTTTGTTCTGTGCAAGGAATTGAAATGCCAATTTTTTTTTTGTGAGAATTCCCCCGCGTGCTGCGTCTGCTTGACTAGTCACCGGACAGACAAACAGGGCTATTATATATATGTGTGATGTGTGATGTGTGATGTGTGATTTAAAAAAAAATGGCAACACGGCAGAATGTTCTGCAATAATGATGCTCTCGTTCACGCGCTGCTGCATTGAAAGGTTGATCTGGAGGGGAAATATTGAACCAATCATTTGATCCATGGAATAATTTGACCCATGGTTTGAGCAAACTTCGAGAGGATTGATGTAACAATTTTGAAGGTGGGGAAATATTGTAGATAAAATTGAAGTAAAATGCGCTATGGAGGGGAAATATTGCTGCGTGGTTGATCAAACAGAAGATAGGGGAAAAGTTGAATGATTCATATCAATCTATTTTCGAACAATAGTGCCATTTACACTTATCAATAAGTTGATTCAACCAAGAGGTTCAATCTTTCCTTCAACTTCATCAAGAAACACAATTTGATGGAAATATTGCTAAATGTATTGCTTGCATTTTTATTGCGGAGAAGATGGATGATAATGTTGAATCTTGATATAAATACTGATCAACCTGCAAAAGCGAGGATTGAGGTTGATGTTCATATCCTCAATATTTCCCCTCCGAAAGATTGATCCAACCACCACTATCATCCAGTCCATCAAGATCATTCAAGTCCGTCAAACTTTCCCCTCAAGTTGTTTCATTCGATCAATCCAGCAGGGTAAAAGAGTCAGCAGATTGAGCGAAGACCATTCCATCAGTGAGGAAGAGATAGCAATTCACCAACGTTCTGCGCGTGGTTCACGGCGTTCATGGTGGCCAGTTCAATTGAATTTCATGGAATGCTTTGAAAGCAAATTTCTAGAAATAAAGTGTCACGTTTTTGCATTGTAAATATTATAAAGACTTGATCATTGAGAAAGTGCCAACTTCGATGCTTCGCTTGCTTATTCAGTTCCATTAATTATTATGAAAAAATAATATTTTGATAATTTTGGTAATTTACCAAGCCATATTCGATTTTTTTTGTAAGCATTCATAAACTCTTATTTATTGAACCCAATATTTCGGATAAATATGATGAATTGGTAAATAGTGGATCTATTTACTAATTCATCATGCTATTTTTCCTAATGTCTTGAGAAGTTTTATGTGTCTTAATTTCTAACACAAGTTATGAACTTCTACCGTTGAATCAAAATATTTCATACAAAATGGAGCTTAAACAATAAGTATAACAGTTACGTTCGAACAAGTTTTAATTTTTGCTAATGTCATAGTGAATATGTAAAGGAGTATAGGTTTGGAAAACAAAGACTGATAAGAGAGGTTATTGCCATATTGATTTGTTTGTTTCGCTCATTATTGAAAATGTTTACTTTATCCGTTATTATTAAAATAGGTTTCTCTATAGCTAGATTGATTACTAAACGATAATTAAATTATATGATTTGAGAGTGACTGCGGGTATTTTTGGCAGTTTTTCTCTCTTTGCCATAAGGGTTTTCTGTCGTCCAAATTCCTTGAAACCTATTTGTATACAGTTTGATTGGCAAAGATGTGACGCCAACTTTAAGTTTATCAGGCTTTAGATAACACCCCATGACGAAGAGAAAAAGCTGTCGAAAATATACTGAGTTTCCCTATATCGTTCTAGCATTTTATGCTGAAAGCACTAGAAAATCGCATATGCGCATAAATTAAAGATGTGATATAAAACATCATAAACCAATGTTAAATATTAAACATTATTTCTAAATAATCTAATGAAAATTTACGATACGCAACTTCCTTGTGCTTGAACATGTTTATTTGGCAGCGCTTTCTCGTTTCTGTTATTCCATCATTCCATCAATTATTTCTTTCTCAAGGATTATTGATGGAATCACGAGGATCAAACCAAGTATCAATCCAATATCTTCGACATTACCCCTTTGCCGAGGTTCGAGCAGAGAGAAAATCTCCCAGCAGTATGAGAGAAGTTAATGCATAAAGAGAGAGAAAAAAAACAAGTGTCTGTGCATGCTCAGCAAACGTACACAGCTCGCAAAAAGCCTTTTATTAAATCAATGCGTCGTCGTCGGTGAGTGCGGGGTTGGTTTTCAGTCTTACCGATCCCAATGCCAATAATGCGGAAGATAATGTATACAATGCATTTCTGTCAAAATTGTATTTTTTCAAATCTATTTATTATTCTATTCACATTAATTCTTCTTCTAAGCTTGAACATTATTACATATTCAAACATACACTCCCGATCAAAAGTTTAGGGTCACTCTCTCAAATACATGTCATTTTTTTAGGACCATATCTCCGCCTATTTGCGTCTGATTTCAAAATCCTCCTCATTCAAAAGATAATATGTCAAAGAAACTTTGGATTTAAATGGAAAAAATACAAAAATGTTTGTATGTAAACTTAAGTTTTCTAAAAAAATTAATAAAAACTTATGGCAGCGTCGCTGGAAATTGGGTCGACATAATTTTATGATGAGAGCGGTAATATAACCTATTTTCTATCAGCTTTCAATCGCTTTTAACCGAACTTAGCTAAAAAATCTTGAAAAAAAGTTTTAAGTAAATTAAATCTTGATGTCATTGACCAAAAGTTTGTGGTCACCCCTCAAAATGATGTATCGGCCAAAAGTTTGCGATCACTTTCGTAAAACATAAAAAAGTGATTCGTTCATATCTTTGCCATCTTTCATTCATTTTTAATTCTGCTTGGCTTATTTGAAACATAACAAGTGGTACTTACTACATAGACATTGAACCACACATATTTTTTTAAATTTAGATTCTAAAACATAATGTAAAATTGCCTTATTTTTTGCAATGTGGTGAAATGTGTTAACTTCACATAACATTTTTATATATAAAAATCAATGAATACGTTAATTTAGTTAATTTTCTTTGAAATGATCCAAAACAAATTGAAATTGAACTAAAGATAAACGAAGATATCACCAAATCACTTGTTTTACGACTCCAAACTTTTGGCTGATACATCATATTGAGGAGTGGTGACCCCAAACTTTTGGTCAATAGCATCAAGAGGTAATTTATTTAATAACTTTTTTTTCTAGATTTTTTAGCCAAATTTGGCAAAAAGCAGTTGAAAGCTAATAGAAAATAGGTTATATTATGTACCGCTTTCATCATAAAATTTTGTGGACCCATTTTCCAGCGACACTGCCGTAAGTTCATGTTTATTTATTAGAACATTTGGCAACTTTGGGTTAAGTTTACATGCAAACATTTTTATGAAAGTTTCACCTGAATCATGTTCAAAGTTACTTTCACGGTGCTTCATTTACCGTTATTATAAAAAAAAATAGACCATCAAAACCTGAAACGCCATTCTCTTTCTTCATCATTCCTACACCTCTGGGCAAATTTAAAAAAAAATCGTTAGACGAAATTTTGAGTTACGCCCTTTTAAAGGGCCTAACCCCTAAAAAATCAGAGTTTCTATAGAAAAACATCATATTTCGTAACAGAAGCATGTTTCTGCCATCAAAATTTGAAACGCCAATCTCTTTCTTTATCATTTCTACACCTCTGGACAAATTTTTAAAATAATCGTTAGGCGAACTTTTGAGTTACGCCCTTTTAAAGGGCCTAACCCCTAAAAAATGAGGGTTTCTATAGAAAAACATCATATTTCATAACAGAAGCATGTTTCTGCCAACAAAATATGAAACGCCAGTCTCTTTCTTTATTATTTCTACACCTCTGGACAAATTTTTAAAATAATCGTTAGACGAAATTTTGAGTTACGCCCTTTTAAAGGGCCTAACCCCTAAAAAATCTGAGTTTCTATAGAAAAACATCATATGTCATAACAGAAGCATGTTTGTGCCATCAAAATTTGAAACGCCAATCTCTTTCTTTATCATTCCTACACCTCTGGATAAATTTTTGAAATAATCGTTGGACGAAATTTTGAGTTACGCCCTTTTAAAGGGCCTTACTCCTAAAAAAAATTGGGGTTTCTATAGAATACCATCATATTTCATAACAGAAGTATGCTTCAAAGTCCAAAATAATGAACAGTATCATTAATAATGCTACAATTTGATACTATGCACTAATATTGAATGCATTGTGTATAAAAATTAGCCATAACGCCAGTATAAGTGAAGTATTCTTTAACCTGTAGGATACGGACGTTGTTGGCTTCATTTACTATCATACTTACTTACTTACCGGTCAGGCTAAGGCCGGGGTGGCCTCTGCTGTACATAGTAGCCGCCTCCATTCCACTCGGTCCATGGCTGTTTGTCTCCAGTTCCGCACTCTGCGTAGGGTCCGCAGATCGTCCTCCACTTGGTCGACCCACCTAGCTCGCTGCGCTCCACGTCTTCTTGTACCGGTCGGATGACTCTCGAGAACCATTTTAGTCGGGTTGCTATCCGACATCCTGATGACGTGACCCGCCCACCGTAGCCTCCCGATTTTCGCGGTATGGACGATGGTTGGTTCTCTTAGCAGCTGATGCAGCTCGTGGTTCATTCGCCTTCTCCAAGTCCCGTCTTCCATCTGCACTCCGCCGTAGATGGTACGCAACACCTTCCGTTCGAAAACTCCAAGGGCGCGTTGGTCCTCTGCACGTAGGGTCCATGTTTCGTGCCCATAGAGGACGACCGGTCTAATCAACGTTTTGTAGATGGTTAACTTCGTGTTACGGCGAACTTTATTCGATCGTAGAGTTCTGCGGAGTCCAAAGTAGGCACGATTTCCTGCCACAATGCGCCTCTGAATTTCTCTGCTGGTGTCGTTGTCGTCGGTCACCAGTGAGCCCAAGTACACGAATTCTTCAACCGCCTCGATTTCATCACCGTCGATATGAATTCGGGGTGGCGGGCGCGGTGATTCCTCCCTGGAGCCCTTTGCCATCATGTACTTTGTCTTCGACACATTAATGACTAATCCGATTCGCCTGGCTTCTCTCTTTAGTCGGATGTACGTTTCCGCCATCGTCTCAAATTTACGAGCAATAATATCAATATCATCGGCGAAACCAAGCAGCTGAACGGACTTCGTGAAAATCGTCCCACTCGTGTTTATCCCCGCTCTTCTTATTACACCCTCCAAAGCAATGTTGAACAGCAAGCACGAAAGACCATCTCCTTGCCGTAACCCTCTGCGAGATTCGAAGGGACTCGAGAGTGTCCCTGATACTCGAACTACGCACATTCATTTACTATCATAGCCACACTATATACAATGAAAAACATAAACGACAGTTCATTTACTTTTTCATTTATATAGTTAATGTACACCCATAAACTGAATTTCAAAAATAATGTTGGTCAAATTCTCCAGTTACGTCCATTTGAAGGTCATAAGTACTTATAGTGGGATTATTATAAAACTTAGTTTCATTTGATCACGTTTATTCTTCGGTAACGTAGTTTAGCAGTTAAATATAGAACTATCATTACAATTGATCATCTCAATCCTTAGTTTTGTATGTTTATTAGTTTAAAACAGCATTCACCAAAAAATCTAACGAATGGGATAGGCACATGCCATCACTTGTTTTGTCTTTAAAAAAGCAATACAAAAAACTTACGTCCCACGCTATGAATGGCAGTTGATACAAACATGATTGCTTCCTACATGTTTGAAAATACTTCCCTTATATTAGCGTAATGGCCAATTTGTATACAAACATCAATACAAATAGCCAATATTAGCGCATAGTATCAAATTGTAGCATTATTAATGATACGTTTTATTATTTGGGACTTCGAGGCATGCTTTTGTTATGAAATATGTTTTTCTATAGAAACCCTCATTTTTTAGGGGTTAGGCCCTTTAAAAGGGCGTAACTCAAAAGTTCGCCTAACGATTATTTTAAAAATTTGTCCAGAGGTGTAGAAATGATAAAGAAAGAGATTGGCGTTTCAAATTTTGATGGCAGAAACATGCTTCTGTTACGAAATATGATGTTTTTCTATAGAAACTCTGATTTTTTAGGGGTTAGGCCCTTTAAAAGGGCGTAACTCAAAATTTCGTCTAACGATTTTTTTAAAAATTTGCCCAGAGGTGTAGGAATGATGAAGAAAGAGAATGGCGTTTCAGGTTTTGATGGTCTATTTTTTTGATAATAACGGTAAATGAAGCACCGTGACTTTGACTTATTATCTTTTGAATGAGACCTATGGTTTTGAAATCGGGCGCAAATTGGCGGAGATATGGGCCTAAAAAATGACATGTTTTTGAGGGGGTGACCCCAAACTTTTGATCAGGAGTGTATTGTACATATGTTTTTTTTTTATTACGAAAAGTTTTTGGACAGCCCATGGGAAAATTACAAAATTACTACTGAAAGGTGTTTTTATTCGGTGAATTCAATGCAGCTTATATTTACATCTGAAAAACTTCGGTGAAGTCACCAGACTAACAAACAGGCTATCTGTGTTATTTCCAGCAACTGCTGCATTCGGTTGTCCTAGAGTGACACATTTTTTTTCTACATTCTAAAAAATCAAAATTTTCAACGTCTGTTGTCTGTGATTTTTTTCATAAAATGCTGTGTCTGGTTGTTTAAGGTTGTTACTGGTTTTTATTTCCAGTAACTGCTGCATTCGGTTGCCTAAGAGTGACAGATTTTTTTTTGCGATAAAAGAATCAATTTTTTCAACGTCTATGATTTTTTTCATCAAATGCTGTGTCTGGTTATCTAAGGTTATCACTGGTTTTGTTTTCTGCATCTGATAGTAAAAAAGAATTGAGGTGTCAAATATTTAAAAAGATCAAAATTTTCAACGTCTGTTGTCTGTGATTTTTTCATCAAATGCTGTGTCTGGTTGTCTAAGGTTGTCACTGGTTTTGTTTTCTGCATCTGATAGTAAAAAAGAATAGGGTCCTAAAATAAAAAATATTTCCCCGGTTTTGCTGCATAACACGAAAGAGCATGCTTTTCTGATCTCAATGGTAATTTTTCCGAACTTAAACAATAGCAGAATAGTTAATAAACTTGAAAATAAAATAATGATGAGCAGGTCTTGTTTGACATTCGAGGTCAACCTTGACGTAGCGAAAGTGAAACGGCGGGTTGCAAAAGATACCACATTGGCTCACTTTTGACAATAAATGTTCCTGTTTGACATACACGGTAAACAAAATTTACCCAAAATTTAGTGCTAAACAAGGAGTGTTGCAAAAATTATTAAAAATTTTGAAAATATATTTTATGCAATACAGGGTCATAATTTATATTTTATACTACTCATTTCAGTATCATTATGACCAACTTTTCCGTACCGGTTCATAATGCAACTGAAATGAGTTGCATAATGGAAAATAGTTGCATAATATTCATAATGCAACTCATTTGAGTTGCATTATGAACATTATGCAACTCAAATGAGTTGCATTATGAAAAAAATCATTGCATAAAATTTTGTATGAAACTCGTTGCAAAACTAGATTTTTTCAGCACTCTTCGTATTTATCCAACTCGGCAAGCCCCGTTGGATAAATGTAAGACTCGTGCTGAAAAAATCAACTTTTTGCAACTCATCACATAAATAACTATTATGGGCTTTACCTAATAGGAATACTTAAAAAATGAGTAAACATGTCGTTTTAATCAATGCTTGATCGAATCATGCCGAAATTGAGATAGGCCTTTAGGAGCCTATTGAAGTGTCAAATATTAAAAATAAATCAAAATTTTCAACGTCTGTTATCTGTGATTTTTTGCATAAAATGCTGTGTCTAGTTGTCTAAAGTTGTCACTGATTTTGTTTTCTGCATCTGCAAAAAAAAATTCAACGGCTGTTGTCTGTGATTTTTTTTTTCATCAAATGCTGTGTCTGGTTGTCTAAGGTTGTCGCTGATTTTGTTCTGTGCATCTGATAGTGGAAAGGAATTGAAATGCCATTTTTTTTGTGAGAATTTCCCCGCGTGCTGCGTCTGGTTGGCTAATCACCGAACAGACAAACAGGGCTATTATATATATGTATGATGATTTAAAAAAAATGGCAACACGGAAGAATGTTCACGCGCTGCTGCATTGAAAGGTTGATCTGGAGGGGAAATATTGAACCAATCATTTGATCCATGGAATAATTTGACCCATGGTTTGAGCAATCTTCGAGAGGATTGATGTAACAATTTTGAAGGTGGGGAAATATTGTAGAGAAAATTGAAGTAAAATGCGCTATGGAGGGGAAATATTGCTGCGTGGTTGATCAAACGGAAGATAGGGGAAAAGTTGAATGATTGATATCAATCTATTTTTGAACAATAATATACATTCAATGTTTCCATAAAACGGTCAACTATTGATCAATATATGCATCGTGTGACTGGCGCTAATAATATACATTCAATGTTTCCATAAAACGGTCAACTATTGATCAATATACAGTAGACGTTCGATAAGTGCAACATGTTTACGTTTCACTTACCGAATGAAATTCGATAACTGCAACAACTGACAGACGTCACATTACTGTCAGTTGCTGCAGAATGCAACCAATGTGCATACGAAAAACATCGCATTGCAACAAAAGTGCATGTGAAAAACATCGCATCGCTGTTGACATTTCATTTTGACGGATAGCGGTGCGATAACCGCAAAATTGTTGCACTTAGCGGACTTGCAGTTAAAAAGCATTGCAGTTAAAGCGTTTGCACCGAGCGAACGTCTACTGTATGCATCGTGTGACTGGCGCTAGTGATTTGAGCTTCAATTTTCACAACACTCTTACCTCTCTACTGGTTGCTGTTCTTTGATTTCGTCCTCGGATGATTTGATCAACTCCACGCCTTTGGGTCCCATCCGGAAGCAGCCCAGGGGCAGTTCGATTTGAACCTCTCCCAGTAGCATCGGTTCCAGCTGAAGACAGCCGCGCATACCGTCATCAGTTGGGAGCAGTTCCTTGAAGCGGGCGCACATTTGAGCCAGCCGGGCAAACATGCTCAGACAGGTGGGCGCCGGATCGGGACCTTTGACCCGTTGGCTGTGCAGGACACTATCACCGTAGGAAACATTGAGAGCAATGCCTTCCTCCGCCGAAAAATACTTTAGTCGAACGCAACCTATGAGGGGGGAAATGGGGATTATATGAAGTTGTTTGTTAGGGCGGGATTTGGAATGTTTGTACGACAAACCTGGACCACCAAGATCGATGTAAGTCATATTGAAATCTATGCAGCAAATACACGAAGGACCGTTGCAGAGACAATTGCTGGGGCCGATTTCTTCCTCCTTTGCTTCGGCATCGGTTGTAAGTGAGAGATAATCTGCGAATAAATGGAGAACCGACACGGTATTAATTTATATGGGGGTCAATTAAATTAAAGAGAAAGCATTTATAAATGGGGTACCGTGAGGTGCACATATTTCGCGCACTCAAGATTCCTCAAAGTTTGATAAACGCCAAAATATATCAAGGTAAACTATAAGGTATATCAAATTAAATTAATTGGTTATAGTACTGACACCATAGTTCCCAACAGACGCGCCAATTTGGTCAAATTATTGGGGGGACAAAACCTGGTTTTTTATTTTAACTTATTTAATGTTAGGATTTCTCCAGGAATTTACTACAATGAATTTTGTAGGTTATCTCAGGTAGGAGGTTTTCCGAGAAACACTACTAGAAAAGTACAATACTGAACATTTTTTTTAGTTCTTATTTTTGTGTAGGGTGCGGGCACCGGTTTTGGCCAGTCTAAGGGAAATCATTTTTATAAAAATAACCAATAATCCAATGAAAACTACCAATGTGTCAAATGAAAGGTTTCGATCTACACTTTATTAGAAAAATGCAGAAATCAGGCTAATACTTGATTTTTGTATTAAAAGTGGCACTGGCCAAAATAGAAACCTTGCCGCAGTTTTGGACATATTCTCAGCTTTGGTTTCTATTTTGGCCAATCACGTGTATTTCTTATGGGAGTGGCCAAATTAGAAGCACCCTGGCCAAAATAGATATAGGGTAGAAGCTTCAGTTTTGGCCAGCCCGGAGTTTCGGCCATAGTGCGGTATTCAGCCTGTAACGATTCTAAATTGGCATAAACTTATTTTTTACTAGTGGATTCTAAAAACGGTGGGCTGCAAAACGGTGAGTCGATAAGGAGAGCGTCCAACATAGCTCTGGTCCTCACAAGTTCCTACCTCATGCTTCCACGGGTCAAACGATGACAAAGACCGCCAGCTAAGAGTTGTGTGCTTAGCTGGTAGTGCAGCCTGGGCACTGTTGTCCTTCTGACTTCAGCTAGATTGAGGAGGTACGTCCCGAGCGTCTGTTCACCAAGGAGGTGCGGCTCAAACAGCGTCTGTTCTGGCATCCAGCGGCTGAGTATGAAATGCTGTATTGCGTCAGCTATACCTAAGAAGGCAGCCCCTTCAACGCAATGTAGGCAGCGCGGCCCCGGTAAGGTAGCCTGCTGAAAACCTTCAAACACCCAGAAAAGCAATAGTAGAGTAAACGGATTGATTCAACGGCAACAGACCCGGCAACGAATAAAGGACAACGATTGGAAAGTCGGATCTTGGAACGTGAGAACTTTGAATGAACCCGCACGTGTTGGGCTCCTGGCTCGTGAACTGCAGAATGTCGGCGTTAATGTGGCTGCTATCCAGGAGATACGCTGGCCCAAAACTGGAGAACGCGAATTCCGAGCGGTGGATCCCATCGCCAACACTTCATTCAAGTACCACATCTACTACAGCGGCGGCGATAAGGCAGAACGCGGAGTTGGCTTTATAGTGATCGGGAAGCAGATGAAGCGAGTTATTCGGTGGAAGCCGATAAGCGACCGAATCTGTGTGTTGAGGATGAAGGGCAAGTTCTTCAACTACAGCCTGATCAGCATCTATGCGCCAACGAACGACAAACCCGATGACATGAAGGATGAGTTCTATGAGAGCCTTGATAAGGCCTACGGAGAGTGCCCAAAACAAGATGTCAAAATAGTCATCGGAGATGCAAATGCGCAGATCGGCAGAGAAAGTTTCTTTCGGCCTGTCATTGGAACGGAAAGCCTTCATTCTGTTACCAACGATAATGGTCTGCGCCTTGTGACATTCGCTGCTGCTAGAGGGATGGCAATCAGCAGTACCTACTTCGCACGTAAGAATATCCGAAAACACACCTGGCGACACCCGAGTGGTGACACTTGCTCCCAGATAGACCACGTGCTGGTCGACGGGCGACATTTCTCGGACGTCATAGATGTGAGGTCCTACAGAGGCCCGAACATCGACTCGGATCATTATCTTGTGGCCGCTAAAATTCGGGCGCGATTATCCAGCGTCACGAGTTCAAGAAACAACAGGACGATGCGTTTCAATATCCAGCGCTTGTCAGCCGAAGGGGTACTGTGCAGCATACCATCAGAAGCTAGACGAGAGGATAGGAGAGACCAACGGATCTGGAGATATCAACAGCTTATGGAGAAGTATCCACGAAGCAGTGACAACAACAGCGCAAGAGGTGATTGGTACCGCTCAGCGACGCCAACGTAATGGTTGGTTTGACGAGGACTGCCAACGAGCGACGAACGAAAAGAATGCCGCCAGAAGTCGAATGCTAGTGGCCGGTACCCGGCAGAACAGAGAGCGGTACAGGGTTGCAAGAGCAGAAGAGAAACGAATCCACCGCAGGAAAAAACGGCAACACGAAGAGAGTGTTATTGCTGAAGCGCAGGAAAGTATGGACAGGAACGATATGCGGAGATTTTATGCAACTGTCAATGGCGCGCGGCACAAGACTGCGCCAGTGCCCGCCATGTGCAATGACCGGGAAGGAAATTTGCTGACAGACAAAACAATGGTGGCAGCCAGGTGGAAGGAGCACTTCGAAGATTTGTTGAATGGTAGCAGCGAAGGAGCACCCAGGAACAGGATTAACATAATGGATGACAGTCAAGCAGTGGAACCACCAACACTGGATGAGGTTAAAAAGGCCCTTAAGGAGCTGAAAAACAGCAAGGCTGCTGGGAAGGACGAGATCCCGGTCGAACTTCTTAAGCACGGAAGCGAGCAGCTACATCAATCAATCCATCAGATTATTATAAAGATTTGGGAGGATGAAGAATTGCCCACCAGTTGGTTGGATGGCCTCATATGCCCAATCTACAAGAAAGGGCACAGACTGGAGTGTGCCAATTACAGAGGGATTACCCTTTTAAATTCGGCGTATAAGATACTGTCGCGTGTCCTGTTCAACAGACTGCGACCTCTTGAGGAGTCCTTCGTCGGCGAATACCAGGCTGGTTTTCGTGAGGGCCGATCAACGACGGATCAAATGTTTACCCTGCGGACGATCCTAGATAAATTTCGGGAATATAACTTGCAGACTAGGCCCATATAGCCGAGGCGGTAAACGCACGGGTATTCAGCATGACCATGCTGAGGGTGACGGGTTCGATTCCCGGTCGGTCCAGGATCTTTTCGTAAAGGAAATTTCCTTGACTTCCTTGGGCATAGAGTATCTTCGTGCCTGCCACACGATATACGCATGCAAAATGGTCATTGGCAGAGGAAGCTCTCAGTTAATAACTGTGGAAGTGCTCAAAGAACACTAAGCTGAGAAGCAGGCTTTGTCCCAGTGAGGACGTTACGCCAAGAAGAAGGAGAAGAACTTGCAGACTCACCATCTGTTCATTGATTTTAAATCAGCGTACGATTCAGTGAAAAGAAATGAGCTTTGGCAGATAATGTCAGAACATGGTTTTCCGGCGAAACTAATTAGGCTGATACGCGCAACGCTGGATGGATCAAAATCAAGTATTCGGATCGCGGACGAAGTGTCTACGTCGTTTGTGACCTTGGATGGATTGAAGCAGGGGGATGCTCTTTCAAATTTATTGTTCAACATTGCACTCGAAGGAGCGATTAGGAGGTCAGGCGTGCAGAGGAATGGCTCTATCATCACACGGTCGCACATGCTCCTCGGTTTTGCGGACGATATTGATCTCATCGGCATCGATCGTAGGGCAGTGGAGGAAGCTTATGCTCCTCTGAAGAGAGAGACAGCGAGGATAGGCTTGACGATTAACTCTACCAAGACGAAGTACATGATAGCGGGTAGAGACAGAAGCAGGCCTAGTGGTGTTAGTGCTGAGGTAGTGATTGATGGGGAAGTGTTTGAAGTTGTTGAAGAATTTGTTTATCTTGGAACACTTGGAACACTTGTGACATGTGACAATGACGTTTCCCGTCAAGTGAAAAGGCGTATTGCAGCTGCAAATAGGGCCTTTTACGGATTGCGTAGCCAGCTTAGGTCCCGTAACTTGCAAACGCAAACAAAATTCGCTCTGTATAAGACGCTGATTCTTCCGGTTGCCCTCTACGGTCACGAAGCGTGGACGTTAAAGGAGGTAGACCGAAAAGCTTTTGGAGTTTTTGAGCGCAAAGTGCTGCGGACAATTCTCGGTGGGAAACAAGAAAATGGAGTGTGGCGCAGACGCATGAATCACGAGTTGTACCAAGTGTACGAAGATGCGAATATTGTGAAACGTATAAAATACGGCAGACTTCAGTGGGCTGGACACGTAGTGCGAATGTCGGAAGAAAGAATAGCGAAAACAATATTCAGCAGAGAGCCCGGTAGAGGTAGGCGACTTCGTGGGCGGCCGCGAACTCGCTGGCTGCACGCGGTTGAAGAAGATCTACGATCCCTACACGTTCGGGGAAACTGGAGGAACATCGCCCAAGACCGACGAAGATGGTGCTCTACTATACGCTCGGCATTGGAGTAAAGTTACTTTGTAGCCAACAAGGTAAGGTAGGTAGGATTCTAATATAATAATATGATTCCAGCTGTTGAATCCATACATTTTGATTGAAAACTGGAAGAAAAAAATAATTTTCCTTAAAAAAACAGCTCCCATATATCTATTTTGGCCAGGGTGCTTCTAATTTGGTCACTCCCATAAGAAATACACGTGATTGGCCAAAATAGAAACCAAAGTTGAGAATATGGCCATAACTGCGGCAAGGCTTCTATTTTGGCCAGTGCCACTTTTAATACAAAAATCAAGTATTAGCCTGATTTCTGCATTTTTCTAATAAAGTGTAGATCGAAACCTATCATTTGATACATTGGTAGTTTTCATTGGATTATTGGTTATTTTTATAAAAATGATTTCGCTTAGACTGGCCAAAACCGGTGCCCGCACCCTATGGGAGCTGATTTTTAAGGAAAATTATTTTTTTCTTCCAGTTTTCAATCAAAATATATGGTTTCAACAGCTGCAATCATATTATTATATTAGAATCTACTAGTAAAAATAAATTTATGCCAATTTAGATCGTTACAGGCTGAATACCGCACTATGGCCAAAACTCCGGGCTGGCCAAAACTGAAGCTTCTACCCTATTTTAACTATTGCTAATTCTCAACTAATTCTACATTTAGTATTGAACATAATAAAGTACGCATTGACCGATTTACATACAAAATGCTTAAGTTTGAGAACGCTCAGATTCTGAAGAGCTCTCGCGAGAACTTTTATAAAATATCCCGGATGAAGCTCCTGTAGAAATCCGGGGAGAAACCCTAGAAAAAAAGACAACATCTGAAGTGTAGTCTAGGAGAAAACAAATATTCCACGAAAATTTCTCTGGGCAAAACGCAGGAGGAAAAATTCAACAAAAAATTCTCTCTAATAAAGACACATAATCTAACCTTAGCTTTGGAAAACTTGTTTTATTCATACCAGTAAAGTTCGTAACTTTTTTTTTATTTGCACGGGATTTCTATGTATTTTTCGGTGATTACTACTGCATGTTCTGGAGACGCATGTCTCAATTTCGTCTAAAGAGTACTGAAACTCGTATAATTAGGTGAGCTTGTTTCTGTATATCGTTATGGTGCCGAAACTTTGGTACATTCTAACGGAAAATTAAAAGCCAATCAACCACATGCTGATGCTACTGCTTTAAATTTAGTTTTATTGACTATTTTGTATAATAATTATGATATTTTAAAACCTTTTTTTAGTAAAATATGTTTAGAGTGTCATGAAAACGTCACTATGATAAACATAATATATGTCCAGTATTCTTTACAAATAATTTCAAAGCAAAAAAAAAACCCAACTACTTTGTTTAAAAAATGTGGTATTCTCCTAGTATTTCGAGTGATATAGAATATGAGTGTAATCAAAACATCACTAGTATTGTTCAAATAAATCCGCTAAACTACTACGATAATTCCAAAGTTAAAAAACTACATGTCATTGCTTTAATATTTGGCTTATTGCCTTTGTTTTTGTAAAAATGCGGTATTTTCGTACATTTTTTTTATAAAACAAAATATTAGTGTAATGTAGACAGGGCCCATATAGCCGAGGCGGTAAACGCACGGGTATTCAGCATGACCATGCTGAGGGTGACGGGTTCGATTCCCGGTCGGTCCAGGATCTTTTCGTAAAGGAAATTTCCTTGGCTTCCTTGGGCATAGAGTATCTTCGTGCCTGCCACACGATATACACATGCAAAATGGTCATTGGCAGAGGAAGCTCTCAGTTAATAACTGTGGAAGTGCTCAAAGAACACTAAGCTGAGAAGCAGGCTTTGTCCCAGTGAGGACGTTACGCCAAGAAGAGGAGAGGATTAGTGTAATGTAAACTTCAGATTGTTATGAAAATCATGTCTAGGACATTCTGTTGGAAATTTACGGCCAAAAACTACATGTTTTGCCTTTAAATTTTGGTTTATTGACTATTTTGTATAAAAATTATGGTATTTTTGTAGTTTTTTGAGTAAAATTAATTAAAATTAATTAAGAGTGTTATAAAAACGTGAATATTGTTCATGAAATATGTCCAGTACTTTTTCACGGATAATTTCAAGGCAAAAAACTACAATGCATTTTAGCCATTTTTATTTGGTACCCACTTTGTGTGAGAAATTTGAGTGTAATCAAAACATCACTACAGGTATTCTTCGATATAACGTACCCTCGATATAGCGAATTCGATATAACGTACATTTTGCTTCGATATAACGTACAACATTGATTTTTTTTATTTTTTCCCAGGAATAACCCTCCGACAGACTACGAAATCACTCAAATCAATGTTTTGTTGCATCTTTGGCCTTTTTACCCAAAATTAGCGCAATTTGGGGAAAAAATTGGTGTACGTTATATCGAAGCAAAATGTACGTTATATCGAAGCACAAAAAACGAAATTAGTTTTTCATGAAAACTCATGTTTTTCATTATTGGTTTTGTGAATTTCACCGAATTCATTAATTGGGGTTAATTTCACGTCGAATACATCAATACTAGCATAAAAAATATTAAATTTTTCTCTGCTTCGATGTAACGTAAACTTCGATATAACGTACAAAGAGAATTATTTTTTGTACGTTATATCGAAGAGTACCTGTATTGTTCTTCAAGTACCGTGGATACACAGTTATGGATCACATACGGTTACGGATCAATTCGATGTTTACGATCGTATGTTGCAGCTTAGCATGGCATGGAGTGGCATAGTATAGTGTTTATGCTATGAAGACTATGCTATGTTATGCCCAAGTTATGCCATGCTGTGCAGTGAGGCGACATTTGACTGTAAACATCGAATTGATCCGTAACCGTGTATGATCCATAACTGTGTATCCACGATATGTCCCCCAAACCGCTAAGAACAATTCGAGGCTAAAAAACTACAAGTTTTCGTTTTAAATTTAGTTTTGTTGACTACTTTGTGTAAAAAATATGGAACTTTCATAGTTTTTCGGGTGAAACAAAATAAGAGTACAGTGCGAGAAATAAGTATAAAGACATAGCCGTTTTCCATACAAAATAATCATGTTTAGAGATCAAAATCTCTTTTTCTAGCGATTCGATTGTTATGGAATTTTGTCTGCAACCTTAAAATAACCAGAATTTTGGCTAGAAATATAAATCATCATCCATGAAAACGTTTATATCGACTTCTCAGATTCAAATAAATATAAAGACACTTATTTCCATATAAAAATGTGTCTTTATATTTATTTGAATCTGAAAAGTCGATATAAACGTTTTCATGGATGATGATTTATATTTCTAGCCAAAATTCTAGTTATTTCAAGGTTGCAGACAAAATTCCATAACAATCGAATCGCTAGAAAAAGAGATTTTAATCCCTAAACCATTATTTTGTATGGAAAACGGCTCTGTCTTTATACAGTGACCCCACAATTTATGAATCGGCAAAAATGACCACAGTTTATGGATCACTCCATTTGATCAACATGGTGATTCATAAATAGTGTACAAAAATTAAGGTGATTCATCGGTGTGGGGTCACTGTACTTATTTCTCGCACTGATAATGAGCATATTTTCATTGTTCATAAAAATGCCCAGTACAATCCTACGAACAGCTTAAGACCAAAAAAAAACTATATTATGTCATCGCTTTGAATTCTGATTGATTGCTTATTTTATGTGAAAAATAGGGTATTTTAGTAGTTTTTTTCAATAAATTAAAATATCAGTGTACTGAAAAATCATTTATTTTGCATAAACATGTTCACTCCGGCTGTACGCATGATTTAGGGTCGAAAAAACCATATGTCATCGCTTTAAATTTTATTTTATTGATCAAAGTGTTTAAAAAATGCGCTCTCTAAAAAGTAGGAAGTGCTTTTTGCTTAATAACTTTGGGTAGACGCATCTATTTTGAAATCTTTAAAATGGACAGTTTTTGAAACCTGTCCGGTTCCATCGCAAAAAAAAAGTTTTGAAATCGGTTGAAAAACGACCGAGAGCTGCCTTGTCAAAGTTGGACTTCCGACTTTTTTTGGACCCTTGGTAGTTCGCGGGAGTTTTCACCCCCTCTGTAGATTGAGTGTTAAACGGAAACAATTTATTTCGAAAGTGAATTCGATCGAAAACAAGAATGAGAGTTAATCATCAATTTATCTATCAAGAGCAGAAAGAAACCCGATTTACGTCCATTTCCATCCAAGAGGTTTTACTCTGGGCTTGGATTAAATCTTCCAGGACGCTTTGATTTTAGGCATGTGGCCGATGTGCTTTGCAGTAATGATTGGAATAGCTGAATGTACAAGCGATGGCAAACAGTTTCGTAAATATCATATCTTCAAGTCATCTGATCTAGTTATACTGATCTTGCAGCTGCATAGTATGTCGGACACTTGCCGAAGTCATTTATGTGCCGGGAAAATATAATTCCAAGTTGGTGAGAATATTACAAACTTAGAGAGGGTAATAGGCCCAGTCAGACCCCTGAATGGTCTTTGTTTCTAAAGAAATTCCTAGAGAAACTCCTAGAGGAATTCCCAGAGGAATTCTAGGAAGAATCCCTGAAGCAATTTCTGAACGAATCTCAGAAGGAATGTTAGGAGAACTTCTGGACAAATTCTGGACAAAATCCCAGGAGGAATTCTTAGAGGAATTCTTGGAGAAATTCCGTGGAACTATCTCTGGAGGAATCCCTGAATGAATTTCAGGAGGAATCTCTAGAGGAATTCTGGGAGAAAAACCTGGAAAAGTTTCTGAAGAAATTCCTAGAGAAACTCCCAGAGGAATTCTAGGAAGAATCCCTGGGGAAATTTCTGAAAAAAATCCTAGATAAATTCCCTAGAGGATTTCCCAGTGGAATTTCTGGAGGAATTCTTGGAGATACTTCTGGAGGAATCATCGGGGGAATTGCTGGAGATTTCACTGGAAGAATCTTAAGAGAAATCCCTGGAGAAATTTCTGAAGGAATCTCTTGTAGAAAAAAAAACTGAATAAACTCCTGGAAGAATTCCTGGAGGCATTCCTGAAAAAAATCCTGAAATAATTTCTGAAGGAATCTATGGAGGATTTCCTGGAGAAATTCTTGGGGTAAATCCTTGCAGAATTATTGATAGAATTCCTGAGAAGTTCCTGGAAAAATTCCTGGATGAAATCATGGAGGAATGCCTGGAGGAATATATGGAATAATTCCTGGATAAATTCTGGGAGAAATTGCTGAGGGAATTTCTGTAGCATTCCTGAAGAAATCCTTGAAGGAATTCTTAGAGGAACCTCGAGAGAAATTCATGCAGAATTATTGGATAAATTCCGGGAGAAATTTTCTGAAGGAACCCCTAGAAGATTTCCTGGAGAAACTGTTGTAGTTATTTCTGAAAGAATTCCTGGGGTAATTCCTGGTGGAATCCTAGAAGATATTCCTGGAGGAGTCCCTGAATGAAATCCTAGAGGAATCCCTATAGAAATCCTTGTAGAAACACTTGCAGGAATGCTTGGAGAAATTCCTGGAGTCATGCATGTAAGAATTCCTGAAGGAATCTCTAGAGAATTTCCTTGCAAAATCTCTAGAGGAATTCCTGGAGGAATCCCTGTAGAAATATTAAGAGGAATCCACGCAAATATCCACAGAGGGGAATCCTGGAAGAATTCCCGGAGGAATTTTTGGAAGAATCCCTGGAATAAATTTCTGATGCAATTCTAGGAGGAGTTTCTGAAGAAATCCCACGAGAAAGTACTGAAGAAATCGAAACTGTGAAGAAACCGTTGGAAGTCCTGAAGGAATCCAGAATCCAGAAGAAGAGTTCTTGGAAGCATTTTTTTTTAATAATCCTGGAAGTTGTTCCTGAAAGGATCACAGAAGGAATTCCCGGGTGAATCCCTGGAGGAATTCTTGGAGGAATTTCTGAAGAAACCCCATGATGAATCCCAGAAGCTATCCCAAGAGGAATACCATAGAGAATCTCAGTAGATATGTCTTAGCGAATTCCTGGAAGAAATTCTCTATGAAAAATCTGAAGAATTACATGTCTGCAGTAATTTCTGGACGAATTAATGAACGAATACCTGGATGGACTCCTAAAGGGTTTTTGTACATTTTTTTAAAGAAATTTCTGGATTTATTTTTGAAAAATCTCTGAAAGAATTTATGGAAGATATTCGTGAACATTCCATACAAGAATGTTTAGAAAGGTACCAGGCATTTCTGGTATAGGTTTAGCTCATGGCCAATGATGCTATTTTGGAAACCAATCCACTAGATGCCAAACTCCCAATACTTTCTAGAATAACCAAAAAGCATAATGACACAAAATAAATATGTTGAATACAATACAACAATATTTTTTATGCAATTCAGTATCATAATTTTAATTTTATTCTAAATAATTTTGGTATCATCATAACCAACTTTTACGCCCTGGTACATTATGCAACTGAAATGAGTTCTATAATGAAAAATGGTTGCCTCATGTTCATAATGAAACTCATTTGAGTTGCATTTTGAACATTATGCAACCCAAATGGGAAGTATAATGAAAAAAAATCATAGCATAACATTTTGTGTGGAACTCGTTGCAAAACTCGATTTTTTCAGCACTCTTCGTATTTATCCAACCCGGCAAGCCTCGTTGGATAAATATACGACTCGTGCTGAAAAAATCAACTTTTTGCAACTCGTTACATAAATAACTATAATAAGTGCAAGAAGGGTTCTGTTAACCACAGGTTGATTATTCTCAAAAAGCAGATAAAATCGGTTCTAAAGCTGACACAAAATCGGGTCAGACTGTTATATCTATTGCGCTTTTACCGTCTTACTTTATGCCATTCTAGGATAACATCTCGATACCACAAACATAAAAAGTTGAATAAAATATAATCGAATACAATAATATTCCTTTTGAATAATACAATATTAAATTATGACGTTTTCGCTTACCTTAAAACTAGATGCAAGTTCATTGATAACACGTACGAAATTCATTTGATCCAACAGCTTGCATAATGTCACACCGATATATCCAAATAAACTGATCAACAACGTTGACCGACGGCTGCTCCTGCTCGTCCCCCATCCTAATCCATCGTAACCTTGCAGAGATAACTCAGCGGCATGATTTTCTTTTTGCCGTTGAAGGACACCATCGCTTCCTTGCTGCTCGACATCGACAGGAAATCCCCGATCGAGTCGCGATCCTCGCCGAAAATGACCTTGAACCGATCGCCTGGCCCCGGGACGGCCGGTTCCAAATTTTGGCTGAGCACCGTAACGACACGATCCTCGGCCGGGAGGAACACGGAACAAGCGCCACTGTTGACGGTCTTGATGAATCCGCTTTGGCCCTCCAGATGTGAGTCGTCGTGGTTCCGGATCTTGACTTCGATGTCCGTGGTGCACCAGTCGCTGTACTGCGAGTCCAAGCTGGCGCCGGGAGTTTGCGGGTTGTACGGGGATTGCGGCGCTCCGGGGGTGGCCGGAGAATATCCGCTCGGCGATGGGGTACCCATGTAGCCCACCTGGTACGGGGAGGGACTTGGACTGGGGCTGGGTTGATAGGGACTGTAGTTTTCTGCGTTGAACATGTTTCCGGGGGTGTTCGGAGCGAAGGGGGTGTTGATCTGATAGCCGGGGGTGCTAGGGTTGTATCCGGGACTCGGTGAGGGTTCTTCCATGTTAAAGTCGAAGTCGTTGGAGCGGGCCGGGGTGTTGGTAACCGCTGGATCCCAGGCGCCATGGCGAGGAGTCATGCTGCCATCGTGAGACGGGGTCATCGAACCATAAGGAGTACGATTGCCAACATCGTAGGATGGGGTCTGTGAGCCATGCAGCGGGGTCTTGGATCCGGAGTAGACCGGAGTTTGAGAGCCGTAGCTGCTGCCGGGGGTGCGACTTGGAGTGCGGATGTAGCTCGACACGGAGCCCTCTTTCGGGGTGGCTCCGACGACCGTGATGTGATTCCGGTCCACGGAGATGGTCTGACAGGAGGAATGCAATTCGACACGAGCGGTGCTCTCGGTGGCGTCCTTGACAATTCCGACGGCCCCTTTGTACGGTCCACCTGTGATTTTGATGGTTTTACCGAGGATTTCTCGATCTCGGTTGACGCGGGCACCTCCCCGACCGCCCCGGCCTCCACCTCCACGTCCTCCACGGCCACCGGACGGATGCATCGGGGAGTGAATGCGAGGAGACATGAATCCAAACTGACCCATTGGCATCAGAACGTTACCCTGGGATTTGTTACCACCGGCCAGCTGGAGATGCCTGGTTTTGCAAACAAAGATTCCACCGTTTTCGGTGTACATCCGCGAGTACAGGAAGGCAAGATTCCTATAAAGATGTTTAATTTCACCATCCCGACCGGCATGGGGTCCTTCCATGACCTTGACAATGTCCTTCCTGCGGATTTGATTCTGATCCGCATCCAGGGCGATGGTGTTGCGGTTCTCTCTGCGCTTTTGCAAGGCGGTCGGCTTACTCTCCAGGACTTTTCCGTGCATGCCTAAAACGTGGAAGTTTTCACGCTCCAAGCGGACAATGACCCCCACCGTTTGGGGATCCAACTGGACCAAATCACCCCACTGGTACTGACCGAGCGAATCGACACCGGTGGCCATATCGGAACAAAGCTGCAAATCTCTCGGCAATACTTCCAGCTCGTGCATAGTCAGATCCGACACCAGGACAATCCGTTGCGGTTCCACGCGGACAATCAAACCTGTTTCTCCTTCGTATCGTCCTGCAAGCACTTTGGCGTGGTCTCCGGTTTTGAAGTATTTCCGCAATTCTGAGGCTTTGAAAATGAGCGGATCTTTGAGGTCCTCGTGTTTCGGCATGACCGTAATCAGGGCTCCATCTATGGCGATGATCTTCGCTTGCAAATTTTCCAGATCACCCACGCAGACCTCGACGTTGTCTCCCATGGAGAAAGTGTGAGCTCCAACCGGGTCTTCCTTGCCGGATACGGCCAGTTCGATGTTGATCTCCTCGGGTTGTTCTTCGAAACGCTCCAATTCGGCCAGGGTTGGTTTAACGCCTTCGGCCAGAATGGCCGACATGGTGAAATTCTTGTACAGGAACCCTTTTCGGGAGTATCTGTTGCCTTCAAAGATCAAGAAGTCACCATCGGAGGTTACTTCTCCGCCGATAGCTCGAATCGCTTCCGGATCAAACGGTTTCGCTGGAGGTCGACGCTTCTTCTTGCGTTTGTTTTCGTCATTTTCAGACTGCGTTGTACGGAGAGCTCCCCGCAGCCGAGTGTAATCAATACGTGGAAGCAACTTCAAGTGGACCTGATTCTGGGCCAAGTCCACGTAGTCTACCTGTGCGATATCGTCCTTGTAGATACCACGCTTCAAACGGACCCATTGCTTCGGTTTGAGTCCAGTTTGTTCCTTGACTACCTTCAGAATGTCCGTCATTTCCTTGATCGGAACCATGTCCTGTTTCCAAATACCCATTCTCAAATTTCCCACATTGGTGATGGCCGCCTTGACGTGGGTCTGTTTGTACGATTCAATGTAGACGTACCCCTTGACTCCCTCCGGGGCCACGACCGACTTAATCATTAGCGGCTCATCCGTGTTGGCATAAGTCAAAAACTTCCTCATAAGCAGCAAAACGGTCGCTTTCTCTTCCCCGATGCGACATTTGACCATCCACAGATTCGGATCCTTAATTCCAGGAAGCAACGTCTGCTGGGTAATTTCATCGGACATTTCCTCACCTCCATCGCCGAAATGCCTCCGGGCAATAGACTCATCTGCATACTTCTTCCGCAAATATTCCTCAATTTCATCCTCCTTCTGGTTATCCCACAGATTTGTTCCTCGCCGTCTGTTTTCAATTTCCCGTGCGGTCTGTCCAAACTCCTCCACTTCGTTGCCCACGATTCCAATCTCCTGCGCTCCCTCTTCCCATTCTTCATCCTCATCCACTTCATCGTCCACCTCGGCCTCATCAATAATAAATCCACCGAATCGCTCCTTCTTTTTCTTCTTTCTACCTCCCCGTCGATCGTCGTCGTCTTCATCATCCTCGTACTCCTCCGAGTCCAAATCCTCTCCCTCCGGTTCCTGCTCGTCCTCTACCTCTTCCTCATCCGAACCACCACTCATCTTGCGTTTCTTCTTCATCCGTATCTGCTCCCCCTCCCCATCCGAACCGGATCCGGACGCAGAACGCGACCGGGACCGAGAAACCGATCTGGAACGCGAGCGCGATCGCGACACTGACCTCGATGCCGAGCGGGACATAGATCGGCTTCGGTTGGAACCACCGCTTTTGCGGGATCGATTCGACACCACACTGTCATTGTCCGAACCGCTGCCACTGTCCGACATTTCGCGCGCACCAAAAATCCACCTTTTTCAATCGGAAAATTTGCACTTTTCTACGCGTTTTCTATCGAATCAGAAAATTTTTCACTCTACTCCAAGAAAAAAAAAAGCCACACCGCCACGAATGAAGAGAAAACTGAAACTGCGACGACGGTGACGGTGACGGTGACAGGCGAATGACGTTTTCAAGCAGCAAAATGGAGAAAGAAAAAGAGATAAAGAGACTGCGGCTCAGAGCAACATTAACGGCGGCTACTATTCGAGCAACCCGCGCAGCGCTACCATTTTGACTTAAGGCTCAAGCATTCGTCATCATTTTTTGAAAAATAAAAAGCAGTTTTCTCGCTGCAAATCAAAACAAGGACCATGAAAATATATTCACTGCATTGTATTCCTCATGTGGAGTACAGTGAATATATTTTCATAGCAAAAACTTTTGTTTTGAACGAAAAAACTGCTTTCAAATGTTTGATGATGACGATGATTTCAATGACGAAAAGTTCAACGTTAACCACTCTTTTCCACACCGGTAGCAATCAAATTAGTCACCCAGGTTCGTATCGGGAGGGCTGTCATATTTCCATAACATTTTTAGCAGCGCAACTGTCCCGCTACTATATTTGGTCACCCACCCATAGCGCTACTATTTTGCGAGCGCATCCAGCAGCGACCGGTAAAGTTTGCTGCAATGATGGAGGGCTGCCAAACGGGCTATAGAAGCGCACCGTTAAAGGTGCTCTCACGAGAGACTGGTGGAAACTTCTCTTTTTTTCGACCTTCGGGGAGATTTCCTGACACTAAACAAAAAATCTACCCTAAATTAGACTTAAATATTATTCACTCTCGGGGATCGAGAAAAAAAATCTAAAAACTCTAAAAACAGAGTTGTTTGTGAAAACCCATTGATGGGTAAAAAATCACCCATTTTCGCATAGCATGTATATACACTGCGAACTCAGCAGTACCCTTTAACATGTATAAATTCATCAAAATATAAAAAGGGTAAAAAAACTTATTTTAATCATCCTCCTTCAGCTTATAAATGGGTATTTTTTACATTCTGATGGATGAAAAAATAGTTATCAATAATTTAAGCAAGCCGAAGTGTTTTATTCAGAATTTTCAAGAAGTCTCTGGTGCGTGTCGAGAATTAAAACAATGAAATCCTTAATTATTCCAGGTGAGTACCTTAAAATCAAAACCATCGATGGGACCTAAATTCATTCATTCATTCATTGTTTATTGTCCAGTAGCGTAAGATATACATTTTTTTTAAATTACTACCTCCGATTTCAAAATAAGTCTCAACATTTCTGATATCTTTGTTTTCAGTAGAAAGGCCAGATGTGCTACACAAGAGGTCATTTACAAGCCTGTCATCAAGGTTTCCGGAACGGCATCAAAGTCCGCCGTATTTATTCTTCATGACCGTATCAGACGCACAAAACCAGACCCAGGACCTTAAAACCTTTCCGCAACCCTCAAATGGAACGAGTTCTGTGGCCGCATCGATAGTGAGGGAACGCCAGTACAAAGTACAGGGGATACTCAAAATAACTGGGACAGGTAAAATTTTCACTTTTCAAAAAATGTTTAACTCGCTGTAACTTTTCGAAAAGGGCATCAAATATTCTCAAATTTTTACTGTAAGTTCATCAACTAGTTGTGTATTAGTGGTTAAAATTTGGAAAAGATCGGTCCATTCTACACGAAGTTATAAAGATTCTAGGAAAAGGTATAATTATTCAATAGCCAACTTTGAGCTGTTATATCTCCGGATTCAATGCAACGAATGCAATGAAATTTTGATCATTTATGACTTATATAATGAACTTTAAAAAAAAAACAGTTGGCATAATTTCAAATTATTAATAAGAAAAAATGTTATGGCGATTTCATTTATTCCTTGTTTTTTCAGTAAATTTATCTATTTTTCATATGTATCCCATTACTTTTTCAATTTGAGGACAAACGTCTTGATATCCCGCTACAACAGTGCATCAAAACTTCAAACGCACAAATTTCAAGAAGCAAGCTTCACACAACAGTGCATTTTATTATTCTGTTCTTGCTCACTTGCAATTAGCGTAAAATAAAAAGATCAGCTGCGCTGGTTTTATTTACGAAGAGATTTGTACCCTCGAAATCGTGAGTAGGTGCCAAAGTCGGCCATTGTGGCGGCCATTTTGGGATTCTAACAAGTCTGTCCTTAATGCCGGTTATTTGGTTGCTTTCCTTTGAAACATAAATATTAGCGTGGTTCAAAAAATTGTTTTTGCTCCACACCGCTTATTCGATTCCTAACCAGATTAGATGCCTTCTCACAAAATTTGAGCTCATTTGGTTGAAAATTGAGACTGCACAAGCCCGTCAAAGTTTGTATGGGAATTACTATGGGAAAAAGATGTTTTTCATTCAATCGACCGTAGCATTTCCACAAGTACCCTATTGGGTTAGTCGACCCTTGGTAATCCTTGGCTACTCTATCAGCTACAACTTTGCCGAAGACCGCATTCCAATCGGACGCCTCATTAATTAGTTACCGATTTTTATCCAGAATCGAAATCTTTACTCATGATGGTTAAACTATTCGGTGGGCATCACTACATTCTGCAGTGGAACATAGTAGCCATGATTTCAGTGTGCTATCTTTGGCGCCATATGCAGCAATGTTGCCTGCTGGAAAGCTGGAGGATCATAGCTAAAGTTTGCCCAGTTGGATACAAATCGATAACTAATTATTGAGGCGTCCGATTTGAATGCGGTCTTCGGCAAAGTTGTAGCTGATAGAGTAGCCTAGTATTACCAAGGGTCGACTAACCCAATAGGGTACTTGTGGAAATGCTACGGTCGATTGAATGAAAAACATCTTTTTCCCATAGTAATTCCCATACAAACTTTGACGGGCTTGTGCAGTCTCAATTTTCAACCAAATGAGCTCAAATTTTGTGAGAAGGCATATAATCTGGTTAGGAATCGAATAAGCGGTGTGGAGCAAAAACGATTTTTTGAACCACGCTAATAAATATATTCAATTCAATTAGAGGGAATTTAAATGAACTATAATTACTATCTCGAATTTTGAAACGATGATGAAGTTTTGGATGAATTGATGTTATATTAGAAAAATAAACTAATCGAAATAATTTTCTTTCGTGTGAAGAATTTTAAGTTTAGTCAAATGTTTTCATAGTTCATTATATAAGTCATAAATGATCAAAATTTCATTGCATTCGGATCGTTGAATCTGGGGATATAACAGCTCAAAGTTGGCTATCGAATTATTATACCTTTTTCTAGAACCTTTATAACTGTGTAAAAAGGCCCGATCTTTTCCAAATCTTGACAACTGATAGTTGAAGAACTTACAGTCAGTGTTGGTAAACTCACACTCAAAGCTCACTCATGAACCGCTCCTGCGTGAGCAAACTCGTGCGCGATTCTGAATCATTTTCTCACGCGCGAGATTTTCATGCAAAATCTCGCTCTCGCGAGTCAAGCGCCGAAATCTCATTTGCTTGTAAAACGAATCCAAATCAATTTAAACAACAATCTTTGTTGTTGTATGCAAGGTTTGATCTTGTTCTGTCATACAATCCTAAAAACTTCGTTATAAATAATAAGACTACCAAGAAATTAAGGAATGAGTAAAATCACGAGTCAACTCATGCATGATTTTTTCGGCGGTGAGTTTGGCGGGTCAAGAATCGCGCGTGAATCAACTCAACCATGAGATTTGAGAATTTGAGTTTTTACCAACACTGCTTACAGTAAAAATTTGAGAATATTTGATGCCCTTTTCGAAAAGTTACAGTGAGTTGAACATTTTTTTTAAAGTGAAAATTTTACCTGTCCCAGTTATTTTGAGTATCCCCTGTATTATCTCCATTGACCTAAAAAAGCAAATATTACTTCAACAAACGTGTGTCAAATGATATGTACAGGGGATACTCAAAATAACTGGGACAGGTAAAATGTTCACTTTTTAAAAAATGTTCAACTCGCTGTAACTTTTTGAAAAGGGCATCAAATATTCTCAAATTTTTACTGTAAGTTCATCAACTAGTTGTGTATCAGTGGTTCAAATTTGGAAAAGATCGGGCTATTCTTCACGAAGATATAAATATTCTTGAAAAGGGTATAATTATTCGATAGCCAACTTTGAGCTTTTATATCTCCGGATTCAATGAACTGATTGCAATGAAATTTTGACCATTCATGACTTATATGATGAACTCTTAAAAACGTTTAACTTAACTTTAAATTTTTAACAAGAGAAAAAGTTATAACGATTTCATTCATTTCACGATTTTTTAATAAATTCATCAATTTCTAATATGCATCCCATTACTTTCTCAACTTATTAGTGGCTATGTTGTAACTTTCCTTCAAAACAAATTTATATATAAGTCATTTGGAGGGAAATTAATTGAACTATAATTTGCATCTTGAATTTTGAAACGATGTTGAAGTTTTGGATAATTTGATGTTTTATTAGAAAAATAATCTAATCGTTACCCAAGTAACCATGACGCTGCATATAGAGCATTTATTTCGCTTTATAGTATATTATATGACATGCGATGTAAAGTTGTTTTGTCATATAGGTACCATTAAAGTAGGTTTAAAGTCGAAAGTGGCGCTACTATTGTTGATTTGAAGCAAGCTTTACTGTGGTGATTGCTAAAGCATATAAAATGCTTGTACCATATAGCTAATGCAATGAAATAGTATGGAATGTATACTTAAGGCATCATGTCAACAAAAGAAAAAAAAAGTATTTTTTCATTTTTCTGTCTTTTTTTATCTTCTCATACCTGTTCCGATACTCTTACTCTGATGTTTTTTATTCTAATTCGGGAATTGAACCTAGACTGCTGAAACTGGACTACGATGAAACTCGGACGCGATAACGCTGTGCTACGACTACCATGCATTTTGCACCCGGAAAAATGTACAACATAAAGTAACGTATACTCAGCTCGTGCTTTATTGGTTTGTGTTTTCAGCAGCTCTAAAAAGTTGTGCAAGGGTCTGAATGCCATCAGTTATCTTACTCTCCCAATTTCTTTCGAAAACAAGCGATTGCAGAACCAATTGGGTTTTTAAATTATGAAAAATGTATTGATTTTTTGGTTTTATACAAAAGAACACCTTTTTCTGAGTGACTATGATTTTTTTCAGATTTTTAGAACTTTGTTTTGGTACCTAAAATCAATTTCAAAGAGATTTTTTGAAATCACCAATTGACAGCTGGGCAACTGTTTGACACCTCCGCCCAGTACAAAGTGCGACGAGGGGTGATTCGACAAATCGCTCCCATACAAACTTCAAATGGATTTTTAAATAGGTTCCCGGACTCCAAAAATCATGAAAATTTGGATTTTAGCTCAGTTTGGCATGCGGATTCAGAATATCAAATTATCTCAACATCGTTAAAGAAGCCAATTGATTCCACAAACGAAGATAATATAAAGATATAAATTAGTCTGTGTTGATTCTGCTCTTATTGTTTTCATACGTGCTCACTTCTACCATTTATTTTATGAAATCGGGGCACTATATGTTAAATAAGGAAACCAATACCTCAACCCCACATAATTTTTGTTCCCTCAACATCTGATTGTCTTTATGTCCCAACCAGAATAAAAAAAAACATACACAATATAGATTTTCAGCAACATCTGAGCATGATAATCTAAGTTCTACACAGCAATCCATGAAAATTTGGGTTTGTTTTTCTTTTCTTTTAAATGGTTGTGTTTTCGAACTGATGTTTTTTTCTGTTTACAACTATGAAAGCATTAGTAAAGGCATATATAAAGTAATAAATCCTTGCATTATTGATTGCCATAAAGCTTTTAACATGGTAATGCATTGAAGCATTAAACAACGTCCCTATAGAACTATACCGAACTGTCAAAATCCTGTAATGCTTCAATGCTTTCATAATGTAGATTAAACGCTTTATTACTTGACAGGTGTAGAATAAAAGTTATCTCGCATTAGCTAAACTATAATACGATTGAAATAATGTTATGATATAATGCTTTTGGTTACTTGGGTATAATTTTCTTCCGTGTTAAGAATTTTAAGTTAAGTCAAAGGTTTTTCATAGCTCATTATACAAGTCATGAATGATCAAAATTTCATTGCATTCGGTTCATTGAATCCGGAGATATAACAGCTCAAAGTTAGCTATCGGATAATTTTACCTTTTTCTAGAATCTTTTTAATTTGTGTAAAATGGCCCAATCTTCTCCAAAATTGGACTACTGATACACAACTAGTTGATGAACTTACAGTAAAAAATTGAGAATATTTGATGCACTTTTCGAGAAGTTACAGCGAGTTGAACATTTATTGAAAAGTGAAAATTTTACCTGTCCCAGTTATTTTGAGTAACCCCTGTATATTTCGTTATTTAAATAAAACTTATAAAAATGTGGTGTAATTTTGGTTATTATTTCTCATCTATCCATAATGAAAACCCTGGATAATTCGTTTCGGCAATAATTGCGAAAATGGGTGAATATTTAAAAAAAACTTCCTCTTTATTTATAACGTCTACCCCTGTTGGTTTGACCGCATCTAATCTGAACACTTTTTAATTTGACCCTGCTGCTCTGCACATCATTCAAACTAGAAACGGTTCAACCGTCATTCTGCTCAGGGAACGGGATGAAACGGAACGCATAATCAAAACAAAACAGCAAAAAGGATTTCCATAAGTGTGTTTTTCGATGTCCTCAGGGTTTCTACCCAAGTAACCACGAAGCCGTATATAAGTGCATCAATGTTGCCATATATTGATATTTATTTAAAATTGTGCATATAATGCTGCATTACTTTAAACACCTCATTGAAGCAATATTAAAGTCGGAAAGGGCCCCACTAAAATCAAATTAGTGCCACATATTGCAGCACGTTGACAGCCATTGCTAAAGTAACATAAATGCTAGTGCTGTACATTTGCATTTGCACATGCCTAATACGTGCAACATGAACACCCAAAACAAAAATCTATTTTTAGCACCGTTTCGTTATCGACGGTACTAATGCCCCTACACATGAATGTTTAAATCATTTTTTTGTTGCCGGGTCTGGAGTCGAACCAGAAGTGTTGAAGACCGCTAGATAAGTTCCATACAGACACAATAGGAGCATACGAGATGAAAGCGCGAAAAATCAAATAAGTAACGTTCGCTCGATATGAATCTATGAACAAGTGTCACCGATCGATAGAACCGAAAGCAAAGCCGAACAACATTTAACAGATCACAACCACGATCTTTTTGCCTGTCTAGGGCTAGTAGTCATCATCAAACTACTAGTACCTAGCCGTTCAACACGAGAACGTTAGGCAAAGGGATCGTCGTTGTGATTGTGTTGTTCAATTATGGCCCTCTGTTAATAAGCTATTTTACGAGACGTTCTACCGGTGGGCCGCTCATTGTTATTGTTTACATTTGATGTTTTTGTTTTCGCGAAAAGTAGCATAACATGTGGTGAGCGCCAATCAGATTTTTGCTGACAGAAATGTTTCGATTTCTAATGTGGCATGTATCAATCCCCCGAGCTGCATGATGTCACTAGCAGATGGAAAAAACATCCCCACGGTCTACGGATATTGATTATAGTGGGCGGATTGACGGATTTTTGCAGATGAATGAACCCCGTTTATTTGATGGGCCTGTGTCACATGTTATGCTAGCGAAAATGTAAATAAATGGGCCCAGCGGTTGGACTTCAAAACTGGTAAACATTCAAAAAACAGCTGATTTGAAACGTCTCATAAAATGCCTTATTTTCAACTTCTATTCAATTTCTCTCGTCGCACACTTGCGATTCTATCCACCGTTTCTTTCATTACTTTCGTTACTCCCTCCTTCTTTGAGTAGTATTAAGTTCACCGAGAAAAGCCAATAAAAATTCAATTATCATAAAGTCATGCGGTGATTAAACCTAGAAAGTAAAGTTCCATACATGCCTTTGTTAAAAAACCAATTCGCTTATCAAAGTGGAAAATCTACGATCTCGGCACTACATACGGTAGTTCAAAAGATCGAAAAAACACTCAATGCAAAAGAAATTGCTCTTGTAGCATTTCTTGATATTGAGGGCGCATTCGATAACGCTTCTTATTCGTCTATAGGGTCAGCAATGTTGAGGAGAAAATTCGACCCATGCATTGTTACCTGGGTACATGCTATGCTAGCTAATCGAAAAATCTCCTCTGAGCTTAGCGGTTCATACACTCAGAAATGGAAGAAAACTTTGATCGATTTAAATCGACACCTTTTTTGTTTTCTAGCAATTTACACTTTACGTAGTTTAATAAGTATACTTAATTCGCCTAAAAAGTTATACTGTGTCAAAATAATGCGAGATTATTCAATCCAGTGTATTTAATCACGCCAATAGAAACATGTTTGTTTTTGTTACGAGCCAAAACTAGTTAACTGGTTAATTATTTCCACTAGCAAAAAGCTGAAAATATTAATTATCTGCAGCGATTTCCCGACAGCATGCTGAATACCTTTTTGGCCGGGTTTTGGCTAGCTTTGAAAGCGAATTTTCAAGAAGTGGTATGTGTTGATCGCGATTGGCTTCAAAAGCAATTTGAGTAATCAAAAAGAATTTATGTTGCAGGTGTGACCTTCGATGTGCTGAAACAAGAAGAACCTAAGGAGTTAGTCGTGTGGTGCAAAGGTTTACTGTGCTGGATGCGAGGCTGGATGTCCATAAAAATGTGAGTTCCTGTTTTATAATATTATCGGCCGGTGCCCGTTTGCTAAGAAATCAAGGTTTTTTATAGGTACTACCGCGGACACTGTGTGATCCGAGGTGTGATCGGACAACGTCACCATAATTCTTGAAAGAGCTCAAGTTACCATGCCGCCATCGCCGGGAACAGATTCAGTCCGAAATGATGTTCGCCAGGAAGCGGAGAGGTCCTTATTAATTTGATATGTTTTACTCCAGATTTTACTGAATAAAACTTAACTGCTCGTTTCATTTCGTCGAAATTATTTTTAATATAAAAAAAAAAACAAAACAAAACAAATCCCAATCATTTTTAACTAAATTACGGTTAAACTAGCCCCGATATACCGTGGTTATACTAGAATACGTGTATATTCAAGTTATACTTGGCCAGTATACCCAGCATATAAACGGACTCTGGGGTCAACCAGGCAAAATGGATTTAGTGTGGGATTTATACTAAATAGTTTAGATTATTTTCTGAGTGTACATTACTGTTAAAGCAACAAGGGGGTGTCCGCAAGGCGGAGTGCTTTCTCCTTTGTTGTGGTCACTGGTGGTGGATGAGCTTCTAGACAGCTGCAGTGATTCCCAAAGTGGGCGAAATCGCCCCCCTGGGGGCGAAAATCAGGTCCAGGGGGGCGAAAATCTGAGAAATCAAAACTGGGGGGCGAAAATACTAAAAAGGGGGCGATTTTTTCAATGATTGGAAAACATCAATAGTATTGAATTACAAGTCGAGAATGTCAACTGAATCATAAAAACTCCCTGACATTCAAGATTACAGTTCAAGTTTTTTCTAGGATTATTGGGCTGACACAAATTTCGATTTTCTCTTATGTCATCACCACCCCCTCGGAAAATTTTGGTCGGAATCCAACATTTTGAGGGAGGAGGCACAAATAAATTATTCGAAAAATTCAAACTCTTTATAATGGCATTAGAGTCGTCGAAAAAATTTCTAAACAAATCCGATGAGTTTGATGATTTTGCCTAATTGTGTGGGTAATTTTGCATCAAATACGTTTATTATTTATCGTCCCCCCTTTGACGAGTCAACGAGTAAAGTGACAAAAGAAAATGAGATTTGTTCCAGCCTTATTAAAATGCTGTTTCTATTAAACTTAAACATCAACCTAATTTTACAGAACTATCGGTATTTATGTGCACTCTTTGACAAAATTTCTAGAAAAAAAAGACAACTTCACGTATTTTTGAAGGAATTGTGTGATTCTGGAAATCTAAACATTTTCAAGCAAAAACATGACGTTCAGACGAAATACAGAACACATTTCTGATGAAATTTGTAACACAGTGTTTACGAGCAACTTCACACACAGTGTTTGAAAATATTTTAAAGAAGCTTCTGGGAGGAATTTCAAACTTTACTGAAAGTTAATTTGAAAACATTCCAAAAATTCTGCGTTAAATTCCTTTCAATTTTAGTCATGAATGCTACATTTTACTTATTTGATAATTTATTTGAAACACAGGACGCATTCAAATTTATACGAAGCTGTTGAATTGGATCCGGAGGTAGATTTGGAGAAAAGTAACTACATTTGAAAATACACCGATGTTTTTCAGAGTTTCACTTTGTAACAAATGGCGGTTGCCACAGCTACCGTTGGCTGAGGAGAGGGTCACAGAAGGTGGCCCTTCCCAGCGGCTAACGAGACTCTGTATTAGGACCTCACATCTCAAGGTCGGCACGCTTATCCTTTCTATTTCGCGGATTCAGGAAAACACTTGGATTGCCTTTTCACACTCCTGTTTATTGGCTAACGTTTGTGCACTTTCTGTCTATCTTCTAGCTATCTACCTTCTTTCTTCGGGGCCCCTTTCTCCTGCTGCCGCCATCATCCACCGATCCTCTTCTTCATCGTCCTTCCTCTTCTCCCATGTCCGTTGCGACTTTTGCCGCCCAATCGAACCGGAGTGTCTGCGACCGCTGGAGAACGGGCCTCAGGTTGGTCCTCGGCCTGGAGTAGCGAATGGCCGGATCTTCATCTGCCCAAGTCTTCGCCGGATGTCTTCACGGCGGAGGGTGACCCATTTTGGGGTTAGGGTTCACCACGGTTAACTACGGTTTATAGTAAAACCTCGGGGTTCTGTGTGAGGAGGGGGGGGTGTGAATTCTAGGTATTATATATATGGTTCATGGAATCCATTCCTGTGTCCTTGGAATCCATCATTTACACACACAATAGGAACACATTAGACACTACAAGTACAACGGACTTCACGAGTGTCGATCACTTGGGCAAATGGCCGTTTCTTAGGTCAATTGAAGATCTCCAATATCCTAATGGCCTCCTTTCGCTACCAACGTCTACGTCCATGATTCAGGCAAGGCAGAGGCATCTGGTGGCTAATGTTGAAGGATGATGGTAGCTGCTATCTACGGCTGCGTCCTTTTCGGGTGACTAGCAAACACAAAGAGTGGAAACAAACAACACAAACACTTTCCTGAATTTTAAATAAACAAGCAGACGAAAACTACACTAGACCGCGACAAAATCTCACCAACCTGCTGAGGGGGTACTACGAACCGTTACAACTTTTTCCACAAAACTTATTTTTGTAATTGTTTTAAAATGCCCCACTAGTCTTATTTGACTGCTTATGACCAAACATTGACTCTCGGTTGTTGAAAAACTCCCTTTACGAACAATGATTGGTTGGGAATATCGAGTGTTCATAGGTGTTCTGTTCACAGTCTGTTTTATTTCGATTAATTAATGCTCAATCAACAATGGTTTGAGAAGTAGGTACAAACACTATTTCCATATATATGTAGCCACGATTAAAATGCAGTATATTTTTTTTAATTCGGAGAATCTACGCATTTTCAAAACAATTTAGGGAAAATGACACAGTTTTAGATACACTAAATGGCACTACATACTAGCTTTACCACAGTATTGATTTTAATGGGTTTAGCTAAGCACAGTTTCACCCTTCTACCACAGACAAACAGACATACTACTCAAATCGAAGTCATCGCACGATTTAACGGTCATTTTGAAAATATAGTGTGGTTCGGACTGTGCTCGCAAGTGTCATGGTGGCGCTGCTGTGCCATCGTCACCTCTCAATTTTGGAGAGAAATGAACGCGATGCCGATCAATGTTTACATAAAATGACTCAATCATGAACCTTCATTCATGTTTTATGAATGGATGACGCCTCGGGGGAGTCGTCACCTGCAAAATTGTTACATCGAGCCGAGGGAAACAACACCTGTAAATGAATGCTTCGGATTGAGCATTATAGAGGGTGCTAGTGAGATGCCATGCCGATGTTTTTGAAGCAATTTTCTTCTAAGTAATATGTCTGTTTGTCTGTGCTTCTACTGCAGAAATATAAAACCTCACCTAGGGGGGCGAAAATATTTTTTTGAAGCTCTAAGGGGGCGATACCTCCTAAAAGTTAGGGAAACATTGGCTTAGAGAGAAGAGGCTTCGAAGTGGTTGGATATGCTGATGACGTTGTCATTATTGTACGAGGCAAATTCGAAAGTGTTGTCGTGGAAAGAATGCAATCTGCCTAAAATCACACTTTTTCCTGGTGTCATAAGGAACAACTAGGCATAAATCCTACAAAAACTTCCATTATCCCTTTCACCAAACGGAGGAAGGTCCAACTGAAACCCCTTTTCTTGAATCATACACAACTAGTTTATTCAAGCGAAGTAAAATATCTAGGTGTCATACTCGACGCAAAACTGAATTGGAACTCTCATCTCCAATCAGTTGTGCAGAAAGGTCTCAATCTCAATACACTTTGGGTTTGTTCAAAAACCCTGGGTAAAAGATGGGGCCTAAAACCAAGTATGATCATGTGGATCTGGATATATAAAACCATTGTTCGTCCCAGGACTACTTACGCTTCCCTTGTCTGGTGGCCTAAAACTAATGAGGCTGCTGCAAGGGCGAAGCTCAACAAAATCCAATGCACCGCTTGCATAGCGATCACTGGTGCAGTTCGTAGTACACCCACTTTGGCCCTAGACGCAATGCTTCACCTGCCCCGGTTAGATCAATTCATAAAGCTGGAAGCGGAAAAAAGTGCTCTAAGGTTAAAGAGAACAAAAACACTGCTGTCGGGAGACCTTACGGGTCACCTCAGCATATTAAATGAATTTGCCATAAATCCCGCAATAGGAATTTGTAGTGACTGGATGGAAACGGTAGTCAATTATGACTTACCTTACGATGTGTTCATTCCTTCCCGCCAGGAGTGGGAAGGAGGTGGACCCAGCGTTCCAACAGGCTCTATAAATTTCTTCATAGATGGTTCGAAAATGAATAATCTGACAGGCTCCGGAATCTATGGCCCTAGAACAAAAATCTCTGTCCACTTAGGACAGTGGCCCACAGTATTTCAGGCGGAAATATATGCAATATTAGAATGCGTGTTATTATGCCTGAGGAGAAAGTATAGGTTTGCAAAACTATGTATTTTCTCTGACAGCCAAGCGGCACTTAAGTCGCTTAATAACTACACCTGTAACTCAAAGCTAGTGTGGGAATGCATTCTGGCTTTGAAAAACTTATCCATACGCAATCGAGTCTACCTATATTGGATCCTAGGACATACGGGTCTAGAGGGAAACGAGATTGCTGATGAGCTAGCCAGGAATGGATCTAATGAAAGGTTCATTGGCCCTGAGCCCTTCTGCGGGATCTCAGACTGCTCTGTAAAAATGGAACTGAACAAATATATGGTCAGTCAAATCACATCAAACTGGAATGCACTTCCCCATACGAGCCAATCCAAAAGGCTCGTAACGATAAACCCCAAGAAAACCCAACAACTATTAGGTCTCAACAAAAGGAATCTCAACATCTACACCGGTCTAATAACTGGACACTGCTCCTGCAGATACCATCTAGGGTCAAGTGGGGCAAAATGCCATTTTTCAAACTTTCATCGTTTTCAATGATAATTAGCCTCATTTGTTAGGCTTTCAAAGTGGTAACAGTAACTAGACAATATTTGCTCGAATGTTCAGCAAAAATATTTACTAAACTATTGCATTTTCATCGATTTTTAGCGATTTCGAAAACTGATTCGTAAAACGGAAGTGGTGCAAAAAGACCATCTGCCATGGGGTAGGATGCCACTTCATGAAAACATTCAAAAATTACGTCCATCAGTTTTCTGGCATTTCCGACTCCTTTTCCCCCCTCTGTCCGCTTTTTTCGTATACTTAATAAATGGAGTGTTACCCCCCTCCCCACAAAACGATGATCGTAATATTTGAATGACCCCTAACATGGAAAGCGTAGACATCAACAACCATGCGTCTCCATATGAGCCTCAATCTCGTTGGAAACACTTGGCTGGTAATAAAATCACCAGAAAACCTTAATTGCAAGCACGAAAAACCGGAAGTTGCCAATTTTCATTGGGAAATCAAAAGATTTCTCGTGGGTTTGGTGGCCTAGCTTCTAGAAGAATGTTCGATGCAAACATATCTTGACACCATTCACCTATAGTAATGATCAAGTCCCATTCAGGAATGATTTTATGAGTTGGGCCATTTTACCCCATCTTGGCATTTTGGGCTTTGTTCCCCTACAAAAGATCGGAGCAATCCAAACCTCAAATTGCCGCTTTTGTGACGAGGAGAGGGAAACATCAGAACACATCCTCTGCTATTGCAGTGCACTAACTCAACGTAGGTTCAAAGTTCACAGCAAGCCCTTTTTAGGGCCTGCTGACATATGGATCTTATCTCCCAAGGACGTGGTTGGCTTCATAAAGCTAGTCTCGCCAGAATGGGGGAGTCACATAGGGTAATTGTTCCCTTCGTTGTGGTAGTACCTAATGTTGCGGTAGTGGCGTTTGAGCACTTTTTCGACTGAAATGTTACCAAAAAAATGCCTAGATGTATTATGCTTAAATGATGAGATTGCACTTTTTTGTGTGCTTAAGATTTGCCCAAAAATCTATTTAAAAAAAATATTTTCCTTAATATTTCTGCTGCAGTGTTCCTATTGTTGCGGTAGTGTTCCTAATGTTGCGGCATCCCATATGATTTCAATGGGATACCGCAACATTAGGAACCGAAAATAAATTTTACCTCCATAATAGGAACAGTGTGCCTATTGTTGTGGTATGCGTCTTTTGATCGAAAACAGAGAGAAACGATAGTTTTCATATTTTTCCGGGAAAATTTGGATAGAAAACTACCTACTAACGTTTTGAAACCCTCCATTAGATAAAAAGATCATATTTTTTTAAATTAATTTACCTTATTACCACAACGATCGGCACACTTACCCTACTGTAACTCAGGATCTCTATTCATCAATAATAGATGGTCTTGAGTTCAGTCGATACCAAGGTATCTCAGTGACAAATATGTTACTGAGATAACTTGCGTACCTCACAGCAAAAGGGTATATCACAATAGTTCTAAAATCTGGACGCAGTGATCTTCACCCGACAAACGAGAGAGAGAAGAGAAAGTTCCATACGCGCTGGCACCTTGGACCATTTCTGCTGCAGTGATAACAACAGATATTTCATTAACTAAAAGGAAACTGTTATTCTGTCTAAATCATTGCAGTAGAGGGCAAAACGGTAATAGAATCCCTGCAATCACATTCTGATAAATTACTGATAAATACATGATGCATTTTAGAAGACATATTATCAATATGAGAAAATTTAAACACCCTTCGCACACTGCTCATATTCTAATTGTGGTTTCTAGATTTTCACTTCATCCGCTGCTCACTCAATCGTAACTGCAGTAATGTGGTAGAGCGTAGGGCTCTAACGTAGCGACTATTGGTTCAAATCCGGTTGGCGACATATTTTTTTTTGTTGAAACCTAATATTAATTGATTTGATAAATTAAATTTTATCTTGTATTCATGTATTTTCAAACAGTTATTTTCTGCAAAAACAAATAACATTTAACCTTCATTGAAACACAATCCTACTGAACTGAACTTCTATGAACTTGTAAGTTCCGACAAAATTCCGAGTAGCATCTTAAGCAGCGTTAAAGTTCCATGAAGTTCAGATAAAGTTCCGAGTGGAACTTTCTGGCTGCTTGAGAGGCTAACAATGAGCCTTGCCGGAACTTGTGTCCAAAGTTCCAGAAAGGCTCATCGTTAGCCTCTTAAGCAGCCAGGAAGTTCCATTCGGAACTTTAACTGAACTTCGCGGAACTTGAAAGTGAATTTTGCCATGGGAAGCGGAACTTTTGGTTACTTGGGGGCTGAATAGCTGCTGAAGTATAAGGCGTTGTTCAGTTGATTACCACGTGCTGTGTTAATTTACCACTGCTGAACATATATTCAGGATTGATCATTATTGAGTCATGAGAAGTTTATGTTTTGCTTTGGGTGCTGCAACTCACCATCTCTAGGATGACACAGATAAGAATGCATGCGCTGAAAGTCTCTATAAAGACAAATCAATCAATCAAGAAGGCAATCGACAGGTCTCGAGTTCAAATCTGGATTTAGGTAATTTTGTATATAATTCTTATTTCATATAGATGTTCTTAACATGAGAGCAAAAAATTACTCTCGTGAGTTCTCAACATTTTTGCATTCGACGGGTTATACCCATCGACTTTAGGATCTAAACTTAAGAACAGTTTAGACGCCCTAGGATATCCTGACTGATCTGCTACTGTCTATTAACCTTTCAGAAGACTGGACATGATAGATTACAAATCGTAGCTTTGTATAGTGAGAGAAGCTACCGTTACACCCGTAGACTTAAGGATCTAAACTCAAGAACAGCTTAAATGACCTAGGATATCCCGAATGATCTGATATTGTCTATCAACCCTCCGGTTAGTGACCACCGTTCTGCGGTTCTGCTGTTCCGCTACGAGAGGTTGCTCAAACAATATGTTATGAAAATGCCGTGTTCTGGTATGAAATGACAATGTGATATGCTTTGCATGGCTCCTCCAAGCATTTTTGTGCTCCACATATTTCAATCTATGCATAATATTTGGATTTTTTGGGCGAACTTCAGGGTACAATCAATATTTCCCCAAAGAGAAAATTGTCTTTTAAAAGCAATTGCTTACAGGAAAAAATTTGTGTTTCCCAAAAACCCAAACTTGTGCGATTTTTCAATTGAAATTGATAACTGAGACCCCAGTACTTGTTTTTAAAGTACAAAACTAAGAAAAATATTGTTATATTGTTCGTGCAGTTGAAAATCAGAATATTTGACACGCGAACATCGATTTTCCATCTAAACCGTGTGTCGGAGGAACGTCGGGCACATACGCTGGATAAAGGGCCGGGTCCGCTGTCCAGCGCACTATGTCCGACGTTAGGTTTCACGTATGGATTTTGAGAAAATTCGACTGTCGGGTATGGGGAAACTTCGGGTTTCAACCGCGACGACAATATGGAAAAAATAAAAAAAAAAATCGACTGAAAAGCTATCAAAATTGTACGGTACATATTACTAAATAATAATTATGTAAAATTATTTTTTTTTTGTAGTATTCATGAAATAGTCAAAGCTCGATCTCGATATATTATTTTATATCATATATCAAAATTTCAAACAAAAATAACTTTGGGATGTATAAGTCAAGGTATAAGTCATTTAGAAAACAAGTATTTAAGCTGCGTAGTAATTCAACTAAGCAACGCTGCATTCAAACGATTTTTTTTCTAAAGTGTAAAAGCATAACAATTTTCTTAGCGCAATTACTTCCATAAAAAGTGAAAGGGGGAGACATTAACTCCTCTATTCATATTCATAAGTAAACAATCAATGTGCGCGAAATGTGGGATTTCACGGTCCGTTGCCGAGAAAAGAAAGTAAGCATGCTTTGAATCACACTCTCTTCTCGTTGCCTCAACCTATGAACCGGAACCTCGTCGGACATGTACCTACCTAGAATACTGGCAGATAGGGCCATCGAACAGAAGTAGGTCACCAAAACAGCAAAAACTAGTTTCTTCATTTTGCGGGAACTAAATCGATCACAGTTTGGATTTTATTTTTCTTCAAATCACCACACTCTAATCCGAACTCTAACCCTATTTAAACCGTATGTTACTTTCGATCGCCAGGGGGAGATGGCTCTCTTATCGACTATTTTAAGGAAAGGTAAACCGATTCGCGCACCGTCTGGAACAGGACTGATTTCGGTCGTTCGAATGGGAATGACTCAACGGTGCCAGGTGAAATTTTAATCGCCGTGTTTTGTACGCGGCCCGAAAGAGAAAAGAGAGCCTTTCGAAGCGAACAAACTCCTTTATCTTGCGTCCCGAGTCTGCACCAAAGAGAAAGAGCTGCACAGCAGCGCGCCGAGCCGTCTTCATCATCAATAAACGTCGCCTACCTGATGTAGACGCGGTATAGTAGGCCGCGACGCGAGCGAGTGCGCGCGCGGTTCACCCGCTACCGCCTTCTATGATGAACAACTTCCACCGTCTGTACAGCAGGCGGATCCAATCTAGGCAGGCGCTGCACGATTGGATTGGCGGCATGCTGCAGGCAGCAGGCCAGGCGCGTGCTCCTCAGATAAGTTATGCTCTTATGAACTTGGCTCGTGTCTTTTGGACTTTGATTTTGTAGGTATGCGATTCCGGTCCGGTCCGGGGACACAATCGTTCAAGTTCAAGGCAGATCGACACGGTCCCGTGGAAGAAAACAACTCAGGGAAGATGTGATGAGGCGCGACGTCAGACCAGCCACGCTTCTGACCTACGTTTTCCACTCCAGTTCGCCGCAAGCGGGTCAATCCGCTCTGCACATTTGGTGCACCGGAATAGCGATGAAGGAATCTGAAATTTGGCTCATTTGAGATTGATCTTTGGTGTCGGTGTTTTCGCTATCTGATTTGCGATCAGACAAAAAAGTGGGAAAGCGTGAAGAAGTGAATGCATGAAGAGTGCGCTTTTTGTGTATAAGATACCTACATGAGCCTTCAATAAAGTAGTCAAACAGCATGATTAATCAAAATGGAAAATACATTCCCTGAAGGTGGTATGACCTATTTCGTATTTTCAAATCAAAATATATCATACCAGGGGACGACACAAGTTTTCACAGCCCAAAAAAGTCGGAACATCCCACAAAAAGTCGGCATACCCAATAAAGAGACGGCAAAGCTTTTTGGGATATGTCGGCTTAGAAAAACTTGTGTCGCTCCCCTCGATCAAAACTTAAAAATAATAATAAAGAATATTACCAGGAATTGGCTTCTTTAGCGGTGTTGAGATAATTCCATATTCTAAATCTGCATGCAAAACTGAGCCGAAATCCAAATTTTCATGAATTTTGGTGCCCGGGAACCTATTTAAAAATCAATTTGAAGTTTGTATGGGAGCAATTTGTCGAATCACCCCTCGCCGCATTTTGTACTGAGTGGAGCTGTCAAACAGTTACCCAGCTGTCAAAAGGTGATTTAAAAAAATCTCTTCGAAATTGATTTTAGGTACCAAAATAAAGTGCTAAAAATCTGAAAAAAAATCATAGTGGCTCAGAAAAAGGTGCTCTTTTGTATAAAATTAAAAACTCGATACATTTTTCTTAATTTAAAAACCCAATTGATAAATAATTTTAAAAAACTAATTATCTCATTAATTATAAATGTTAAATAAATAAGATGATTAAGAAAGTTGGAAATGAATTGGACGACAATTCTATATCCCGCAAGAAAGTAAATCCGATGTGCTGCACGGTGCAAATGAAAGATTTCTACGCAAGGACAAGTTACTAACCTCCACGTGCTGGTTGGCGCATGACGACTGTTAGAAAGCGAAACATAAGTAATTGCATTGATGCTTTGTTCAGGCCCCGAGTAAATGATATAACGACGATCAAGCCAAAGTAACAGCTTTATAGATGTAATGTATGTTTTATTAGCTCTTCATCGCTTTGTAAGATCTGGCGGCAAAAAAAAAACACAAAAATGGAAAGAAAATCCAAAAAGACAAACACGAATAAATGAGATAAAGGTGCAAAAGTTCCTTGACCTAGACAACCACGGTCAGATTCTGAGCATCATCTGGGTCAGTTGGTGATTCATTTCTTCTCTTTCGTTTTCTTTCCGCTCTCACACCCGACGACGAATCAACCATAAACCAACGAGTGACGTTGCTTGGAAACGACTCGTCGAGAACTATAAGCGCACAACAACGCCTGCTCTGATGAATTGGAAAATGAAAAGAAAGCTTTAGGTGGAGACCGTAGAAAAGGAGTTGAAAGAGAACTGGGATTTATGGAATCTACTGGTTGCAACTATGAAAAGAAAGCTTATGAATAAAATTGTCGTTTTGTTTTTTTTTTAATATGTAGGTACACACTAAGATTCAGATGTTCCAGCTCAGTAATTTTTTCACTGAGTTCAGTATTTTTTCCATCTTTTTACTGAGTTTTCAACAGCAGATTTATCTCGGTACACTCGGATATCGTATTTACCGTTCACCAGTAACGATATTTACCGTGTATCAGTAACTTTTGACAGTTTATTATCTGAGCTCGGTAACTAATTTACAGAATATCCGCAAAAGAAACAACCGAGCGTACCGAGTTAAATCTGCTGTTGAAAACTCAGTAAAAAGATGGGAAAAATACCGAGCTGATCTTAGTGTGATTAAAGACTAGACTCGAAAAAAAAAATGAGACACAAAGAATACTGTATAACTTCTGATTGCGTGCACGAAAATAGCTGATTTTTTGACCAGGAATAGTACATTATGTGTAGAATCGGTTAAGAGATATCGTCGAAACAAGAGACTTACCATTTGAGAACCTTGGACCAAACAAACACTTTAAAAAATACAACATTTTTTACCTAAAACTGTAGAGCCAAAAATACTGAACCGATTTCAATGATTTTTTTTTCTGTACAAAAAGTATGTATGTAGATGTATTGTGTCAAAATTTCATTCAATTTGATTTGACCTTTAAAAAGTTATAGCCATATATGTAGCACTATGTCATAATAGGTAAATCTGACGAAAGCTAACGATCACTCTTTTCTCAGGTGGCAGGAATGAGAACCCTATGAAAAACGTGACTTCAAAATTTGCCATGGCGCAGCATAGGCAAAGTGCACTGTTTTTCACTGTTTCATATCGAATTCCGCATCGTAGAGAAACAAACGAGCACTATTTGGAAAGAAAATTTACTTCTCTTTCAGATGCGCTTAGATCCGATACGTACTTACAAACAATTTATATGATGAATTTGAGGAGCTCTTGCTATGCCTCCGGCGGGCGATCTTCCGGATTTTTTGTTAGCTGGCCAATCCGGTGTCTGTCGGCGTGGGCATCAAGAATGATGATAATGGAAGCCATTTGCCATTACCAATGGAAAATAGCAACTACCAATATTGTATCAAATTTCTTATCAAAGTTGTCAAAGAACCATTTTTAGAGCTTTGAAAAACGCACATTTCCGTGCGCTGAAAATGTTGCTACGGCATTCCGTTCAAAAGATATTGATGATTTTCTAGAAAAAATAGGCACTTTTCAAGAATTTTTCACATGAGTTACAAAAATAAAACCCCTCTTATTTTTTGATATGTTTTATAACAACATTTTTTTTCTTTTGAATGCGGGCAAAAGATATTTTGCCCCAACCCGTCATAACACCTTTTCAAAAAACTGTGATTTTTCAAGAAAAATGCCTGTAACTTTTGAACCAAAAGAGATAACGACCATCTCAGCGTACGAACGCGTCTTCAAATGCTCTACAAGTGTTTCTTGGGCGACCTTGATGAAAAATCGAAACTGAAAAAGTTAACGCCAGAAAACCGGTTTTTCTTGAACCACCCTAAGCTTATTCAGAAAAATACCTCTAGATCGGTCAATTTCAAAGCTACATAAAAAGTATCTTTAGGAAACTTGCTCAAAATTGATAGATCTACAACTTTCCCAAAGAATGTATACAGTTATTCTTGCAAATAAAAAAGTTTGGTTACCAATTTCTTCGAAAATATGGACCACCCTAATTTTCATGCACATCTTAAAGAGGGCTTTATTATTAGGGACAACTTTGTAGAAGACCATATTTGCCTAAAAACTCATTTGAAGGCGTTGAATGCATCTTTCCTCGTAAATCTGGTTCGTGGACCACTGTGCATTGTTCTAAATTTAAAACCCCAATTGAAGGTCATTCGAATTTTTCTGGTTTTTGGTATAGTGACATTCAAACTGCTCTAACTTTTATTGTCGTCGCGGTTGAAACCCGAAGTTTCCCCACACCCGACAATCGAATTTTCTCAAAATCCATACGTGAAACCTAACGTCGGACGTAGTGCGCTGGACAGCGGACCTGGCCCTCTATCCAGCGCACTGTGCCCGACGTACGTCCGACATAAGGTTTAGGAGAAAAATCGATTTTCGCGTGTCAAAAATTCCGATTTTCAACTGCACGAACAATAAAATGTTCAATCAAAATGGCTGAAATTTCCACTGAGAACAGATTAACACAACGATTTTACACTTTCAAGGTTCAAAAATAAAAAATCGGGACAGTGTTGCCAATACTACAGTCAAAATAATGCACACTGATTTTAAAATGTTAAAAAGTGCCCAAAATGTGAAAACCCCGTTTTTTTGTTTGAATTGTTAAAAAAAAGAGCTGAACCGATTATAATGAAAGTTCCAATACTTATTATGACTTACTCGAAGAACTTATAGTCAAATTTTCAGACGTTTTGATGAGCTAACAACCAAGTTATAGCCTAAACAATTTTTAAAATGGAAGCCCAAAATTTCCACAATCACATTTTATTGTATCGACAATATTTGCGCCAATACTGAACCGATTTTGATGAAATTTTTAGGGCATTAACTACATATAACGCTACTCCTGGTTAAAAAATCAGCTATTTTCGTGAACGCAATCAAAAGTTATACATTATTTTGAGTGTCTCATTTTTTTTTCGAGTCCAGTCTTTACTAATACATATAAACCGCAGCTGTCAGACTGATGATTTTCACCTAGATATCATCAATCAGTCCAAGGATACCTTGGATCGAGCCTTGGATACGACGTCGATGATTATTATTTGTTACGGCTTTTCAGAATATTTTCCTTTACAAGCATGCTTTGATTTGGCCAAACTTTTCAGTGATACGATGATTTTCATGGCGGTCTATGGTAGCACTCGGCGGCTACCGCATAGTGGAAAATTTTCTAAAAATCCGCAATACCATCATATATATAATGAGCCATTTTACGAAGTGACAACAATGTTGATGATGATATTGGTTTTCACGGGTTATTGGACACTACCTCCTGTCAAAATTCATTCATAAAATCGGCTCGTAAAATGGACTATAGCCCTGTTTGTCTGTCCGGTGACTAGCCAACCAGACGCAGCACGCGGAGAAATTCTCACAAAAGATAAAATATTAGAAATTTCAATTTCTTTTTACCACAGAGAACAAACATCCAAGTCCAGTTCCGAAACTGTGTAAGGAATTTAACGACCATTTGAAATCGGCAACACAAGTGGCAATAGCGTGGCGCTGCAATCGGTTAATTTCCCATACTAATTTAATTCACCACTTGAAATGTTTCAATTCACCACTGACTGTGGCAATATGGTGTTTGGTGGCGTTGGTGTTGTCATCGTATATTGGTTTGCAACCATACTCAAGTAAAGATTCAAATCCTTACACAACTTTTCAAATGTAATTTGTTCTAGCCTGTATGTCTGTTCTCTGTGTTTTTACTATCAGATGCAGAAAACAAATCCAGTGACAACCATAGACAACCAGACACAGCATTTGATGAAAAAAATCACGGACAACAGACGTTGAAAATTTTGTTTTTTTTAAACATTTGACACTTCAACTCTTTTTTACCATCAGATGCAGAAAACAAATCCAGTGACAACCATAGACAACCAGACACAGCATTTGATGAAAAAAAAAACACAGACAACAGACGTTGATTTTTTTGTTTTTTTTTCATGTTTGACACTTCAATTCTTTTTTACTATCAGATGCAGAAAACAAATCCAGTGACAACTAAAGACAACCAGACACAGCATTTGATGAAAAAAATCACAGACAACAGACGTTGAAAATTTTGTTTTTTTTTTTAAACATTTGACACTTCAACTCTTTTTTACCATCAGATGCAGAAAACAAATCCAGTGACAACCATAGAGAACCAGACACAGCATTTGATGGAAAAATCACAGACAACAGACGTTGAAATTTTTGTTTTTTTTTTCATGTTTGACACTTCAATTCTTTTTTACTATCAGATGCAGAAAACAAATCCAGTGACAACTAAAGACAACCAGACACAGCATTTGATGAAAAAAATCACAGACAACAGACGTTGAAAATTTTGTTTTTTTTTTTAAACATTTGACACTTCAACTCTTTTTTACCATCAGATGCAGAAAACAAATCCAGTGACAACCATAGAGAACCAGACACAGCATTTGATGGAAAAATCACAGACAACAGACGTTGAAATTTTTGTTTTTTTTTTATATTCGACACTTCAATTCTTTTTTACTATCAGATGCAGAAAACGAATCCAGTGACAACTAAAGACAACCAGACACAGCATTTGATGAAAAAATCACAGACAACAGACGTTGAAAATTTTGTTTTTCTTTAAACATTTGACACTTCAACTCTTTTTTACCATCAGATGCAGAAAACAAATCCAGTGACAACCATAGACAACCAGACACAGCATTTGATGAAAAAAAAAACACAGACAACAGACGTTGATTTTTTTGTTTTTTTTTTTCATGTTTGACTCTTCAATTCTTTTTTACTATCAAATGCAGAAAACAAATCCAGTGACAACTAAAGACAACCAGACACAGCATTTGATGGAAAAAAAAAATCACAGACTACAGACGTTGAAAATTTTGTTTAATTTTCATATTTGACACTTCATCTCTTTTTTACTATCAGATGCAGAAAACAAATCCAGTGACAACCATAGACAACCAGACACAGCATTTGATAGAAAAATCACAGACAACAGACGTTGAAAATTGTGATTTTTAAAATATTTGACACTTCAACTCTTTTTTACTATCAGATGCAGAAAACCAAATCCAGTGACAACCATAGACAATCAGACACAGCATTTGATGGAAAAATCACGGACAACAGACGTTGAAATTTTTGTTTTTTTTTATATTTCACACTTCAATTCTTTTTTTACTATCAGATGCAGAAAACAAATCCAGTGACAACTAAAGACAACCAGACACAGCATTTGATGAAAAAAAAACACAGACAACAGACGTTGAATTTTTTGTTTTTTTTTTTTATATTTGACACTTCAATTCTTTTTTACTATCAGATGCAGAAAACAAATCCAGTAACAACTAAAGACAACCAGACACAGCATTTGATGAAAAAATCACAGACAACAGACGTTGAAAATTTTGTTTAATTTTCATATTTGACACTTCAACTCTTTTTTACTATCAGATGCAGAAAACAAATCCAGTGACAACCATAGACAACCAGACACAGCATTTGATGAAAAAAAAAACACAGACAACATACGTTGAATTTTTTGTTTTTTTTCATATTTGACACTTAAATTCTTTTTTACTATCAGATGCAGAAAACAAATCCAGTGACAACTAAAGACAACCAGACACAGCATTTGATGAAAAAAATCACAGACAACAGACGTTGAAAATTTTGTTTAATTTTCATATTTGACACTTCATCTCTTTTTTACTATTAGATGCAGAAAACAAATCCAGTGACAACCATAGACAACCAGACACAGCATTTGATGGAAAAATCACAGACAACAGACGTTGAAAATTGTGATTTTTAAAATATTTGACACTTCAACTCTTTTTTACTATCAGATGCAGAAAACCAAATCCAGTGACAACCATAGACAACCAGACACAGCATTTGATGGAAAAATCACAGACAACAGACGTTGAAATTTTTGTTTTTTTAATATTTGACACTTCAATTCTTTTTTTACTATCAGATGCAGAAAACAAATCAAGTGACAACTAAAGACAACCAGACACAGCATTTGATGAAAAAAATCACAGACAACAGACGTTGAAAATTTTGTTTTTTTTTTAAACATTTGACACTTCAACTTTTTTTTACCATCAGATGTAGAAAACAAATCCAGTGACAACCATAGACAACCAGACACAGCATTTGAATAAAAAAAACACAGCCAACAGACGTTGAAATTTTTGTTTTTTTTTCATATTTGACACTTCAATTCTGTTTTACTACCAGATGCAGAAAACAAATCCAGTGACAACTAAAGACAACCAGACACAGCATTTGTTGAAAAAAATCACAGACAACAGACGTTGAAAATTTTGTTTAATTTTCATATTTGACACTTCAACTCTTTTTACTATCAGATGCAGAAAACAAATCCAGTAACAACTAAAGACCACCAGACACAGCATTTGATGAAAAAAATCACAGACAACAGACGTTGAAAATTGTGATTTTTAAAATATTTGACACTTCAACTCTTTTTTACTATCAGATGCAGAAAACAAATCCAGTGACAACCATAGACAACCAGATACAGTAGAATGCAGAAAAGAATCTGACACTCTTAGACTATCGAATGCAACAGTTGCTAAAAATAACATAGATAGCCCTGTTTGTCTACATTGAATTCACCGTATAAAAGTTCTATTTAACACGTAGAAAAATGTAATGCTTTTCTTATTGAAAATCTACAAGCTTGAATAACACATGAACCGTTTATATTGAAAAAAAAAATCACTTGACACGGGCGCTACTGCGTCCACAAATAAACTAGTATAGTTATATTCTCCGTGCAGTTGAAACCCGGAATTTTCTACTAGCAAAGTCGGATTTCTCCAAATCCGTGCCTGCACCACTTTCGAAGTTTAGTCCGGCGCATGGATTTTGAGAAAAATCCAACTTCGCTTGTTCAAAAATTCCGATTTTCAACAAAATTGAGAATAGTAGACTGGGTCAGCATGGTTGATTTTTCGGAACAAAGCTCTTTCGTCCAAAACAACCTTGCAAAATTTAGGAGCAATTGGTTGTATCGCCGTATTTCGCATTGCAATTGATTTTTTTTACCTGTATTAACGAGATTTTTAGCCCTAGGCTAGTTCATCTCGGCAACTGAAATTTATATGGGATGGAAGAACGTACTTTTTAGCATTTTTTCCCATGAGGGGTACACAATAAATTTAGTCAAAAACTATCAAATCGGATTAAAAATATTTGCTAATGATGACTACCCAACAAACATTTTTGCTGTATAAGAGAGGAACAAACTATTTTTAAGCAAATTTCAGCTTCAGAAACTGCTATTCAGCTAGTTCTGTTACATGGGTAGGTACACTATTTAGTTAATTGTGAGTGCTCAAGAAGAACGTTTAGCTCGGTTGTGTTGAAATACCGAAACAGCTCAATTGAAGTAATCCGGTTGATATTCAAATATAAATCGGCCGTGCACACTTGATGTTGAACTAAAAAGCTCTTTTATTTCAAGCTTTGCCAACAGTTCGAAGCTAGAAGTCTCTTTTATCCAACCCTGCAAAGTTGGTGTTTGCTAATCATCCGGTTGGTACAAGAAGGCGTGGGGCGCAGAGAGCACGGGCGAACCAGGTGGAGCGTGATCTGGCGAGCGTTGGGCGTGACCGACGTTGGAGAGCTGCAGCTGCAAATCGAGTATTATGGCGGCAAATTGTTGATTCAGTGTTATCATGAATTTGATGTTGAACTAAATAAATGAAATGAATGGATCTGAAGAACTTCTGGACTGGAAACTTTGGAAACGCTCATGATCCGGGAAAGTATGTGGACCTACACCCCACAACCCCCACAATTCCCGAAGGAGTGAGGAAGATAGCATAAACTGGTGCCCAGGCTAATGCTGAGGCTACATTTAGTTGCAACAGTCACTCTAGGTTGTATCGTGACGGTCGCTAATGCCGTGCATTGTTGATGACGGTGAGTTATGGGTCCAGCTTGACCAAAGCCAGGTAGTCGTCGGAGTCGATGATAGCATCGACGATAGGTCCCGACGTCGATAAGTCGGAGAAGTACCATTCATAAATCAGAACGTGGTTGATTTGTGATTCCGTCTGCTGCGGTGATCTCCAGGTGTAACTATATGAGGGAGGCTGTGTAGAAATACGGTGTTAAGAATGATCATGTTCTTGGAGGCGGCGAATCGATGGGTCGTTTTGTTCGTCAGCACTGAACTTTCCAATCATCGGTCTGAGTTCCTTCTCCTAACCTGCCTGTGTGTTTAGGTCCCCTAAAGGCGATCTTGACGCCGTGGCATGGGTAGTAATCGTACTCGCCTTAGACTTTCAGTCATGGAACCCCCACGGTGGTGCAGAGGACCGAATCGAAAGATCTCCATCCTGAACGATTGCCCGTCATTGCCTTGACCTGTGGCCAGGTCAATTTTCTGTCGACTTGCTTGATTTTGTTGTTGAGGCTGCGCCGCCATGAACGTGTTCTCCACTGATACACACGAAGTTTTCAACATTCTCCACTGATTGCCCAGCTACCGTAAAGCTGGCAGGGTTGAGCGTGTTTTTATCCAACGATTTGGTCTTGTTGATGGTAAGACCTGCCGCCGAGGAGCGATTGGCATCATCGGTATCATCGGTATTGGCAAGATCAGATCGGAGGTATCATCTGTGATCCACTGCTTTCTCCGGGTACGTAGCTTACCCAAATTATTATCGCCGGTGGCGATGAAGGCGTTCTTGATGGCGCTCCATTGATCTTTTACGCTTCCACCTTCTGGAATATGCGCAGCACGGTTCTCTAGCTCCTCGATGAAAGACATTTTCACCGCAGCGTCTTCCAGTCAGTGTGTGTTGACGTTTGTTCCGCACATCAAGAAGGCTTCGTGGGGGGGGGGGATCTAGCGTAGTGGTTAGGCTTCTGACTATCAATCAGAAGGTCATGGGTTCCATTCCCACCCCCTCCAGGGGTGAGTGAGCAAGTCTACGGACTATAAAAGAATGAGACAGTCTTCGGACGATAAAACAGAACTGTAAAAAGTCTACGAACTAGTGCAACGCCTAAATATTCCCACGCCTTCCGATATTCTAAGTCAATTCAACTGTGAAAGAAAAAGATGCATTCCCCCCCCCCCCCCCACACACACACTCCCGTTAGAGTAGCTGCCTGGGTGTGTTTTTATTTCAATTTACACCAACAGCTACGCTCTAGGTAGGTTCTACCCACCTCACGCGCGGTATATTGGAAGCAACGGGAAACATACCATTCGTTACTGACTTTGTTTTTATGACCCATCATCGTCCGGTGGTGGCCGGGTGCGATCGTGTTCGAACACGTTGGGCCTGGATCGGGGTGGTGCAAATTGTTACTACGCTTGGTAGGCCGACGACAAAGATGGGCAATAAACCCGAAAGAATGTTCTATTAATCGCGGTTGAACAAAGGTGACATTGGCTTGGGTTGAACCTAGGTGAACCTAAAAGGAACGTTTCGAAATCGAGGCACCGAATTGGCCGTCTATGGTCTCAGGTAGCCTGGATTGTTTTGCACCTGATTCGTTTTGAACTCAGGTAAACTTTAGCTGGAATGTTGCGAAATCAAGGCGCCGTATTGGCCGCCTATGGTTTCAGATAGCCTAGATTGTTTTTTTTGTCACAAGATTGAGGCGCCGAATTGGCCGCATGTGGTTTCGGGTAACCGCAATTGTTTTTGTTTGTCTCGAAAATCGATGCGCCGAATTGGCCGCGTAGCCGTGGTTGGTTTTTTTGTTTTCACTGGGTTCGCTTTGAACTCAGGTAAACCCTTGCTGGAATGTTCTGAAATCGACACCGTATTGGCCGCATAGGGCGCCTGGCTTGTTTGCACTGGATTTGTTTTGTCTTCAAGTAAACCGAATGAAAAGAATGTTGGAGTACAATTTCAACCAACATCCGTGGCCGGGACCCGGCTAGGGGTCATTGTGCACAAGCAAGGGTACATTTGAATAACAAGGCGGTTGCTTTGTTTTGAAGAATTGGGTGCCAAGTCCGAAAGATGATGGGGCTAAGAATGATGATGATAATGATGATGATAATGACGATGATGTTGACGAAGATGGCAATGATGGGGGTCGACTTTGGATACGCCCAAGTCAGGCGTGGTTTCGGTGTTAAGATTTTCATAGCGGTTTGCTCAAACAAAAAAAAAACGCCCAAGTCAGGCGTGGCTAGGAGATTTGGACTTGGGGATAAGATTTTAATAGGTTTGGCTCAAACACGCCAAAGTCAGGCGTGGCTAGGAGATTTAGACTTGGGGATAAGATTTTCACAGGTTCTGTTCAAACACGCCCAAGTCAGGCGGAGATGGTAATCATGAAGAGAACGATTAGGATAGATAGAGTTTTTAACTTTTGGCTTTTACATTTTTGGCATCGAAGGTTTTTGGACACGCCCAAGATGGGTTGGGCAACGTTAGGAATTTTCGTGACTTCTTCGGGTATTGCTAGGAAATTTAGGCTATAAATACTGAGGCTTTGGCTTCAATCGGGGCAGTTGTTGAAGAACAGAGTAATCGAGGAGAGTTCGACGTTAGAGTTGTCGAAGAACGGAGTTGTTGAGTTCAAGCAGTCTGTGAGACAGTGGGTCAGTTTCAACGCTAGAGTGTTCAATCTTGGTTCAGAAAAGACAGTAGTTGTAAAAGTTCAGTTTTTCAACGTAAGAGTAAAAGTCCAGTTCGGTTCAGTTTTTTCAACTTCGGTGTAGAAATACAGAAAGGTGATATAAGAAAAAGTGAATCGTTGTAATATAAGTTAAGTGATGGTTTGTGATACTTCAATATAGTTTATTAAAAAGATATCGTCGGACTGTTATGAATTAAAAGATATCACATTCCGTGTAGTGTTTAGTTGAGCCCCTGGACGGTACAGGGCGCTTCACTAGCAAGACTTCACTGTACCAAAAAATGAAAACACAGTCGATAAAGAAGAAAAACTTTGTAAACTCCACGGAGTATAAATAGTGACAGGTTGGACATATGGCCTGCGATGCTGGTCCATTAGGAGGTGTGTGCACAAAAGAAAAGCACCACCGAATCAGAAATAAGAAGAAGAAGAAGGCTTCGTCGCCATTTTCGGCTGATGCAGATGTGGTCGATTTGATTTTCCGTTACGCCGTCAAGGGAAACCCATGTCACTTTGTGCACTGGTCGATGAGAAAAGAGCGATCCCCCAATTATCATTATCATTGTTACCACTAAGCTCTGCAAACAGCTCTCCGTTTTCGCTCATTTCGCAGAGGCCATATTGTCCGGAATCCATTCAGTTAACTGTAAAAGTTCTCTTTGTCTTGCAATTCGGCTGGACCGGTTGGCACGTAACATTGGATCATGGTAAGGTTTTGAACCTGTGTTATGAATTTGGCTACATTTACCCTCTTATTAATAGGTTCGCACTTCATGAGCGCAGCGTAGACGACGTGAGCGCTGATCATGAATCCAACTCCACGGTGGCGAGGAGCGTGTTCACCGCGTAGGCCAGAGTACAGCAGAATTTGGCCCGATGCCAATCTGTTTTCTCCAAAGTTCGGCCAACGGACTTCGCTCAGTCCTAGGATCTCAAGCTTCAACATGCCTCATTGGCTAGTTGTGCCAGTTTACCCTGCTAGGCTAAAGTTGATACATTCTAAGTTCCAATTCTTGTCCGTTGTTTCGCGCGTAAAGTCGTAGTCGTTGAATCAGATCGTAATCTTTCATTTTTTTTCTGTAATGGTTTTTGGGTTTCTGAAACAGTAGGTTGTTGGCCTAAGGTCCCCTATCCACTGTGGTGGGGCTGTCACCTTAGGTACAGCTCTATAGCTATAGAGCTGCACGTAAAAGGCGTCTTTGTTTTCATCACTCCCAGAGAAAATACCTATTTTCTCTGATCACTCCTTCCTGAGTGTTAGCAGTGTACGTTGGTTATGGTGAAGTTAAAAAATCTGCCTTGATCTTCAACTTGCATATTCTTTCCTCGATCGACTACCAATCGATCACGCACTTCTGCATATAGCCCTTCACAATGTAAGCTGTTCTCAGCTCGCGTGTTGCCGTGGCTATAGTAGACGTTCGAACCCTGCCGAATCCGCGATCCTTCAATAGATCGCCGAGTATGAAATTGAGAGTTCTGCAGTTCCACATACAAAGTTTCCATTCGCAAATCTGGCATTCGATTTGAACAGGTCGTATGTTTGCTGTGATTCCTATGCAGATTCAACCTTTTCAAATCGAACGCCAAGTGGGTATACGAGCTACGTGCCCGGCTCACCGTAGCTTACCGTTTTTTATTCGCTGCACTGTATCCATCTCTCTATATACTTGATACAATTTCATGCGACGCCGCCAGATGCCGTTCTCTGGTTAACCGCTATTCACGATTTAAAGATGTATAAAGCGACCAGCAAGCAGACTTATACAGCGCGAGTTTTGTCTTCATTTGCATTCTACGCTTCAGCTAGTTTCGCAGACCGAGAAAAGCCCTGTAACATATATTTACTCACTAATGTAGTCCATCTGCGATTCTCGGAAAACCAAAAACTTTATTGATACTGGATACTTTTCTTGCACCGAAAAAATGTAGAAGTTCAAAGGATGACACATGACTTGCTTTATGGCTACATTTCACTAATTAAACAGACATAAAAGAAAATAAAACATAACAGATTTGTACTCAATATAGGAAAATTGTTTATTAAAAGACGCTTTTTCACAAATAACATTTTAGGGAATACTTCTTCAGTTCACGTAATGCATGAGTAATGTTAACAATTCTATAAATATGCAGTAAATAACAAGCAACATCATCCCTTTAGGAAACGAAGATCCAGAATTTCGCCACCTTCCAGTTCCAGATCGATCGGCGTGGAATCCATTGTTATGGCGTCCCCATCAAAGGACAGCTTGATGTCACCCGGTTGGCATTTCAGTTCCTCGGCACATTTGATTATCAAAATCATCATTTTGTTGTCTTTTCGCATTGGCACTTCCAGAGGCTTCTTCCATCGGTCCGATTGCACTTTCAGGGTGATCTCGTTGTCATCTTTTGGTTTCCGTGGTTTGGCCGTGCGACTAGTGCCGTTGGACTTATTCTTGTTGGCAAAGACTTCAGCCAGCTCGCCTCGTACCACGCGGCCAGCTAAAATCACAAGTTAGTATATACAAATATGTAAGTCATAATAATTTAAGGAGAGTTATGCCTTATCCAGACTTGTGAATTATTGGAATGTGCAATTTATCATTCATATTCCCACATGTAACAGGAGTGTAACGCTAAGGTTCTAAAGGTGTATAGCTAAAAAATCAAACAAAAATACCTTATCTTTTGTAGAAATGCACACATCTAGAGATCCGTCAAACGTGGCGGGCTGAGAATGTAACTAAATGTTCTTTGCGAATGAGCAAACAACAAGTAGCATTTTCATTTTTATTGGTCTACTCAGATTTGTGTCCTCGAAAATTGACATGGCGGCCATGTTTGATTTCTAACAACTGTGTCTTTATCTACTACCAAAGAATAAAAATAGAGAGAATGCCATCTCTTGGCCTTTTCTGCACTCAGCGAAAAAAACTAGCGAAATTCATCGAAATACCTTATGAAAATTTGCTATAACTAATTCTTATGTTATCCATAAGAATACCTTATGAAAATTGATCGTGCTTGCTATGACAAAATGATGCAGACTGGATTCGATCCATGAACGTTGGGATCACCGAGCCCGTGTTTTATCCACACGGTTACCGACGCTTGAGAAAACCATATTGCTAAACATGAATAAAAGCCAAGCTGTGAGACGATTTTACTTCATAGAGTGACCTTATGAAATTTATCCGAATCATTATAATTTATTTAAAGGCCGTTTCATAAGGTGGGCCTTATGGAAATCTTAAGGTTATTTGGCTGAGTGTGTGTAAACGTCAAACGACAAGACAAGTGGCGCTCTCTAAGCGTATCAAGATGGAAGCTATTTATAGCAGTGTTCGTGATTTTTCACAAGAGAAGGTGGTGTGCGTGTGCAGGGATGGGAACACTCATTTTCTAAGAATTACACTCACTTGCTATTTTCTCAGCTCAGAAGCGTGCAATCAAGAAACGATGTATGGACGACTTTTGTCTTGTGGTTTTGTCTCAAACTTTGTCGAATAGAATAGGGGTCCCTCACGAATCCCAAAGTCGTGACAGAGCTGTGAAAGCGACTCTCCACAAAGTGAGTGCAAATTACATTCATCTCGTGGAGAGTTGCTTTCGCAGCTTCTTGATATTATTATTCTTTGCTACTACGTACCTATAAACTGCGATATTCGATACCCGATCGAATCTGGCGTATCGTTCGGTTCGATGATGCGTTCGTCCAAATCCAGGATCACGTGACTGGGATCGGCTCCAGCTCGTTCAGCCAGCACCGCAATCAAGTCACCAAACTTCTGGAACTTCCTATGGTTGAACCGTTCGATTTTGCCCTCCCACTTGATTTTCAACGATACCTCGTAGTTGGCCGAATCGAACGATACATTGGCACTTTTGTTGCCAGCGGCAGGCGTGATGTCTTCCTCGTCGGAGTCCAGGTTTATCTAGAAGTATATTTACAGATTGTTTGCTTTATTGTTAGCATTAATAATTGCATTTGATTGAAAGTGTAAACATTACATAACAACAGCTAAGATGATGAATACAGTCGAGTGTACTATAAGGGATCATCCATATATCACAAGACAACTCTAAGAGAGGTAGGGTAGGGAAGGATTTAGAATTGGTGGGGCAATATCAGGCTGGATTCATAAGTGAACGCGCTACAACGGACCAGATGTTCGCCATCCGCCAGGTGTTGCAGAAATGCCGCGAATACAACGTGCCAACACATCACTTGTTCATCGATTTCAAATCGGCGTAGTATACAATAGATCGAAACTAGTTATGGCAGATTAAGCACTGTGATACCTCGTAATCATATAGACTTCCGTACTCTTTGAATGTCTGCAGTAATCTGATTTATTATTCTGTCATATAATCATAGCCTACTAGCATAATACATAGCACATCTCCTTTTTCATATAATTTACAATGTAGTTTCATCAAGTTAAACGATCTTGAAACTATGGTTTATTATTTACATACAATCAATATTTAATTCTAAAGTGTTTATCATTTAACTTTTTCAAACTCCAGCAAATGTATCTTCATTTTCTTCAAAACCTCGGAATAACGGTTCATCTGCATCAGTGCTCCTCACTTCGGGGTCTTCTATTACGGGTCCTCTGAGCACCTCTTGACCGGTTTCCGTTCTCGTAGAACAACTAGACGCGACCGGAACATCGATTTTCTTCAAATGTGCAATATTTCGTTCATACGTTGCTCCAGTATCCTGGTTCTCTACAGTAGCCCGATGACCTTTGCGTTCCAATACCTTGTATTTTGCTTTACCAAATGTAGTCGCCAGTTTGTTTGATGGTAAAAGGTTCTGCATTAAAACAATATCGCCGCAACAGATGTCCGAATCTTGAGCATTTCTTCTTCTATCCTCCCTTTCTTTTCCTTTTTGCTTGTTCAATTTGTCTTGATCGCGATAATCCGATGACTCCGGAATAGTTTCGATATCGTCAATCGATGGTATCTTCGACCTAATCGTACGTCCATAGCCTAATTCTGTAGGTGTTTTACCAGTGGTTGAATGAGGAGTTGTGTAATACATCAGGAGATAATCGTTCAAATCCTTCTTCCAATCTCTTTTCAACGCATTACTAATCTGCAATCTTTTCAAAAGTGACCGATTCTGTCTTTCGACAAGCCCATTTTCTTGTGGCCAGTACGGCGCTGAATGATTAAGATGAATACCATGTATTTTGCAGTATTCTTCAAACTCTTTTCCTATAAATTGCTTTGCATTATCCAGGGTAATCGTTCTAGGGTATCCCAACCGGGTGAATATCTTGTTGAGTCTGTTGACGGTTTCGCGTGAGCCGATCTTTGCCATTACTTCAACCTCCTTATATCTGCTAAAATAGTCTACTATTACTAGCAAGTATTCTCCTGAAGGCAGTGGTCCCATAAAATCAATAGCGACATCGATCCATGGTTTTGTAGGAAGTTCTCTTCGATTCATTGGAAGTGGTTTGCTTGGTAGTCCTATCAGTTGACATCCTTCACACTTAGCTACAAAATCTTTAGCTTCGCGATCCATTGCTGGCCACCAAGCTCGGTCTCTCAATCGTTTCTTCATGATTGATTCTCCTGGATGACCTTCATGCGCAAGTTGTAGCATCCTGGGTCGCAGTCCTTGTGGCACAACTAATTTATTTCCGCGTACAATAGTATCTTCTATCATGCCAAGCTCGTTCCTGAACGGTTCGAATGATTTTGCTGCCGAATTATTCCAATTCCCTGATTCTAAACATTCCTTCACTGCTTTGAGCTCAGGGTCACATTTGGATACAGTTTCAATCTCACTTACATCAATCGCAGCCGATTCTTGAACAGCGAGCACTAAGAAATGATTGTCGGTTTCAAATTCAACTGATTTGTCTTCGGTTACAAGGCGCGATAATGAATCCGCAATGTTTCCTGAACCTTTCCTGTATTTTACAATGAACTTGAATGATTGAAGCCTCAGCACCCATCGTTCAATCCTGGCACAGGGCTTAGAGGTAGGTGAAAATATAATTTCCAATGGCTTGTGGTCTGTTTCTAGCTCAAATTCCCGACCAATTAGGTATATTGAAAACTTTTCTACGGCCCATACCAATGCTAAGGCCTCTTTCTCCGTTTGGCAGTACCTCTTCTCTGTCTCAGTTAAGCTTTTACTTGCAAAGCTGATAATGCGAGGATTACAATCCGTTTTTCCTTCAAATTGTACATACAAGCACTGCCCCTAAAGCCACCGGTGAAGCATCCGCTATCACTCGAGTCCTTAATAAATTATCAAAGAAGGACAACGTCTGCACATTGGCTATGAGGTTTTTGAGGTGCTCAAAACTTTTCTGATGCTCAACTTCCCAACAAAACTTGTTATCTTTACATATCAACTGCCGAAGTGGTTCTGTTATTGTGGCTAAGTCAGGAATGAATTTTCCTACATAGGTTACTAGACCGAGAAAACTTCTGACCTCTTCTGATGTTTTCGGTTCTCGAAATCTTTGTAATGCTTCAATCTTACTAACCATTGGACGAACTCCTTCCGATGACATCGAATGTCCAAGAAACTCAACCTGCCTGACTTTGAAAATGCATTTGTCCTTATTTAATAGAACATTCCGACTTTTTAATACTGCTAGGACTTTCCTCAATGCATCATCATGTTCCTTTTCAGTGGCGCCGAACACCATTATATCATCAATAAAATTCACAACATTTTCGCATTCTGCCAAAATATGCTCCATAACCTTTTGGAACATTTCCGGAGCGCATGATATGCCAAACATTAACCTTTTATATCGAAATAGGCCCTTGTGGCATATGAATGTTGTTATATATCTAGATGATTCTTCCAATTCAATCTAATGCAATAAGGCAAAAAAAATGGAATAACAATATTAAAAACTATATAAAAAAAATAATAATTCATACAATTTCTCATTAAATTTCTAGTTTACCTGGTGAAATGCATCCTTAATGTCTAGTCGAGTGAAAAACCGGGCCGATTTGAACCGGGGCAGAAAATCTTCGAATGTTGGCATAATGTGGCGTTCTCTCTGGATCGCTTGATTTGCACGGCGCATGTCTACACATAGACGCAAATCACCGTTATCCTTTACGATGATGACAAGTGGTGAAACCCATTCAGCAGGACCTGATACTGGCTCAATGATATCCATGGTTAAAAGTTGATCCAATTTATCTTCAATTTTACTGAGTAGGGCTATCGGAGGTCGACGAACTTGTTGAGCAATCGGCGTGAAATTTCGATTTACTGGAATCCTCACTTGTACATTTTTCATTTTCGGAAATGATCGTTTCTCCACGGATGACAGCGAGTTGATTTGATTTGGTAATCCGATTTTCAACACTCCGAGAGATTTGGCTGTTTCTTTCCCAAGAAGAGAATGCTGTCCGCCCTTGATGACGTAAAACATTGCATTTGTTCCAAGTTTTCTTTCCGTGGCATCCACTTCCACATATGCTTCAAATACATCAACGATTTCTAGCGGCTTAGCTTCAGGACCATATCCTCTCAGGACTGTATTAGGAACATTGAACGGTATACAACTCTTGACGCCATGCAGCTTCATATATTGCCAAGTTTTATCATCAATTATGTTCTTTGAACTTCCCGAATCTATGAGGACCTGTATCAGCACACCTCCGACTTTTGTCCACAGGTATTCGTCTCCATCGCCAATATTGAAAATAAAACTTTCAGGTTCAGCCTGCTCCAGGTTTTCTTCGGCTACAATCGCACGTACATTCCCAAATTTCCTTCGTTTATCTGGATGGCCAAAATTTGATCCTTCATAACGTCGTTTGAATGCTGCTCCTGATCGACATACTTTAGCATAATGTCCTATTTTGTGGCACTTCTCACATTTCCTTCCACGCGCTGGGCATTCGCGATCGTTTCCATAATGACTCTGCTGACCGCAACGGAAACACGTGCTACCATAACGATTGGCCGTAGTATTTAGCTTATTGATCCGCGTAGCCTGATCCGAAACTGCAGACAAATGACAATATTATAGAATAAACTCCCTCTCTTATTTAAGTTATATCTACATAATTAGAAAGCAAAATTTAGATCAAACCTGTGGACGCTGATGCATCACCTAATCCTGTGTTTTCAATCGCTTTTGATTGAGTCTTGATCGATTCAAACGAATTTACAATGCGTGTCAGCTGTGCCAAATTCAGTTTCTCTTTCTGCAACAACCTCTCTCTCAATTCGGCCGGAGCATGATAAATTACTTTGTCCACGATCCGCAATTCACGACTTTCAGCCTCCGTCTTTCCAAAATTACACCTCTTCGCTTGGTCCGCACAACGCATCAAAAATTTCCCCAGTGGTTCGCGCTTTCCTTCATTAGTAGTGGCCGGTGATAGTTGGCAAAACTCGTTCCGCTCAAAAGAATCGTGCTGCTTCGGAACGAAATGTCCATCCAACTTGGCTATGGCTATCTTGTACGGGTCAACTCCTTTTTCAATATCTTCCACCACATCAGCTCCATCAATTGAATAGAATAAGTCTTGAAGTTCTAGACCTCCTTTGGCAAGAAGAATGTTCTTGATTTTGGTAGAATTCTTCTCCTCGCTAGCGGCCACAATTACTTCGAAGTTTCGTTTCCAACGCAACCATTCTGTCCGAGTCTGTGTCTCCGGAAGATGGTTGAACAACGGGCATATGTTCCAAGCTTCCATTCTTACGCTGAAAATTCGAAAATTACACATAGAAATGGTTGCTATGGAAGCACTAAATTGTTATTTTTCAAACAATTCTGGTTTTGTGTGTCGGTGTCAGTTGCAATGCGTTCTGATTATCGCTATTCATGTTCCTGGCTTTTACGCCTTTCCCTGCACTTGGCAGCGGAGTGTCCTACCGAAGTAGTTTGTCCTGCCGAAGCAGTGTGTCCTGCAGAAGCAGTGTGTCCTGCCGGAGCAGTATTCTACTTAATATTTCACACCCGAAAGCAAATACCTGATCAAATAATATGTTTCTGTTTCAATTTGTTCAATCTATTTCAAATTCTCCAGAAAAAATTCCAAATTTGCGTTTCGTTCGGCTTTATTCGTGGTGACCTGATTCAAAAGAATTTATCCTCGTCCGCCAGATGTGATACCTCGTAATCATATAGACTTCCGTACTCTTTGAATGTCTGCAGTAATCTGATTTATTATTCTGTCATATAATCATAGCCTACTAGCATAATACATAGCACAAGCACGAATACGAATGCCAGATAAACTGATACGATTGATCAAGGCGACGATGGATCGAGTAATGTGCGTAGTTCGAGTATCACGGTCACTCTCGAGTCCCTTCGAATCTCGCAGAGGGTTACGGCAAGGTGATGGTTTTTTGTGCTTGCTATTCAACATTGCTTTAGAGGGTGTAATAAGTAGAACGGGGATAAACACGAGTGGATTTTCACGAAGTCCGTTCAGCTGCTTGGTTTCGCTGATGATATTGATAATCTAGCTCGCAAATTTGAGACGGCGGAAATATACATCCGATTGAAGAATCAAATGAAGACAAAGTGGCAACAGGCTTGAGGTAGGAATTACGGCGCCGCCACCCCGAATTTCTATCGACGGTGATGAAATCGAGACGGTTGAAGAATTCATGTACTTGGGCTCACTGGTAACCGCCGACAACAACACTAGCAGAGAAATTCAGAGACGCATTGTGGCAGGAAATCGAGCTTACTTTGGACTCCGATCGAATAAAGTTTGCCATCACACGAAGTTAACTATCTACAAAACGTTAATTAGACCGGTAGTCTACTGTGGACACGAAACATGGACCCTACGGCAGAGGACCAACGCGCCCTTGGAGTTTTCGAACGGAAGGTGCTGCGTAACATCTACGGTGGAGTGCAGATGGAACACGGGAATTGGAGAAGACTAATGCACCACGAACTGCATCAGCTGCTGAGAGAAACAATCAACGTTCACACCGCGAAAATCGGAAGGCTGCGGTGGGCGGGTCACGTCATCAGGATTTCGAATAGCAACCCGACTAAATAATGGTTCTCGAGAGTCATCCGACCGTTACAAGAAGACGTGGTGCGTAGCGAGCAAGGTGGGTCGATCAAGTGGAGGACGATCTGCGGACTCTTCGCAGAGTGCGGAACTGAAGACACACAGCCATGGACCGAGTAGAAGGGAGACGGCTACCATGTACAGCAGAGGCCACTCAGGCCTTAGTCTGGCCGGTAAGGTAAGTCTGTACATTAAAATACTTACGAAAAGGTCTACACAGGGAGACATTCATTAGAATCAGACTTACCGTTCCAGGTAGAATCAGTGCCGGACTGTCCACCAGGTTGATCACTTCTGGTTGCTGCTGCCGTCTGGCTCGACGCGACGATGATGGCCCTGCGCTTACACCCTGAACGGCCATGGAATGTGAAGCAGTCGACGACGGGGCCATTAGGTTACAATTTATACAAATATTATAGATAGTCTCCTTCAAAGAATCGAAATCTCTCATAAATGCTAGGGTGCTTCTTCCACGGGAGGTCTTTTGTCGCCTCATCATCGTTTGGAAGCGTCTTTTAAGACTGGCAAAGTAACGCTTATCCTGATCAATGCAAGCAGGATTGTTGAAAATCAAGTCATACTGCTTCTGAACTTCCCTTATTTGCACTGCAATGCAACAGAAATCAATAACGCTTTAGCGCTTAAGTAACTGAAAAACAAAAACTCACCATCCAAATCGTCACCAGACAAGTCGACCGACCGCGCCTCCGAGGACGGTTGGCTTTTTAACGACGTGTGTGAGCTGGATGTGCCAAGATGTGACGTTGAAGAACCACTGGACAGCCCTTCGTCTCTATCGTCGTCGTCATCATCATCATCATCGGTCAACAATTCGGCATCTGTTGCTGCTGTGACGGATAGACGCTTGCTTTTCCTACGAGAAACTGGGATCGGCTCCGGTTTATTTTTCACCTGTTTGCCTTTGGGACCTCGTTTCTGCTTGACAGGCGGCGGTATTTCGTCCGGATCGGGCACCTGGTCGTCTAGATTTCTTTCCTCTGCTGCCAGTTCTTCATCGGCGAAATCGACGTCGTCGTCCGCTGCAAGCAAAGTTGTGATCCACCGTTTTACTATGAATTTTTTTGCCGTCCACTTGATTAAGCATTACTCACCATTTAAATAACTGTTTAGATTATCGAAAATGTCATATTGGCCAGACATTTTCAACGTTTTCGTGATTTATGTCCACAATCTGAATCTGAATAGAATTCGATGACTCCCCAGCGGCAACGATAGCAAACAACACCAACCAAAGGCCGGGGCAAACAGCAAACAAATTTTTGACAGTTTTAAATAAACAAAACAAACGAAAAGGCGCTAGTTTACATGGTCGAAAAAGAGAATACACATTAAGAGTAGTTTACGCAACAAGGTGCAGAATGAAGATTTTTACAGTACGAGTCGTAAATAAATACATTTGGCGACAAACATCAAGGCAAAGTTTATAATAATTATAAATAATTTGATTGAACAATATGTCAATATTCGGACATCTCCGAGGTCACAGAACAACAATCAAAGAGAAAAAAGGCTGTCTATGTAAACGCCTTCAAAGTACTATTCCTGAGAAATATTACAAAGAAGAGTGAAGAAAATTTTTATGTCATAGCTAATTTTTAAAGATTTGATATTTCTGAAAATTATTTGGATACAGCTAACAGCTACCAGAGCTAGCGTTTTTAGCCAATATGGGCAGCTAGTTTTTCTGACAGCTTCCTCAAATGTGTGAAGAATTAGCCTAAGTTAGAATTCACGAATAAAAATAAATTAAAAAAGCTTCCCCAAACAATCTATCTAGGGTGACAATGGGTATTATCGGCAGGTTTGTTCTCTTCGTCATGGGCGGTTTTTGTCAGCCAAATTGCCTGAAACATGGCCATATGATTCAGCTTAGTTGGGAAGGATTAAAGACCAACTCTGAGTTCAATAGGTTTCAAAAAAAAAAACCCCAAAGACGAAGAGAACAAAACGGCCGAGAATAGGTAATTTCCCCTATATAAATAAAAATGGAATGGTGTTTGTATGTCACGAATAGGATCGGAAAAGGGCCAACTGATCTACGCCATTCTTTCAGTGTTACATTCGTGCAGGGCTCCGACGTGTTCGTACGAATAAAAAATTGGAAAAATCGACCAGGAATGCATTGAAAACGAGAAAGTTTGAAATTCCATTTTGCGAGACATTTTTCGTTAGAGCTGAATATCAAAAACACAGTAGGCAGGCAGTACGACGTTTGCCGGAACAGTTAGTTATCAAATAATATCCTAAGTTATTTTATAATACATTCTGAAAATAATTCAAGCTGATTACCAATAGTGCCAATAACCGATGTTGGTCATTGACAGCAACAGCATCATCCCTAAATAACTCTCATATTAAATAGTGTTAGATAACACTTTTTGAGCTTCCATTCGATGTTGTAAAGAAATCAGTCAAACCCCTTATGTCAAAATATAGTCCCAAGTCCTAAAGAAACATGTAATAAAATTCCTGCTTTTTTTTGGTCAGTGTTATAATACCGTCTAAGATATAAAAAACAAAAAGTTCAGTCAGCTGATTGACACAAAAAATAAAAATGATAAACATTATTTGTCAACTTTCATATATTCATCCCTACAAAACCTATAAAAATAAGAAATACAAATATAAACTCATTTCTAAAATGAACAGTTTCATCTTTACCTTATCAGTCCATGATTTTCTAATGGTAATGAATTTAATTGCTAACATAACCTAATCTGTAAGACTGTAAGTCAACTTAAAGGGTGTACCGAATCAAATTGCGCCACGGAAAAATAGTGTGCAACTTTTGATTGCATGCATCAAAATGGCTGGTTTTTTAATCACTAACAGTATATTGTGTGCAGATGATACCATAAAATTTTCAGAGGAATCGGTGATGTAGGGTAACGGTTGAATTTTGGACCCCTAGAGGACATTGGTTTGCATTTAATTCAAAATCAAACAGATTCATAGGGTATTTACACATAATGATGATGTTAGTATGTTCGTAAAAGCCTCCACTGTCCGTTAAAAATACCCACAAGGTCATTTCTGGCTAAAAATTTGATGAAAATAACTGATTTTTGAAGCATCAGTTTTCACTGTTTTGGACACTCCAATATATTTTGGACCCTCTTCAGTATATATTTTGGACACCCGGTGTTTAAACTCGTTTGAAACTATTTTGGAAGAATTTGCCGCTTGAATATGCTGAATCACATCCTAATTACTTGATTGACAAAGGCTGATTAGACGAACTTTGCGAATTTAATGCGCTAGAATGATAAACGTTTTTGTTTACATCTGCAAGTTTCCTCAGCACCGCAATCTCTTTTTGTAAACATGATGCGACACTCGCACGGATGATGAGCTTGGCAAAAAATAATTTCAAGGCAAATAAGGATATTTCCAGTGAGGAAATGATTGCTGCCCGTGCAGAGCGATCTTATTTAGCGAATGATTCTAAAAATTTTCGTCATCTTATCATTAAACCTGTGTAAGTTGTGGTAAAAGGACACAGGGGGTCCAAAATATATGGGGGTCCAAATTATATTGGTTACCCTATTGGCGGAGATATATCCGACGTTGGAAAATTAGGCTTTGGAATTCTTGCGCAAACAAAGAATTAAAATAAAATTTATATTGTATAGATCTATCTCTAGGAACAGAAATACTAAACCGCTTGCAATGATTTTTTTTCTGTAAGTGGATTATGTATGTAGGAATATTGTTTGAAAATTTCATTTGATTTGGTCTAGCCATTAAAAAGTTGTGGTCGTATACCTATGTGTACATAAATCGCAATACGCAAACCGATTGAACTGTATCGAGACATTCAAAGTTGTCTAACTTCCAAAGTTTTCAGCCAAAATGGCTCAAAATATGACTATAAACGTGTTATTATGATAGTTTAGGACTGTCAAATTTTATTTAGAATCGGAGCAATATTGACTGTTCCACAGTCAAAATAGTGCATACGGACCTTAAAATTTTTATGAAGGACCTAAAATTCACTCTAAAGCGGTTTGTGTTTTGAATTCTAGAAAATTCAGTACCTAACCGATCTTGATGAAATTTTCACCACTTCATTTTTATTATGTTGTTAATTTATAGTCAAATTTTCAGATGTTTTGAAAAAGTAACAATAAAGTTATAGCCTAAACCATTTTCACAATGAGTGTACAAGAATTCCAAAACCTCGCTGTCTCGTGTCGAAGATATCTCCGCCAATAATTTACCAATTCCGATGAAAATTTTACAGTATCATCTGCTCACTATTAGCTATTATTATTCGTGAAAAAATCAGCCAGTTTGATGCATGCAATCAACAATTATGCACTTTTTTCCGTGGCGCAATTTGATTCCGTACACCTTTTATCCTAGCGTCCCCTGTCCTGTGTACTTTCGAATTCAAGTGATGAATGATGAGTGTAACGCAGAGACCTCCCCTACCCACTCGTGCGTTACGTTAAATTTAACAATTATTGTTAAATTTCAGAAAATTCAAAGAATGCAAAAATTAGGTCTATGAAAACTGAATCATGACTTGTCTTTGATTTGTGATAAATGCACAACGGATGCTCCTTTGGTTCCCATTAGCACTTACGGCCGATTTTTTCACTTGCGCTTAACTCGTAAACCAGATATAGGGTATTGGTTCCCTTATTAAGCATGTGGCTCCCATTTTCATCCCACGAAAAACAAAGCATTGAAGCGCTGTTTGTTTTGTTTCTTATTTTTGTATTTTTTGTTAGAAGTGAGCACCCATGAAAACAAAAAGAACGAAATCAATCGGTGCCGTAATCGCTTGTTTTCGAATAGGATGAATATGGGAGCGTGAGACTACTGATGGAACACATACCCTATCTAGCTCAAAGTCCAAGCGGTGGTGAATAGACTGGCGCTAAAGTGCTAATGGGTTAAGCCCTCCCATCGCGTCAAGATTGAATATCCAGGGGGAGGGAAGAACGCTACATTACAATAATCAAAATAAAACACCTTCACTTTAATACCGTCAAATCCTGCGAACTTGGCCAGGGTTATACCAAAGAATAAGAATATCAAGAAAGCCCACACCGCTGATGCTCGGGGGACACTACCGCAGCGCTATCTGCGGATGAAAGTTCAACCTTCATGCGGTAGTGGGCGTTACTGATTGTATGCGGATACCAAAACATACGCACATCACCTTCTCTTATGACAAATCACAAACACTGTTACATAGAGCTTCCACCTTGAAACGCTTAGAGAGCGCCACTTGTCTTGTCGCTTGACGCTTATATAGAAAAAGACAAGAGAGGGCATTCTTTCTATTTTTATTCTTTGGTTATACCGTAATATTAATTAATTATCTTTATTAAAGAGATTTTCAGCACAGTTCTTGGCTGTGTAATATTCAAGATTTTCGGACTCGGACGACATAGATGCCACAACTATTTCAGTTAACAGTCAAACTAGAACAGAGGTTTATTTGTCTTATTGTGAGTACACAGATGATGGTTGGGTACCACTCACTATCGTTCAAAGGTAGTATGTACATTGTGCAGTGGTGTACACTACAACTCCTTTACCCTTAAGATTAAAAACGTCTATCTCTTTATTCAGAACGTAAAATATACTAAGCTCATTATTCGAAAAGCAAAATCATCTTTGACTTACAAATATTTACAAAAATATAAATGCATGAACATTGAAACTCTATATAAAAAATAACGACATTAACTATGCCTTTTTTGTAGATGTGTTTTTTTTAAATTGATTTCTTAACATGACCGATTGATTTCTATACGCACTTTTTAAGGTGGTACTAAACAAACAAAATTAACAAAAGTATATTGTATATTGTTTTGCACTGCACTTCCTCCGTAGCTGGTGAAACCACCCTAGCTGCAGTACAACGGGGACTGAAACAAGTAGAAGTATAATACAGGAGCGCTTACACCAAACGATGATCATTCTGCTGCTATATCGTTGAACATCTAAATCCTGCAAGGTCCTCAAGATTCATCTAGGCTGTTTCCAAATCTTTAATTGACTTTCCACAACATGCATTCTTCATGCAATCAATGCAACAATCACATATGTGATATGGTGATTATAGCCGTGTGAGTTCGTCGTTACCCATCCTTATCTCACTTATCACTTCTCAGCAAACAGCATTTAGTGCCAAATTGAAACGAAATACTCACTCATTCTAGCTGATCGGTACTGAAACTCGATGAAAGGCCGAAGTACGACACTCATTATTTATTGCACCATGTCGATTCCCATAAGCAAAATGGCACAAAATCTGAGCACACAATGGGCTTTTTGGCAAAAGAATCGTTACTCGCGATTCAAAATGACGTCAAATTCATAAAACTGATTAAAAACAGCGAACACTTACAACAAAATTAAAAAATACGCACACTGTTCGATTGGAAAAATGAATATGCTTCGCAAATTCAACCACCTAATCATCCAGGGCAAAAGTTGAAGTGTTGAAATAAAAAAAACGTCATCCCGCCAAAAACAATCACCAAAAATCTGTGCCTCAAAAGTCGCCGCCGAGTCAAAAAAAAATTTACGACACACAATTCACGAGGTGTACACATAATTCTACAAAATTTGCACGCTTTCACAAAAAAATCACTAGTCGGAAAATAACCAAAAACCATCCGACAAAACTAAAAACAAAAACCAGTTCATCCTCGAGCCACTGTAATATTCAAGATTTTCGGACTCGGACGACATAGATGCCACAACTATTTCAGTTAACAGTCAAACTAGAACAGAGGTTTATTTGTCTTATTGTGAGTACACAGATGATGGTTGGGTACCACTCACTATCGTTCAAAGGTAGTATGTACATTGTGCAGTGGTGTACACTACAGGCTGGTCAATCTCTGAAGAAAAAGGGAGAGAGCTTCTTAATGATAGGCCCCCCTGTCATACAGAGTTAAGTAATATAATACAGTTTACAGAGTATATGCTAAGATTTAAGAAAATAGTTTCGTAGTTTCAATATCGTATTCCAAATCGGTCCAGGTGAGTAGCGGCGTGGTCTGGCTTTGTTGACTGTAGTTGTCCCTGGTTTTCAGATAGCGTTGTATAGTCCGGCGTCCTTAAGGTGAAACATCAAGAAATCCCATTGCAATTTTGCATACAAACTTTAGAGGCACAAATCTGACGAACGAAGCATCGAACCAAGCCGCACTTGATTATCCTGGCTTTGCTCACTTGCAAAAAGAGGCAGCTTTTCCAAATCAGGCACATTTGTTTACGAATTTTTAAGATTTGTGCTCTTGGAAACGTGAGTAGGGGTCCAAGTCGGCCATTGTGGCAGCCATATTGGTATTCTTTGAAGTTTCTCCTTAAGGACATAGTTGCAGGGGTTCCAAAATGGCAGCGAGTATGGCAGTCACTCACCCCCTTACACCATTCCACCCCTCACCCCAGTCATTGAGTAGCACGGAAGTTGGCGAACAAATTATCCAATTTTTTCTTGCTTACCTTCTAGAAATGCACTCAGGTTGCTACTTGTTGTAGCCAAGTATAATTCCTGTCCGTCGGGAAGCACTACATTGCATTTTTCACATTGTTTCCACAATTTCGTGCCAAAATGTTAGCACTCACTGAACTTTTTATCGTACTTGTCAAAGTCGCCCATTTTTCAAATCACTTTTCATTAATCTTCCAAACAACGTAGCACTCTGAAAAGTTGATCGATTATTAGAAACTGTTCACACTTTCACCTAATCAACCGTTTGTCGCGAAAAAACTGCGCATTTTACACTTTTTTGGTCGAAAACCCGAATCAATTTCAATCGCGGTTCGCCAGAACGGAAAAGCGTACCGTGAAACTGAGTGGTGTTGTTCAACGTTGGGTAAAATTTATCAAACCACTTTATATTTTCATCGTGAAACAAGGCTGTATTTCTGCCAATCATTGTAACTATTTTGAATATCATACAGTCAATGTAATTGCAATGGGAAACGGGACCATCGATTGCTGTTTATGGATTAAAATTGCATCCATTAATATCACCCCATAACACGGTAGTTTTCTACGGTCAGAGAGAAAGAATGCGAGAGTAGAGAAGAGAGAATTGTCAAAAGGAACGTAAATAAAACGGCGCACAATGGGATTTATACTAACAATATTGGGTAAAGCATGAATTTAAATACATTTTAAAATGTTTTATAAGAAAAAATGTGTTGGTAAGCGGATTTAATAATTCAATGGGTGCAAAAAAATCAGTTATATAACTGCTATTTTAATGTGGCTCATTTTATTAGATTTATTTTTGCTTGTTTGACCAAGTTACACTTCACTGTGCGCCATCTGATTTGTTTGTTTTGAGTGGGTGGTTGAGAAGGTGATTAGAGCGAGATCCAAGCTTATTGTTATGATCTCAAGCATCCTTCACCTTAATGAAAGATAGTAGTGTTGTCTCGTTGGTTGTGTTATTTGCAAGGATATCCACTATGCTGTTTGGAAGTTCATGTTGAACTCGAAGTCCTTCATAGTAGGGACAGTTGACAAGAAGATGTTCTACCGTCATTGTCGCGTTGCACGTGGAGCATATTTTGTGAAAAGGTCCTCTGGATCCCATGTTATATACCGTAATATGATTAGTATCACTATACCAGAGGATTTAGATACCGTCGTGCGGGGCTTCTTTTTACACTTTTTCATGATTTTTCAACTTTATGACATTATAACTCCCAGAGTAGTGAATGGATTTCCACAATTTTTACACATAATAATTGTGAGTATGTATGTAGGATGTATGCAAAATTTGAACTAAATTCATCAATAAACAAAAAAGTTGTTCATACACCAATCGGACACATCTCATATAGAACCAGATGGGGGCTACTTTGGACATTTTTATCTTAAACAAAATTGCATTTCAAATTCCAGGTTTATTAAGAAAACTACTTCGTACCAATACTGTAGTATACTATATCAGACATGATTTCAATAAATTTATGCGTTTGAAGATGGTTCCGTACTACCTTTGGTATTATGAGCAGCGTGGTATTGCTATATAAATAGCCTGAAAAAAAGGACCATCAATCCTTTATTTGGGTGAAATGGTCATTTATAATGTATAACGATACAAATATTCGATTGTATATGCTACGTTGATATATTTTGAATGAATTGATCAACCCTTTGAAATTTATGAATTGTAGAAACAATGCTTACAGACCAAATGTTCTGATACGTTATGTATATTTTATTGATTTATTCGATGTATTTTCGCGTCCTGCCAAGCAATAAACGGTCTGTTTGAAAAATAATTTCAACCAAATGGAGGGAAAACTATTGCTTCGTAATAGTCCTAAAGACATCAAACAGATTTGAACCATATTTCGAATTCAAAAAAAACATATTCGAAAGTGTCCAAAGTAGCTCCAAGTAGCATTTCAAAAGTAACCCCGCACGACGGTACCTGATTTTAAAATTTTACTATTGAATCTACATTTAGTTCAATCAATCAACACTGCAAAGCACAATAGTCGTATGTCGAAAATCAATGCTTCCTGGAAGATGTAATAATGTAAAAGTTCAGGGCAGTCTGGTGATTTCGGATTGTGATATAAAATAATCAAACCAAAGGAATATTTAATTTTTATAAGTTTGAATTTATTTCCAACAGAGTATCGAGAAATTATTCTACTTCTAATAGGTTTGCACATTGGTATAACATTTAAATCTTATAACATTCATATGGAACAATATCTATATGTTGTGATCTTTTTCATCTAAATAACTAACCTACATTTCTCAAGTTAGGAAACAAATCCGGGAAAAGAAAGCAAAAAAAATCCAGGTCAGTACACCAGTCTGCCTCTACTAAATCAAAATCCAGGAAGCAAAACCACCTAGCCATTAGTTTGCTTGCAAGAATAATCACGGAAATAGGTCAAATCATAATTCGTTCCCTTTTAGTCCATAATTAACCCGAATGCGAATGTGTCTCTTCGTTTTTCTTTTGTGACGACCTTCTTAATATATGTATAGTGAAAGCAGTTTTTTTTTTGCTTTGATGAGATGAGATGTGAAAAACGAAAGGAAAGAAGGTTAGAAGACAGGTTGCGGTCACGAAAGAACACACAACATGCATCTAAAGAAATAAATATCTATGCCGAATTTGCATAATTATATAAGCCTCCAGCAGCGTTGGGCGTCCAAGAATCGCGCATGCTGCATCAATTGCCATTAGATTTTATCTTTCCGTTTTCGCTTTTCTTTTGGTTGGTCGTTTGGCTGGACCGGACTTTGGTTACTGTTAGAGGATGATTGAAAGATGATATTCAGCATGATCAGAGGCACGACCGCGACCAGCAACGTGGAAAGGATAAATTTATAGAATTAATTTCTAAAATTTTTTTTAGAAAAAAAAAAACAATTTTTAAATTTTTCTTTTTTTGATTCGTATTTCAAATATCTGACAATTTTATAAGAAACAGTTTTGTAGATATTTTCTATAAAGCTTGACTAACTCTCGAAAGATTTGACACATTCTACCGTGACGTTTCGAGGATTGTTTAACAACCCTTGAAAAGATTGTTTGCTAGAAAACATGTTTCCAATAAGTAGAATATGAAACGATTTTATGGACTTCTTGGAGAAATTACAAGCCAAATTCTTTTAGGAAATCAAGCCAAAATTTGAAAAAAAAAAATTATAGAACTACACTACACCATAAATTGTAGTGGAATCCTTGTATGAATTCCTTGCAGATTTTATTGAGAAATTACGTAAGTGTTCGGAAGCACTTGCTGTAGAATATTCAAGCGGGTACTTCCCTCCAACAAAAAATACAGTGGGAAGTTTGGAGCAACCCTAATACAACTCTTTGCGAAATTATTGTAAAAGGAATATCTTAAGGTCACGAATGACATGGAAAATGTGGTGTTTCACACGCATTTTTGCCAAAAAATTAATTCAAATTTTATATTCAGGACTTCGAAGTTGTAGAATATGCGGGCCGTGAAAAAGGGAGCAATGAAGACTGAAGACTGCGTGTTTAATGAGCGTACTCACAAAGTCTCATCATTATGAATGAATCATCTACGATTACAAAAAGGTAACTTGAATTCTTAATCCAAAAGACAACAGTTGACAGTTCGATTGTCAAAACCCAAATGACATTTTGAAGACCAATTAGTCTTGAAGAGGTTTTTGATAGGTTTTTGAAGCCTTACAAAAACCACAACTATTAATTTTGGTTTCATTTGACTTAAAAATGCTTCTTGGGATTTCCGTTCGCTTACGCCTACTTTCAAATGGCTAACGACATAACCCTGCTAAATCCAAAGAAAAACGTTTGCAAATAACAAGAATCTATGTAATGTAGTGAAGCCAGTCAAATGGTTATCGCTTTTTATATCTGAGGATAGTTTAAAATCCAACTGTAGCAACTGGTATGGGCAATATACACACGTGATTGTGATTTAGGGGGCGATTATTACTTTGGATTATCTATATGCACAATACTGTCCACAGCATTTACTCACTTAAACGTTGAACCTAGTTTCGGATCCGTCGGCCAACATCAGCGTCACGGTACGGTTGTTGATCCAGATCAATTTAGCCAACCGCATGGGATTCAACCGAGCCACATCGGGAATCGGTGCCGTCGAGTACCCCTTGATACACCGGGTTTGCGACTGACCCAGTCCGAACATTCCGGTACTGGTTTGCCAGAACGAGAGCCGATTCTCCGCACATGAATAGCTTACCAAGAACTTACCGTCCGGGCTGAAAGCGAGCGCTGTAACGGGCTTCGTGTGCGCCGGAATCATCTGGCACTTGTTTTGCCGAAGTTCGTAAATGGCCAGATGGCCGTTGCTGGCTCCAACTGTGAAAAGTGGAAGATTCATTGTTAGAATATGGCCTAGAGGATGTTTGATCCAATATTACCGGAAATTCTCCTCGAAGCACCACAATGAGATACTTGGTTGAACTTGCACATCGACGGTGAGACTTCGGCAAGGCCTTTATTTTTCAGATCGCCGGAGTCAACACAGTGTAGTGTTATGTCCATGACCTGTGGGTTGATAACGAGATTATGCAATTGCAAACATGGTGGAATACGAATCCGTAGCTTTTCACCAAAAGTCTAAGACATTTATTCCACTAAGGGCCGATTTCTTCACCCTGGCTTAAGAGTTAAACCAGGTTTAACTATATGGGTAAGCCTGGCTTACCGATTAAGCCGAGGTGAAGAAATCGGCTCTAAGGGCCTATTTCCAGTGGTGGAAAGCATCATGCGCTTGACGTGTTTTTTGGTTCGCATCAAACACAATCTTTGCTCACGCGCTCGCGAACCCAAAAAGAGAGAACGGTTCACGATTTCCCGGATCGACGAACCAACACAAAACAAATGTCGAACGAGCAGAATCGCAGTTGGTTCGCCAGAAGGATCACAATGTAGTACACTTGGTTTGTTGCCATTTTTTGTACACTTAAAGGTAATTAGTTGGGTGTTTTTTGATTATACTGGTCAGGTACCATTCCAATAAATGATATCGACGAAAAATATTACCAAAATTTGATTTCATTACAGAAATATCGGCCGCGAACCTCCAAAATAAAAAAGCATCGCGGTTGCAAAAGATGCGATGCACTCGTTGGCGTTCGTGTCGTACGATCGTGTGACACAGGCGTACGAACACCATCGCACAGCAAAGGTTTGAGATGCGATGGCATTTTTTTGTAGCGCGTAAGCACACGTTCGCGATCAATTTCCACCACTGCCTATTTCTTCACCTCGGCTTAACCGGTAAGCCAGGCTTACCCATACAGTTGAACCTGGCTTAACGCTTAAGCCAGGTTTAACTGTATGGGTAAGCCTGGCTTACCGGTTAAGCCGAGGTGAAGAAATCGGCCCTAAGCATTATTGTTATGCCTGTGAGTGGCTATTATAACTGGCACCCTGACGGTACTTTCAAACTAGTTAAAACCGTTCAAATTTGTAGGTAAAGAAACCAATTTAAAGGATCTCCAAAAAATTAAGGGTTTGTTTACATGTACTCACCTCCACCAGCAAATTAGCGATCTCGGTCTGCATCTTATCAATCAGCATTTCCACACACTGCAGAATTTCCCGCTTAGCTCTATGTAACACCGACTGCGTAATCGGAACACTGATGGCCTGGGCGTTCTGCTGCATAGTGTTGTACCGAGCCACCTCACGAGCCATTGTCGTGATGAAAGCGGCCGGTCTTGCAGTAGCTATCAACCGCAACGCGTGCCGTGCCGTCCGACAGGCATCCGCTTGTGGAGTCAACGGAAGTTTATAGTTCAGACTGGGGATTAGCCGATTAGAGTCGCAGCACATCTCCAGCAGTCCGAGCAGGACCTTACTGACGTCGATGTACGGTTCCCAGACGGTGAAGCCACGACCGATCAAATCGATGGCCGCCCGTCGTAATGGCGTATATGCTGGGAGCTTTTGCGAAGGCGGAGCCAGTAACAGATGCGTCAAAGCCATAGACGTTGACCGCGCAAGGTTATTGTTTCCGATGCCGAATCCTTCTACCACAGAACTCTTCCGACGGTTCTCGTTGTTTCGTTTGCCGTCCGAAGACGAGATATCTTGACCGAACTCAGCACCTATCACTCCAAGCAGTACGACCGCCGTTGTTTGCTTCCGTTTTAACTCAGCCAAGCTTGACGGTTTCCGTACAACTTCCTCCTCTTCTTCAGATTCTTCTTCTTGTGCTTCAAGTGGTGGACCTCCTGGTACGGTCGACACCGGGGAACCAGGATTCGACGGATTCGTGGTTTGCGATTGCTGGACAATGGGCTCAGTATGGGTGTACATCGGTAGATACTGAGCCCAACTTTCGACCAGTTGCTTCCTACCCTTCTTGCCCATTCGCCCGAGCTCACCGAGAAGAAGCTGTTGCGCTGCCTCACGAATCTCCAAGCAATGATGTTGCCAACGGCGCGCCATCATCTCCACCTGCGGCCGTTTGAAGGTGTTCGCATCGAGGGCGTCTATCTTCTCGGGCAGCAAGAAGCAGTGGTGAGTCGAGAGCAAACTCCAGCCCTGCTTGATTTGTGCCTGCTGTTGGGTGTAGAGCTCTTCCTGCTCTTCGTCGTTTGTCCAGGATGCCTTAGTCGATTGACGGTGCAGCTTGCGGTTACGTTCCTGCTCGGCAATAAACGTAGCCATGTTCATCGACATGAGCGTGTTGGACATGGAAATCAGTGCCAGCAGATGGTTCGAAGTAAGAGTAGTGCTCAATTCCCAGTGCAGTCGAGCTGTGAAGAGATTGGTCAGATGCTGTTGACGCATTTGCTCCGGAGTTGAAGAAATAGCTCTTATCTCTTCGGGGCTTATCTTAATATCAATGTTGTTCTGCCAGGTTGGCAGCAGAAGAGACATGTAGCCGCCCTTTGACAACACGCCGAACGATACGGGGATCTGTTTTAAAAGAGAATTGAAAATGTGGAAACCTCCGTGGCATATAAACGGTATTGACTTACCTTGGGCCTCAATAGGCCGAGCTGAGTCTCGCAGACTTTGTCCAGGTGGGGATCCAGCCCCCAGGAGTGCAATAGAGACAACAATAGCTGAGCTACCTCCATCACGTGGGTGGCTTCCATTCGAGGAGCAATCTTTTTTGTAATATCCGATGCGTCTACAAGAATGTATAATTGGTACGGTGAAGTTGCAATGTTTGTAGATGAGTTAGGTTCAATAATTCTAGGACGCTTGCAGGATGCATTAGCGAGGGCATTAGTTTATTATCAGTTCACCATAAATTCAAACCAACATACTAAGTTATAAAAAAAAACATGAGATAATTTGTAATCACATCTGCGGTTCAGGGACAAAGGGCCGATGAGAAAAGGACAGTTTTATCACAGAATGATCAAAAATGGATTGCATTGTGGGAGTTCATTAATTTCTGTTTTGAACTTTTTCTTTTGTACTTTTGTTTTTTTATCACCTTTTTCAAAACAGTTCCACAAATTAATGAGTGTTATATAGCAGTATTTCAGCGAGTAGTATTCTAGGGGTAGGCGGGGCATAATGAGCAGCCTAAGCATTTTGCCACCAAATCCAGTAAATTAAATGCAACCAATGTGTAATTTTAACGTTCAATCCTCATTTGAACCTTAACTGACAAAAGCTAATCGTTGAAATTCCGAATAAAGTTATAAATGTTGTTGAATTTTATGATTTTAAAAACGTATAAAATCGCGAGTTGCGTTTTGGGGGTGGGGCATAATGAGCACCCTAGGTGGGCAGGATGATCAATATCAGTTTTGTAATGTTTTGTCATCAACTCATTGGATTTTTGATAATAAGGCTACAATCAAGCAATTTGTTTTATTAATTTGAAAATTTACAGTGAAAATACAAGGTGCTCATTATGCCCCACCTGCTCATTATGCCCCGCCTACCCCTATGTATTTTAACTATGTAGAACAAAGAGAAAAAATTCCGTTCTCTTGTACATATAAGCACACTTTCTATTTACACTGTTTTACTTCCTTTACTTACTAAATGTTGATGGTTTGTAGATCCATTCCAAAAATGTACTGTCTTCAACAAAACTCAGAAGATGCTCAGAATACCAAAAGCAACAGAAGACAGCATATTCGTTGGTATTAGACATGTTCTGATATTCCAGGTTTATTGTTACACTTTTTGAAGCGTATACTTTATTGTAAGTTTATACTTATCACGACTAGTGCGCGTATTATCCAAGTATTGATCCCAATCACAATCATCATATTTGCTACATTTACATGACATCACTAATGAAGCAGTCAAGTGTAGTGAGTGACACGTGTTTAAATACCGTAGGCATAATTAATTGCTTGGCTAACTGAAACAGGTGTTAGTATATTTGGCATATTTACTTCTAATGATAAATTTCAACTGGTAGCCTATAAAACGTATTGTATCACTAGGTTTCCTTGTTATTCAGTTTCAAAAATGTGTAACTATTGTAAGGCCATTAGCTTCCTTATCATCAGTGTGTTATGTGTTTCACCAACAAAAAGCAACGTGGTACAAGTTCAACGACCTTTCGAACAAAAGCGATCCGAAAGCACATGTAAGTTTAGAAAACATCCGTTAATCAGGGACAGTAGATTTCGTTTTCTTCTAATCTAAACAGATATATTGATCGGAAATTACACGTATCAAAATAGGGACAATAAAGGTAAATTACAGTATTGTTTGTCATTCTTACGTCTTTCTATTCTAATGTAAGTATTCGCACAGGGAGTAATACGGCTAGGATTCAGAGATGTCCATATCCTCAGTGTAGAAAAGAGAAATAGAAAATACACCACTCACGCTGTGCATCTCAACAGGAGCCCTTCTCTTATATGTGGATCCACCACTGCGATGCGGAAGCGCGCAAGCTTGGTGGGTAGAAATAAATCTCTTAGCTCCCTGAGCACTAGGCCACACAACAGTGCGTTGAGAGCGCTTTAAAATTCTCTCCGGTGAAAGTGTAAAAAATCACCCGGGCGCGCGCTCCAGTGAGGTTTTTGCGCCAGAGTGCGCGCTGCGGTGAAACACCGGAGAGTTCTCGCCCCGGTGACACCATGGTGGTGATTCGGTGACTGCTGGGTGAAATCACGGGAGAGCGCCGGCGAGCGATGCGCGCGAAAGAGTGAGCCACACTCGATCCAAGGCGAACGAGCAAGAGCACTCACTAGCTTGGTCTACCCACCACCCAAAACAAGAGAGACTGGCTTCTTGGTGTGGTGAAAAAAGTTCCTATCCCCAGTGTGGTCGATAAACTGACGCCCCAGTGAATCGCTACGGTGAAATGCCATCTCTGCTAGGATTTACGTGCCACCTTCTACATACAGCGGAAGACGTGAGATATAAGCTAAAATCATGTTTTTTTTCTAGTATTTCTTAAGCCACGATATCATTTTGACAGGTATATCAACTTTACCTGGATCGGAGGGTGGTTCTCAAATGAGTTCTATTAAGTATCTGCGTCCATAAATAGAAAAAATATTTTAAACATGTGTATATTTTAGCACACACAATGATCAATTATAGTATTAACAAACCGTGGACACCACCTTTGGACACAGGTAAGCACGAACTGTATAGTTATTAAACTTCATCTACCCTTTGGCATAACGTCGCAACAGGGACAAAGCCTGCTTCTCAGCTCGGTGTTCTAAGAACACTCCTAACAATCTACTGCTAGGTATCCAAGGGATACCAATAATATGAATAACCTAGCTTAATATTGAAGGTCGAATTGAAAATTGAAAAGGTCGAAAATTTTGGCACAATTCGCGGAACTCGTTTCGCGAACGGCCTGAAGTTTATTTAAAAAATAAGACGACCAAACGTCCCAAAGTGCCTGGTTTCACTACACCCAAACAAAAAATCCTTCTAAGGCCAGTAGTACACAGGGTCAAATATTTGACAAGAACAGAACTCAAGAAACAATATCAGTTTGACACTAATGGAAATTCGATCGAGTCAAACAAGATGTTTGAGCATTGGTTTCTTTTTGGACAAATATTTGACCCTGTGTACTAACAGCTTATGAATCCCATTACACATGACAAATATTTGGTCAAACAAGCCCAACAAATGACCAACATAACGTGAATCATGGCAACCTTGGATAAAGGTCGGACTACAATGACAAATATGTTTGCCCGTCTAATGCACTCTTAACCCTTCAAGACGCGCGCCGTTGTAAAAAGTACAGCACTAGCAAAAAAAAAAGCTCGCGCGTCGCATGCAGCGCGAGCGCGGTGTAGTTTTGGGATCAAACATGCTCGCGTTCTAAAAGTTTAAGAATGGATCATTGAAGCAAACATTTCTGGCTTTCACTGCATTACAACAAAGGCGTTGCCGTATATGGCATTTAACACTGTGATAGCAGTCGATTCATTGAGAATTGACAATGACTACACGTATTGTGAATAACCGGCGATTTGCCACGGATTTGGGGGATTTGGACACTGAGAGAGACGGCCACAGCCGAGAGTCATAGGTAGCCATCGCGGATGGTTGACCTTGCGCTTCGACAAGCTGGCATTTGTGGAGCGATTTGGAAACACCAACGACCTGTGTAGGAGACGACCTAGGCGGAACCCTCAGTCTTTGTTTTATTTATTAACTTCATCTTCAGCTATAGCTGTACAGATTGTTTGGTTACTTAAATTAATTGCCTAATCCTAGTTTTAAAAGTCGTTCTAGTAAAATTAAAATCAATCCACGATACACTGTTTAATAAGCAAACACATCTCTCAAACGGGTGATTCTGACCATACGCTGTGGAATGCCGAGCAACCCAGAACAATTGTCGGTGACGTAAACGACGAGCCGGAGCATATTCTACCCTTATCGGTACAATGTCTGCATACTTTTTCTAGCTCTTAGACAGGATGCCTACATGTATATTGAAATGTTGAAGTTATTTATGTTAGATAACACATGTCTGTATTATAACTCCTTTTTCAGAGGCACAATGTTCCAAATACCTCGATGAGATTGCAACACTGAAGAAAACCCTTCAAGAGTTAACAGATGCTAACAAGAAGGAATCTAGAACAGATGCTAACAAGAAGGAATCTAGAACCACCGAGAAGCCTAAAAAGCAGACGATTAAAAGTAAAAAACTTCCTTCGAAAACGTCTAAGAAACCCACATCCTCGAAATCAAGTGAAAGAGACGTGTACTTCAGTTCACGGAGAACATACGACGAAATGATGAAGCTGTTCGACAGGACTACACTGGCTGGCGTCGATTCGAAAATCCGCGCAAATGCCGATTACTATTTACACCACTTGAAGATGAACCTTCTTGTGCTGACCAGCAATATCCAGGACTATTCCAAGGTCAAATTTAATCACATGCCTATATGGGACTAAATAATTATTTTTCAAGATCGTTACAGATAGAAACCTGCTTCAGTAACTTCCCAAGTAGGACCCAGCAACTCCGGGACTACATGTCCTACTACTATGACAACTGTAAAGGCCACTACGAGCAAACGTGTAACAGCAACGCGTTGGTGACCTACCAAGACGGTTTGAATGAACTAGAATACATGATAGCTGAATGCATCCGTCAGCGCATCAACTAAAGAAGATCTACGTACGATTATAGGTAGATGTGAAATCAAGACATTAAACTATGTAAGAAATAATAAAGGTAACCAAAACGGGTGGTGGTTTGTGCGCATAACGATGGTTTAAGGTGCTGTAGCGAAACTTACCCTTACCCGAATCACCGACATTCTTAACCACACTGTCTAACTTGGCCTGAACCTTGGTTTGTACGTTTTCTGCACCTTCCTTCATTTTGGCAAGTATACCTAGGGAAATGATCGATTAGTTGATTCACCTCGTGGAAGGAAACATCCATCTATTTGTGTCTCTATTGAAGCAAGCAAATACATCGAATGTGCTCTTGAGGGTTGCTACATTGACGAACCATGAATTCATGCTAATTTTAAATAATTTAAATAATGCACCTATGAGAAACAATAAGAATATTACGGAGTACATAATATATTGACGTAGCCTAATAATAAATATTAAACATCGAAAGCACTGCACATAAATTTGAAGTGAATGAAATTCAAGCATACTGGAGGTATACTACGTAATAATAACGCTAAGTTGTATAATAATAACAGGAACATTTGAAAAATAAATATATAAAAAGCATTACATTCGAAAACATAATGAGCAATATATGTTTTTTCATAACGGATTGCCATTGGGTTTGATTCTCATCCCCCAGGGCGTGGCTTTTTTTACCAATTCGTTTATTTTGAGGCTCATTTGCCGGGAACAGCTTTACAGAGCCGCATTTCTTATTTAATTATACACATTACAATTAACACTATGTTTTCTATTTTTTTACGAAAAAACTTTTTTATTCGACTGATTTTCGATAGCGCGTTTTACTGTATGATTTGTGTTTGGGAAACACTGATCATTGCAAACCTTTTTTGTTTCAACTGCCTCCTGTTTGTTTGATAGCCGTCGTTTGTGTGTACCACACTAATAGTCCGTCGAAGAATTTGAACCATTGTCATCGATGTCCGTCCAATCGTCGTCGTTTTGTTTTCCACCCTCAGTCATATGCAAGGGCGTAGCCGGGGGGGGGGGGGGGGGGGGGGTTCCATGCCCCCCCCCCCCTGACCGATCAACTATATTTTAACTTAACCGAAAAACTTAGATGATCAGAGCTGTTTTTGACTAGTAAAAATAAAATTCTCCTGCATCCTCGTATTTTTTTAATGTATGCAGGAATTCCTTCGGAAATTCTTGGAGGAATACCTTCGAAAATTCCTGAGGGTATTGCTTCGGAAATACCTGGAGGAATTCCTTTAGAAATTCCTGAAGGAATTCCATCCAAAATTCCTGGAGGAACCCCTTCCCAGATTCCTGGAAGAATGCCATCGGAAATTCCTGAAGGAATTCCTTCGGAAATTCCTGGAGCAATTCCTTCGGAAATTCCTTGGGCAGTTCCTTGGGAAAATCTTGGATGAATACCTTCGGAGATTCCTGGAGGAATTCTTTCAAAAATCTATAGAGAAATTCGTGAGGAAATCCTTAGGTGAATTCCTTACGAAATTCCTGGACAAAATAATTCCAAACTTCCTGGAGGAATGCTTTTGGAAATTCCTGGAGGAATCCCTTCCGAATGTCCTGGAGGAATTCCTTCGGAAAGTCGTGGAGGATTTTTTTCGGAAATACTTTTTGGATTTTTTTTTTAATTCTTGCAGGAATTCCATCGGAAATTCTTAGCGGAATTCCTGGAGGAATTCCTTCGGAAATTCCTGGAGGAATTCTTTCAGAAATTTCGGGAGGAATTCCTTCGGAAATTGCTGGACGAATTCCTTTGGAATTCCAAGGGGAATTCCTTTAGGAATTCCTGGAGGAATTCTTTCGGGAATTCCGGGAGGAATCCCTTCGGAAATTGCTGGGCGAATTTCATTGGAAATTCCAGGAGGAATTCCTTCCGAAATTCCTGCAATAATTTCTTCGGCAATTACTGGACGAATTCCTTCGGAAATTGCTGGACGAATTCTTTTGGAAATTCCTGGAGGGATTCCTTCGGAAATTCCTGGAGGAATTCCTTCAGAAATTCCTGGAGGATTTTTTTCGGAAATTCTTTTTAGATTTTTTTGGAAATTGGCTTCTTTAGCGGTGTTGAGATAATTCCATATTCTGAATCTGCATGCGAAACTGAGCCGAAATCCAAATTTTCATGAATTTTGGTGACCGGGAACCTATTTAAAAATCAATTTAAAGTTTGTATGGGAGCGATTTGTCGAATCACCCCTCATCGCATTTTGTACTGGGTGGAGCTGTCAAACAGTTACCTAGCTGTCAAAAGGTGATTTCAAAAAATCTCTTTGAAATTGATTTTAGGTATCAAAATAAAGTTCTAAAAATCTGAAAAAAATCATAGCGGCTCCGAAAAAGGTGCTCTTTTGTATAAATTTAAAAAATCGATACATTTTTCTTAATTTAAAAACCCAATTCCTGGAGAACTACCGTCGGAAATTCCTAGCAGAATTCCTTCCGAAAATCCTGAAGGAATTCTTTCGGAAATTCCGGGAGGAATTCCTTCGGAAATTGCTGGACGAATTCCTTTGGAGATTTCCGGAGGAATTCATTCGGAAATTCCAGGAGAAATTCCTTTAGGAATTCCTGGAGGAATTCTTTCGGAAATTCCTGAAGGAATTCCATCGGAAATTGCTGGAGGAATTCCATTGGAAATTCCTGGAGGAATTCCTTCCAAAATTCTTGGAGGAATCCCTTCGCAAAATCCTGGAAGAATTTCTTCTGAAATTTCTGGAGAAATTCCATCGGAGATTCGTGAAGGACTTCGTTCGGAAATTACTGGAGGAATTCCATCGTAAATTCCTTGGCGAGGTCCTTCGAAAAATTTTGGATGAATACTTTCGGAAATTTCTGGAGGAATTCTTTCAGGAACTCCGGGAGTAATTCCTTCGGAAATTGCTGGACGAATTCCTTTTGAGATTCCTGGAGGAATTCATTCGGAAATTCCAAAATGAATTTCTTATGGAATTCCTGGAGGAATTTTTTCGGAAATTCCGGGAGGAATTGCTTTGGAAACTCGTGAAGCAATTCCTTCAAAGCATCCTGGAGGAATTCCTTAAAAAATTTCAGAATACTTGGAGGAATCCCTTCGCAAATTCCTGGAAGAATTCCTTCGGAAGTTCCTGAAGGAATTCGTTCGGAAATTCCTGAAGGAATTCCTTCGAAAATTTCTGGAGGAATTCCTTCGGAAATTCTTTGGGGAATTCCCTCGAAAAATCTTGGATGAATACCTCCGGAAATTTCTGGAGGAATTCTTTCAGAAATCTATAGAGAAATTCCTGAGAAAATCCTTGGATGAATTCCTTAGGACATTCCTGGAATAAAAATCATTTTAAATTTCTTAGAGGAATGTTTTTTTATGATTCCTGGAGGAATTCCTTCGGAAACTACTGGACGAATTCCTTTGGAAATTCCAGGAGGAATTGCTTCGGAAATTGCTGGAATAATTTCTTCGGAAATTACTGGAAGAATTCCTTCAGAAATTCCTGGAGGTATTCCTTCGGAAATTCCTGGAGATTTTTTTCGGAAAGTCTTTTTAGATTTTATTTTTGGAAATTCCAAGAGGAATTCCCTCGAAAATTCATGTAGGAATTTCTTTACAAATTCCGTTAGGAATTCCTTCACAAATTCCTGGAGGAATTCTTTCGGAATTTCTTCGGAAATTCCTGGAGAAATCCCTCCGGAATCTCTGAAATTCGTGGAGCAATTATTTCGGAAATTCCTGGAGGAATTCCTTCGGAAATTCTTGGAGAAATTTCTTAAAAATTCCCGGAGGAATTCCATTGAAGATTTCTGGAGGAATTCCTTTGGAAATTCCTTCGGAAATTCCTGGAGACTCTTTTGGAAATTCCTGAAGGATTTTTTTTAAATTTCAGGAAGAATTCCTTCAGAAATTCCAGGAGAAATTCTGTCGGAAATTCCTGGAGAAATTCCTTTGGAAATTTCCAAAGGAATTTCTCCATGAATTTCTGTTATAGTATCATAGTAAGCCATGAATTTGAAATCAATAAAGCTCTCATTCTGTCTGTACCGTTAGTCACTACCAGACGTGTTTTCACTTGCGATCCGAGTACCTTTTAGGTTATTGGCCCAGCCGTTTAGTTACCATAGTAACGGCCAAACAAGTGAAAATTTTTTTTTCGGCCGTCGTCTTCAAGATTTCTTCACGCTCCTGATTTCTCAAGATGTCTCAAGCCAACGGAAACCAATCCGGTTTCGGGGATGGAAACGGCGAACCAGCCGGGCATGGACGCGGAGGACAAGCTGGAGTTGGAGCCGGAAGAGTATCTGGAAGCGCAGGAGTGTCGTTGCCCGTGATGGAACGTCTTCGTGGTCGCGAGAACTATTCGACATGGGCATTCGCGACCAAGATGCTGCTGATCCGTGAGGGAACGTGGGACGCCGTGATTGCGCCGGAGGTAGATGATCCGGTAAACGCGCAGTCTCTGAGGGCACTAGCCACGATATGCCTCAGCATCGAGCCGATCAACTACAGTTTGGTTCAATCGGCGGAGACGGCGAAACAAGCATGGGACAACCTTAAGAACGCTTTCCAGGACGACGGGATGACAAGGCGGATCGGATTACTACGTAAGTTGACCAGTATTCGCCTGGGTGACTACAGCACCGTCGAAGCGTACGTCAACGAGATGATGTGTACCAGTCACAAATTGAGCGAAGCGGGATTCAAGGTCGACGACGAGTGGTTGGCCAGTCTGCTGCTGATGGGGCTCCCCGAGGCGTATGAACCAATGATAATGGGCCTCGAGGCGTCCGGAAGAAGGATCACGGCGGATGCGGTGAAGGTCAAGATACTGCAAGACGTCAAGATTTCCGCCGGTAATGGCTCAAGTAAGCAAGATGGTGCGTTTTATTCCGAGCGGAGAGGATCGAAGTCGTCGCCCAACAAGGCCGGCGTGAAATGCTACAAATGCAAGCGATTGGGACACTACGCTGCGGAATGCCCGATAAAGGACGAGAAGAAAAGGAAGCCGAAATCCGACGCGCATGCTGCTTTCACCGTTCAAGAGTCTTCCAACAAGCGCGAGGTGAGTTGGATTTTTGATTCGGGCGCCACTTCGCACATGTGCAACGGCGAGGTTACCCTTGAAGATGCGAAGAAGGTCCAGCAGCAAATCAGCGTGGCGAACAATGCTGTGTCGACGGTAAAGGCCGTTGGCAGCGTGAAGCTCGATGCGGATATCCGGGATGGCACGTGCAAGGTTACTTTGTCCAACGTGCTGAGCATCCCTGACCTGGCGCTCAACTTGATTTCCGTGAGTAAAATTTGCAACAATGGCTACACAGTCACGTTCACGAAGGATGCATGCGAGGTGCGTTCCGCTTCCAACGAGGTGGTGGCCATTGGACGAGCACGTGATGGTCTCTACAGGTTGAGCTTGGCCGGGAAACAAGTTTCATGCGCGGCAAAGGAGGAAAACGGCATGCTGTTGTGGCACCGACGGATGGGGCATTTGAATGTGCACAGCCTGAAGACGCTTCGGTCCATAGCAACGGGGATCGATTTTGATGAAGCAGAAGTGAAGCCCTGTGTTGCGTGTTTGCAAGGTAAGCATTTTCGTCACCCCTTCAAGAAAAGTGGAAATCGCGCAGGAGAAGTGTTGGAACTGGTACATAGCGATTTGTGCGGCCCGATGGAGAATGCATCGATCGGAGGCAGTCGTTATTTCATAACGTTCATCGACGACAGCAGCCGCAAGATATTCGTCTATTTCCTGAAGTCGAAAAGGGAAGTACTGGAGTGTTTTCAAGACTTCAAATCGCTGGTGGAGAACCAAACCGGCAAACGGATCAAGCGCTTACGGACCGATAATGGCACAGAATACGTGAATGGCGAGATGGAGAAGTTTCTTCGTAGGTCCGGAATCCATCATGAGGTGACGGTGCCGTACAATCCGGAACAGAATGGTCTTGCTGAGCGGGCAAACCGTACCATAGTCGAACGGGCGCGATGTCTTTTGTTCGATGCCAATCTGGAGAAACGTTTTTGGGCAGAAGCTGTTTCAACTGCTGTGTTCCTGATCAACCGATCACCGACGAAAGGTCTGCGAGTGACCCCGGAGGAGCGATTCAGCGGTGTGCGGCCAGACTTGTCTGAGCTGCGCGTTTTCGGCGCCAAAGTGATGTGCCATGTGGCGAAAGCGAAGCGATTGAAGTGGGATCCGAAATCCGAAGCTGGCGTCTTTGTTGGTTATTCCGAACGTTCGAAAGGTCTTCGAGTGTTCAACCCAAGAACAGGCAAGGTTTCCGTGTCTCGGGACGTCGTCTTCCTGAGTGAAGCTAGCGGAAATGCCATGAAGCAGTCGGAACGTGTACCTGGAATGACGATGGAATTAGTGAGTGACGAAATCGTTGAAGGTAATGAAGTTGCTGGAACGCCAACGGTTTCCGGCGGTACCACCGATGAAGAGCCAGAGAACCCACTGGCGGATGACGAGTTGGAAGACGAAACGGACTACGACAGCGCAAATGACACCATCGAGACAGTTCGGATGAATTCGCCTGCGCTCCCCTCGCAACAAGAAGAGCAGCAACATGCTGTCAGGCGCAGCGTGCGGGAGCGCCGTACCCCAGGCAAGTACCTTAATTTTGATATGACCTATAGTGTACTTCCTGAAACGTTTGTTGCATACCAGGTAATCGACGAGCATGAACGAGCAACCGAGCCACAATCGGTCCGCGAGGCAATGGACGACGACGATCGTGAGCTGTGGCGTGAGGCCATGGAGGCTGAGATGCAAGCGTTGAAGACCAACAAGACGTGGAAGTTAACGGAGCTACCACCGGGAAGAAAGGCATTGAAGTGCAAGTGGATCTTCAAGCGCAAGTTCAATCCGGACGGATCTGTGGAAAGATATAAATCAAGGCTGGTCATCAAAGGTTTCTCGCAAGTTAAGGGCAGGGGCGTACAATTTCGTTTCAATGATACACTTTCATGCAACATTTGAATGAGTCACTTCAAGTGTTTCATACATTTTTCTAATGACTCGGTCGTTAAAAAAAACTTTTCCACTCATCGTAGCACTCGGTAGTCTCCCACCCGGTCGCATTGCTTGTGCTTCACCCGTCAGAGCATTAGTGTCTCACTAGTGCGCGCTAGTCTCTCAATGGCTACGGGCGCCGGTTAATTGGATTTTAGTGGTCGAATTTGTTATCCTCTTTCATAAAACATAATTATCATTCTATTGGCGTGCACCACTATTTAAAAATGTGGTTTAAATAGTGTTTTTAGCATGTTGAAGTATTTCAATGACTCATAAATGAAACGAAAATCCAAGTGTATCATCCCATGTTTCATACACACTTGTTTCTGTAGCAGCAACGAACGAGTGTGTTGCTGGGTGAGAGATGAAGCATCACAGCAGTCCGTTCGCATGGGAAACGATTTGCTACAGTCGTCGTACGTCATGTTTTTCTTTCGAAATTGCACGACCCTGGTTAAGGGTGTCGATTTCAACGAGACGTATTCGCCGGTGGTGAGATACGCAAGCATCCGTTTCTTGTTGGCGTTAGCGGCGCAGCAGGGCATGCACATACACCAAATGGATGCGGTAACGGCATTTCTTCAGGGAGATTTGTCTGGCGAAGAAATCTATATGGAGCAGCCAGAGGGATTCGTCGACAAGAAGGATCCGAAGAAGGTGTGTCGTTTGTCGAAAGCACTATATGGCTTGAAACAAGCGAGTCGTGTCTGGAATGCCAAGTTGGATACTGAACTGAAGCGCATGGGTTTCAAGCGATCCAGCTTTGACCCTTGCGTGTATTTCAAAATCGATGACTCCACAATACTGGTGATTGCCGTCTACGTGGATGACTTCCTGCTGTTTTCGACGGATGTGAAGTTGATTCAAAATGTGAAGAAGCAGCTGATGACGCTGTTCCACATGAAGGACCTGGGAGAGGCCAAGCAGGTGCTCGGTATGAGAATCACCAGGAGTAACGATGCTGTTATGCTGGATCAAGAGCGCTATGTGGACGAACTACTGGAGCGATTCAAGATGACCAACTGCAACACAGTGTCGACACCGGCGGATCCACATCAGCGATTAACGAAAACTGGATCGACAACGAAGGAGCAGCAGCAGCACATGGAGAAGGTTCCGTTTCGGCAGCTGGTCGGAGGATTGCAGTTTCTGGCGCACTGTACGCGGCCGGACATAGCATACGCTGTGAATGTGGTGAGTAGCTTCAGCAGCGATCCAAGCGAGGTGCATTGGGTAGCGGCGAAAAGGATTCTCCGGTATTTGAAGGGCACGAAATCCATGAAGCTTACTTTCCGGAAGCAATCTACGCCATCGTTCGACGGATTCAGCGACGCAGATTGGGGCAATGACCCCGAAACCCGACGTTCTATAACAGGATATACGTTCCAGTACGGTGGTGGTTCGGTAGCGTGGAGCTGTAGACGTCAACCAACGGTGGCGTTGTCCACAACCGAGGCGGAATACATGGCTCTGTCCGGAGCAACGCAAGAGGCAGTCTGGTGGCGTGGATTCCTTGGCGAGATGTTCCAGTTGGAGCTGACGATCCCCATCTTCAGCGACAATCAAAGTGCGATCTGTTTGGCGGAGAAAGAGATCGGTTATTCGCCTCGAAGTAAACACATCGATCTGAGGCACCATTTCGTACGAGAGCAGCTAGAAAAGAAAGCAATCTCGTTACACCATGTGAAATCGGATCTCCAGAAGGCGGATGTCCTCACCAAACCCATTCCGGGTGGTCGTTTCACGGAAGCCGTACATAATTTAGGAGTTAATCAAATTCACGGTTAAGGAGGGGATGTTATAGTATCATAGTAAGCCATGAATTTGAAATCAATAAAGCTCTCATTCTGTCTGTACCGTTAGTCACTACCAGACGTGTTTTCACTTGCGATCCGAGTACCTTTTAAATCAATAAAGCTCTCATTCTGTCTGTACCGTTAGTCACTACCAGACGTGTTTTCACTTGCGATCCGAGTACCTTTTAATTTCCGATGTAATTCCACCAGGAATTTTGCGTAGGATTTTCCGAATGAATTCCTTAATTAATGTATTTCCGAGAGAATTTCTCCAGGAATTTCCGTGGCAATTCCTCCAGGAATTTCGGAGGGAAATCCTCCAGGAACTTCCGGAGAAATTCCTCCAATTTCCGGAGAATTTCCGGAGGAATTCTTCCAGGAATTTCCAAAGGAATTCTTCCAGGAATTTTCAAGGAAATTCCTCTTGGAATTTTCAAAGGATTTTCTCCTGGAATTTCCGAAGGAATTCCTTCATGAATGTATAAAGAAATCCCTCCATGAATTTCCGAAGGAATTCCTCCAGAAATTTTCCGACGGGACTCCTCTACGAATTTCAGAAGAAATTCCTCGAGGAATTTCCGGAGGAATTCCTCCGAGAATTTCCGAAGAAATTCTTCTAGGAATTTTCAAAGGAATTCCTCTTGGAATTTTTAAAGGATGTCCTCCTGGAATTTCCGAAGGAATTCCTCCATGAATGTCCGAAGGAATTCCTCCAGGAATTTTGCGAAGGAATTTCTAAAGAATTTTCCGAAGGAATTCTTACATGAATTTCCAAAGGAATTCCTCCAGAAATTTTCCGACGGAATCCCTCCACGAATTTCCGAAGAAATTCCTCGAGGAATTTCCGGAGGAATTCCTCCAGGAAATACCGAAGGAATTTCTCCATGAATTTCCGAAGGAATTCCTCCAGGAATTTTGCGAAGGAAATCCTAACGCATTTTCCGAAGGAGTTCCTTCATGAATTTCCGAAGGAATTGCTCCAGAAATTTTCCGAAAGAATTCATTCACGAATTTCTGAAGAAATTCCTCCACGAATTTTCAAAGGAATTCCTCCAGGAATTTCCTGAGAAATTCCTCCATGAATTTCCGGATGAATTTCTTCAGAAATTTCTGGAGGAAATTCTCCAGGAATTTCCGAAGGAGATCCTCCAGGAATTTTCAAAGAAATTCCTTCTGCAATTTCCAAAGGAATTCCTTCTGAAATTTCCGAAGGAATTCCTTCATAAATTTCCGAAGGAATTCCTTCAGGAATTTCCGAAGGAAATCTTCCAGCAATTTCCGAAGGAATTCCTCCTGGAATTTCCGAGGGAATTCCTGCAGTAATTTCCGGTGGAATTCCTCCAGGGATTTTCAAAGGAATTTCACCTGGAATTTTCAAAGGAATTTCACCTGGAATTTTCAAAGGAGTTTCTGCCGGAATTTCCGAAGGAATTCTTTCATGAATGTCTGAAGGAATTCCACCAGGAATTTTCCAAAGAATTTCTCCAAGAATTCCTTCACGAATTTCCGAAGGAGTTCCTCCATAAATTTCAGAAGGAATTCCTCCAGGACTTATGCGAAGGAATCGCTCAAGGGTTTTCTGAAGGAATTCCTCCATTAATTTCCGAAGGAATTCCTCCAGAAATTTCTGGAAGGAATATCTCCAGGTATTTCCGAAGAAATAGCTCCAGGAGTTCCTGAAGGAAATCCTCCACGAATTCTCGAAGGAATTCCTCCATAAATTTCCGAGGGAATTCCTCCAGGATTTTTCCGAAGAATTCCTCCATGAGTTTCCGGAGGAGCTTGTCCAGGAATTTCCGTAGGAATTCCTCCAGGAATTTTCAAAGGAATTTCTCCTGGAATTTTCAAAGGATTTTCTCCTGAATTTCCGAAGGAATTCCTCTACGAATTTCCAAAGAAATTTCTTATGGATTTGCTTTGAAATACCTCCAAAAATTTCCGAATGAATTCCTCCAAAAATTTTTGACAGTTGTCCTCAAAAAGTTTCCTTAGGATTTTCTCACATAATCCCCAAACGTGTTTCTGAAGGAATGTTTGAAGAAGATTCTCAAGTTTTCGTAGGAGTTTCGCAATACATTTTTGAAAGAATTTCTTGAGGAATTTCCGAAGAAACTTCTCAAGGATCTTTCGCTGGAATTCCTTGAGGAATTTCGTAAAGATTTATAAAAAACCGAAAAAAATTCCTCAATGAACTTATCAAACAATTTCTCACAAAATTTCCGAAGGTATTCCATAAGACATTTCAGACACATGTCAAAAAAAATTCCAAACGAACTCCTTTAACAATTTCCGAATTTTCCTTATCAAGGCATTTTTAAAGTAACTCTTCAAAGAATTTTCGAATGAGTTCCTCTAGCAAATAAAAAATCACAAAAAGCATTTCTTCAAGAATTTCCGAAATATTTTTTCAAGGAAGTTTTGAAAGATTTTTAAAGAAATTCCTTATGGAATTTCAGAAGGGATATCTCAAAAGACTTTTAGTGATTTTTTTTTCAATATTTTCGAAAGAATTGCTTCAGGAATTTGGGAGGAATTCTCACAGAAATTTCCGTTTGAATTCCTCCAAGAATTTTTGAAGGCATTCCTCAAGGAATTTTCAGAAGAATTCCTCACGAAAACTCCGAAGGAGTTTCTCAAGGAATATTCTAAATCTATTTCAAAGAAATTCCTCAAGGAATTCCCGAAGAATTCTTCTAAAGAAAATCGTAGAAGAACTCTCGAAGGAATGTCTTATGGAATTTCTCAAGGAGCTTTAGAAATGAAGGAATTCCTCAAGAAATTTCTGAAGAATTTGTCAAGGAATTTCAGGTGGAATTCCTCATGGATTTTCGAAATAAATTCCTGAAATTATTTTTTAATTGATTCCTTTAAAAATTTCCGAATGAATTCCTCTAGCAACTTCCAAAGACATTCCTCCAGGAATTTCCGAAGGAATTCCTTTAGAAATTTTCAGCGAATGTTTTCCCGTAATTCCGAAGGAATTCATTAAAGGATTTTTCGAAGAAATTTCTCCAAAAATTTTTTAGGGTATTCCTCAAGGAAAGGAATCTTAGTTTGATTGGAATTTTTGAAAGAATTCCCGGAGAAATTCTTAAAGTATTTTCTGGAGCTTCTCAAACGGATTTCTGGTGAAATTAAGAATGATATTTGTAAAGAATTACTGGGGAAATTCTTAAAAGAATGCATGGTGAAATTTGTAATAAAACTTCTGGAGGAATTATTGAAGAAATTTCTGAAGGTATTCCCAACGGAATTACTGCAAGTTTTCCGAAGGTAATTTCTTCTGGAATATCTACATTAAAATAACCTGGAAAAGTATTAAAGAAATTTCTGGAGAAACTGTTGGATGAATTCAAATTCATGATGGCATTTGTTAAAAAATTCCTGAAGCAATATCTTGAGAAATTCCTCAGGATTATAATCATATATGATTCTTCCATTGAACCATTCCTGTTAATCACCCATATTTCATACTTCACTTTTATTTAAATGATGAAGTATTTGAGCTCCTTGTTACTGCAAAGTGGTTTTCAGTGTAAGGGTGCTCGCCCCCCCCTGGCCGAAAAGCTGGCTACGCCTTCGGTCATATGCGGTCGATTGTGCACTTGATACGAGATGCGGCGATTTTTGCAGATGGCTGTTAAGTGGTGGGAACTCGGTGTTGTTGAATAAACCATCAGCTGATGCTGTAGCTGGAGATACTTCTGGTGGGATTTTAGAAGAACTGGAATCCGAAGCCCGCTTGCTTGGAAGGAATGGTTGATCGCTTGATTTGGGCTGGTTGGAATACGAGACCATTGTTCTTTCGTTGTGCACAGTGATGATCGGAGGAATATCCCTGAACAAGTTCATTCGAAGAACTCTTACGCCGTTTATCATGCCGGGGAAATATTGTCTCCAGTATTCGCCCCTATGGAGATTACTTCTCCGTACTTCAGCATGAATTCACTGACAGCTGCATTGCTAATCGACGGGGGTAAGTTGTGTATATGGTGGTATAACATCAGCATATTGGAGATTTATTTCATTCTCCAAAAAGGATTGCACTTTCCCTATTTCAGGGCGAATCGGAGGAACACTAAAGTCAACCACTAAGGTGTTTGGCCGCACACCGTGCATTTTTCTTTAGTGATCGAAAGGAGAGTAATCAAGAAGCGCGTCCGACCTGTGCGATGTGTGGTTGTCAACTGTAGGGCGCGGCTTACACTGGCCCTCTTCCAAGTCCATGACTCTAACGGACCCGAATATTTGGACATCGGCGAAAAGCAACGTCTAATGGATCAGGTTCTGCCGCTACAGCCGTCGAGTGTAAACGTGCAACTTAGCACGGTAAAGGCTGGCAATGCGATTCAGACCTCTTGTAAGGTCCTTCAGCCTCTTGCCATGCAACTCCGATCCCTACCTTCAAGTGGCACCGGCAGGGATACGAGCAACCTTAGGGAAGATCGGGTAACCAACCCCGGTGAGAACTTTGGTCGTATGCTGACAGGGAAGGGAGTTTTGCTTCGGCATACTTACTGGGTTCCTCCGGACAGTAAACCAGGGAGTTAATGTTAGGCCCTGCGAGCCGACCGTAAAGGCCAAGCACCGAAAAATCAACAAGAGAATACGAATCGAAACCAACGGCAACAACCCCAGCGAACAAAAAGGACGTGCGATTGGAAACTCGGTACGTGGAAGTGCAGATCTTTCAATTTCATCGGGAGCATCCACATTAAGGTGGCCCACACTTATATGAAAAACAAAATTTCGAAAAATGTCAAGTCTAACTTCCTAAATCAGTTATTTTGGACTCCGTTCATTTGGGCTACGTTCAAAATTTGAGCAAAATCAATTAAGCCTAAGGGGGCGCTCAAAACGCTTGAAGTTTGTATGGGAAAAGTTGGCCAAATGTATGCAGAAATTTTAAGTTTTCGAATTTTGCCGCTAGGTGGCGCTGTAAGCGTTCAATAATCAAACCCTTTGATATTATTGTAGGTGACTATATGCCAAACAACTTTGTCGAAGACCGCGAAGTGATCCAACGTCTGTGAAAAAAGTTATACCCTAGGTAAAGTGAGGATAAACTTTATTGTTGTTTTTCTAATACGTGTAAAGGAATAATATCAATAATGAAATCTCAATACTTTGCCTCACTTTGCCTAGGGTATAACTTTTTTCACAGGCGTCGGATCACTTCGCGGTCTTGGACAAAGTCGTTTGGCATATAGTCACCTACAATAATATCAAAGGGTTTACTTATTGAACGCTTACAGCGCCACCTAGCGGCAAAATTCGAAAACTTAAAATTTCTGCATACATTTGGCCAAGTTTTCCCATACAAACTTCAAGCGTTTTGAGCGCCCCCTTAGGCACCCTACACACTACTCAAACGGTTTGACCAACATTGACCCCGCCCCCAGGTTGATGGTTGAGTTGGTGCTGTGTTTGACCGTGTGTGATGCTGTTTGACAAACCAATTTGGCAGTTCGTCAAACCGATTTGACGGTTGATGGTTTGGTCGGCAAAAATCAAACCAGTTTGATTTTTCTCAAACCAACGGTGGGCGGAGCCAATGTTTGACGAACCGATCGTACCGTGTGTAGTGTTGTTGCACAAACATAGTGCGATTTCAAATGGGAGATGATGTTGGTGCAACCAAAGTGACATGTTGGTGCAACACGATTTGGCAGTTCGTCATACGATTGCAGAAACATTCGCTGGTTCGACCAACCTGGGGGCGGTGGCAATGTTGGTCAAACAGTTTGAGTAGTGTGTAGGGTGCCTTAGGCTCAACCGATTTTGCTCAAATTTTAAACGTGGCTTCTGGGAGTTCAAAACAACTGATTCAGGAGGTAAGACTTGGCATTTTTCGAAATTTTTGTTTTTCATATAAGTGTGGGCCACCCTAATCCACATACTTGCCGATGTACTGAAGGACCGCGGACAGGGACAGGGTCAACGGTGCGAACGTTTAGAGGTAACCATACCATCTACCAGAGCTGCGGCAATACACGCGAGCTGGGAACAGCTATTATAGTGATGGGCGATATACATAATAAACGTGCACAGCCCACACTCCGGAAGCACTGATGATGACAAGGACGGATACTACGCGCAGTTCAAACGCGAATACGATAGCTGCCCAAAGGAGCCTCCAAGAACATGGCCATACGTAGAACCTATTTTTAGCACAACACCCCTTATCGTTACACCTGGAGATCACCACAGCAGACAGAATCCCAAATCGATCACGTCCTGATTAACGGACAGCACACCGACATTATCGACGTCATGACCTATCGTGGCGCTAACATTGACTCTGACAGCTCCCTGGTGATGGTAAAAATGCGCCAAAAATACTCAATGATCAACAACATACGGTACCGACGGCCGCCTCGGTATAATCTGGAGCGACTGAAGCAACCGGATGTCGCCTGAGCATACGCGCAGAATCTCTAGGCAGCCTTGCCGGACGAGCTCAATGAAGCCCCTCTCGAGGACTTCTGGAGTACGATAAAGGCAGCCATCAACAACGCAGCGGAGACCATTGGTATGCGGAACGGAGCCGAAGGACCGATTGGTTCGACGATGAGTGTAGAGAGATTTTGGAAGAGAAACGCAGCGAGGGCGATCATGCTGCAGCACGGGACCCGGCAGAACGTGGAGCGATATAAAGAATGTGGAAACAGCAGATCCGTCTCTTCCAGGAGAAAAAGCGCCACCTGACGCCGCCTGAAAGAAGCGGAATGTGAACACATGGGTCGTGCCACGACCCGAAATGTGTAGGGATAAGGACGGGAGCATTATGATTAACGGACGTGAGGTGATCGAAAGGTGGAAGCAGCGATGAACACCTGAATGGTGCGGATAACTCAGACATGGAGGATCAAGGCAGCGAGAGAAATGACTACGATTGTACATCAGGGAGCAACAACGAGCCAACGGGGTCGGATCACAATGTCCGAGGCCGTACTGTCCCGGTCGTACAGTCGCATTTTTTTACAAAATAATGCCCAAAAATTTGGATGCTTCATAATATCCTATACACCCTCTTTCCTTGGACTTTGTGACATATCTGCATGTTTGGATGTTATGCCTCGGAAAAATGCGCCATGAAGTCTTGGGACGTTATGATACTGCGCCCGAGCCAAAAGCCACTTTGAAGGAAGTTAAGGAAGCTATCCAGCAGCTCAAGAACAATAAGTCTGCTGGTAAGGATGGTATCGAAGCTGAATTCATCAAAATGGGCCCGAAAAAGATGGCCACCTTATCTGGGAGACCGTACAGTTACCGAAAGAATGAAAGGGAGGGGTCATTCACCCTATCTACAAGAAAGGTGACGAATTGCAGTGAGAGAACTTCCGAGTGATCGCAATTCTGAATGCCGCCTACAAAGTGATTTCCCAAATCATCTTCCGCCGTTTTTTATCTAAAGTAAATGAGTTTGTGGGAAGTTATGAAGCCAGTTTCGTCGACGACCGCTCGACCACGAACAAGATCTTCACCGTACGGCACCCACGTTACAAATTAGAACAATCGTAGCTTAGACTCTGCTTCTTCAGTGCGCAGGACACCACACCGCTCATATGCAAAGCACCTGCTCCTTAGTGAAATTAACACGTCATCATCCCCCTTTGCTGCTAACAATCGACGCCAAATTGCCTCTGGCATTTGTCGTTTCATCGATTGTCGTTTCCTATGATTTCCGCAAGGCCGATCATCGTAGTATCACTGAACTGTTATCCAGCCTTGATTGGGGTGATATCCTTGATTCCGAGGACATTGAGGTTGCTGAGCAGCAAGATTTGGTTTGTTTTTTTTTAAGGCTTACTTGGCTTTTATGTTTTTTTTTGTTTGACTGTTAGTGAAGTGTATTAAGTATCTTTCTATTGTTCCGGTTGGTACAAAAAGGATTGAAGCTTAGAGAGAACGATGGGCGAACCAGGTTGAGCGCTGCAGTAGCAAACCCATTATTATGACGACAGATTTTCAACTTCATGTGTTATCATGGATTTTATGTTGAACTAAATGAATGAATGGAGAGAACATCTTGAACAAGTAGATTTCGATATAATGCAATATCGAGATAAATCAGTACCGACCAGAGGAGAGATAAAATGTTTGAGAGTCTACTGTATAAGGTTTCTACTGTCTATGATCGCATAACTGTACCATATGAATAGGAAATCCAGCAAATATGGGATTGATATCTAAGTACGTATTGAAATCAATTGTGTGTGTTTAAATGCCCAGAGTAAAGGTTTTCTAAATGGGTATACTTTTTAGAATGTTAATAACGACAAATAATGGAAGTTATTATACGTACGTGTAAAAAATACTAATTGATGACTTATTTGAAAAGGATATACATAATTAATAGCTAGAAGCTACTTATTCTAGCTTTTTCTAAAATATAATGCGCAGCTTGGAATTCAAGCATTTAACGTAACTACCATGCGATTTCGAGCGATTTTGGCATGCATTTTCAACAATAAATACTACCGAACATAATAACGTAACAATAAAGCCACTCTAAGTATGCAGAGAGGCACACACAATGCTAAATCAAGCAACATAGAAAAAAATGCACTTTGTAACGAACCGTGTTTATCTTTCTCTTTCAGTATTTTTTCCATGTCACCAGCTTTATTCTTCACACGACCGAGAAAGTCTAAATTCGAATTTTTGCGATGATTTACCAAATAGTTTTTGTATTGTTTGTGACAGCATAGAAAAAAAGAAAAGAGAAAAGCGTCCAAAATGATGACGATTAGCACAAATTGAATGGTTTCAATTTGAATAATGATCGATTAGATTACCACATGTGTCCACGATTTGGTTAGTATGCGGTTATTTACCAACAGTGAATAATTAGTACCAAAAACAAAACGTAGAATGATCTTACCTGAAATTTTCTTGCCTGCTTCAGATGAATGAGTGTCGGTCCCCGCAGGAACAAGGAGTCCTTCAGCCTGTGAAATTTAAATGTAGATGTCGGAAATTCAATTTATATTTCGTTAATAAGACTAACTTACCTCTAATGTACTAGGGCTCATGGCAGCGTATTCTTCGGCATGCAGCTCAAAGATCAAACCCTCGATATCGAAGAACAAAATATGACTTTCAGCGTCTGTAAATGGAATAGATAGAGATCAATATAATCATGTCGCAAACAGTGGCAAGATGACCCTGGATAATTTCTTTAGTTTTGCCTAAGTATGAGAGAGTAATCAGAGAATATCAAACTTTCAAGTAAAATAATATTAGTCATGGGATAATTTTTTAATTGGTTTGTGGAGAATAAGAGCTAGAAGCACAAATATTCCAACGAGGATATCCTACCTTTCGGGTTGGTCCGTAATCCCTGAATTATCAACGGACTACTTCGGTTCTTCATCAGAAAGTCTCCATGCTGGTTGTTGTGCGCATGCAGTTGTTGCAACTGATGAATGCCACGCTGTGTGGCATGGCGAATGGCATTGAAGTTACGATGGCGGAGACCTCTGCAGTTATGGAAGCAGAAAATTAGACAAAAACAAGTTAAAAGTTGACCGTTAGTCGGGATACCGTTCATACCTAAAGAAATGGACAGCGGGATTCGATAGACCCATTTCCGAAGTCGATCCACTACTACTACCCGAATCACCCGTGTTCTCATCACAGGCATTCATGACTTCCTCGGCAATGATTCCTGGAAATCCAAATTGTTCAATTCCACATTCTTCCGCAGTTTGAGTTGAAACTCACCATGCAATACCCTGTCCAAGTGACCGGTTTCCATCTGCCACACGTACACGGTTCCATCCGAGCATCCTACAATCAGGAAATCATCCAACGGACGCCATTTGATAGACACAACTGGAAACAGATGTCGACTGGCCAAGGTTACACACTTTCTTTCCTGCAGGCTCAACAGCGTTACCGAATGGTCCGAAGCGACCGAACAGATACACTTCAAAATACGGGGCTATAAAGATATCCTAGCGTTAACAACAAATCAATAATAAAAAAAACCTTAGGTGGCGATAACTAACGCTGCATGTTGCCGGTGGTACCAGCAGCTGGGTGATTTCTCCGGCGTGAACGCAGAACCGATGGAGCAACTGGCCACTGTACAGATCCCACAGGCACACGGCGAAATCAACCCCGCCGGACACCAGGTGGGACTTGTCGTAGCGGGGGTGTGCCAACGATGGACACAGCAAACAGTTCACGCGACCACTGTGTCCGTTCAATATTTGGTGCCGGGGCCAATCTGGAAGATGGAAGTTTAATTTTTGAGGTTCTGGAAGTGTCGTGCCTCAAAGCCACCGCCAAATTATCAAGAGAACAAATCTAAAGAACCAAATACTGGTTTGCGCTGAAAACTTTTCGGAACATACCGACATTCTATTCTTTGAATGTGTGTTCTTGAATATTCGAGGTGTGGCTTTGTCATATCTTCCCCTTAAAGTTTTCTACGGATTGAACTCACCCGTCAATTCCTGATGCTGTCCATACAGCAGATGGAGCATAACGGTTTGCGTGGCCGGCACTATAATAATGCTTCCATCCTCGCGGCCAACGACCAGCCGGCTTTGCAACGGTAGATAGATGCTGGCCGTCAACTTTATCATCGGTTCGGTACTGTTTCGGTACAGCTGATCCAGGATACCCACCGGCAGGGGGTTCATTTTGTTCCAAGCCTCCTCCAAGCTGGTACAAATCGTCGATTCAAGAGCTGTAACAGTAGCATACAGTTTTAATATCCAATCTACATAGCAAGTTTCAAGTAGCTGACAAACTTACTCGAAGGTAGTCTCTTCTCATTCTGAATCACCTTGATTTGCTCCATCGATATGTCCGGCACGGCCCAGATATTGATGAAGCCCTCGGAATCACCACGCAACAGATACTTCTGTGTCTTTCCTCCCCGGTTCGACGTTACCAGTTTCATGGTTGGTGGACAGGACAAGGGTTTCTCGCCCGTTTGGGACAGAACGCAGTACAAAAACGGCGAGTCCTTTCCAATCGATGGCCCGTGGAAGTCCTTGTTGTCCGGAATGCTGTTTGCCGGTAACCGATACATGTAGCCTTTGCCCTCGTCGGACCACAAAATAACGCGGTCATTGGCCAAAAAGTCACCTCCCATCCAGCGTTCCCCGGAGGGAGAAATCACACTGCATAGCACGGTGAAATCACCAGCGTCATAAATTTGCCAATACTTGGCACAAACGATCAGAACCGTGCGCTGATTCTGCGAACAGCAATTCATCGTGATGGCGTTCAGGCACCGGATTTGCTTGGATTCGTTCTCATAGATCGGTTCCGAGTACTTGTTCTCATTGCCGATCAACGTCCAAACTTTTACGGTTCCGGTCGTGGTGATGGCCAGCACAACATCGTCCTTACGCTTAGAGGGTCTCAGCACGTGCAGAGCCGAAATCCAGTCCGGGTTGACCTTGGAACTCAAAGAGAACAGCACTTCCAAGCTGAACGGATCCATCACCATGATTTCCGCATAGTACCCATTGCAGAACAGCCGGATGTCATCACAATTGGCCATATGATAGGCTTGGATGTTCGTATGCACCTGGGCCATTTTGATGCTCTCGGTGCATTTGCCATCCACCAGATCCCAGGTGCACATTTCTCCATTTTCCGACGAACTCACCAGAAAGTTATTGTCCTGTATGATGGAGGCACGGGTCAAACAAAGAACCGGTGCCGTGTGGCCAACCAGCAAACAACGCGGAGTCATTTGCAGCGTATCAGGGTCCACTTGCCTAAAAGAAGTAATAAGTGAAAAAAATGAGTAATTATTAACAAAACAGAGTTATAAGAACAATGGGGCATTTGATGCCCGATCGAAACCAAATAGTCGATGGATACTGGGTACTTTGCGTAGGAATAAACTTCTTGAATAGTTCTGATCGCCTTAGTCTACTTAGCTTTCGCTAGAATCAGAAAAGAATTGAAAAAGTCGTTTCCCTTTCTTCCATCTTTCGCAGCACAGTGTATGTAACGCCTACAAATTATGCAACCAAAGCGAACTATGCCGTTTGACCTTCACAGTAATCACCACACAATCGATCACCTCACGAACACTATAAATACATATCCCCTATCCATGGATCGCATCACCGACACAACGGTACTGCTCATCCTATCCGTCTAACAAATTCCCCAGTCCCTGTGGATTAGGCCGTCCCTTACTTTGCAAAAATGTAAATGTTATAAGTTCGTTGTTGGAAAATGATCATTTTATTCATCGTATCAAAATTTGAAATTCGTATCTCAAGGCTCCCTCAAGGGGGCCTAAAAAAAAGTTGTCAAAAATTGTATGGGACTAAAAAAACATGAAATTTGTTTCGACTAAGACCAAGCCCACTCGTGGGCTTCATACTGTTAGATATTCCCGGTTGGGTTAATTGGCAGAGTCCACACAGAATTCATTTGTAACCAACACGAACAAACTATAATTGTATGTGCCATATATGGGTATAAAAGACAGCCTCAATAAACCCAATGATCAGTTCTTAACAGTAACTTGAAAGTGTCTTTATTTTCATATCGAAGAAACTACCTTAATTAAATATAGTTCTAAGGTTTGAACAGTGGCGGCGAGAAAAAAAAATAAGATTTTAAATCTGTGCAGTGTTAGTGATCGAGTCCGACCAGTGATCAAGCCACCGGCTGCTTTGCGGCATATTGCGTGCTTCAATTGTGCAAAAAAAACTATTGTTTCCAACGCCGAGTGTGATGTGTAAAAGCCCGATCAAGCGTAGGCAAACTGTATGCTGAAACGTAGTGGTACAAAAGTAGATTAACTTGTGCAAGCTTTACCTAAATTTGTGGCTCATTCGAAGCGGTAGTGGAATTAGCAATTTTGCAAAACCGTGTGCGAAAAACACTTAGGTGATAAAGTTAAGCAGTGAGCAGTGCCGAGCGCGTACAATTTGAGTACTCTGATTCGAGTGGACCGGCAAGGACTCAGTAACCCAGGACTACACTATTGAGTGGGTATACTCAGAGAAAAGCGTAAGTTCAATTTCCTCATATTTTGTCCCTTTCTTATTTCACTCAGAGAATGTCGGCTATGGGAACGTTGGACCACTATGTGGCGGGAACTCCTTTTACCAACTATGTTGAGAGATTGGAGAGTCTTAGCCGATTTAACAAATGGGATGAAGAGAATAAGAAATGTGTTTTAATAGCTCTTTCTGGTTCGGTCGTATACGATGAATTAAAATTAATGTTTCCTGGTGTAGAACTGCAGACTTTGAGATACGATGACATGATTAAAAAGTTGAAAGAACGTTTCGACAAAGTCGAACCAGACATGATGCAGCGATATCGGTTCTACAACCGTTATCAACGTCCCGATGAAACAGCTGAAAGCTACATTCTGGCTGTTAAGTTGCAAGCTGAGAATTGTGACTTCAAAGAATTTAAAGAAACCGCAATTCGAGATAGGCTTGTTATGGGACTTTATGACAAAGAGTTACAGAAAAAGTTATTGATGGATGAGGATTTGAGTTTAGCTGCGGTGAAGAAAAAGATTATTAGCAGTGAGGTAGCGGGAAACCAAGCAAACTCCATTTTCGGGCCGGAGAGACGAGAGTCATCTGAAATCAGCTCAATAAAGAATCGATTAGGAAAAAAAAGAGTGGAATAGGAACCCCAGAGATTATGAGAGAGAAGCCAGAGGTTACGAGAGATCACCCAGAGAGTATTACGGGCGGTCTAGAGATCGCAGTCGGAACGTGAGTGAGAAAAAGCAAGTGCACCCTAAAATGAAACAACACAGGCTTGTGTACAATGTACACAGGCTTGTGTACAATGTACACAGATTTGTGTACTACTAGATCAGCCTCCACCCCTGTGTCAAATGTGCACAGTCACTTTTCTGGTTCTAGCGCTGGTATGGGAGCAAAGTTCATAACTAATTTTCTCTGAACGATGACATGCATTATCAGGAATCGATCAGTGCAAAAATAATTGTTAATTTTGTTTTCATGCCAGCGCTGGAGCCGGAAAAGTATCTGTGTACATTTGACACAGCGGTGAGGCTGATCTAGTATTACACAAATCTGTGTAACTTCTGTAACCGTGTGAGCTTTCGTGAGAGATCGACTTCGAATAACAGAGATGCTAATCCGTATGCAAATGCAATTTGCAGCTTTTGCAAAAAGAAGGGCCATTTGAGACGACAATGCTATTCCTATCGTAACAACAACTCTGTTAGGTTTATTGGATCCGACTCGGGTTCAAAAACTGAAACATCTTATAGCTTTAAGCGCGACAAAGAGCACAGTGCATCAGAATCGGACGGTATGGAGTAGAAATCCTCTACATAGAGATGAGCGGAGGTTGCATACGTCGATTCGGCAACGCTGTTTGTTTTGTTTACAACAGCTGCCAACACTTGCTACAAAGCTAGATGTTCAAACTTTGTGCGTGACTTCGTTGTGGTTCAAGTTGTTTTGTTTACATTTTCTAACTATGGTAGATTTTTTTTCCAAAATTTTTTTGAAATATTGCTCCGCTATTTTAAATCTGAAATTCATTGCACAAGTGTTACGCTAATCATATCGGCAGAAGTGAAGCAAGAAGCAGCAATGGAAGTTTTTTCGACAAGTTCAGCAACAAAAGTGTCGTCATAAGCATGAGCTTTTGAAAGCAGAATTAATAAATTTTTATCTTTTTACTAAACATACATATGCCGCCAATTTCTCGATATTAAAAATAAATAATTTTCATTTATTTAGTTCCGATTGCAATACCATTCAAACGACGCCTTCCTACGAACGATAAGCATGTTCATTTGGCTCACACTTTGACAGTTCTCTCTGCACGATTGGCTCACAATGGCCGCCTCCGCAGATCTCTATAATGTAGGATTACTAGTATGGAGTGCTTGTTGATAACCGCTGTAAACAAAATCAATGAGCCGTGCATGGTTGATGTTACGATAGAAGGAAAACGAATGCAAATGGAAATAGATTCAGGAGCGGCGGTGTCGGTAATTAGCGATATAGATTATTTAGACTTTTTTGGAATGGTTCCGATCAACACCTGTGAAAGACAATTAGTGGTCATGAATGGCGATCGCTTGCATATTGTAGGAGAAATAAAAGTTAGAGTTGTCTTGAATGGAACAGCGAGCTACCAGAGAATTATTATTTTGGAGTGTGAAAAACATTTCACACCACTTATCGGTCGGACATGGCTTGATTTCTATTACCCGGAGTGGAGAACAGGCTTCATGCAGAAAACTCCAGTCAATAAATTGATGCAAAGTAGAGGTACAGATGAAATTGTGGAAAATTTATAGCAAAAATATGCAAAAATTTTTAATAAAGATTTTTCAGAACCGATTAAGGGTTACGAAGCAGAGTTGCAGTTAAAATATGACCAACCGATTTTTAAAAAAGCGTACACAGTTCCCTACAAACTGAAAGACAAATTGGATAATCACCTCGATATGCTTGAGCAGCAAAATATAATAACAGCCATCAAAGCCAGTGAGTGGGCCTCGCCGGTTATCGTGGTCGTGAAAAAGGATCAGGATATCCGCATGGTGATTGATTGCAAGCTATCTATTAATCGTGTTATAGTACCGAATACTTATCCACTACCGCTAGCTCAGGATATTTTTGCTTCTCTGGCTGGGTGTACGGTTTTTTGCTGTTTGGATTTGGCAGGTGCATATACACAGGTGCAACTCTCTGAGCGTTCTAGAAGGTTTATGGTGATAAATACACCCAAAGGCTTATATACTTATAATCGGCTTCCACAAGGTGCATCCAGCAGTGCAGCAATATTCCAACAAATTATGGAACAAATTCTGCATGGACTGGAGAACATAAGTGTTTATTTAGACGACGTCCTAATTGCAGGAAAAGATTTGGCTGACTGTTTGAAAAATTTAGAATCAGTTTTAGAACGCTTGACTAAGGCTAATGTTAAAATTAACTTTTCAAAATGTAAGTTCTTTGTGAACAAGTTACCATATTTAGGACACGTAGTGACGGACAAAGGTCTAATGCCCTCCCCAGAAAAATTGTCAACAATCGAACAGGCTAAACCACCCAAGAATATTAGCGAGTTAAGGGCTTATCTTGGCCTGATAAATTACTACCATAAGTTTGTTCCTCACCTGTCATCAAAGTTGAGCACATTGCATGCCTTCTTGAGTAATGACAAACAGTTTGAATGGACTGATAAATGCGATGAGGCATTCAATGTTAGTAAGAATTCATTGTTGGAAGCAAATATTTTGGAATACTATGACCACAGACAAACAGACGTAACACCTTGAACGATTTTCATGAAAATCCATCGCCCAGTTCACACTACCATCACCTGGTGGAAAAGTTGCACGAATCACTGAGTTGTGCCATATCGTCAACAGAAGGCGCTAGTGTGAAACGGAAAACGCATAGAAAAACGATGCGCGCGCCTCTGGTTGTGAAAGCCGCGACTATGAAAATTTAAAATGATCGTTAAAAGCGTGGTCGATGGAAATTTCGCAAGTGATACGTCTATTTGTCTGTGCTATGACCCTAATAAGCCACTTGTTGTAGTATCTGACGCTAGTTCGTATGGCTTGGGGGGAGTCTTAGCTCATGAAGTCGAAGGAAAGGAAAAACCCATTTGTTTCACTTCCTTTTCTCTTAACTCGGCACAAAAGAAGTACCCCATACTACACCTTGAAGCCTTGGCGCTTGTATGTACCATAAAGAAATTTCATAAATTTCTATTTGGGCAAAAGTTCAAGGTTTTCACCGACCACAAGCCGTTTGTTGCGGGAGATGAAGACGAACCGACTCTTACAGCAGACGTATTTATTCATGGTCAGCTTAAAAGCTAAAATATCACATTTATTAAAATATTCTATATATACATGTACAATTTACCTACAAATTCGGTAACCTAATAGAAGCGCTTTTGCTTCCGTCCTCGTAAACAAGTATCTCCACACTAGCGCTACAATACGCTTTGTGTCCCTATCCTCTTATAACAGTGCATAAGCTTCACAATAATGGGTCACACAGGCAATCACAGTGGTGTTCAAACAGATCTGAATATAGTTCAAATTTCCCGCACGCATTGTGCGTAACACCGTTACTGGGGATTTTTGGCAAGTGTGGTGCCAACTCAGTGTTTGTGACAAGACTTCAGAGGTACATTATGGAGTTATCTATATATGACTTCGAGATCGCATACAGACCTTCAGCACATATGGGCAACGCGGATTTTTGCTCGCGTTTTCCGTTGAGCCAAGTGGTTCCTAAAAGCTTGGACAGTGAGCATATTTTGAACCTCAATTTCTCTTATTCCCTACCACTAGACTACAAGAAAATTGCAGAAGCTACTTCAGCAGATTCGCATTTAGTGGAAATCCGACGTTTCGTAGAAGAAGGTTGGCCAACATCGCTGAATGAACGATTTAAAGCTATGTATTCATTGAGAATTGACCTTGAAGTTATCGAGAACTGTGTTTTGTACCAAGGAAGAGTTGTTATCCCTGTGAGTTTAAGATCTTAAGTGCTAAGAATACTGCATGCTAATCACATAGGCATTATAAAAATGAAACAACTAGCTCGTGAAACTGTTTTTTGGCCAAGGGTAAATATGGACATAGAGGATTTTCTCAATCGTTGTGAAGTCTGTATAAAGTCATCTCCAGCACCTTCGAAATCGACAGAAAATAAATGGATCCCTACAACTAGGCCATTTAGTCGAATACATGCCGACTTTTTCTATTTTGATAGGAAAATGTTCCTACTTATTGTTGACAGCCATTCGAAATGGGTGGAAGTCGAAATCATGCTAAACGGAACGGATGCTAAACGAGTAATAGACAAATTCATGGCCGTATTTGCAAGATTTGGGCTTCCAGACGTGGTGGTCACAGACGGTGGACCTCCGTTTAATTCAAAGGAATTCACTTCATTCCTAGTTAACCATGGGATAAAACCATTAAAAAGCCCTCCTTACAACCCAAGTAGCAACGGACAAGCGGAACGACTTGTTAGAGTCGTCAAAGATGCTTTGAAGAAGCATCTACTGGATCCGGAGTTAAGGCATTTGGACATGGTGAGTCAATTGAATTACTTTTTATTCAATTACAGAAACCAAATAGCAACTGCTGATGGTTTTGTGCCCTCTAGCAAAATGTTTAGTTATAAACCAAAAGTTTTGATGGATTTGATCAATCCAACTAAACAATAAATACAAAAAATATTTAGAGATTCCAAAACCAGCAAACAACAGCTACATCCAGTCTGAGCAAGTACTAGATCCATTCAGTAAGATGGTAGTGAGTGGGAGATAAGATATTCTACAAAAATTTCAGGAAAACAGATCCTCAGCGTTGGATTGAAGCTAAATTCATAAAACAACTCTCTAAGAATGTCTTCCAAATATCTCTCCATAGGAACGTTTTATCGGCGCACCGAAACCAACTGAAACTTTTGAAATCCACGAGAGGCTCTAAACTGCTAGTCCCGTCAAAACACTCACGGAAGCGCAGTAGTAGGGAGCTGAGTGAGGAAGATGACACCTGCATCGGTTTCGAGGAAGAACCTAAGGATCGGTCATTTAGCAAATTCATGGATAAGCTAGAAAGATCTGTCGGTTCAAACAATCCCAAAAGACCGAAGCTCAGTCGAAGTCCAATAATAACAAGGAGTCGCTCGCGAACATGTGAAGTGTAGAATTTATTATTGAAATACATTGCTAGAATTAAGTATGCATTTATTAGCTTTAAGTAGGTATCTAAACTGTATTCTAAAGAGGGAAGGATTGTTAGATATTCCCGGTTGGGTTAATTGGCAGAGTCCACACAGAATTCATTTGTAACCAACACGAACAAACTATAATTGTATGTGCCATATATGGGTATAAAAGACAGCCTGAATAAACCCAATGATCAGTTCTTAACAGTAACTTGAAAGTGTCTTTATTTTCATATCGAAGAAACTACCTTAATTAAATATAGTTCTAAGTTTTGAACACATACTACACACGCAACAGCACGTCGTTAACGATTTTTAATTTTGTTATCAACCCATTTTCGGGTGGATCTTCTGAAGAACTCCAATAAATATCTCCTAAAAGATTTCTATAAGGTGCACCAAGACGGATCCCAGGAAGGAACTTCTGGAGTATATTATTAGAAGGAACTGCTGAATTATTTGCAGGAAGGAATTCTTAGAGGATTTGCTAAAGCAACTCCGGGAGGACTGCTAGAAAAAAAAAATCTGGAGCGTATCTTCCAAGAAGAAACTCTAGAGGGATCGCATTTAGAAATTCCAAATGCGAATAAAGAGAATCCAGCAAAATGTCTTGGAAGCATTAAAACATCGAAGTTCCAGAAAGAACTCCTGCTGCACAAATACCAAAAAGAACTCCTGCATAAATCCTACAAAGAACTTCTAGAGACATTTCCAGGGATCCCCTGGAAAATACAACAGGAAACATAAAACAAAAATCCAAAAAAAAACACATATCATATGGCCGCCGCAATGGGCAGATGAATCTTTAAATTTGTGCTCGTCAAAACGCGAAGCAAAATGCATTGGATGCAAGGGATCTTCACCTTAAGCTATGGAAATCGCGTTCCGGAAGATTGATCATTCCAGTAAACGTGTTATTTTTGATTCTTGAAAGCGTCGTTCCGGGTAATGGAACTTTCGTATGTGTTACTCTTGCTTGAACTTCGGTTTCATTAAAGTTCCAGTTTCACTTCGTAGACAAACTTCTTGTGGGCGTTGTTGAAAAACATTAAAATGTGAACTGTGCCACCAAGATGTGCTCAAAGGTGTCAAAAAAAAAAACAGTAAAATTTTAAAGTAAACCACATAATTGTACTTCACAAATGTGTTTTCAAACAAACTTTCATTTCATATTGAAGTTTTGCAAAAAAGTTTGTCAACAAAAATTATGCCATTTTTATCAACGGAAACCATTAGTTATAGAAAGAGCCTCTAATACTATTTCTGTGAAATAAGTTTATGAACGTAAGATTTAGTACCCTCATTTGACCTCATTTTTTAGACTAAAGCCTGGAGCACATAGCGTTCGTTCCGTCGAGGTTTGCGTTTTTTTTTTTTGACAGTTTTCCCATGGGAAATGTGTCAAACTACTGTCACGCACACGCAAACGTATGCATTGTGTGGGGCACTTAACACCAAATTTATGAACATTAGTTTTAAAAATTTTAAGAACTGTAAATGTTTTAACTATTATTATTATAAATTTTATTATATTTTAACTGAATTTTGGCCTTTAATACTCTGATTTGTATGTTTCATTTATAATCAAAATGTGAAAATATTAAACTCGTTAACTCATCAACAAATTCAACTCCCAGTGGCCAATCAGAATTCCGAGTTTTTATCAAAAAATCAAACGGGCGCCTACTTTGAACCCTGCATTTTTTGCATACATGCAATATTACATACACCGACACCCCATTCTCCCCCATGCTTTTACATGACCCTCAAAAGTACTCACCACAAACAAATTTGCCCATCGTAGCAGCCAGTGGCAAGGATTTTCTGGTCTCGTGACAAAAACACACTCGAAACGCAATGGGTGGGGGTGTTGGGGCCCCACAGCACCACCGGAACCACCAGATTCGTGCTGAGCATGGTGTTCGCCGTTCGCTCTCCGTTCCTTGTCACTCAATCACCAAACTTTACGATGTATTTTTTTTGTACACTACCCGCCAATAATATGGAATCGTTGCAATACTCAGTATTGCAGCACCCAAAAAGTTTGGCATCACCCAAAATAAGGAGAAAAAATAGAGTAAGCCTAGAACCAATTAGGTTGTGGGTTCGAGTTGCATTTTGAAAGAGAATTAGGGGGGTCATAAATGATTTGTGCCTCAAAGACCTGAAATAATCACATTTTAGGGTGATGCCAAACTTTTTTGGGTGCTGCAATATTCAGTATGAGTGTTGCAATATGCGATTCCATATTTATGGCGGGTAGTGTATATTTTATGCAATTTACATGAAAATAACCCCCGTTCAAAACAAACTGATCATTGTTTTGGTATTTCACTTTCTTCCTCTGCTGCTGTTGATGATGGTGGGCTCCGCAAATGACGACTTTACTGCGCTGTTATCGATCGATTCTTTGCACTCGAAATTATCGGCCGAAATCGGACGACCGATTCGAACTTTTATCACCACTCGATTTTCCGTACTTTGGGTGACACCGTGCACTATATTTCACCGCGCAAAACACGTAAAAACACCCGGATTTTACGAATTATAAAACGGACCGATTTTTTTTTTCACTCAGAGCACTGATAAGATTTTTCCACTTTTGACAGCGAAGGGCTTCCAGGGTTGTACCCTCTTAAGTACGAATGCGAATCAAGAGTCGAAAAGAGAATTCGAAAACGGAATGTAAACAAAACTGTAACGGGCCCATGCAGCACACATGGATAAGGAAAAGAACGCAAATAATTTAGACGAGTTACACACAAATTCTACACTGTCGAAAAGCTTGCTTCATCTTAACCTTAACGTACCTAATTTAGAAGGTCGGCGTCGGATGCGTGGCAGTGATTCGAGTGATTCCGCCATTAAAATGTAAATTATAATATTAAATACTCATATTTACCGTGAGGACGCCATTCACCGCTCGTTTCATGATTTATTTTCAAATCGTATGAAACGAGCAGTGAATGGCGATATAATAACGGAACAGCCCATGAATTCCGGTCAGCTCCGCAACTGAACAGGGATTCTCAAAATACATTCTCACGTAACATAATAACGGCATAGATTATAGACAGATGATTTCAAATTTCAAAGCAGCGTTCCCGTGAGTATAAGTGAAAAATCTGCTTTGCAAGATAGTTATACAGGCATGGTACACAAATTACGTAACGCTAAAATCGGCAATTTCAGACCACCTCCCTCCCCCTTTTAACGCTTTTTGTATGGTAGCGTATTTTTTTTGTATGGATCGTAACGCTACGCTGGACTCTCCCCCTCCCCCTATATATTGTACGTGCAGTTGAAACCCGGAATTTTCGACTAGCGAAGTTGGATTTTTCCCCAAATCCGTGCGTCGGACCTAACTTCGGAAATGGTGCGCTGTATAGCGGACCAGGTTTGCTATACAGCGCACCACTTCCGAAGTTAGGTCCGACGAACGGATTTGGAAAAAAATCCTACTTCGCTAGTCTAAAGCCCCGATTTTCAACTAAATTGAGAATATAGAGCGATTCCAAGCAACAGCATCAAAATTAAGGAAATTTTTTAATTCATGATTTTCTATTGAACTGAAACTTTACACAGTTTTTCAGTTCCATCTAAATCGCCATTTTTCGATATCAAATTTTTATTTTGACTCACGACTAACTTTTCAAAAGGGTGTATGTGAAAATGGGTCAAAAATATTCAAAAATCTGCACAGCCAAAATGGTTCATTCGATTGCTATGATTTTTTTTTAGCAAAGTTAGATATCTAAATGGTGATTCCTAAGAAAATATTGTGGATTTACCGGCTACTTGTATTCTACCGGTCGCTTCAGTATGGCCTCCAAAGTAGCCGTTTTATAAAAAGAGTAACTTACAAATGTTTTTAAACATTTTTATTGAATGCGCTATTTCTCGTTGCCACTAGCTATTCAGCGACATTGATTTTTTGACAATCAAGTTGATTTTTATATGAAAACGGCTACTTTGTAACGGCTACTCAAGTAACCGGTAGAATACAAGTAGCCGGTAAATTCACAATATACACTGTGAAAAAAATCTTTTTTAATATGAAAAAATATAATTTTTGCCACAAAAACTCAAATAACTCAAAACCCTATCTTTTTATCAACGTATTTTTTTTTAGAGAAGATGGTCCATTGTATTAGCAATCTACCATAAAAATTTGGTGATGGTAAACTAATGTATGTATGTATGTATGTAGGTAGCCACCATCCTAGCTTGAGTCTTGCTCTGGATGCAGTTCCACTTAACAGTGAAGAATAAATTTCATTACCGCTCTGAATTCAACATACCGCTGTATGAAGGGCCAAAAGGGGGTGTGGCGGACCCGTAAGTAGAGACACTTACGCGAAATCCGCGGGTTTATAAGAATCTCCTTCCAACAGTATGATCCAACAGGGTGAATAATGAGATTCACATCACTTGTCAAGCTTTCTACGGGATGGTTTGTTACAAGAAGGGCGCGTCAAATCCATTGCAACTGTTGGGATAAAAGAACCCATCTACAAGGATGTTATAGTATCTTCTCACCTCACTTCGGCTGGCAATCCACTCCGTCGTACAGTTACAACTTCAATGATGCCCTGATGCTCCCTCCCGACCCCATATAGTCATATAGTTACATATTTATATAGTTATACAGTTATAAAATCATATAGTTATATAGTTATATAGTTATATAGTTATACAGTCATATAGTTATATATTTTTATAGTATAATTATGTAGTATAATTCAATATGATGAAATATAATGATGCAATGTTAAGCAAACAATAAATAATAATGAAATATAATGTATATAATGTATCATATGTATATGTATATGTATATAATGTATATAATGATGCACCCTCCCAACCCCATATAGTTATATATTCCATGTTTCAGTTCATTATAATTATGTATAATATTCTGATAAGATATGATCAATCAACTAAAATAAATGAAATAAAATGTAATGATGTAAAATATAGCAAAATGAGATATGGTATCAATTTGTGGATAAATTGAATGAATATTATTCGCTGTCGAGTCCTTTGGTGATCTGGATGATAGGATGGAACATAATTATACAGTAATAATCGGTTAACGCGATAACTTATATATTATTATGATCAACCCTCTAGTGATCTGTTGTATTTTGTACATCACCATGTGAACAAATCTCGCCTTTTGTTCTCAGCATTAGCGCGGTGCTGGCGGTGTTGACCAACCACTCGAATTACGGACGATAAATAATGTACTATAATGTATCGACAAACAATATGAGGCAGTAAAAGATAATTGTTTGAAAATAATGAATTTAGTTTTCTGGATTCCGCATACCACTGGATGAAGATCTAAAAGTGTGGCGGGCTTGTTAGTGATGCGCAACTTGCGAAATGAAGTGAATCTTACATATTTTTTTAGAATTAGTAGCTCGTCCAATCCTTTACCACTGTTGGAGTTGAAAAATCCATCTACAAGGATGTTCTACAGTCTTCTCTGTTTACTCTGGCTGGAAACCTCTCTACCGTCCGGCTGTAACTTCACCTGATGCTCCATCCCAACCCCATATAGACATAATTATATAAATTATCATGATGAAATAAGTTTTATATAAGTATAGTATATAATAACGATTTAAAATGTAATGAACTTTTTTATAGCGATAATAATTAAGGCATGAATTTGTAGATATTTGAGTATATTTTGTTGAAGTGTTTTTTTTTTATGACCTAGATTATGCGGAGAACGTCATTATAGTGTCAATGTGAATTTATCCTACTACTGAATGGAGGCCCAAAAGGGGATGTGGTGGAATCGTAAACACACACTTACGTTAAATAAGGAAACTCCGTTCAACATGATCCAACAATATGAATAATATAATTCACATCCCTTATAAAGCTTGCTACAGGATGATTTGTCTCGATGAGGGCGCAACCATTCCATTGCAACTGTTGGGATAGAAGTAACCGTCTACAATGATGTTATAGTATCTTTTCACCTCACTCCGGCACCCTCCCAATTCCATATATTATACACAACCAATAGTATAGTGCGTTGTAAAGAAATATCATATTTAAATATGGTCTAATCAATGTAGGAAATAAATGAATAATTAATTATAATGTAGTGTAATTTGGTGTAGTGATACAGGAAAATTTCCCATTTGAAGATAATGAGTAAATGAGTAATATCACTGATGAGCCGTTTTACGATCTAGATGATTGGATTATGGCAATGCAATTAGTAAACAAAATAATAATAATAAAATGAATTTCTTACCTTAGCTTTAACCGATTATTTTGTTTTCCGCTCCATATACTTTCTTACCATCCACCCTGCGTTGAAAATGGATTTTACCCCTCTAGTAATTAAGATAAGCCCTTACTGAAACCACTATGTACTAAATTGATTCATTTTTTTGTAAGTTTTCTTCAAACCCACCTCGTCAGAACCCACGCTCATTCACTGTCTCTTTCTTGATCCACCATTGAGTTCTCCAAATTTTATCTCACGAAACCTAATGCAAGCCTATCCATATACGTGAGAACAAAAGATGTTTACAAAGTTCTTACAGATAGATTAACACGGGAAATCTGAACACAAACCACTACCACACAGGAATTTGGATTGGTCAATTCACCTGTAGTCGTCAAAGGTCCCCTCTCTCCTCGCCTGTTTTTAATCACCTTTTCCCTCCTTTTCGCCAACCGACTTCTTTCAAACTTCCGCTATAGAAACTCTTTACTACTTTCTCCGTTTTTCTCCCACTGGAAAATCACCTCACCCCCCGTCCGCCGAATGAACACCACCAGTTGCGAGGAATAAATGCACCATTTGACTTGACTCACTTGTTCTCTTTCATTCATTTTCCCACCGTCACCACCACCAGTTTAGCCATTCGTATTCTTCTCTCCCATCCTATCGTACATCACTCATTCATATATGTCGTATCCCTTCGTGTTTGTGTGAATCGTCATACCAGTATCTTTCCATCACTTTATTTTTTTGTGTGTGACAATTTTCTTCCTTCTTCTGTTTCAACACACTCTTCCCCAATAACACCAGCCGCATTCGCACTTTCCTCTCGCCACTCGCAGTTTCATTCCCACTCTCCCCTATCTTTATTCGCTTTTCTCACACTACCCAGCTCCAAGCTCTATTTTTTTTTCTTTCACTGAGAAACTCTCCACTTCAATCGGCAACCGCTTCTGCTTCCCCTCCCCTGGCTTGGTTTTTCGCCGTCCGGCTAATGGATGCCACCGGATGATGTAAAGGCAAACGAAAACGCTTTTTACCCAGCCACCACCCGACTCTCCGATCGAAATTCACCACTCCCTACCACCAACGCTACCCCACCCCTCCTCTTCAACCCAACCACCGTCACCAATCACCAAAAAAATCGTCCCTTATGCCTGGTTTACATTGTTCAACTCTATTTGGTGATGGTAAACTAATAAACAAAAAAGTTATGACAGTTCACACATTTCACAATTTTCACATTTAGTAATAATTTTTTTTTTTCAGTGTAAATTATTTCGGCCGGAAATCGCAGTTTGATGCTGATTTTATTGTTAATGGCCTTGCGTGAGTAAAACAAGCTGTTTTTATTATGTATTATGTATAATATATGTACAGTAATGTTCCGATTTTATCACGCCCTCCGCGCATTAGTCGTTTATTCATTAATTTGCTGTTACATTTGAGGACAAGTGTTTTCCCTCTTCTTCAAGATGAATGTTGAAAGCGTGTTTTGCAACGTTAAAAATATTGAAATGGGTATAGATGTTGAAGAATATTTCAAAGCATTTTTGAAAAGGGGCGTGATTAAATTGTTAAACCAGATGTCGCTGATGGTACGGTGGCATGACTCTCTGCACTTAGCACTTCTGGCAATTTCTCAGTTGTTGTCGTTTTCGAACTTCCTGCGCCCTGCATTACCGATGATATACAGATTGCTCGTTTGCCAAAGTTTAGACGGCAGGACGTGCAAATGCGTAAATTTGTATTCAATGTGGACATTTGGGTATAACCAGTCTCTTTTAGTTTATCTATGGTGCTTTCGGTGAGATTTTGTAACTCTTTTGAACATTTTTTTTTCATCAAACGGTCTACAAGAGAGCGTTGAGTTGAAGACCTTTGAGAAAGCGACTGTTCATGTTGTTCGTTAGATTATAATAAACAAAATCACTTATTAGTTTTAACTGACTAGTTTGGTGTTGTTTGCTTGGCTGAAGAAAAAAATTACTAAAAAATCTTCGGTAGTATTTTTTTGCTTTTTCGTGAGCATTGTCATGGTATGTATAAAGACAAACAAACGTAACACTGACGAAATTTTCATTGGCCACGCCTTCGGGGCTGTTCATAAACCACGTAGGCTTTTAGGGGGGAGGGGGAGTGGGTTCTGACCAAAGTCTACGCTCCATACAAATTTAAAAATGTTTGTATGGACAAAAGTCTACGAGGGGGAATGGGGGGGGGGGTCTAAGATGGGCAAATTTTGATCTACGTGGTTTATGAACAGCCCCTTTAACGATCATTTTGAATCTTGGTTGTGGCTTTCATAGCCAGAAGAGCGCCCATCGTTTTTCTTTGCGTTTGACGTTTCACACTAGCGCCTTCTGATGGCGATATTGCACAACGCAGTGTTTTGTGAAACATTTCCACCAGGTGGTGGTAGTGTGAACTGGGCGATGGATTTTCACGAAAATTGTTCTAGGCGTTTCGTCTGTTTGTCTGTGGTATGTACCTCTCATGCATTTGTTGTTGTTGAAGTTACTCGCATTCTTCCGATCATAAAGTCTGTTCTCTAAGAGGTAATTTGTTTTTGCAGATAAACTAGACGTATACGCGTATATAAAACTTTTATTATACAGCTTTTGTCTTAAAAATAAGTTTAATTCCATTTTTCTTATAATCAACAGCTTTTCAACACTATCAAGGGATTTTTTCACCAGTCACGTACAATAAAAAGTATGACACTCTCAATATTTTTGATCACAATACTGGATCGCGTCTAAGTTTCAAATAGATACTATAGTAATTATGAATAATAAAACAAAAATATCATGAAAACAACTTGTTTAATTCAGGCGGTAGCCTTTACAATAAAATCAGCATCAAAATATAATTCCCGAAATAATTTACACAGAAAAAAAATTTTTTTTGTTACTAAATGTAAAAATTGTGAAATGTTTGAAATGTCATAACTTTTTTCTTTATCAGTTTACCATCACCAAAATTTTATGGTAGATAGCTGATATAATGGGCCATTTCCCCTAAAAAACTGACGTTGGTAAAAAGATAGGGTTTTGAGATATTTGAGTTTTTGTGACAAAGATCATATTTTTTTAAAGTAAAAAAAGAAATTTTTACAGTGTATATTTTCTAAGGAATTATCATTTAGTTATCTAACTTTGCTGAAAAATTCATGACAATCGAACAATCCGTTTTTGCTGTACAGCTTTTAGAATATTTTTGAACTATTTTCGCATACACCCTTTTGAAAAGTTAGTCGTGAGTGAATATGAAGGTTTAATATCGAAAAATGGCGACTTAGATGAAATTGAAAAACTGTGCAAAGTTTCAGATATTTTTGAAATGGTCGCTCAGGATCGGCTGACATGACTCCGTGGAATTCCTCTATCCACTTATCCGCGAGCGGCAATGGCGACGGCGGGCATGTCCAACCGGTTCGGATTTTGACGTTTCTTGGGGGAAAGTCAAAACAGTTTCATACTCCTCCTCACCCCTCCACCCTCTGTTTGATGGCGCTAACCGATTGCGATCCCCACGAAACGTCAAAATTCGAATCGGTTATTTTTGCCCGCCGCCGCCATTACCGCTCACGGATAAGTGGATAGCGTTACGTAATTTGTGTACGATGCCATACAAACGTTTTTGCAGTACCGTCTACCTCCGTTGGCTTGACCGCTTCTAATCTGAACATTCTTGCGCATTAGGTGCCGGCCAGAGTGGACGCGTCACGCGGCGCGGTGCGCAAATTTGCACGCAAACACTCAGTGAAAAAAACTAGCGAAATTCATCGAAATACCTTATGAAAATTTGCTATAACTAATTCTTATGGATGACATAAGAATACCTTATGAAAATTGATCGTGCTTGCTATGACAAATTTCATAAGATAGACTTATGAAAAGAACAAAAAAATCTTAAAATGATGCAGACTGGATTCGATCCATGTACGTCGGGATCACCGAGCCCGTGTTTTATCCACACGGCTACCGACGCTTGAGAATACCATGTTGCTAAACATCAATAAAAGCCAAGCTGTGAGACGATTTTACGTCATAGAGTGACCTTATGAAATTCATCCGAATCATTATGAATTATTTAAAGGCAGTTTCATAAGTTGGACCTTATGGAAATCTTAAGGTTATTTGGCTGAGTGAAGGAGTAACAATCAATAATAAGGAGCTGTCAAATCGTATGGGACGCGTGACCCAAACTACGTCAGCGAGCTGTTCCCAACGACCCAACGTGATGCATTAGGAAGAAGGCTAATTTGGCAGGGTGGCCAGTGAATAGGGTCCTAAAATGAAAAATATTTCCCCGGTTTTGCTGCATAACACGAAAGAGCATGCTTTTCTGATCTCAATGGTAATTTTTCCGAACTTAAACAATAACAGAATAGTTAATAAACTTGAAAATAAAATAATGATGAACAGGTCTTGTTTGACATTCGAGGTCAACCTTGACGTAACGAAAGTGAAACGGCGGGTTGCAAAAGACACCACATTGGCTCACTTTTGACAATAAATGTTCCTGTTTGACATACACGGTAAACAAAATTTACCCAAAATTTAGTGCTAAACAAGGAGTGTTGCAAAAAATATAAAAATTTTTGAAAATATATTTTATGGGCTTTATCTAATAGGAATACTTAAAAAATGAGTAAACATGTCGTTTAACTCAATGCTTGATCGAATTATGCAGAAATTGAGATAGGCATTTAGGAGCCTATTACAGATTTTGAATTCCCGGTTTTCTCCCGGAATTTTAATTTTTTTCCCGGTATTAAATTTTTACTTGAACTGAAAAATATATTCCCTTAATCGGTTCAGGACCTGATCGTAATGGAAATTTTAATGACTTAGGATATATCAGGCCAAACATGTCTAAAGGTCCAATCTGCAGAAGAGAGGCTCTCTTTGGTTCCCCTCTCTTTCGTTAATATCTCAGCTGTTTATTTGTATCATCATTGTCTCCTTGCATTGAACGATGGTCAAAACAATCGTCTTTTGATCTGTACTGCAAAAATAGTTGAAAAGTGTACCATTACTTTGCAATAATTGAAAGAGAAAGTGAACAAAGAGAGCCTCTCAAATGCAGATAGGACCTATTGAAATGTTCGGCCTGATATATCTACAATCTTCTCACATGATATAATCATGTAAAACTATAGTCAATGCCAAAGAAACAAAATTAAAATTTAGGAAGTGTTTTTACAGTTACACAAAATTACAGTGTTTACAGAACCTATTTTTTAGGAATTCTAAAAATACCTATTCTTGGGATTAAACTAGTGAAAATACACGAAGTTACGTTTTGACGTCTATATAATCATTAGAATTCCTTGAGGATTCCCATAATGAATTGCTGAAGAATCCCCAATTAGAATTCTTGAAACAAACAGCAGTAGGAAATCCTGAAGAAATTCCAAAGATCCTTCTGAATGGAATTCAGCAGAAGCTCTGAGAGAAATCCAAGAACAAAAGCATAGACCAGCATAAACTCTTGCGGAAGACAAAAAAACTCCTCCCAGAAGAAACTCTCGCCGGAATTCTAAACAAGAACTCCTGGAGAAATGTAAACGCAAATTTTTGAGGAAATATTAGAAAAAAAAATCTTCGAAGATTTCCTGTAGGAACTCCAGGAGAAATTTTAGAACCTATCAAAAAACTAATATATGTTTGAATTTTCAATGAAACTCCTGAAAGAATTTCAAGAGGATCTTTTGCTTAAAATTCTGAAATATTCTCTTAAGAATTCCAATTTCTAGTGGCAGTTTTTTTTTATAATTCCAATGAAACATATTATAGGCTTCTGTAAAAACTGTACGTGTACGTTTGCGCAACTGTGAAGCACTTCCACGTTTCTTCTCCTTTTTAGTTTTAACATCAAAACATAATTTCACTAGGATTGATACAGTATGCCTGATACTTGCGTTAAAATTTTTAAGATTTTTCTTATTGATTTCGGTTCAAATTCAGTCAATATTAACACACAGGCTTTCATGAAAAGTATTCAAACTTTTGATGGAGAGAAATGATATTACAGTTATAAGGATACTGTTGCGCTAACATGAAGCATATTGCTAAATTCCTTTGAGCAATCGAAAATTTCTGATGTTAGGTTAGGGATGGCTAAACCGCAGAGCTAAACATTTTATTATGTTTAAATTTTGCATAATTTTGCAATTTTTCACTCACAAATTTCAGTGTAAAGCTTAGGCTACATTATTTTGTGTTCGTCAATCATGTTTCATATAATAGTATCGTTTGTTTTGGCTTCAGTTTAGTTGTAAATGTTGTTAAACTTCGGCACACTAACGACAATGACCTATTCACTTCATTTAGTCTGTCTGTCATCAATTCCTTGTTGCTGTTAAAAGGGCAGTGCATAACGATTTTAATTTTTTTAACAACTCAATGTAACGCAAGCCATATTTTCAATGCAAATTGTGTTAAACCAACAACAAGCTGTACATTACAGATTATTCTTGTAGTGGTCACACTGCTGAAAGCCACTCACTGGAAGGTGGATTGAATGATGAGAACGAGAGAAGAAGTATACGTGAGAGTCTGACGAGTGAGCTGGAGGATTAATGTTAATAAAACAGTTTTAGATTGCATCCCAACTGATTCGGACGTGTTTTACTTTATTTGGAGTCACGTTACTTTATTGACTACTCGGTCCCGTTTATCATTAGTTGAACTTATCAGTGTCGACGAGAGTAAAATTAGCTATTTTTTTTATCAACTTTTAGCGTGCAATTCAAGTTATTTTTTTATTTTTTAAAATTGTGTCTTAATTCCCAGAGTAAGCCCGTTTTTTTTTTCTTTATACTCTTTTGTTTTCGGGAAAAGCAAAGACAAAGCCATCATTGATTTTTTTTTTATGATTGTTTAATCTTTTGTCCGGATCACCATTTTGAGTTTTATTGAAGACAGTAGTACAGTCGGAACCCGCTCGTTGAGCCACAACCTCCACCCAACCAACGAATTCGATTCGCTAGTTGGGTGAAGTGACAGCAGCACAAGGGGCGTGCGCATTGTTTTTGTTAAATCATGTTTAGGTTGGAAGCAAAAAGTAAAATTTTTCAATTTGTTTTACATTTAGAGTAAAACTGATACGTTTTGCAAGATACATATATGGCCAATGCGAGAAATAATTATTTTCCCCCGGTTTTAGTCGGTGAAGTGAAAATATAGATGTTTATGAAACCACCCGGACCAAAATGCAACCACAAAACGCTTTCACTGATCGACAAAATAAAGATTGCCGATGTTTTGCATTTGTTTCGAAGTAATTGTACATATTGTTTTTTTTTTAATAAATATGAAATAGAAATTCTTCTCGATTATCAGTAAAGTTTTACGAAACCAAAAGCTCATTAGCTCGCCCCTCGGAAATACAGATTGGTTGTCATTTTCAGTTTGACATTGAATTATGACATCCAGGTACTTTTTAGTTGGCTGACCGCTCAACTAACGGAGCCCCAACTAAAAAGCCACCCAACTATTAAGCCCCCAACCAGCGAGTCATGACTGTATAAAAGTGTTTTATTGTGTCGCTGTTTTGAATAGTGATTAAGTTTAGCGCCGTTTTTTTTATTGATTTTATAATTTGGCGCTGTCCTCAACTTTTCGGAGTAGCTTTATTTTAAACCATTTTGTGTGTTTCTTTTCTTTCTTTTATATCAGTAGAGGAGACGACGCTCAGCTTCGTTTGTGATAGTACCACCCAATTCATCATCCACGACAAGTTCAACTGCTGAATTCGCTCAAGTTCATCGCCTGTTGCCTGTGAGGTGAAAGTGTGTGTGAGTGTTAAACGAAGCGAGGAAGCTGCTTTTCACATAAGTGAGCCAAGTGAGATGCACGGAAGATTTACGACCTGTTGATGCGAATTGAAAAGTGCATGAGAAATTTCGACGAACGCTCGTTTCCATTTGCTGCTGTTTCGACCTTGGATTTAGCTGCTGCCGTTTTTTTGGATTTGTGGTTGGAGTCAGAGGATTATCATCGCTTTTGTTTTGTGCTGCCCGAGCCTAGAGTGCAGTTCATTGCCATTTGAAAACGAATTCATCATACGTTTATCGCTTAGAGGAGCTAGGGTAAGTGGATCTATTCTTACCGATTTTTTTGAGCGGAGTGCAACGACATTTTGTATTTTATTTTTTTGCTTTGATTAAAGTATGTCGGTGACAACAACAGTGGAACCATTTTTGCCAAACTCGATCCCATTTGCTCAGTATGTAGAGCAACTTGAGTACGTTTTTCTCAACAATAATGTACCTGAAGAAAAGTACAAAACTTCCTTTTTGGCCGTGTGCGGAGTTACAGTTTTTAGTGAGATCAAGAAGTTATTTCCTGGGCAGGACGTGAAAAATCTCTCGTATACTCAGATTACAGAAGCGTTGCAGAAAAGATTTGACAAAGTGGATTCAGAGGTCATTCACAGTTACAAATTTTGGCGTAGGAGGCAAGGCAAATACGAGAAGTCAGAAGATTTTGTCATAGCAGTGAAGGTGTTAGCGGAGCAATGCGGTTTCGGTACTTTTAAGGACAGGGCCATTCGCGATCTTCTTGTTATTGGGGTCCATAATTGCGATCTTCAAAAGCGGCTGTGTGATGAAGATGAACTGACCGCTGCTAGGGCAGAGAAAATTATTCTGAACCATGAGATCTCCAGTAACAGAACGAGTGTTTTGAAAAGTGATGACGAGCGAAACAATTCTATAATTGCTCGTTTAGGCCAAAAAGAAGTTCGGTCGCGATCGAGGCACAGATATCGAGGCAGAAGTAGAAGTGGTAACCGTAGTTTGAACCGCAGTGTTTCCTTCTCTCCCAGGAAGAAACACAAGGCCAATACAACCAGACGATGACGACGACGACATGCCTTGTATGATGATTTCATCAGTCAATCGTATCAATGAGGCCTGTTATGTGGATGTTTTAGTAGAGAAGACCAAATTGTCCATGGAAGTAGACTGCGGTTCCGCAGAGACAGTAATCTCGGAGAAATTATACTTGAGAAGCTTTAGGAACATCAAACTACTACCATGCACAAAGAAATTGGCAGTTATTAACGGAAATAAGTTGAAGGTTTTGGGTAAGATGGACGCATCGGCGCAGATAGGAGAAAAGAGGCAGCGACTCCAACTGGTGATTATTAGATGCGAAAATGACTTTGTACCATTATTGGGGAGAACCTGGCTGGATTATTTTTATGCGGATTGGAGAAGCGTTTTTGCGAAGCCGGTGACTGGAGACGAAAGTGTTCATATGCTGAAAGAAGAAAGTTTTGTTGACGAGTTGAAGAGTAAGTTTTCTAAAGTTTTCGACGGGGATTTTTCAATTCCAATAGCGGGGTATGAAGGAGATTTAGTTTTAAAGGAAGACAAGCCAATTTTTAAAAAAGCATACCAGGTTCCGTTGAGGTTGCGACCCAAAGTGATTGAACATTTAGAAACCTTGGAGAGAGATGGAGTTATTACTCCTGTTGAAACAAGTGAGTGGGCTTCACCAGTGGTTATTGTTTTTAAAAAGGATCAAAGTATTCGTTTAGTCATTGACTGTAAAGTTTCCATAAACAAGGTGATTATCCCAAATACATATCCTTTGCCAGTGGCACAGGATCTTTTTGCCTCTCTTTCAGGATCGAAGGTGTTTTGTTCACTCGACTTGGCTGGAGCGTATACGCAACTTTTATTATCTGAAAATTCGAAGAAATTTATGGTCATTAACACCATAAAAGGCTTGTATGTTTACAATCGTTTACCTCAGGGAGCTTCGTCCAGTGCGTCTATTTTTCAGAAAGTCATGGACCAAGTGCTTCATGGTCTGGAATTTGTCACATGCTATTTGGATGATGTATTGATAGCGGGAAAAAATTTTGAAGATTGTAAGGAGAAGCTTTGTGCAGTTTTAGAAAGATTAGAAAGGGCAAATATCAAGGTAAATTTAAATAAATGCAAATTTTTTGTAACAGAACTGCCATATCTTGGACATATTTTGACGGAGAAAGGGCTACTACCGTGTCCTAATAAAATTGAAACCATACGCGAGGCAAAAGCACCGAAAAATGTGTCCGAGCTCAAAGCGTTTTTAGGATTGTTAAATTATTACTCAAAATTTATCCCGAATCTTTCATCCCGTTTACGGTGCCTTTATGACTTGCTGAAGAAAAATGTTAAATTTATTTGGACCACTGAGTGTGAAAACGTTTTTAAAGATTGTAAAAGTTTCTTACTTCGACCTTGTTTATTGGAATACTTTGACCCTTTAAAGCCTTTGGTTGTTACTACTGACGCGTCTAGCTATGGCCTAGGAGGAGTATTGTCGCATGTCATTGATGGAGAAGAACGCCCTATTTGTTTCACTTCGTTTAGCCTCAACGATGCGCAAAAAAAGTACCCGATTTTACACCTGGAAGCTTTGGCAGTTGTTTGCGCGGTAAAAAAATTTCATAAATTTTTGTTCGGGATGAAGTTTGTTATTTATACTGACCACAAGCCTTTGATAGGAATTTTCGGGAAGGAAGGTAAAAACCAGTTGTCAGTGACAAGGCTACAACGCTATGTTTTTGAACTTTCTGTGTACGACTATGAAATAATCGTCCTTCTTCGAAACTAGCAAATGCTGATTTTTGTTCCCGATTTCCTCTGGCACACCCTGTTCCTAAGGCATTTGATCGAGAATACATTAAAAGCCTTAACTTCACCGAAGAATTTCCTATTGATTATAGAAGAATTGCCGAAGAAACAAAAAGGGATGAGTTTTTGGTTCACATTAGTAAATATTTGGAACATGGTTGGCCAGAGCGTTTGCACAAGAGTTTCCGTGACGTTTACTCCCATCACCAGGACCTTGAGGAGGTGGATGGATGTATTTTGTTTCAGGACAGAGTCATTATCCCACAATCTCTGCAACCAGATGTTTTAAATCTACTCCATAGAAATCATGCCGGCATAAACAAATCCAAACAATTAGCCCGGCGGACCGTATACTGGTTTGGCCTAAACGGAGACATAGAGGATTTTACCAAATCATGCAGAATATGTAGAGAGATGACCCCGACACCAAAATTGGCCAATTATTCTAGTTGGATACCTACTAATAAGCCGTTTAGTAGAATTCATGCTGACTTTTTTCATTTTGACCATAGAACGTTTCTCGTAATTGTAGATAGTTTTACTAAATGGATTGAACTGGAGTACATGCAGACAGGAACGGATTGCAGAAAAGTCATCAAAGTTTTTATTAGTGTTTTTGCCAGGTATGGCTTACCTGATGTGCTCGTGACAGATGGAGGACCACCATTTAATGCCTCAGATTTTGTGGAATTTTTCGAGAAACAAGGGGTGAAGGTATTGAAAAGCCCACCATACCACCCAGAGAGTAACGGACAAGCAGAGAGGACTGTGCGGATCGTCAAAGATGTTTTTAAAAAGTTTTTATTGGATCCCAAAATCAAAGCTCTGGATATCGATTTACAAATTTCTTATTTTCTTATAAACTACAGGAATGCTTGTTTAGAAAATGAAGGACAATTTCCATCGGAAAGACTGCTATCTTACTCTCCTAAAACGCTATTGGACTTGATTAATCCCAAATCAAATTTCATGTTTAATTTAAAGGATTTGCATGATGATTCATCTAACACTGGTTCCAGCGATATTGAAACCTTCAATGATAAATTTGTTAACCTGCAGTGTGGTGACCTGATTTACTACAAAAACCATAACAAGAGCGACATCCGAAGATGGTTGCCAGCTAAATACTTAAAACGAATTTCTGCGACTATATTTCAGATTTCCCTCAGTGGCAGACTGATATCGGCACACAAACAGCAACTCAAGGTGTGTGATGAGCCTCGGCGGAAAGCAATGCCCCCGTTTGCTATCCGTGGAGAGACTGAGCGGCACAGCACTAGAAAACGTCGTAGAGAAGATGATACCAATCTGTCAACATCGGATGATGAGCCCGATTTTTTTGGTTTTGCTGCTGACTCATTCATTTACGGTGATGGTATATCAGCTGACAATCATGTTCCTGATTCGGAAGCGGCTCAAGAACCCCAGTTAAGAAGAAAATCGAGCAGAAATGTGAAGAAGAAAAGAAAAAGAGATTATGTATATTATTGAAATATTTTGAAGAAGATATCGCTAGTTAGAAATATCATTGTTATTCAATATTCAACATTCAAAGGTTTTCCTGAATTCTGTATTTTAAATTGGTAGAAAAGTTTAACTTAAAGTAGGAAGGAGTTGTAGTGGTCACACTGCTGAAAGCCACTCACTGGAAGGTGGATTGAATGATGAGAACGAGAGAAGAAGTATACGTGAGAGTCTGACGAGTGAGCTGGAGGATTAATGTTAATAAAACAGTTTTAGATTGCATCCCAACTGATTCGGACGTGTTTTACTTTATTTGGAGTCACGTTACTTTATTGACTACTCGGTCCCGTTTATCATTAGTTGAACTTATCAATTCTCACGGAGAGTAACAAAAAGTTGTTAATAATTAGAAATAATAGATGAGTACGGAATTAATCCAAGAAATGCTGGATTTTCTCGGTGGCAATCTGGATTCCCGTATATTTCCCGTTTTTTTCCCGATGATTCTGAATTCCCGGCTTTTTCCCGGTTTTCCCGGTTCGCTGGCCACCCTGATTTGGGGAAGATTTATTTATTACGTCCATCGTTTTCAGAATTTCTTTCTAGACTCCCTTCCCTCCTCTGTCACGCTATTTTCCTATGTACCTAATACACGTACTGTCACACTTTTCTAGTCCACCCATCCCCTTCTCCATACGCTGCTAGAGATGGCTTTGAGGACCACTTACCACTTAGCCTTGATAAGGAATCCAAATTTTGACATGAGGGTAACTCTCGCTGAGAGCGTCCCACTATCTACACCATGTCTTCAAAAATGTTTTAGGTGGCGATTTTCTGAAAGTCCTCGCCAATAAAGAAAGAAAAATGCATTTGGTTACTCAAATTGATGGACCCCCCGTTAGTTAAAGCCACAACCATTTTTACGAACCCCTCGATTTTGGTCAATTGTTGGCTCATTTAAACCGTTATAACTCAAAAGTTTCTCTAAGAACCATCTCAAAACGAAATGTTGATTTCGGCCGCCATCTTGAGTTTATTTACAAAAACTTTTTTTCCACCATGTTGGCAACAACCGATTTTTTAAATTTTTATATCAATTGAAAGCTGGGGCATTTATGCACAACATATCAAAAATTTAGAGATGTATGTTTTTCCTTTCAAAAGTTATCTGCAGTTTTGTAAATCATATCACGTTTTCTCCATACATTTCCATGCGCACGATCAACGACACGCAACAGCATCAGAGCAGGCGTAAAGTATGCACACACAAACACACCTGCAGCAAAATTTAGGAAAATTGGAAGTTCGTTCCCGTTTTTAACTGTTTCTCAATGATGCTGGCATTGTTTTTAAAACTTTTATAGTGTTTTGAAAAGCTGAAACTTTCAGCTATTTATTAGTGGGTTCAGAGTTTCAATTAGTTTTCGTAAACACTGTGAAATAACGCTGCATTTATATTAACAGCCGGCGCCTGGTCAAAGTGACATGATTTACAAAACTGCAGATAACTTTTGAAAGGAAAAACATACATCTCTAAATTTTTGATATGTTGTGTATAAATGCCCCAGCTCTCAATTGATGTAAAAATTTTGAAAATCGGTGGTTGCCAACATGGTGAAAAAAAAGTTTTTGTAAATAAAGTCAAGATGGCGGCTGAGATCAATATGGCCGACCCAACATTTTATATCTGCAAAAAGTAGCTCTATCATTCCTCTTTTAAACAACATTTCGTTTTATGGTGATTCTTGGAGAAACTTTTGAGTTATAACGGTTTAAATGAGCCAACAATCGACCAAAATCGAGGGGTCCGTAAAAATGGTTGTGGCTAACGGGGGGGTCCATCAATTTGAGTAACCAAATGCATTTTTCTTTCTTTATTGGCAAGGACTTTCAGAAAATCGCCACCTAAAACATTTTTGAAGACAAGGTGTAAATAGTGGGACGGTCTCAGCGAGAGTTACCCTTGACCGTTTCTAGCTAAAAAAAATAACCAAATAACAACCGCCAGCTCAGTAGTGGGAAATGATTAGGGAAGTGGAACCATCTCGGCAGGGGTCCTATTTTGGGCACTTTTCTGCTATAACTCAGCCAATTCTAAACCAATTGACGCAATTTTTGGAACGCGATGAGATACGTATAGTATCTAGCCGTGTACAAAATTTCAAGTCAATTGGTTTAGAATTGGCTGAGTTATAGCAGAGACAGAGAGTGCCCAAAATACCGGCCGCTGCCCAAGTGGTTCGCTACCCTATCATTGCCCACTACTGAGCTGGCGGTTATTTGGCCAAAATATTCGACCCTGTGTTGTACTAACAACATTAAATTTTAGTAGAAGTCATCATAAGGAACTAGAACACTTTGTCGACCTAGGTGTCAATACGGAATGTGAAACCGTATCAAGTTTTTTATTGGCTAGAATTTAACCTTTCCTTTTTTTCGTGATTCTTAAACATTAAAGAAGAAGATCCCTTCGGGCATTTCTACTGAAGTAACGCAAAAAGCACCCGGAGAGAGCAGGCTTGCCATTTTTTTTACTTTTCCTCCTGCTTGGAATAGACCAGGGTCAGGTGGCACTTGCCGCAGTAGTGACGATCTTCGTGGGCAGCCATGAAGACTCCGGCACCACAGGTCTCGCTGGTGCACTCACGGCGCAGACGGTGGATCTTGCCGTTTTCGTCGACCTGCAATGGGGGAAAGACAGAGAATGCAAGGGTGTTAGAACGATCGATGTTCAGAATAACGTCCCTTTCCCGACGTACCTTGTAGTACTTGAGGACGGCGAGTTTGACCTTCTTCCTCTTGTGCTTGATCTTCTTGGGGGTGGAGTAATTCTTCTTCTTGCGCTTCTTGGCGCCACCACGGAGGCGCAGCACCAAGTGCAGGGTGGACTCCTTCTGGATGTTGTAGTCGGACAGGGTGCGGCCATCTTCCAACTGCTTGCCGGCGAAGATCAAACGCTGCTGATCTGGCGGGATGCCCTCCTTATCCTGGATTTTGGCTTTGACATTCTCGATCGTATCGGACGGTTCGACCTCAAGGGTGATGGTCTTGCCCGTCAGGGTCTTGACGAAGATCTGCATCCTGGATGCCTGGACGGGGGGTAAATAGTAAGCGGATGGAAAGGACATATTTAGCGAATGAACTTGGAAAACCATCGAGTGGCACCTTTTCGACAGGGCAGCTATAACTGGAGTTGGAGTTGGAAGCAAGTTGATAAGATGGTTTGAATAACGATAAACTGAGTAATGTGTAGGGTGTGAGACCATTTGGGCAGGGGAACTTATTTACACTTGCCAGATCATTGTTTTCCAAACGAAACTAATTAGACTGACATGTGCAACGTTACATGGATCAAAATAAAGTTTACGGATAGCAGACTAAGTGTCTACGTCGTTGGTGATCTTGGATGGATTGAAGCAGACTGATGCTTGTACCAGTCAACATTGTACTCGAAAGAGCAATAGGACTGATGTTCAAAGGAATAGCACTATCATCACACGGTCGCACATGCTCCTCGGCTTTGTGGACGATCTCATCGGCATCGATCGTACCTACGTACCGTAAAACGGGATATCATTGATCAGCGGGGTAACATTGATCGGCTTTTAACTGAATCAGTTTCTGCACACGAATGGTATATTGTAATCTACTATTATTAAGGTGAAACGGGACGCCGTGTTATTTTTCCTATCTTGCCTCTCTTTCTAACAATTTGCCTCGCGATTTTGAAGATGGTAATCTCGAGTTCTATCGCACTGAAGATGCTGAAAAACAATCAGCATATGCACTGCAAGTGAGCATACACAGTGATAGGTTTTTGTTGCAAAATATGAAGTAGAATCCGAGATTACCATCTTAGTAGCAACAGAGCAATGGCGGATATTTCCCCGACCGTCCCGTCCGCCCTTAAGCTACTAAATGACATGGAATTAATTAAAATTTAGTTTCATAAACATTAAAATAAAACGATTATTCCTTAACTGTGTTTCGTAACGCAATAAGATGCATTGTCAAACATTCATGCTAGGTTGGAAATGACTGTATAACTTCAATATGATATCCTAGAGTTGAATTTAATACACACAACTTTTATAAAAGTGCCATTTTTCAATAAAATATCCGATTTATTTAAAGAAGGCTATCAATTCGTTCAGCCTTTGCCTACCTTTTGGCATTATTGGCGGTTTTGAGGACTTCAAACCTAAAATAACTCAAAAAAGACTTATAAGACAAGATATTTGAAATCAGAGTCCCTAAATTTGGTAAGGGTGTTTCAAACACAAACGAACATTGATCACTGACATAATCATTGCTACCCCAAATCAACAAAATCAAAAATTAAATTCAAAATCCTACGATATCATGTTTTAATGTTTCACAATACTTTTTCAAGTAACTTATGACATACTCAAATATAAAACATGTAACGGTTGCTTTAACCCTCTACTTCCCATGGTTGCTAGAATAGTGATGTACCGAATATTCGGCCGGCCGAATATCAGCTTATTTTCGATTTTGCCGAATATTAAATGTATTATTCGGCCGAATATACCGAATAATGACTAAACATACCAACAACACACTAAATCAAGAATTTAATAAATTGTGAAGTGGATTTTCGAAGCATTTTATTTGCAAAAAGTTACTTTTTCTGTTATGTTAAAACTTTTCTGAAGATGCTGGCTTTCAAATTCTACTTTCTTGAAAACAAAGATGCCCTTTACAATAACTTTACGAGATTTTTAACAAATATATGACCGATTATTCGGCCGAATATTCGTTACGCCGAATTATAAAATTCGAATTATTCGGTATTCGGCCGAAGGCCGAATAGTACTATTCGGTACATCACTACTCTAGATCACCATAGATTTTCGGCGAATTGCAGACAAACCGAATTAGATGAATATGATGCAATAGTTTTTAGAATATGATTGTAATCTCATTAGATAAACCCAACTGCCCAATATCCCAACTTGTTACAATAGTGGAACTATTGATAAACAATCAAAAAACTATTGATTCACAACTAAAAACTTTTTCGTTGATTTCTAAAAATTTGGCCAATTTGTAATAATTTTTGTTCAAGCTCTTTTTTTTTCTGAAACGCTTTCTTGGCATAGAAAAAGTCGTTCAAAGTCGTGGGAAGGAAAGAGTTAACAATAGAAAGTGCAGTGGAAGAAGTTTATGCTCTGAAGAGGGTCAAGACGAAGTACATGATTGACGGTAGAGACAGAGGCAGGCCTAATGATGTTCAGGTATTTATCAATGGGAATGTCTTTGAAGAAGTTTGTTTATCTTGGGGCCCAAAAAATGGGCAATTTTTGCGTGACGTAATTTATGGACGTTCCCAAAGTTTCGTAATCCTGTTTTGAATCTTGTCTTTACACATTCATTTGAAATCTATAAGACAAGCAACACTTACCTATTTACGCCGAAATCCGGTTGTAATCCCTCGTATTTCCGCCCAATGAAAACACCATTTGTTACAAATTAATGCAGTCCTTGGCGATATATATTTTCACACATCCATTCATTCTTAACTAAACGACGCAACCTTACACACTAAACGTAAAAAGATACTTAAGATGAAAACGAGAACGAGAAATTCAGGTCACTTAGACTAACAGCACAGCGTTAATACATCCGTCGTTTTCCGGATTGTTCGTCACCTGGGCGTACTTGCCCCAGACGACCTTACCGGTCTGGGTGACCAGACCCAGCTCGGAGATGTTCACCTCGATCACAGTACCCTTGGTGATGACGCCCAGGCTGGTGTACATGGGCGACGAGGGGTTCTTCTTGACGCCGATGATCGGCAGGTGGAACGTGGCCTTCAGTTCCGGATGTGTGACGTGTGCCTTGTTGAAGCGCAGTGCCATCGGCCGGATAAACCGCTCGAACTTGGGCGGCTTGCGGGTGAAGTTTTCGCCGACGTAGGTGACCTTGGTGACCATGCGTTTCCACGCTTTCCGCTTGGTCTTACCGCTGCGGATCACCTTAAACACCTCGGAATCGGCCTGGGCGCGAACCTTCGGAATCGGCACGTCCCACTTGCCGGCCTTCTCCTTCCGCTTCTGTTTGATCATGTTGGACAGGACCTTGGCGCTGGACTGCACTCCACGATCCAGCAGGTACGCCGGAATCGCTCCGTCCTCGACCTTCTCGGTGGTCTTCTTGACCTTCTTCTCCTCGTGCGCTTGGATCTTCTTCTTCATCTGGATCTTCTCGTTGCGTCGTTCCTTCTGGAACAGCTTGGCCTTGATGCCGCGCAGCTTGCGGGCCATGGCGGCGCGCTTCTTGGGCTCGCGGGCCTCGCGTTTCCGCTTGCGTTCCTCATAATCGAGCCGCCGGCCGTGCAGCTTGATGTGACGCTCAATGTACTCGTTCTGCGGCATGGTGGTGGTGGTGGTGTGATGGTCCGGTCAGAGGTTGAGCTAAAAAGGAGGAAGGGTTGATTAGGGGCGCGGGGTTCATAGGTGTAGCAGAAGCAGGTTCCTCGATGTCCGGACACGAAGCAACAGCTGAATGGAGCGAAAGTCGAGTATTTGTTTTTTTTTGTGGATCTGTAACTCATCAAATATGTTATTGATACGCCATGGGTTGTGGAACGTTCAATGACCGTCGACAAGTCGATTTACTCTAGGCCACGTTTTTGACTAGGGTCAAGGAGGGTTTCGCAAGACCCCAGCTTCGATCAGGCCAGTTTGAATATATTGCACAAGCAAGTTTTGAGTACAGTAGGGTGTGTTAGCGAAAGTTACTGTGTAGGGTAGTAGAATTCTCTACAGGGGATTCAGATCGTACAGAGAGAGCTCATTTTGCTGAGTAGGGTAGGGCGGGGCAAGATGAGCACCCTAAGGATCACGTTGAGTTTATTGAAAGTGAACACAATTTTTCAAAGTACCTCTCAGTAGTTCTTTTCTATATCTTGTTTTCTATCACCCATAAACATGGGAGGGTTCAAAATTCACAATAAGGATGATTTATTTGACTAAACAAAAAAGATGTTTTATGGTCAGTTCGAACATGCTACGGGGCAAGACGAGCACCCCTACGGGGCAAAAAGAGCACTTCATTAAAATCCCAATATTTTAACAATAAATTGGTCATACACTGATTGATATAGTGAACCTTGTGTATAGCTATGGTATCACGTTCTAAAATTATCATTTTTTTTCGATTACCTATTGAAAAAAATGCGGTTTTATAATACTTTATACAAAATGACCCGAAAAACAATAAACGATTCTTAGGTTGCTTATTTTTAGAAATTTACTCAACCAAATAGTTGCAGAGGTTACGGAAACCAATGTTCGGCACTATTGAGTGGATTACAATAATTTCAAAATATTTTCTATATTACCATCAGGGGTGCTCATCTTGCCCCACTAAAGGTAAATAACTAAAATTGAATAAATTTTAATGTTTGTTTTTAGAAAATATTTTCTAATGTAAATGAAAATGCTTTGCAGTAAGCTAGTAATGTTGGCTTACAACTAGAATTATGGTAAAAATTTGATTCTGACATAAAAGCCTTATTTTATTCTGATGATTTCTTATAAGAAAATGCTAAAAATCCATGCTATCGGCTTATTTGACGATATCTTTAGTTTCGTTCATTATGAAGTGCCTTGTATCAGGTTTACAAACAGGATGAACATTATTCTAACGGATTATGAAGCTGTTTCGGCAAAATTCATCATAAAAGTAGTAAAACGGAGAGGTGCTCATCTTGCCCCGGGTGGCCATCTTGCCCCGTCCTACCCTATAACGTGATTTTATTGCGTTTTGAATCAATTGACTTGATTATCGGGACACGATCAGATACGTACATCATGTAGCCACTTGCAATCATTCAAATCAATCGGTTTAAAATTGAAAATTGAAATTAAAGGACCAATTTCTTCACCCTGGCTTAAGCTTTAAACCAGGTTTAACTATATGGGTAAGCCGGCTTACCGGTTAAGCCGAGGTGAAGAAATCGACCCTAAATCCTATAATTTATAACTTGAGGTTAATTATCAACGAACAACGATAACTTTCAATATTCTTTCAGAAATAAACTGGTCGGCGTTAAGTCAGACCGGACCATCTGTTTTCCAATGATTTCGAGAAAATGTCCTGCAAGCACTTGAAATTTAAAATCTCTGGCATTGTTTTCAAAAATACTATTATTCTTTTATGTAATGACACATCTGCATCAAAATAGCGTCGAAAAGTTCAGGTTTAACGAATTCCTCAGCTTATCTTTACTAGCCCGAACAATCGCGTAGTAGACACTGACTGACTGCGGACCAACTATTCTAGGAATTTTGTCGAGTATTTCTGGAAGATTTGATAAAAATTTCGTCGGAAATTGACCAATAATCTGATAGTAAATTTAACAATTTACAAATGTGTCAAGAATCCAGTGAGGCATTAACAATAATCTTGAAAAAAATTGGATTTTGCATCGAATCGTTGCGGTGTCCTCTGCGCTCTTATTCAGCATGCATTAACATAAGTGCGCTGAAGACACAGACACGATTTGATGCAAAATCGCAGTTTTTTTTTTCACGATCCCGCACTTACCCGACGTCTCCACTAGACAGAAATGTCTTGCCATTTTGCTGGACAGATGTGTCATGACAGAAATGTTCGCTCGCTGTTTGCTTGGAAAGCAGCGGTGTTGATCATTTCTGTTTCTCTTTCTGGCAGCAAAATGGCAAGACATTTCTGTCTAGTGGAGACGTAGGGTTATACTAACTGCGAAAGGGGTCCAATGGGGTATGCGCAATACTTCCCGATATTTCTTTCAGAGGTTTTCCGATATGCTTCCAGAGTTTCTCGATGGATTCCTCCAGAAGATCCATCCCAAATTTTTTGAAGCTCCTTCACAAAGGTCGCTTAGTGGATTTCCGGTATATCTTTCCAACACTTCATCATGGGATTCTTACCGATAGTTTTCCAATATTTCATTTGGATTTTCTCACGGAATTTCGCCTATAGCTGCTCCCAAGGCTCCATCCATGAGGTTTCCAAAGATTCTTCTTGGATGTCCATAAATTTCATCTCGGGATTACTCTTAGAACTTTTCTTTTCACGACAAATCAGCTTTTTTCTGAAGTTCATGTCGAGATTTCTACAATAAGAGTTTCTCGCAAAATTTCAATTGGATTTCTTCGAACATTTCTCCAAAAATTTCTTATAGAGAATTTCATAAGTTATCCCAGGAGACATTCTGAGGGAAACCTGCGGAAAAAAGTTACAACAAGAACTCTGGGAGTATCTGTTTGAGAAATCCCTGAATGAATATCCAGAATCTCCGAACAATTTCCGGATAAGATTCCGGGAATAGTTCTGGGAATAATCCTGGTTCTGATAGAAATCACGGGAAAAATTCAATAAGAAGTATCAGCAATAGCTCCTGTAGAAATCCCAGAAAGAACTCCGGGAAAAATCTTAGGAAAAAGTCCATGATTTCAGAAATAAAAAAAAAAAAAAAACTCTGAGGGATATCCAAGGACCAACACCGGAAGAAATCTTTTGAGAGAAGTTCCTGGAGAAACTCCGGAAGAAATTTCAGGTACAACTTTAAAATAAACCCCACGAGAACCTTTAAGACATATCCCAGCTGAAACTCCTGTAGACAACCAGGAAGGAACTCTAGAAGAAAGCTCACAGAAATTTCTTGAAGAAATTACAGGAAAAAAACTTCTGGACAAATGGCGGGAGGAACTCCTGCTGAAAACTCGTGAAAAAATTCTTCAAGAGATCCCTGAAGGAATTCTAGTAGAAATCCCTGGAGGAATTCTAGTAGAAATCCCTGAAAGAATTCTAGTAGAAAAGATATATTAAAAATGATCAATTTCCGCCCAGATAACGATACAATTTAAAATCTGCAACTCAAGCCCTTTTGAAAAATCACAATATTTTTGAACAAGAATGTATTTTTCGGGAAAACGGGTCATTCGGGGAACTGACTTTCGGGGAAAGGGATCGTTCGGGGAAACGGCATTCGGGGAACCGGCGTTCGGGGAAACGACATTCGGGGAAAAGTAGCACAATCCTTACAAAAATATCCAAAATAAATTTTAAAGAAATTCCTGAAAAAGTTGGAAGACTTGGTCATCTTAACAGAATTTTTGAAAGAAATCTGTAATAGTTTTCTATATTAACTGAATGATGAAGATTCGAAGCACTTTGGCTTTCCTTTTGGTGTAATATCGAAAGAAAACCCTTAGAAGAACTCCCGCAGAAATTCCTGGAAGAAGTGAAGTGCTGAAAGTTCATGGGAATTTCCTGGATAAATTTGTCCCAAGGACTGCCAATCACTACTGAAATATTGGAGTGAGATAATATTTGGAATTAATTCACAGTTTTTTGGAGCAATTGCAGGGTGGGTGCCTAGAGGAACCCTTGAGAAATTACTTGATTCTGATAACTAGTCCCGAGAGGGTTCTTGAGGAATTTACACAGCGAATGCTACTGTTAGGACTTTCAGAAAATACTATAAGAACTTTTAAGGATTTTTTAAGTGGATTTCTGAAAAAGTTGATGGACATTAAAGTAATTCGAATTCATCTGAAAGTTCATAACCTGAGATCTCTGCGCCAAACAGTAAATTAATTTCGATCAACACAGAGCCTTAATTTTCGGTGGAAAATTTGTACATCTAACGCTGAAATGGAGAGCAGAGTCTGAAAGGTTTTGGACATCCTTAAGGGGAAACATCGGAGAACACCAATTTGGCTGCCAGTAAGATAGTTCAAAAAATCGTTTTTGCTCCACACCGCTTAGGCCGATGCAAATATTTAATTTGTTTTATGTCACCACCCCCTTCAAAAATCCCAAAATATTGAAGGGGCGAAAAAAAAACATGGCGGCCAATGACTAATTTCAATAGAAAAAATATTTTCAAGCAAAATTTTTTTCAATAGTTGACAAATATTTGTTCAATAATGATTATAATTTTAAGTTTTTTAATAACGACTCACTTGAAGTGCAAATTTTCGGTAATACCAATCCGTGTGGTCAAATTATGAAATTCAAATAACTCAACGTACACATGTACAGATGGGTAAATTATTGGTTAAATTGGGAAAAAATCCACAGCTCAGGTGAGATTTGAACTCACGACCCTTATTCGCTAGACAAGTGCTTGCCTGTACGATAGGCAAACAGTTTCAAACAATAAACAAATCGCTTTCGCTCTTTGTACATATGTACAACAGAGATGGTTATATTTGCGGTTTAGGGGAAAATGATATAGATCGATGAGATTAGAATTGAACCTTATGACAACTAAGTTGCCGGGTCATTAATTGGCTCGGTAGCTTAGTTGGTAAAGCACTTGTCTAGCGAATAAGGGTCGTGAGTTCAAATCTCACCTGAGCTGTGGATTTTTTCCCAATTTAACCAATAATTTACCCATCTGTACATATGTAGGTTGAGTTATTTGAATTTCATAGTTTTTTAATAGTTTTTTTTTTCGTTTGTTCCTTCTTTATTTTTGTCCACCCCCTCGTACCTGATGAGAGGTCTCGGACATAAAAGAAAAATAATATTTGCATCGGCCTTATTCGATTCGTAACCAGATTCAGATGCTTCTCCCAAATTTTGAGCTGAATTGGTTGAAAATTGAGAGTGCACAAGCCCTTCAAAGTTTGTATGGAAATTACTATGGGAAAAGAACGTTTTTCAGTCAATTGACCGTAGCATTTTCCCAAGTGACCTGAAGTTGACCCTTAGTACTCCTAGGCTTCTTTATCTGCTACAACTTTGCCGAAGACCACATTCAAATCGGACGTCTCATTAATTAGTTATCGATTTTTATCCAACTGAAGAAACTTTTAACAGTGATCGTTCAGCTTCCCAGCAGGCAACATTGCTGGGCGATTTGCCTGAATTTAACCGGCTGTGCTTCATTAATTTAAGTGAAGAACAACTTTCATAGGAAACATTGCTAATACATCTGCCAGAACATTGACATCACGTGCACAATGCTTTTAAACGGTAAGAGCAGGTTGGAGCAACTTCGAACATGTTCAACCTGCTTCATTCAACAGGACTATTTTCTTGCTTTCCAGCTTATAGGTATGTAGTGTTCTTTGAGCATTTCATGGTCATGCTACTACTACTGCTGATTTTATTCTGGAATATAATATGAAGAGAAAACTTTGCTCTACTTGATGATCGTAAAGGTTTTTCTCATTTGCTGGATTAAGGGCTGTTTGCAGTTTCTTTTCTGAATCGCCCAAGAAACCGCTTTTCTTCGATCGCAGTACGCAGTTGCGAAGAAATGACAATTCAACTGGCAGTCACTGTAGAAAGTTTCTGCCGGGAATCGTCCAAGAACTTTCTTATGCAATTCCGTTTGAACACGAAACTGGACTTTGGAGAGAATGCTTTGTTTACAAAAGCCTTTTCGTCCTTTTTAACACTCAACGTAGTTATTATGGATCAGAACACTACAACAGTCATTCGTCTAAATCACTTCCACTATCTGTACATAAACTTGACGCGGGCAATCTGAGACCCATGAACTCTACTTACGGCCAAGACGACTTCCGCCTTCCTGACGCAAGTTCAAGCCACACAGGTAAACAGAAGGATCGTAATAGCTGCTTCCAAAACATCGTTTGAGGTTATGGACATCTATATCAAATGCTTTCGTTTCGCTCCACTTGTGTTGCTTTGTGTCGACGGCTGTAGGAACCTAAAATAGAATCAATGTTTCGTTAGTCAAATCAAGAAAACATTCCCCCCACAAATGGACTCGGATTGGACCGGAACGGATCTACAACTCTCTTGGGACAGTGAAGCAGTCGTCGAATCTTCAGAGGCTCGATCACCGCAAAAGAAACTAAAACCTGTACTCGTGTGCGTGTGGGCCAAGTTGCCTTCTTTGAATCGTCTCCATACAACAATATCGTTCGTCTTGCACTTCAGATTAGAACCTGCTTGCACTGGGGCACTTGCTTATTTCATATCGATTCGCTTCAAGAAAGTAACACCGACACTCTACTCCTACAAAGTTTTAGTTTCTTGGGGATCTGCTTCTGAATATTCGACGTGTTTCACTTATAATAAAAAAGATACCCAATCAGAAAGTCATGCTAAAGCTTAGGAATGTTTTCTTAAATTTGGAAACGATTGCAATACTCACCGCAACTTGGTGCCAAAAGGTAATGATAACACTGAGAACAAATTGACTGGGATTTTCGCGAAACACAATCAAAAATTAATCGTTCTTTTTTATAAAAGATCCCCAACACATCATCGTATTCTTCACAGAGCCCCAAAAAGCTTCACTTTTGTTCCGAATTTCACCACCGAACGAAAGAAACCCGCAACGTTTTTCGCGTTCCGAATTTTGACACTACTTCTGGAGGCACTCCGCTCGCTAGTTTACATGTGCCTGTTTACAGCCGCAAACTTTCAAAGTCCGAATATCCACCCAAACTGCACCGATTCCGCCGGATACTTTACCTTTCCGGTAGCGGGTCAGCGGTCGCTACCAAGTTATCAACTTATTTCCAACTAACAACTCCGAAAAACTACACTTTTTCCACCAAAATTGCCACCAGCAACACGAAACTCACCTTACTCTGACACCATTCACAAAGTAAAAGAAATAGGAAATGGACGAGCAGCGCCTCTAGACTGGCAAGTGACGTCAACTGACAGCCCGGACAGGAAGTGGCGGCAACTTCACGCTAGTCGAAGCCCATGCAGCAGCGCTTTGCCGGTTAACTTTTGGTTCGATTCGAGCAGTGGACACTGAAAATATTTTTTTTGTCATTTGTGAAAACGTTTCTTCACTGAGCAAAAGAGCGCTGCGGCCTACTTTTTACATTAAAACAAAATTTTAAACATTTAATGTGTCGAAAAGTTCTGCTTTTCGACACTTAAGCTGAAAAGTAGAACTTTTCAGCACTTTTGCCAACAAACATTTTTCATTAATTTTCACGATGAACTGCCCTGATAAAAAATATCATAAAAATACAATAAATTTTATTGTTACAACACCATTTTTTCGAAAAATATTCACCATTAAACATATTGTAATTTGCACAGCACACTCACCATCACCCCTGTTACTTACGCCTCTGGCGTAGCTGCGCACCTTTCCATCCGACAATAACAGCTTACCCACACTACCGTAGACAGGTATAGTTAGCCCCTTCTTTCCGAGGATGTTGGCCAAACGTCATAGAGCCGAATAATATTGTAAGTACAATAGAAACAGTATAGAAGACCTCTCACGTGAATTCAGATCGCGCTAACTAGCAAATAGTTTACACTAAATTATACATATTCGTTATTAATTTTCCCGTATTTGAAGTGTTGAAAGGTAATTAATAATTACTCAATTGAAATAGTGCTGCATTGATATTATTGAAATGTATCTTTTCTAGTAGTGTTGGCTTATACCTAAGTGAATTACCTCTAACCTAAAAGCTACACTATCCTAGTTATACATGCAAGGTAATTGTTTATAACTAATTAATTACGTTTACTATGTACAAAATATTTACATAATACTGTTTTAGCTCCGATATACGCTAGAATTATCGATCCGCGAAACGCATCTCGATCTAAGTGCCCATTAATCTGCCCATACACCTTGCACAGTGGGACTAAACGTGAGTACGAATGGTTAAAACTTAAAGAAGTGATAATTATTATAGAGCGGTATCGAGCCGCCATAGTATCTACCCCGAGGGGGACGACTCTTCCAGATAAGCTAGATTTTAAGCCAAAACTTACCAAAGGATTCACATTTTCTTCATAATTTCAACGAAACTGAAGAAATTAACAAAAATCGATCAAAATAATCCATATCCGAAATATCCGATAAAATCGATTTAATTTTCACATATCCATATCGAATCGAAAAACAAACCGGTGCACAACTCTAGCCGAAAACGTCATTTTTTTTCTATATTTTTTTTTTTCGTATGTTTTGTTTACAACCGGATTCGAGGCCGAGATTTTTTCAGTCGAAAGACGGCTGGTTCTGGTGTCTCCGGATTCTGGTATTCCGACTGGCGGATTTCGTTTTTCCACTGAATTAGTCGGAATCCTGGTCGGAATTTTGTTTGGAAGAATAATTTGGCGGTTGGGTCTACCGTCTTACCCCGCTCGTTCGACACGTTTTAATTCGACACTTTTTAATTCATACCCCGCTTATTCGACACATGTCGAATTAAAAAGTGTTGAAATGTCACAGCGATGTACACTGTAAATGCAAAACAGTTTAATATTGCGCTTATACTCGCACCCGCAGCAGCTCCTCTTGCAGACGCTAATTCCGGAAGTTCTGTTTTGGTGCTATTTGACGCCCAAACCGCCTGGAGACCAACCGAAATCGACTGAGGATGGCAACAATCGTAAAAAGAACGAGCTTTTCATTCGCACCACCGCAATATCTGTTGAAATAATGTTTCACAATAAATCCGGAAATCAAAACAAAAACAAAAATAGAGTTGCCAAATTTCAATGAGCAAGGTGGTGTAGGGTGACCAGTTTGTCGAATTAAAAGTTTACCCCGGTTATTCGACAACAGTCGGTGTCGTATTAGCGGGGTAATACGGTACCTTGGCAATAATGGTATCGTTGCCGTACGCTTTGGAATCCTAATAGGTATTTAGTTATTCTCCCTGGTAAGAAGTGGACGCTGCGATGCATTTGGTGTTCGGGAGTGTTGTCGTACTCATTCCTGGCGGCTTTGACCCATTTAACTCGCACATAACTGTCGAAATTCCAGGTTTCCTGTGATTTTGAGCAAGTTTGACTTATATTCGGCCGTGAAGGTTTCATGAGCCAAACGGATCACCTAAGGAATGGATCACTTGACTTTTTGAATTCTTGTTCTTTGTGGCTCTACATTCCCACTGGAACATGGTCAGCCTGTTTTCAGTTTAGTGTTTTGTGCCACAACTGGGCCTTTTGCATGGATTCGTACATATTGCCTCACAATCTCTAGGGAAGCTAGAAATGTTCCAGACCGGAACGGGAACCGAACCCGCCATATACAAGGCTAACTGGAGGCCTAATGATTTTTTCAATACAAATCTATATTCAATTTTTTTATCTACGACTCTCAACTAGGCTGACCAGATTTGTCCCGTTTAAATACGGGACACTTTTTAGAAACACATAAAAGAAATCAATATTCAAAAACAGAACTCCATATTGATAATAATGATAATTCAGCTGGAAAGACCGAACTATGCTCCAGTGAGTGAGAATGGTCAGCCTACACGAAAAAAAAAATCCATAATAAATTTATTAGAAAATGTTATACATTTTTGCCATTTCGTTTTCCTCATGAAGCATATCTGAGTGTGTAATATGAAGCATAACATGTGATGAATGAAAAGTATAAGTTTTATCTGATGAATGCCATTCGCTATTTATAATAATTATTATAAGAATTGTCTGATGGTATGTATACGTCAAAACTAATGAAATCCATTACCGATTATTTTGATTGTATTTTTTTTTTTCATATTTTACTATTTTTCCCAATTTTTCAAAAGCTATAAAGTTTTGATTACATAATTGATTTATTCATTGTTTAAAATCAGTACATATAACTACATCACATACAAACAGATGTTACAGATGATACATATTTAACTCAAAACCTCGGTCAATACATTATTGCCCGCCGGGATCGTCGTTCCGGCAACGGGTGATGCCGCCTTTTTCCAGCCAGAACGTCGGGAAGCAGAACCAGCCGGAATCTCCGCTCCGGCAGCGGGATAGCGGGTTATCATCAGTTATCCGGAGTTGTCCGGAGAAGTAGCGGAGTCAATGGGAATCGCAGTTCCGGCTTTGCGACGCCAGCTTGAATCTCCGTTCCTGCAGCAAACAACTGAGTGGATGTGTCCCAGTTATCCGAAGTGTGAAGCAGCGGCGGAGCCAGCCGATATCTTCGTTCCGGCCGTGAATAAGTGGGTGGCACTGCTCCCTGATTGCCAGAGTGTTGAGAAGCAGCGAAGGAATCTCATGTGGGATTGGTCACGAAGATGTCACCTGCTGTGTTGAAAAGGAATGCATAAACTTTATGAATTAAGAAGTGATAATAGGTACCTACCATGATTTGCAAGCGACGATCCCGGGATTTACAACTCTATTTTTTATTGCGCTCGCGCCAAAATACAATGTGCCGCGATGGCTCACGTTAAAAAAAAACTATGGCGCCGGTCTGTTTGAGATGGGAAAACATTCAAAACCAACCCTTAGCAAATTTATTAGTTTAAACTTATACTTCCCGCATAATCACAAATTGTAAATGCAATGTTTCTGATACTGTAGATGACCATTAGCAATTGTCATTTAACCATTTCTCAAACTATTGGAGATAACAGTAAGCTAACCATTCCAGGTACAGATTTGCCAGTTTGACAAATGGTTATCCGCCAATTTACAGTATGTGGAATAGGCGGTTAAGATTGGTTACCATAAAAAATCGCTCGTTTTCCCGAACAAATTTTTCGCAATACAGTAAAGAATACGGTCAATATATTATCCAGTTTTTCAGACAATGCACTGCATAGAAAATGGTTAGAAATCAGTTTTACAATAAATTTGGAAGAAAAACGAACACTGTATGTGTTATTATTGATTTATGGTTTTCCATGGTTTTTTAATCTTTTGATATATAGGTCTTGTGCATTTGAACCGTTTAAAAATAAAAAGGCGGTTGTGCGTTCACCGAATATTTGTTTTTATTCAAATAATATTTATCATTATATGGATGAAAAAGATGGTTTACCTTACTCGTAAGACCTCCTCGCATCATATCGAGCAGCGCAACCTGCATTGAAGGATCTCGGGCCATTCCGAGGACTGCTGAAATTCCTCGATTCGCGGGGTTACCCATCGTATGCCCGGTAGCGGCAATGAAAATTTCCTGCGGTGGGAGCGGATTTCTAATCGCAAGATCTTGTAACCTGCTGATACGTCTGCAGCACATTTTGAGTGATGTCCTCCAGCCGATGTGTGGCATTATCTTTCGAGGATGTAAGCTGCAACGGAGTACGAGAGTATTTCAGTTAGACGAACATCAACAGTTTCAAAACTAACTTACCTTGCAATCCAGTTTTTTGCTCCGACAAATCTTCATTGCGCTTTCACGAAGATTCCTTCACTCAGAATAAATAACACATTAAATTTAAAAGTTCTGCACTTAGATTGTGACCAATTGCTTTTGCACTTGAAAAATGTGTGCAGCGCTATCAAATTTTTGTCGATTCAATCATGATAGAATTTAAGTGCGTCACTTTTGGTTTTTAATCGTTCAGCGCATAGTTTCCATTGGAAAGAATAACACAGCTATTTACACGTGGGATTGATTTTAAAATAGAAATAAATGCCAAATTTGAATAATTAGTGATCGCGCTGGTTTTATTTGTTAAACGAATCAATGCTAAAGCTATTATTGGGGAAGAGCATAAAGTGCCTCGTCGTGCGCTCCGCCAGTTCCTTCAGCGGTTGGGATAATCGCCTCGTGATCCACTATGGGGCCGTCTCGGTGGCCGGATGGTTGTGTTGGCATGACGGAACTTGCGTTGGCGATCACCAGGAATGAACTTACAGACTGTAATCCGGTCATGCAATCCGTTCCAGTTTCAACTTCAGATGGATGTTCGAGAATCCTCAGTTCTTCTTTCCTTGTAGTTCTGAACTCGGTTCTGAAGCGATGGATTCCAATTCTGAAAAATAAATTACCCACTGTTTTAATCACTTAACAATTTAATGAACGCAATATGTTATAATTACCTCTGAAAACTTCCAATTTTCCGATTATTCAACTAACAACACGTTTTCGAGCAAAACATTCACGCGCCATTGTGTTTTCTTGTGGTCATTCTATCTTTTAAATTTTATGTGCGCAAGATTGTGTGTTATGCTGCTACACTTGAAATGTATTTCAGTGATAATAAAAATCATTTATCTTACTTATAGATTTTATTACTTGCACATAAACGGGCGATTCTCTCTCTCGCCGGCAATCTATGTGGTTAGCGCACATATAATCTATCAGTCAATTAATTTGAGTGTTCTATTATGCCTCTCAAGAAAAATCAGAATATGGCGATTATCTGCCTCTGGCTTCTGATATTAGCGCGACAGTCACTCATCATAACAGCGTCACCAGATTTAAAAGTATATAATTCCATTATATGGGGTTTGGCAGCAAGAACACTCATTCCACTGAGCCACTCTTGCCGTTCGTCACAAATACATTCAAAAACATCTGTCACTTCGCGAAATCCACGTGCTTTTGTTTTTGGCGGGAACACTTTTTCTTTTGTTTTGCCTTGCGACTGTCATGCGGCGGTATGCCTTGCGAGCGTACGACCGCCGCAGGACTCTAATAAAAGATAAGCGCGACAATAATTCGGAGCTGATTAGGCCGATTTAGGATTTTGAAGAAATTATTTTCATTTAATTGGTCGCCTGCTGCTGCTCGATAAGAAAGAAGTGCGGTTTGTTGTCAATTATGCCGCTCACTACTACTAAAGAGCGCTACAATTTGCCAAACTATTGAGCAAATGTTATGTACAGTGAAACACGCAGGTGTGAGTGCGTTGCTCAAATATGAAAGCTAACCATATGTTATGAGGTGAGTTTATGCTGCTACAATTTAGAGCGACTTTTATCCTCATATAATTTAACAGTGCATGTATACTATGCCATACTGTTACTGTTTGATATACTTGATTCAAATTAGTATTTATGGTACGAAATTTTTGGATTCATATGTTTAAACATGAACTCGCCTATTTGACATAGAGTTACATTACCAGTTAGAGGGAATTTACTGTTTGGAAGGCATAGCAAACTGTATTTTACTATGCGGGTTCTCTAGCCATAACACGAAACTTATACATGGTATAAGAAAATGTTATAGCTATTATAAGGGTTTTATTATAAAAGTAATTACGGCGTGTCTAATGATAAATATAAGTTCTTCTTCATAAATAATAATATAATGATATTATTGCGCGCAAATCCCAAAATTTTATTCCCACCTTTGGGTTTCCGCGCCGAAGACCCAGCGCCAGATTCGGCGACAAAGAAAACTGACAGCAGTCGCCGGACAGTTGGCAATCCTGATATTTGACGGCGGCCGCCCGGTAGTCATGGGAGTGGATTGTTGTCACGCAAATAGATCTTTTCGCTGAAAATGCATGTGTATTGAGTTATTGTTGACAGATTTTCTGCAGTGTTAGTGTGAAATTCAGCGATTTTCTGTATCGCGTAAGCCTTCGCTGGAAGAAAACGTCATGTTGTTCAGCGAAGCAAGGAAAATTTTCAGTGAAAAAAGCAATATCATTAAATTATTTTTCGTGTACTATTTATTAGTTATGATTCAAGACGATTGAAGGTGCATAAGGTTTGAGGCCTACTTTTGGACAAGCTTAGGCACGTCTCATCTTTCCACACCTCGATTTTAACGCGAGCTAACAGTAAAAAAATCAATAAATCTAACAAAACATGCGATTTTTATTTATCTTATCTGTACACTCAAATTAATTTACTGATAGAATCTAAGTGCAGAAAGCACATGGATTGCGAACATGAGAGAAAAAAATCATTCTAAGGGCAACTATTAAAAATTAAATGTTACTTTATTAAATTGTATTTTTGCTGTCATAAATTTAGAGTGCTGCAACATAAAAATTAACCCGGTCAACATAAAATCCAAGCATAAACATAACAAACGAGAAACGGACAAGGCGCACTGGAGACAAGCGGAGACGCACATGTTGTCGCAGAAAATTGTGGAATTTCCTTTTCGAACATGATGCTCAAAGCATTAAATTTGCAACTTGGTTGGCATTGGCTGTTTTTGAAGGTAAGTAGTACTTACGGGACGTCGACCGCTTCTCCACCGTCACCAAGGACGAACAATTTGGGTGGGAGCTGCTGGACGACGCGGAGGTACCGGAAGAGCGCGCTCGAGCGCTGAGATACGCGAATAGTATCGATCCTAGCGGAGCTCCTTGGACCACCAACTTTGCCGGTCGTGGCATCAGCGGATCATCTGGACCATCATTTACGTTAGCTAGTGGCATAAGCAGTGTGAATTGTCTAGCTAGACACAGCGCTAATCCCCCTCGAATCAACAAGCACATCGACCGGTGGACCCGAAAAAAGTCACGACTTGGACACACTCTGCCCGTTCTCGATCATGATTTGGCCCACGCGAGCTGGAACTTCCTGTGCACAATGACTAATAAATAAAACTTATTTTCAACAATCAGAATATTCAAAACTTTAATTTGTTTTCATTTTAAACCCAATTCATAATGAAAATAATGTTATCATTCTTATTAATAGGAACTATGCGCCTCACGATTAAAATGCCATCATTTGACTTTTATAAAACAAAAGGCTTGCACTTAAAATTCATCTTGAATGACTTGGCGAAGTTTCGATAAGCCTGCACTTATTTTTTAAGTGCAAAAGCAATTGGTCACAATCTAAGTGCAGAGCGCTTATATTCAATATGTAAATTTATCTGAGTGTAGATAGATAGACTCAACGAGGCAATACATATATTTGTATAGAAAAAAGATGTAAAAAAGTCAAAAAGTGCCAGGTAGTTCCAGCAGTACTGGCTGGTGGCAGTTTCCGAGAGCGATCCTCCGGTTAGCACACTCTGATCAAATCCATTCCTAATGCCGGCTAGCTGGCTGTGTAGCCGATGCCCCAAATAATTCTGCAGCATCCATTAAAGCATCCAGCTGAGGCCTCTTCTGGTTTGCCTGGTTATCCTTTATTGGCAGTTTTACCACCGACGAACCGACGTGACAGTGATGATTCAAAAGTGTCCCCCCCAAATTTAACGGTCGACCACCGAAGCGAGCGATCGCTTCTGTCAAATCAGCGCAGACGCAAACCGTTTCCTATATGAACACATGGGGGTTCGGTGTCGAGCTACCAAACCATCGCGGGCCGTTATAGAGGTGGCGATAGTGTTCGCTTATTTTTCATCATGGCGTCGCGGACAACAAATTTGAATTTATTTGTTCTAGCTGTCACGTCGGTTCGTCGGTGGTTTTACACCAAGTTCTGAAATTTCAACCTCGATTTCAACATGAAAGTAAAAAGTAATGCTACATACTTGATATGAACCGTGGTCGTTTGAACGTTCTTACCAACATATCTGTCGATGAATATTGCTAACTTAACCATCGCTGTTCCATCTTCAGCGCCGATCCGAACCGCTGCCACAAATTCCGGGTTTTGCGCCTCAAAAAGTCCTCCACTTGGTGTCGTTTGGCCTGTCCGAAATATGATAATGGACATAAATAAAACAATAATGCTTTCTTTCTGTATCTTATTTCAATGAGAACTCACCTTCATTCCCGAGATAGTCCATAGCAGTTGATCTTGAAACTCTGGATTCGACACACAACTTGTTTTGATTTAACAGCGGGTTTAACCGGGTTTACGTGTAACTAATAAATACAAATACAAATACAAATACAACAGCTGAAGGACTGACGCAGCCAAGGACGCAGCTGTCAAACTCATTGAACGGCGTCGCGACGTCGAAACGGTTTTTTGAGCGATTTCAACCGGTATTGGGCGATTTTCGGTCGGTTTTTTAATTTTATTCGATTTTTTCGGATTATTTCGGATTTTTGCCATTTTGATAGATTTTGATGAAAATTGAAAGCATAAAATCGGCAAAACCTGACTAAAACTTGTAAAAATGAGAAAATCCGATAAAACCGATTCGATGTCAAATGTAATGAAAATAATTGTGACAATCTGTGGATAATCAAATAAAATTACGTATTATCGCATGACAATGGAGCACATTCGGTGTAGTACTAGATTTGTAGTAATGAGCTGAATTTTTGTATGGTGAGAAGGTCAAATCTCCGTTTCTGCAAAGATATGGAGCAAAAAGCGTGGGTATTATGATTCCTTGCCTACCCGCATAGGAAATAATACAGTTTGCCTTAGACTCCAAACAGTGAAACTCCTCTAACTGGTAAGGTTACAATTTCTCAAATTGTAGCATATCAGTTCAACAACGTGAACCCAAGCTCTTTGTAATATCAAAAACAGCATAAACAGCCTAAAGCAAATTGTAACAATTTATTATAGTGTTCAAACAATGTTGAATAATATAAGAATGAAACATTTCAATGAACAGTTGAAATATGCCTTCACATTATGCCAAATGGTTTGTTTGGATATTTGGGTTTCACACTTACAAACGCACATTTTACTTTAGATTACTTTTATCTAACAGTTTGACAAACAGTAGAATGCATTAGTATTGGTTTCCCGATTCTCGACCGCATCGAAAAGCCAAGTGTCAACTTGGTCGCATTTCTGCTTTGCATTTTTGTTAAAGCCTGCAGGAGTTCCATCTGAAATAAAGTCCAGCAAGGATCCCATCGTAGGGGACTTTTTGCGACGTAAGTAATAGGAGTTTGTAGGTTGCTGTTTATATCAATAACTCGCTAATTTCTTCTACTAGATCATGACCGTGCCGGATGTGCCGCATCGAGTCGATCGTTTGTATGCAGACGGCAAAGGAGAGGACATCAGCGAATACACCGTCGTTGCGCTGGACTACGATGTGGCCTCGGATGTGGCTTTGGATCCGGTGTTACTGGCGATCCACGATAGGAGTGCGGAACAGTGCATGATTGGATAGTTGGATTTCGACTGGCTTAAGTACTGCATCAAGAAGTTAGTGAAAAATGAGAAGTAATTGGTCCCAGTGACAGCCGAGTCTCCAAAAAAATGCATTTTCGTGGATTGATCAGAACAATTATATTATTTTTATCACGCATATGTTAGTTTTTATTTTATTACCCGTTGCAAGAAAATAGAGAGCGAAAAAGGTGCAAAATCGCTAATAGATCTCCGCTGGTATGTTTAATCGTTATGGTGTCTTCTACAATAAGTGCGCGAATTGGCCAAGGAATACTGCGCCGAAAACACCGAAATGATTTTTCTTACAGGCGGAGATGTATGGGCGCTTGCGCGTACAAATTTTCGCGCAACGCATAATATGTTGTAGCGCAATAAATGCGCAATATTTGTTTTTTTTTTATTCCTCGGGGTGGGTCCAAGGGTCGGTCCACTAATAGTACAAATGTAACAGAACCGTGCAACGTACTGTTATTACAACTGTATGAGACCATTAATCAATAATTACACATACAGTGCTTATTTACATTCCAATTTTATAGTTCAACTGTTTTAGAATTGTCTGCTATACAGTGCATTGAGCAAAAAATGAACAGTACATTGACCTTATGACAAACTGTAATCGAAAAATTTTGTTCGAGAAAATTGGCGATTTTTTATTGTAACATAACTTAACCGCCTATTCCACATATTGTAATTCGGTCGATAACCGTCTATCAGACTGTTGAAACAGTTTATGGTACTGTCGGTTTATTGTTACTTCGGGTGATATGCCAGACTGTTGAGATACCGTTGTAGATAATTGTGAACAGTATGGTGAACAGTACTATTATTGTTCACGGTTATGCGGGTAATTTGATGCTATTTGAGCAAAACTTTGGATAACTTTGTTGTTTATGTTGCAAGAAATGGAGAAAACAACAACACTGTTGCCCAAAGTTTTGCTCAAATAGCATCAAATTAGGCAAGGAATCATAATACCCACGGTTTTTCCGCCATTTCGTTGCAGAAACGGAGAATTGACCTTCTCACCATACTAAAATTCAGCTCATTACTACAAATCTAGTACTTCACCGATCTGTCCTATTGAACCAAATCGATTAGTGTCGACCCCCTCGTTTGTGGCATAGATAGTTCGAAAGAGAAGTTTAATTGGAATAGTGTGTTCTATATCTCTTTTACAAATATCTTGCGTGAAGTGGAGAATTTTAGAGAAAAGGTAAGCGTCGATCAAGGCGTCGATTTTCTTACGTAGGTGTATTAGTGCAATACTGTGTAAAGTTGAATTTGGATGATGATTCTGAAGAAGCCATTTTGTGATGACACAAGAAAAGGCCTTAAACTTATACTTTTCTAGCCATAACATAAAACTTATAAAGTGTATAAGGAAATGTTATAGCTCTTACTACGTTCTGGTATGAATAAAATAAGTTAGAATTATAGAAGTAATTAGGGCATCCCTAATGTATTATTAATCGATACTCATAAATAAAATAATTAAATTATTTTTCGTGTAGCGCTTACGTCACTTTGTCAGATTACGGCAGAACTGCTCGATTTATCAATTTTCAATGCAGCATCCATCATCCGTTGCTTCATGGGCACCATCATCATCGCGCAGCGCATGCGGGCGAAAATTTTCCCCAAAAGAAAACGTCAAAAACCGCTTTAATGTTTTGATCCGTGTTTCGTGTTTTTATCTCGCGCGCACAGTTCCGCTCCGCGTTGGGTCTCCAATTTTTTTGGTTTTCTGCGGAAAAAAATTAGCATGCCAAACTGGTACTACGAGAAAAAGGACCTCCGGAATACGCCCTCCATCCGGGATGGAATCGATTTCGAGACGGAGCGCCGCTATCGGAAGGAGGGCGCCCGCTTCATCATGCAGACCGGGACGTCGATGGGCTTGGGCCACAACACGGTGGCGACCGGCGTCGTTTACTTTCACCGATTCTATATGTTCCACTCGTTTAAGACCTTCCCCCGGTACGTGACCTCTTGTTGTTGTCTGTTTCTGGCTGGGAAGGTGGAGGAAACGCCTAAAAAGTGCAAGGACATTATCAAAACGGCCCGGTCGATGCTGACGGATGAAAAGTTTGCATCGTTTGGTGATGATCCGAAGGAGGAAGTTATGACCCTGGAGCGGATTCTCCTACAGACAATCAAATTCGATCTGCAAGTGGAGCATCCCTATTCGTTCCTGGTCAAGTACGCCAAGTGTTTAAAAGGGGACAGCGCCAAGCTGCAAAAGATGGTTCAAATGGCATGGAACTTTGTGAACGATTCCCTGAGCACCACGGTGTCCCTCCAGTGGGAGCCGGAAATCATCGCAGTGGCACTGATCTACCTCGCCAGCAAGCTGAGCAAATTCACCGTGGCCGATTGGGCTGGGAAGCAGCCGGAGCACCTCAAGTGGTGGGACATGTTTGTGCAGGACGTAACGATGGAAATTCTGGAGGACATTTGCCACCAGGTGCTGGATCTGTACCAGCAGCCAGCTCCTCCCGAGTCGGCACCGGAGAGCCCACCCCAGCTGCCGCCCAGCAAATCGTCGCCGCCCATGAAGCGCGCCAACATTTCGCCGGTGACGGTGACGAAGAATTCACCCACCATGACCAATCCGCCGCCGAAGGTAAGTGCACGTAATGTTAGACATGTTGTCAGCTTCAGGTATTTTAAAGCGTCAGTGACATCATGGCACAATCGGTCGAATACTTGACAGAAATATGACGTTGTTAACAGTTACTATTTTCATTTTAGACCTCGGTTCCGCCGCCACCCGTCGAAATCGAAGCGAATCCCATCCCGAAACACATTACCACAGACAATTCGTCGTCCCTTGGTGGAAACTACGGAACCTATCCCATCTATCCAATCCACCAGGGGCCGCCTCCGTCGCAGCCACCACCTCCGTACAATTCCGGGGTACCTCCTCCGTCGGGCCCACCACCCCAACCATGGCAGCATTATCCTCATCCGCACTCGAACAGTGGTTACTACCAGCCACCTCCTGGGCCCACGGGAGGAGGGCGCAACAACTATTACCCGCCCCAGTGAAAACATTTTTTTTTTTCGGAAAGTATATATTCGCTGGAGCTTCGCCCAATCTATTCAGTAAGTATGGAACATTATTCAATAAATTATCTAAAAGTTCACGATACATAATTGGTCATTTCGAAAGAAAATTCATTGGACGCGTATTAGGTAGTTGGATGCTGGATTTATGGAGCCGAGAGCAATAGAGATCAGCACATATCTGAATTAGGAAGTTTTTTTTTTAATTTCTACGGTGTACAGCCAAAAGACGCGTCCATCCTCAGTGAAGTTTAATTTGGTGGCCAATGAATTAGGGTATTGGTTCCCTTTATGAAGCATGTGACTCCCATTTTCATCCTACGTTTGTTTTGTTTCTTATTTTTGTATTTCTTGTTAGAAGTGAGCACGCATGGAAACAAAAAAAAAAAAAAAAAGAACGGAATCAATCGGTGCCGTAATCGCTTGTTTTCGAATAGGATGAATATGGGAGCGTAAGATTACTGATGGCACTCATACCCTATATGCGGACACGAATGATTGGCTCATACCTAATTATTTCGTTACGCTGACCTCAGCGTATATGCCCAGAACTCTCTACCAACATTTTGTTCGTAGGTGGACTACCAGATGGCGACCGTAACAGAACTTAAACCTGCAATCAAAATGTTTTGAGCTACTGTTATTTATAAAGACCCCATGGAGGCTAGGCTCAGAACTCTCTATGCCCAGAACTCTCTACCAACATTTTGTTCGTAGGCGGACTACCAGATGGCGACCGTAACAGAACTTAAACCTGCAATCAAAATGTTTTGAGCTACTGTTATTTATAAAGACCCCATGGAGGTTAGGCTCTAACATCTGTAACAAGAAATTAAATCAAAAGCACATACATTAGATATTTTTTTGTGGGCTTCTTGGCCGTGCGGCTAGAGGCGTCAGTCATCTAGGCGTTTCGTAAGCCTCGGAGTGTGGGTTCGATTCCCGCTACAGTCGAACTTTTCGTCAAACGGAAAATTCTCCACTTGGCCACTGGGTGTTATGTGTGTTGTCCGTTGTCATATGTTAGTGCTTGTTCAGTCTGTACAACCTCTGGTTGAGGACGGTGTAGTGTCTTTTAAAAATATTACTCCTATTCGCATAGCAGTCCCATGTTTGCTGGGTTGCCTATTTATTTATATGGTACTGTTGTGCGAATGGGGACAGGATACCTCTACATAAACTCCATGCCCTTAAAATCAATAGATAGGTACTAACAAATAATTGAATAAGAAAAATTTTAGAATATTTACATTTTATTTACATAGAACAAATGTGACCTTTTTTTTAAAAGGTAACAGTCTCTGATTGCATTAACAGTTGAAGCTTAGGCTCCCATACCCCACCAGCCAGATAACTGGGTTCCGCAAACCAAGCATTATTTGTGGCAACACTTTGAGCGGCATGATGGAACTATGCCGAGCGCGCTAAGATAAGACCACTAATGTATTGCATGAAGTGGGTGACGAGGTACATAAATATCATTACAGCGCGCTTAACCGTTATTGCAATATTGAGGCTCCAGTTTGACTAAAGTTTGAAATACATAACAACTCACGAGAAAACTGTCAAGTTCGATTCAAATATATGTTAGGATAAAAGCGAACCCGCAGACGAACTTATATCAGAAGTCGTTTCAGTGTCCAGTCCAGTCCATATGTTAAAGATGGCTCTACGTCAAAGATAAATCGCATTTGGTTCGGTTGTGGTAAAAGGCAAGTTCACACGAGAGAAGGGATGAAAACTCCCCTAAATGCAAATACAGAAAGAATAGTGTTGAACTCAAGGTTGAACTCATCCACTGTTTTACGTAAATCTGACCTGCGTCTTTCCGGGTTGACCTACATTCGTATTCCTCTCATCGCATTCTACCTACATACCTAGCCCGCCATATCTCTTGGATCTGCAGTCCTTAGGACACCTGGTTTATTACTTTTTTAATCATTTTATTGAATTTAATTGAATCCTCGGTCAACAAACTGGGATCTTTATACTGATTTGGTTGCAGCCAAATTTCATGGATATTCACCATCCATTGACACTCCAAGTGATTTAGATGATGCCGTTGATACTACAACGACCTTCATCTTGGAAGCTTTTGAAGAAGCATGCCCTCTACGGTCTGTGAAGATCACAAGAGGAACCCCTTGGTGGAACTCTGATTTGGCGAAACTCAGGAAACAATGTAGAAAGAGTTGGAACAGACGACGTTCGGCTGGTTCGGAGGCTTTCAGGTCGGCTCGCAAGGCCTACAGGAAAGCTCTCCGGTCTGCTGAACGATCCGGCTGGAAAAACCTTTGTACAAATGTTTCCAGCTTGAGTGAAGTCAGTCGGTTAAACAAAATCCTTGCGAAATCTAAGGATTTCCGGGTGAACGAACTTCGTTTGCCAAATGGCTTGATCAGCACACACTTCCCTGGATGTGTGGATATTACATCTTCGGATGATCCTGATGTCTTTTCTTGTAGTTATGATTCTTTAGCTTCGGCTCGGAGTATTGTAACTATAGAATCGATTGAGTGGGCTCTTAATAGCTTCGCTCCTTTCAAATCTCCTGGAGCAGATGGGATTTATCCTATTTTGCTTCAGAAGGGATTTGATTATTTCAAACATGTTTTGAAAAAACTACTTGTTTGCAGTTTTGCTACAGGGTATATTCCCAAATCCTGGAGGGATATTACTGTAAAGTTTATTCCGAAAGTGGGTCGTGCGTCGTATGAAGAAGCAAAGAGTTTCAGACCTATCAGTTTGACCTCTTTTCTTCTGAAATGCTTAGAACGCATTGTGGATCATCACATACGTGATGTTCATCTGGCCAACGTGCCTCTTCATGTGAACCAACATGCCTACCAATCTGGTAAGTCCACTGTGACTCTTTTACACAAGGTTGTTTACGATATCGAGAAAGCATTCGCTCAAAAGCAATCTTGTTTGGGTGTTTTCTTAGATATCGAGGGTGCCTTTGACAACGTGCCTTTCGATGCCATATTGGAAGCCGCACGGAGTCATGGTATATCTCCAATGATTTCCAATTGGATTCACCAAATGCTCAAAAACCGATATCTCTTCTCGACATTGCGTCTAGCAGGGATTAGGAAATTGAGTGTTTGTGGATGCCCCCAAGGGGGAGTCTTATCACCGCTTTTGTGGAATCTCGTAGCAGATACGCTATTGAGGCAACTCAATAATAGCGGTTTTCCTACTTATGGTTTTGCCGACGACTACCTAACATTGTGAGTTGGTATGTGCATCAGCACCCTTTTCGACCTGATGCAAAACGCCCTTCAGGTAGTTGAGGGTTGGTGTCGCCAATATGGCCTTTCGGTTAATCCGAGTAAAACATCTATTGTTCTTTTCACGGAAAGGCGAAACCGTAATGGCGATCGACCTTTGCGTCTCTTTGATTCTGAAATCAATGTGACTGAACAGGTAAAGTACGTTGGAGTCATTCTTGATTCCAAGCTTTCCTGGACACCTCACATTGAGTTCAGAATCAAGAAAGCTTGTATGGCCTTCGGGCAATGCCGGCGTACTTTTGGTACAACTTGGGGTCTAAAACCCAAGTATATCAAATGGATTTACAAAACTGTGGTTCGGCCAATATTGGCTTATGGATGTCTTGTGTGGTGGCAAAAGGGTGAAGTGAGAACGGTCCAATCAAAATTAGGCCATCTCCAAAGGATGTGCTTAATGGCGATGTCTGGAGCGTTCTCTTCAACTCCTACGGCAGCGCTAGAAGTTCTCTTTGACGTTGCCCCACTACACATTCATCTCAAACAAGAAGCCCTTTCTTGCACTTACCGGTTACGGGTACTCGGTCTACTAGAGGAAACTCCTGTGAACCGCACATCAACACACACCTCGTTGTTTCCACTTGTGGTAGACAGCCCAAATCGTAAGTATGTTCTATGCTTTGAGTGTACCGCATGTGTATTGGTGATACATTCATGCTGCCGACGATGCGACTAACCGTGTGCATTCAGTTTGATACTTAGACGCGTGTGCTTCGGTTCTCGGTACCACAAGTTGGCGACGAGGGTGAAAGAAAAAATAGTTTGGGAGTGAAAAATTAAGTTCCAAGTGCAAATTAATTGATGGAAATACGAGAAGAATTTTGAGTGTCCGGGCAATAAATTAAAATTAAAGTGAAATTGAAAAAAAGCCTACGAGAAGAAAGTGATTCTGGTCGACCACGCTTGCGACCGGCCATATTTGGAAAAGTGAAAAATGATGAAAGGAAAAAAATATATACCTGTGAAAAAAAAAAGTGATAGAAAATCAAAGAAAATGCTCGCTTGTTTGCTCTGTGATGTGAATAAAACGGCGAATGAAGCGACTGAAAGTGGTTAATGGGGTTGGGTTGGATGCAGAGGAACGCATGCGGCTGTTCCGAGTCAGCGCAATTTTTGGTTGTGGTGAAGGTTCTGGTAAGCTGGTTCAAGCCTGTGGGACTGTGGGAGTGTTGAGCGATGTTTGCTGATTTTGAGGTATGTACCTTTTTTTTTAGTTTGTATTTGAAGGCGACACATAGCCAAAGTTTTCTTTCGTGGCGTCATTTCTGAGGAGAGGGGAATGGCGTTCTATTATTTAGCCACGGATCGAGACGATGGATAGTGTGTGAATGGGAGCAGATAAGGTATTGGTTATCATTAGCCTCTCTATCGGACCTCAAACGCACCTATTCAAGCGTATGCGTCTGCACCACCACATGACTGTAGAAAAAATGTGCGCGCGCCCAGTCCGCGCAGCCTGCCAAACGTGTTTGTATGCGGTGCTGCTAAGCGTGCATTGGTAGCCAGCCACCTACTGGTATTGCTGCTCGGTGGGCGAGAAGCCGACGGAGAAACGAGCAGAGACAGAGTTTAAGATTTTTTGTGAGAGTTTCAAATGGGTGCGTGTGATTCCGTCACCGTATTGCACTGGCGAGACCAAGCGCTAGACGCTGGGAAGCAAATCCAATTGGAACGAAAGATGCGTTTTTGAGGGTCATCGTGATTGAATTCACTGTGGTGAGAGAAGGGAGGAGATAGTGTTGCGCCGATGTGATGATGCGTGTTGGTCTTGAATGTGCAGTGAGTGTTCGCTAGTAAAGAAGCAGATCCTAAGTTTGTAGCGGGAAGGTAGTATTTCTGCTTTGCTTTTACCATGCTGTGCGGTCATACATATGTCGCTCTGCGGCCATCATAACAGTCCAAGAGCTATGTTGAGGTTTCTTCCATTCTATGCTTCGGTTAATGTTGGAGTGATACGCAAGAATAGGCTAGTTAGCGTTTTTCTTCAAAGATTATGATAAGGTTGACGATTCAGAAATGCAGCATATTTTCGTTTTAATTTATTGCATCGAAAAAAAAGAGAAGTGTTTAATGTTAATTTTCTTGATTCCCCGGTCGTTGAGGTTTAGTCGTTTCCACTTTTGCGGAAAAAAAGCGTTGACCGTCTGTGATTCCTGGACCTGTTGTGTAGTGATTCAATTCACTGAAGAATTTGAGGTGACGTGATTTGATTCACTGAGAGGTATAAGAAAGATAATATGATTTGATTCACTGAGGTGTGTGGCAAAGTGATTGGATTCACTAAACGAGCATGAATAAACGAGATACTTAAGCAAAGAAGTGGAAACGTGATTAAATTCACTAGTTCAATAGAAGATGTTCTATGGCGGTGTTTTGAGTTGAGGTACGAAATTGGGTTAGAATAATCTGGTGAGTTCGTTGTGATTCTTGTGGTTTTCATTGAAAGGATTCGTCAGCGAAAGAAGACGTACTTGACGTTCTACCGACACCCGGTTTTAGTTCGGCATTCAACAATCCACCGCAGGTCCATTCACTCTTCTTCCGCTTTCTGAGATATGAAATATATGAGTTATTTGAATTCAATGGTTCGAAAGTGCGATGAACGTAAGGAGTATCAGCTATCGAAAAAAAATCAAAGCTCAAGTGCTGCTACGGGAGGAGTGGAGTTAATACAAAGGTTGTTACGGCACTTGTGGAACTGACATGTATTGTATTTAACAGCGACAGCCATAATCCGAGTGGGCAGACAAGCAGAAGCTTTCTGAACATGTTTCTGAAACAGGGGTTTTGAGCGATTTCATTCATGGTCGATGTCTGCAGTAGATGATGAACCCATCGAAGGCTTTCTGTTAAGAGGGTAGCAGAGGGATGATTTTTTTTTGTCGAGCCGAACAACGATGCTGTAAAGTTGCAGTCAAGGACAAGGTTATTTCGTGAGGATCTGAAACGACCACGTCGCAACCTTGATGGAGCCATAAAGATTATCTACATTATTGCAGAGAAATCAGAGTTCTGGCTCAGAAGGCGGGATTTCATCAGTGGTAGATGATCCGCTTTGGATAAAACTAGTCATCGTTGTCACATATTGTGTAGGTCTGATGCAGAATGCGGAAGTACTTGCTATATGAACGAGAATCCGACATCAAGAGTACAGGAACGTGGAGATGTATTGAAGCTGATAAGGACGACGAGGCTACATTGGAAGAGGTTTTGGTCCACAGCATTGCTGTCGACAGGATCGGCTTCAAATAATTTCCCGTAGCAGGAGTGGATTTGTAAGTAGTTGAACCTACAACTTTATCGACCATGCAATCTTGGTACCACAGATAGACTTGTACTTCACTTAATCTTTTCTACCAACTCCTCATCGTTTATCTTTTTGGCAGTTAGTTCAAATACTCAGGGTTGCAGATCGCTCGCTCACAGCTCTTGCTCCCTTTTTGCTCCAGTATGACGTCTACTCACTACTGCGTTTGGGGCTTTGTGAAACATAAGCCACTAGTACACGCGGTAAAATTTGAGAAAAAAAAAACAACCCAATGCGCAAATATCTGGTTTGACTAGATCGAATTTTCATTAGTGTCAAACAGATGTTTGTTATTGAGTTCATTCCTTGTCAAATGTTTGACCCCGTGTACGCAAGGCCACAGAATTAATTACATTGGACGATTATGTTTTCGTGACGATGAATCTTGTGTGATTGTGTTGGAACTCTTGAAGATGGCTGATTGCAACCATGAGAAGAGGCATGGCGCAGTGTCTCTACTTTGTGATTGAACATGTAGAGAGGTGAAACATACACTGGCCGTTGTCGGCCCGTCTTTCTACGTCAGCGAATGCAAATTTGAGCACCAGAAGGTACAGTACCATGTACATTGATTGTCTAAAATGATATTTCTCGTTCAATCAGAGTGTCGATTACCAAGGATTAGGGAAGAACTCTACAGTATTCTCATGCTAATTATATATGGTTCTCGCGTCGTTTTAAACTTTTCAACGGCTGCCGCAGCGTGACAGCTGTTTCGGGAAGCTAAAGCTGCGAAACTCAGACTTGGAACGTCTATTGGATCTAAGATGCTGTTATCCACAATATCAAACAATATTGGTAGCTTGAAGCTTCAGGTGTGAATTTCAGGTCGGTTCTGCTACAGTGGCAGGATAGTCTGTCTCGTGTCATCAGCAATGGTTGTAGGATGGTTGTTTGCGCTGCAGGTTTTTGGATTCAGAATTGTTTGTATAAAGCATTGAGAAATGTTCATGAAATGTCGTATCTAAATCGTTTCTTAATGATGATCGTTAAATATACATTGGGGTGTGATTCAACGCTGGCTAAGTTCTCGGAAATGAAAGCTGAGGCTGTTATGACCAGCGCAGCCTTCCCAAACGAACACCGAACTTGCTGAGTATTGCTGCATTTGACTATACTCCGACTTGGTGTTTAAACCGCAACACACAAATCGTGTACCGCGCAAAACGAAGTGGGAAGCGATCGGCCAAAAAAAAAAAAAAAAAAGAAACTTTCTCGAACAACAATTGACGGTTCGGCACCACTCGGTTACCAATCGGAAAGCCGCTTCGGGTTTCATTCTAGGATTTCGCTCGTTTCGATATTCGTTTTGTACTTCTGTACGTACACAAGTTTTGTACTTGAGCCGATGTTTGGTGCTTGATGTTCAACACAAGTGCGAGAAAACGTACCAAAGTTGAACTTGTGTTGAGTTCGTGGGAAGACTGTGACCAGGACGTCGAATACGCTGTTCGCCCTTGCTGGGGTTGCTGGGGCCACTTAGAGTGAGCTCACTGTAGGTGGTACAAGGTGGTATTAGACGTCGGTTTAGGTGGAGTCGTTTTCTGCCCACTTCCATAATGGTCTCGTATGCAAACAACCTTGTCCTCTCAGGTTTAAAATGTTTTGTTCTGTCGGCTTTTTAATGCGTATGGTAGTAGCAGTAGAGTATAAAGAGACGTTTTCTAGACAGATATTGGTGGCCATGGCCAAGCATAGACCAGAACACGGCGTGGCGTGAGTGTATGAGAGGCATGAAGGATTCCATGGTGCAATAGTATAGGAAACCTGGCAGATCTTTTTATGTTGGAGTGCTGGTAGAGACGTTGAACTGTTAAACACGAGAAACGTGGTAACAGAGTAAAAGCTTGGCGAAGGCTACGCTGCAGAGTCAAAGATGTCGCTTGTTCGTGATTCAAGGGTTTTCCACATGTATGGTGGTGACACCTGAACGTGTCCAATTATAACTAAAATGCACACTACGGGTGGACAATGTCAGTCAGCAAAGAGAGAAAAGAAGATAACAGCTCGAGATTGGTATGGTGGTACGATGGATTATCCGTTGCATTGAACCCAGAAAAGGAGCATGGTTATTGTGGTTTTGTTCGTAGTTTGCAACTTCTTGACCCAGCGTGAATGTCGCTGCGATGCAAAGTGCGTGCAAGTCAGCGGGTTGTCTATTTAAGGATATTTATTTGCCTTAAACGTGGTGGTGCCATTTCTCAGATGAATATGCTTTGGATTTCTTGTTTTTTCTCACCCGATCACCGGTATAGCGACAAATAAACAGCTTGAGAGTTATAAACCCCGTTTGAAGTTTCCAGAGTTGAATTTTACAGGAGTCCCTTTTACGCATTTCGTTTGCTGAAAGAAAAGAGCGTGGGTGCTATGAAGTGGAAGCAATGAAGTGGAGCTGAGTGATATCCTGGTTCGTGATATTGTGCTTGGGAAGTTTCTTACGGACGACCGTAATGGCTCTAACATTAGATATAGATGATGGGAGACGAGAGGCTTGTACAAAATAAATAAACGTTTCCTGAACAAGATTTAGGAGTCAGCGATAAATATAGCAGAAACCGTGTTTTACCGTTAACCTTAGATGATGAAGCTTTTAGGCGTTTGGAGCGATTGCGAAAGTTGGTAAATCGAAGGTAAAAGATTTCATTAAATATATATGTGTTATAAAGTTGAGTTTACATTTAGTTTCAGATTCCAATAAGTATTAGAAGTTTAAATTGAAATAATAATCTTTTGTTTATAAAAAGGGGGATGTGGTAGACAGCCCAAATCGTAAGTATGTTCTATGCTTTGAGTGTACCGCATGTGTATTGGTGATACATTCATGCTGCCGACGATGCGACTAACCGTGTGCATTCAGTTTGATACTTAGACGCGTGTGCTTCGGTTCTCGGTACCACACCACTTTTAGTGAATTGGGACAAAATTGTCCTTGCTCCAAGTGATCTTACAATTGCTTGTAATTTTCCATATAGGACATTTTCCACGAAATTCCCTTCCCGGGAAGAGTGGACATCTGGTTATCTGGAAAAAAGTATTTCAGACGGCATCGTATGTTACACTGACGGCTCCCTTCTCGAAGGTCGAGCAGGTGCTGGTGTTTATTCTCGTGAGCTAAGGCTGTATCAGTCTTATTCACTTGGTAGATACTGCACCGTTTTTCAGGCCGAAATCTTTGCTCTTATGTGCGGAGTGCAATCAGCACTTCAGCAGCACGTAATGGGCAAAGTAATATACTTCTGTTCAGATAGCCAGGCTGCTATTAAAGCACTTGCTTCGGCCAACTCCAGGTCGAAGATAGTTATCGCTTGTCGAACTCAAATCGAGGAGCTGAATTCAGCAAACGCTGTTCACCTTCTATGGCTACCTGGTCATTCTTCCATCGCTGGAAATGAATTGGCTGATGAGCTAGCTCGCTCTGGAGCATCACATGACTTCATTGGCCCTGAGCCAGCTATTCCGATATCGAAGTGTTGGATTAAGCTTCAGATTCACACCTGGGCTGTCACTCAACACAGACAATATTGGAATAGTTTGGAGTCATGTCGTCAAACCAAATTGTATAGTGCTGAGCCATCTCTACGGGTGGCGAAGTATCTAACTAATCTGTCTAAGCAGAATTGCAGCATGCTGGTCAAAGCATTGACTGGCCACTGCCGACTCAGCTATCACATGGCGAATATTCAGCAAGCTGATTCATTTGCCTGTGATAGCTGTGAATCCGATTATGGAACTTCGTATCATTTGATATGTAACTGTCCAGTTTTCGCGCAACTGCGTTTCCGAGTATTCGGTAAACACTTATTAAGTGAAACTGGCTTCAGAAACCTGAATCTTCAGGATATTCTGTTGTTCTTAACCCGCTGTGGTAAAGAGCTATAGGCTCTCTTTCGCTTTATGCGTAATTACAGTGCCCTTTTCAGGGTGCTGTTTGAACCCATTGTGGTACGCTTGTGCGTTAGTACCCTCTTCCAGGGTATTTTTCCTATTTCCCTACCTGTCCCTATCCCCATCCAAATTCTTTTTCCTTCCTTTTCCCTCAGGTAGATGATGAAATAGGCTGTTATTTTGGCGATGGCACAAATGTCCCAAATGGAGGATAACGTGTCTCTGGAGCCGGCCTTCTGATACCCCTAAATGCAAATACAGAAAGAATAGTGTTGAACTCAAGGTTGAACTCATCCACTGTTTTACGTAAATCTGACCTGCGTCTTTCCGGGTTGACCTACATTCGTATTCCTCTCATCGCATTCTACATACCTAGCCCGCCCTATCTCTTGGATCTGCAGTCCTTAGGACACCTGGTTTATTACTTTTTTAATCATTTTATTGAATTTAAACAGATGTTTTAACTTATTCACTTTTTTCTCTTTCCTTCCTTTGCAACAAAAAAAGTCACGCACATCAACAAAACAATGAACGGAAAAATCTAAAACTAAATAATTAAAAATGTATGGAAAAATAATACTTCGGAATAGTGGATGGTTCAAACGTAAGAAAAACAGTATAATATATTGTTACATAAAGATTGTTTGTAAATGTATAGTAGCTACAATGTGCACAGCTTTTAGCGAACCATTCATTTACCATACACTTTATTGTAGCTGGTACACTGTATGGTACAGAAATGGTTTTTACCAAATACCCAATGGCTAGGTTTTCATTTTCAGAGGAAGAGGATGCAGGAGTCCGCCGCTTCTGCATCCGAGTGATTGTTTTCGTTAAGTCGGATCGTGTTTTCACGTGTGTTGGAGATCAGTCCCGCTGACATTTTCGGGGAAAAAGATTCATCCGAAATAATGCATCCGAATTGTCTTTCGATTCGTTTTTTCGGTGTATCCGTCGTTAGACGAACACAGACGCGGCGAGTGGTGTGAACGAGTGAACATGTAATATGGTTTGGAGCGCATTCTAAACCAATACTGACACCGAAGATAAACACAGAAAACCAGCTGAATAGGATTATCCGGTGAGTTCATTCCTTGTTATTCCCTTTTATATTTGACATGACATATACATGGGGATTTCGGGGCGGTAGCCTAAGGAAGCTAAATGAACTGGTTTCCGGACAAATGTTCGTGGGGTGGCCAGATTTTGTCACGAGAAAACAACCATCATGTTGAATTCCGAAGGTCTCCAGTGAATTTAGCTTACCCTGCTACAACAAACCATCAGGTAGATCATTCCGTTTCGGTATGACTCTGCAGCCATAGGTAATCCTTGCGCTGATGGTGGGTACACAATCATCATCATCATCATCAATACCCAATGGCTAGGTTTTATCCGGGCAGATGCAGGGCGCTGTAACCGTGGTCAGCTTCACATACAGTGCGATACATTTCATGACGGTTCTGGCTTTCTATGAAATATGCCCGCAACTGCTGGATGTGGGTGACATATACACGGTTAAAAATCTGCACTCTGACATGAACAGATTGGCACTTGAATTCGCACTACTGTCCAATCAGTTTGTTATCATCTAAATATCATTTGAAAATAGTTATTTATGTAACGAGTTGCAAAAAGTTGATTTTTTCAGAACGAGTCGTACATTTATCCAACGAGGCTTGCCGAGTTGGATAAATACGAAGAGTGCTGAAAAAATCGAGTTTTGCAACGAGTTCCATACAAAATTTTATGCAATGATTTTTTCATAATGCAACCCATTTGAGTTGCATAATGTTCATAATGCAACTCAAATGAGTTGCATTATGAACTTTATACAACTATTTTTCATAATGCAACTCATTTCAGTTGCATAATGAACCAGTTCGGAAAAATTGGCCATTATGATACCAAAATGAGTTATATAAAATGTAAATTAAGATACTGAATTGCATAAAGAACATTCAATGCCTCTTCAATTTTAATAGAAGTCCACTTCAATTCGTTGTTGACAATGTTTTGATTTCAAAATCAAAATTAAAAAAAGGGTATTCCCGCAGCACCCAGATTCGATACCAGGACCTTAAGAGCCACGGTCTTCTGCTTTACCACTACACTACTTCACATCTGGTAGTAAGGTGCGAATCGAAGCGAAACACTTTCTACCACCTGTCATCTATATTTACTTTCATGTCCAAAACAGTCATTACCAAATCAACAGCTTTTCACTTTGGATTGTATTGCTTTGTACATTAGTGCAAATCGAAATGATTTTCAATTGATTTCTCCAGTGGGTTTGTTTTGGTTCTCAAATCAACACTGACAGCATTGCGATATCAAAGGAAAAGTATTTCAGATCATGTTGATTGGGATGTTGAATAGTTAAGGGATTTTTCCCTTACATCGAGCGTGCAGAATTTTTACCGTGTAGTGCCTGGATATTGGTGACGCCTCTTCCTCCTACTGCGCGTGGCAGGGTGACTCTCTCGATGGACGACTTTGGATGGCGTATGCGGTGCTTGGTGAACGCCACTCGTACTGCTCGTTCTAACGCCTCGAGGTCAGTCTTGGTCCACTTTACCACCCCAAAGCTGTAGGTCAACAGGGGCACAGCAAACGTGTTGATCGCCTTCACCTTGTTGCCGGCTGACAGAAAGCTCTTCAGAACACAGTTGACACGATGCAAGAACTTGTCCTGCAGTTCCTTCTTGATCGCTGTGTGGCGAATACCTCTAAGTTGCAGGAAGCCGAGGTATTTGTACACTTCGCCTTCAACCATATTCCGAATCTCTTCCTGTTCGTTGACGTGGAAACAGCTGGCGTCCACTACTTGACCCCGGCGAAGATGGACTGACCGACATTTTTGTCAATTTCAAACTCCATCCGGATGTCGTTGCTGAACACCGTCACAAGCTGCAACAGTTGATGCAGCCTCTGTACTGATTCCGCAAACAGCTTCAGGTCGTCCATAAAGAAGGTGTGGGTTATTCTTGTACTCCTTCCCCCATTTTTCAGTTGGTAGCCATAGTTGCATTGGTTGAGTGCTCTGCTGAGGGGGTTCATTGCAAGGCAGAACCATAGCGGACTGAAGGTATCGCCTTGAAATATACCCCTCCTGATGCTGAGAGTTTTGGACCGCAACACAGCTGTTCCGTCGGTGATTTGTAGGAAAGTGCTCCACATCCCCATCGCGTGTTGGATCAGCCTGATGACGTTCCCGTCTACCTTGTACAACTGCAGTAGCTTAAGGTGCCGGCCAGAGTGGACGCGTCACGCGGCGCGGCGCGGTGCGATGCGGCATTTGACAGGTCGCGCGTCGACGCGCGGCAGAACTCCGTTCATTAGAATACAGGTAAAACAATCACAACATGCCAGAGTGCGCGCGGAACGATGCGAAGCGGAAAGCGTTTAGCCGCGCGACGCACGACAAAACAGTGCATGCACTGTTTTTGATGCGGAAGTCACGCGGTTCGCGCGGAGAATTTTGTGTTTTTGTGTGGATTTCGTCCGTTTTTACCAAATCATGGCGCTAATTTTACGAAAATGTTTTTCAAATGCATTCAAATGTGAATGTAAAAACTATTAACATGAATAATACCACATGTTTATTATCCGGTGACGTCTCGTAACCTCACTTTTCACCTATATTGCGAATCAAAATCAGTAATTCTTTCAAATTTATGACTTAAGACTTAACGGAAATAATCAAAATCTCTTTTACGTCATTCTACACCCATTACAAGCAGAGCTTTCACATTACCCTACCTATGTTTCATGCACAAAAAGGGTTGGCATCCTCTCGTTTATTTTACTATCTCGAAGTATTCTACTAGGACTGTAAGCTTAAAAAATAGTTTCAAAATAAAAATATATTAATTTTGAGAACAAACTTGTTGCATTGCCTTGCTGATTAAAAATAAACTAAGGAGTGCCATTTTTTTACGTATACAACCCTGTGGCAGCTCTGACTACAAGCTCACTTGTTCATAAAATTTCAAAATTTGTACCTGTAGGACGGGTAAATTTGAGGTTAGGGAACCACCATTGTCCCAAATGTATGCCTCTTCTGAATCATCCGAAATAAATAAATAGCAGTTAAAGGTGCATTTTGATAAATGGTTCATTTTAAAGCACAATAATCACATATCTCTTGGACATTTTTCATCAGATAACTCTTAAAAACTGTTGAAATGTTATGGCTTTTAAACCGATAGAGAGGAGACAGCTCGCATTGATTGTGTGCTACTTGTTGTCAAGACGAACCTATCACAAACTGTCTCTGCAACCCGAGTTGGGAATTATACATTGATGGTGTGAAGTGATCCAATACATATCCAAAAAATCTTATCAAAACTTCTCACCGTTTGTTGTAATTCGAAAGATAAAATAATTATGTTCAGTTTAATATAATAACTAATTAATAAAATAGTTATGGTCAGTATTCATGTGCAAAGGTGAGGGAAATTATGAAAACTTTTCAGTTTGCTTTACGAACAGACGCGTTGCACCGCGTTCACTGTGGCTATCAAGCCGCGTTGGAAGCCGCGCCAAAAACGCGCCGCACCGCGTCGCGTCGCGTGACGCGTCCACTCTGGCCGCAGCCTAAGAAGGTACGAGTGCGGCACTGAGTCGTACGCCTTCACGCAGAAAAATATCGATAGGTAGAACCTAAAAACGCATCAGTTAGAATCTATCATTTTTGCAGGCGTTGAATCAATCCATCTTTTTATTCGTTTCTATTCCCCTATGTTTTTAAAACAACAAATTTTTCGAATTGAATAAAATATATTGATAGATTTTATTGTCAACAAATATTCAGAATTGTTTCTATCCTATACGTTTGTAGAATCAACAATATTAATGATTTACTGCCATTTTGTGTTTGAGAAGTAAACAGCCCATTTTTTGTTTTTCTTCTAAATAAGCGTGAAAAATCTGCGCTAAGAAAGCTACCCTTTTAATGATACTGCGTTTAATGAAGGTAAGTGTACAACTTTGGTTTAGTATATTAAATGCAAATATTCTTTGTAATTTCATGCAATATGTTCCATAGAGGTGGACACTTGGGTGGACAACATTACGGCAAAACTTCGCACAAGGGAAGGTGAAGGTAATTGTGACACGATTGAAAAAAAAATGCAATAATTAATTATTAGTTACATTGCAGATTATTTACTTTTGATTGATTGATTCCATCAGGAAGCAGCACCACTTGCTGTGATTCATGAAAATGAATCGCGCTCCACCAACGCACAATGGAACTAATATTTATATGGCTGCATTGGTTTCAGCCGGTGTGAATTGATAAATCTAGTATGAAATAATATAATCTGCTTGTGTAATATAAACATAGGGGTGAATAATAGAATAATACTGAAACAACATTGATGTAAATAAAAATGAATGAATAAAATTTATAGCATTGTTGAGACAACAAATTCAAATTTTTGTTTCAATATAACTCCTTTTATTATTTCAACACATCATTTTTGTAGATCTAACAAATCTTATTTTTTGATTCAACAAAAGTTCTGTTTTGGTTGTGACAGCTAAAGAGTTTCGATAATTTTTTAGAAACAACAAATTTTATTGTTGATATCAATTTGAGAATTTGTTGACTCAACAAAATTTACTGGTAAGCCCTGAGTCTACAATAAAATTTGTTGAATCTATACAGAATTCTTTTGGCTTTACAATATATTTTTCTGCGTGTTCTTGTAGTCGATGTAGGCCATGCTCAGGTTCCTCTGCTTATCGGTGGCTTGACCCACAATGACTGCATCTATAATGACCTGATCTTTGCAGCCTTGCGTGTTTTTGCGACACCCTTTTTGTTCTTCGGTCATCACGTTGTTGGCATCGCAGCGGGTTTGTATCCTCCTCGCTATCACCGACGACAGCACTTTGTACAGACTCGAAAGACACGTTATTGGTCTGTACTTTGCTGGGTCAGCTGTGTTTTGGTCCTTCGGCAGAAGATAAGTGATACCCCTGGTAATGTACTCTGGTAGCTGCGTGGGGTCTTCTAGCACCATGTTGAAGCATTCCGCCATCCGCCCGTGGATCGTCGTGAGCTTTTTATACCAAAAATTGTGCACGAAATCGGGTCCTGGTGCCGCCCAATTTCTGGTATTCCGGGTAGCCTCGCGTACATCCTGAGCGGTTACTACGACCGCGGTCATGTCTCCAACTCCATTACACTGTCGCTCTTCTTCTGCCAACCACATCCCATCGTCGCTGTGCTGGACAGGGTTCTCCCATAGATTGGCCCAGAACTGTGTGACTTCGCCAATCTCCGGAAGGCCTTCCCCATAGTCAGGCTTGTCGTTTCGGATGCAGTTGTAGAACTCTCTTTCGTTAATGTTGAACATCCGGTTTTGTTCTTTCCGCTTCGAACATTCTCCATAACGCCGCAATCGTTTCGCAAGAGCACTCAACCGCTGTACATGGGTGTCGAGGATCTCCGTAAGGTTGACTTCTGTGAGATCTCGGAGTTCTGCGGGCTTCACAATTTCAGCAACATAACGAACTAGCCTCGTTGATCGATTCCCCTGCTTGTACTGTGTTAATCGACCAATCTTGGTCCGCAATGTGGCGATCCGGTTCTCCAAACGTCGCATCCACGCGGGTTTCTGTGTGCTGGGGCGTGTGCGACCTTCACCGTCGCCTTGCGGGCGCGTCCGCAGTCCTAGCGTCTTGACAACAGCCACCGCAGCTGAATACACCGTAAACTGCAGATCCTCAAGGTTCTGTACGGCCTCCAAGTACTGTGGCAAAATATCCTGGTTTAGGATGCTTACTGCACTTGTTAACCGATAGGAATTTCGTAGCTTTGGTATTCGGTGCCGGGACATGGGGTCTGTCCCACGGAACTGCGTGACTGCTGTGGCCATGTGGAGCGCTAGTTCGTCTCGTAGTTGCTGTCGTTGTATATCCGCTGTTGGTCCTGGAGCAGTGGGTGCTGTCGTATCACGACTCTCACTCGCGTTCGATGCATCCAGCCCATCAGAACTCCTTCTCGACGTATTGCTCGATCTTGTCCTCTCCTCTCCCAATTCCCTCTGCGCTTCCAGCTTGATGCACTCCACTTCTGCAGCTGTGAGCATATTATGAGACATAATTGCTCGCTGTCGTGTGTACAGCTTGTTCAAGTCAAGCTGGTTCGCAAAGCGAGGGAATCTCTCGTTGAACATTTCCAGCATCCCTGATCTGCCGGACATGTCCGTCTCCATCCTCGTGCAGACAAAATAGCAGCGAATCACGTACATATTCATCTCCCTCGTCCACATGATCCGCTGCCGTCGGCCGCCTGCTAACGTGAGTGACTGACCTCGATCAGCCACAGCAACATTGGCAGGTGCAGCATGGCCTTGGTGATTGCTATTGCTGCCGTTTCTGCTCTGCGTTCGTGGTACGGGCTCAATGAGAGTCTATTAAAGGTGTGGAAGAAGATACTTCGTGTGCGTGAGATCCGTGTCTGGTGCAAAACATGTCACTACTACACTGCCGTTCTACGCCCGATTGTCCCATGTTATATGGGAATCCCATATAACATGGGACAACTATGCGTAGAACGGCAGTACAAGCAAAGCACGTTCCCATAAGAACGCGTGTCAAATAGTGACGTCACTATTTGTGTTTACATTTTTCTTTGCTCACTAATACATAGCCATCTCTTCTTCTTCCTCACCTGTAATATACTCTCATTGGTACTATAGACACTATAGATTCCATAGACTCGCGAAGGCGAAGATAACTGTAGCCAAACGAACTGTCAGTTCGTGTAGCCAAACGAGCATGACGTCACGATTTCAATAGCGACAATGGATTGTGTGACGTCATATTCGCTCGGTACACTCTAAATTCACGGAAAAACACACTAAAATCGTATTGCTCAACCATGTCTCCGCGAGTCTATGGAATCTATAGTGTCTATAATTGGTACGGGCTGTGCCCGTTGACTGGAAGGCCGCTCTTGCACCACTTCCTCTTCCAGCCGCTTTCCGCTCGCACTGTCCCCCGTTCCAGGACCAGCTCCAGTAAAGGCTCCCTCCTCGGGCGATCGCATTCTTCTATTTCGTCTAGCTCGTGTCTCCATATGGGTGTGCTTTCATTCCCGGAAGCTACGGGTTCTGCATTGGCATTTATTCCAAGTACAGTGCTAAATAGCTTGGCTCAAGCTATTATTATTATTATTATTATTATTATTATTATTATTATTATAGAGTTTTGGCACTTCTCAGCAAAAATTGCTGGAAACTTTCACCTACCCCGGGCAATCGGAATGCCAAAGGGGATGATGCTCTGTGGATCTCATTAGCCGTTTTTTTAGCTTATCCTAATGAGTCTGCTTTTGGATGTACTTTCAGTTGTGATGATTCAGGAACCGCCTAACTATACTACAGGTTCCAAGAATCACCGCTTTCAGGATGCTGTTCAGGTCCTTCTTCAATTCCAGCTCGTCTAGGGACCTTAGGAGAGATTTAGGGACAACTCTGGTTGCCGAGAGGACAACCGGAACTATACGGACGTCCTCCAAGTGCCACATCTGCTTCAACTCCTCCGCTAGGTCGTGGTAGTTGGTTATCTTGCCGGAGAACGTTGATTGGACATTATGGTCTAACGGTACAGCGATGTCGATGAGGGTTACCCGCTTCATCCTTTTGTCGTAAACCACAATGTCGGGCCGGTTGGCACGAATGAGGACGTCCGTAATGATCTCGCGATCCCAGTACAGCTTTATGCAACTATTTTCCAGAACCGGGTCCGGCTGGTACTTGTAGTAGGCTACAAATCTGTCGACCAAGTTGTGCTTTAAAGCAAGCTGTTGGTGCACAATCTTGGCAACTTCGTTGTGACGATCGAGGTAGGCAGATCCAGCTAACACTGAACAGCCTGCAACGACATGCTCGATCGTTTCTCCTACTGAATTGCACTTCCTGCAGCGGTCCTCCACGTCTTCGTGCAATATGTACCGCCAATAGTTTTTCGTCGCAATTACCCGGTTCTGGATGGCTACCATAAAACCTTCTGTTTCCGAGAAGAGGTCACCCCGCACCAGCCACGCGTTCGACGCCGCCTTATCGATGTGCTCAAGGTCCAGTTGATGGGGGTGCGCCCCATGCAACTCCTTCTGCTTCCACGCTACGATCATCTCGGCAACGGTCTTGATGTCGCAGTTCAGCTGGTAATCCTCCTGCGCCAGATACAGGGCGCTGTAACCGTGGTCAGCTTCACATACATATTATTATTATTACTATTACTATTATTATTATTACTTGTAACCGTTCGGTTCCAGTTTTACTTGATGGCTCCACCCCAAGTCCTAAATAATTCCTACCCCCTCCTGAATACGACCCTGAAACATAAAAAATGAATTCAATGATGGAATAACGGCACTCATTCGTTCTTGACTGCGAGTGTGAGCTTGTTCCACTTCCACTTGTACCTACACAGAGCCGCCAAACTACCCAAAATTGAGTTCTTTTGACGCAATCCCATAGTTTGGCCCAATAAGCCAAATTTGAGTAAATCGATTAAACTCACACTACACGCTTAGATCAGTTTACCTTTTTTCCAAAAAGTGCACAACCGCAAATATGCGTAAATGATACTCAATTATAGGTTAACAAAACTCAAATATGGGTAATGTGGACACAAATATGAGTAATTGTAACCCAAATATGGGTTAATATTACCTATAAATGAGGTTGTGCACTTTTCCAAAATATGAGTTTTATTTACCCATATTTGCGTAAAGTTTACGCAAATTTGAATAAAATTTACCCATATTTTAGAAAAATAGGTAAACTGATCTTAGCGTGTAGGTAAATTGCCTTCACCTCCAGCAAAAACATTTACTTAAGAGTATGTAAATTCAACCCAAGCCCCCCCCTCATTCAACCCAAATTTGAGTAAACCTGCATTTACCCAAAATTGGCTTATTGGGCTCAAGGACCCCTGTTGGGTAGATGCATCTCTGTTTGTTTTTGATAACATCGGTGAGGGAAAGAGGGAAAACAACCTAATTTTGGGTAACTAATTTATTCGATATACTCAGCTTTGAGTAAAATCGACCCAAAAATTGATTTCTCCGTGTAGTTTTGACAGAAGTACGTTTAGAGTAGTTTGAGTAGGCAATAGAGTTAATAAACTATAGAGGACGAATGTCGCTGCTGTTCTCTTTGTTCTCGCTCGCAAACATGTCGGGTATCTATCTGTCAAACTGCATACTTTTTCGCTTTGACACTTATAGCCCGGCCTATCTCCGCCAGCAAGAGATGTTTCGGCAGCGACGCCAGCGACATTCTTCCTCTATAGTTTATTACCTCTATTGAGTAGGCAAATAAATCCCAGCCCTGTTACGCGATACTGGTCCACAGATGGAGCTAGGGAGAAATGAAGAATAGGGTGTGAAAATCAAAGCATAAATGTCTATCTAAAAAAAACAATGAAAAAAGGCATTCCTTATAAAAGCAGAGCCGTTCGATGGAACAGCCTCTTTGTAATAGTGATCCTCAAACGGTTCGTAGTGCGGTGCGCGCGGAACACTAAAGTAGTTTGAGGTTAGTTTGTGTTGCCTCTTTTGTGTGTGAAAATTGTTATAATTTAGTGTCGTTTTATTCTTTTAAATAGGTCCTAGTTCTTGTATGTCATAAAGAACTATTATGCTAGAAAAATGTTAGTAAATTATTAGTGGAACGAAAATGTTATGATTAAAACAATTGTTAGTGTGGTTAGTGCTATTGCTTATGTGTTAGAAGTTCCAAAAATCTTATATATGTTAAAATTGTAGCTATTTGTAAAGTAACAAAACAACCGATTTAACGAAACAAAGGAAGACCCACGAATACGACAGTTAAACACGAAGAAAAAGGTAAAAGTTAATAAGAAGCGGAAAAAGTGTATAGTGAGGTTAGGTTTGTGACGATCACCGGGTACTAATCCAATGCGAAAAGGTCCACGCATGGGACCTTTTTCTTTTGTACTTCTTTTCGAGTTTCTGGCCAGTGAATCCTCGGTGGCGTGCTTCGTGGAAGCTGAAGTGTAGCATAGGCTCCAAAGTATACATTCTCAATGGCCATCGTCGCCATCGCTTGTGGCCATGTGGAGAGTTGTTTCCGCCATTGCTAAAACATTTTTAAGTTACTCTTTTTATGAAACGACTACTTTGGAGGCCATACTGAAGCGACCGGTAGAATACAAGTAGCCGGTAAATCCACAATATTGTAAATAGAATAACCACAGAGATAGTTGATTTAGGAGGAAAAACTGCCCTGAATATAACCATTTTCACCCTTTTTGCATGCCCGTCTCCGGATTCAGAAAGGATCAATCACCACACCTCGCCTTTGAGTGATCACATCGTCTGCTTTATAGATTACAGTGTTTTGATTTCACTATTTTTCTGCACCCCTTCAACATCTTTGGATAGTTACTTCCGGTTCTATCATCTCCTGAACAGAAACTGTGATTCTAGTGTATGTATGTGGTTGAAAAGTCAATATACGTCCCTAAGATCCCCTTCCCCTGAGCTAGTGGGTTACATACTTTATTATAGAGATTCAGCCGTAGGCTGCTTCTTCCCTTCCTTTATACTTATGACACACATGTGATACAAGAGGAAGACACTATCCCCGTGTCGAAACGTCGGGTGAATAAAACAACTCGTTTTTTAAATCCCAAGACTGCGTAGCCGTTAATCGAGAGATTCAACCATACAGTCGTATTTCAATAGCAAGAATCACTGTACAATTGCGCTTGAAATGAGTGCCATACTGAAAATTCTCTCAGTTCAAGTCAGTCTTGTCACAATTTTCTTGACACTGCGTACCGTTGTACAGGAATCACACTCGTATCACATGTCTGTCCGGGGTATTGTATTACGCTTTCACAGCACAGTGTCAAATCAATCTATCACGTATGTGGCACGCAGAGAAATAAATTGTAAACACAATTAAATTCTAATTCAAATCCTCGTTCAAATCAACCGACTTTTCAGTTTACTATTAGCGACAAACTGATTTATAATTTGAACAGAACTGTTCCGTTGTTTGATAATACAAATATTTTCATCTGTCGATTTTTTTAACAGTTTGTTAGAACAGCTTCTCTGTGATCCAAGGTTGGCGATAACATGAAATCATACGAAATTTTGATACGTTTGATACGAAATTTTGATATGTTTTTCAGGTGTAGTTAGTTATGGATCGATGAAGTTGTTTGAATATAATATACATACATATATATTATATATTATATTGCGCATTTCCCACCCAACTGGACCCCTTTCGCAGTTAGTATAAGTGCAGAATCGTGAATAAAACTGCGATTTTGCATCGAATCGATTTGGTATCTTCCGCGCACTTATTCAGCACCTTGTAATACATAAGTGCGTTGAAGATACCGACACGATTAGATGCAAAATCGCAGTTTTATTCACGATCCCGCACTTATACTAACTGCGGAAGGGGTCCAGTGGGGTGGGAAATGCGCAATATCTAGATTGAGTTTAAATAAGGGCGAAAGTAACATGAGAGAGTTCTCTTCATCGACTCTCTCTTCTTCAAATTAAAGTGACAAGATGCAAGTATGGTTGAACTTTTTGGTTATAAATCGCTAGGTTGCGCCCCGCATAATCACAAACTGTAAATGCATTGTTTCTCATACTGTACACGGAGAAATCAAACTACCTAATTTTTGGGTCGATTTTACTCAAAGCTGAGTATATCGAATAAACTAGTTACCCAAAATTAGGTTGTTTTCCCTCTTTCCCTCACCGATGTTGTCAAAAACAAACAGAGATGCATCTACCCAACGGGGGTCCTTGAGCCCAATAAGCCAATTTTGAGTAAATGCAGGTTTACTCAAATTTGGGTTGAATGAGGGGGGGTCTTGGGTTGAATTTACCTACTCTTAAGTAAATGTTTTTGCTGGAGGTGAAGGCAATTTACCTAGTGTGAGTTTAATCGATTTACTCAAATTTGGCTTATTGGGCCGAACTATGGGATTGCGTCAAAAGAACTCAATTTTGGGTAGTTTGGCGGTTCCGTGTAGATAACCATTACCAATTATCATTTAACCATTTCTCAGACTATCGGAGATAACAGTAAGCTAACCGTTCCATGTGCAGATTTGCCAGTTTGATAAACGGTAATCCGCCAATTTACAGTATGTGGAATAGGCGGTTAAGGCTTTTTACGGCGTCATCAGCATCGGCAGCCATGTTGGATATGATGCTCGAATTTTCAAATTGATAATTCTCAGCCACGAAAGCGAATATTCGTATGAAAATATATCATCCGATATGCTCACTCGCAGTGATTGCGATGATACTTTTTCAGTGGCGTTGCTGCAGAATTGTCAATTTTTTATCACTTCAAAAACGCAAGGCAAATAAATCATTGAAAAGCAAAAAATCGATGATTCCTACGAAAGCTCAGTGATGCATTATGACACCTTAAGATAGTGTTCGCGCCAACGCGAAGGAATAGCACGAATGTTTTTGCCATCAATTTCCCTACTTTATTCCACGCGATTCGGCTGCCCTTCCAACCGACCGAGTGATCACATGATCAATCATGCACGCAACAATCGACAGAACAATCGCCCATTCATGTACAGCGTGATCCTTATGTGCCAACCGCCGATCATGCCGAAACCATCAATCGTCCTCATATTCCAGCAGTAACCATCATCATCGACGCCCGAACCAATCAGCATCTTGTATGCAAGGAATTTTCCTCCATCTCCAAAGCCGTCACCGTTATGCATCCATCTCCTTCCATCTGATTCAGTGTGTTGAGTACGCTCGACACCGCCACCGAACAAGAGTCAACTTTCAACCTCCGACGTGTACGCACCGAAATATTATTGATTTGCCCCCGACTTGTACAACCGAACCGATACGAATTACAATAGTTTTAGTTTAGTTAAGTTAAAACCCGTCTTTTTATTGTGTCAGTGAAAGCAAGGGTCTTACAGTCCACCCTTGAATCGAACTAGCGGTCTCGAATCCGTTCACCCCGAAAATCCCCGTTCCACGACGGAACAGATAGGTTACCATAAAAAATCGCTCATTTTCCCGAACAAATTTTTCGCAATACAGTAAAGGATATGGTCAATATATAATCCAGTTTTTCAGGCAATTCACTGCATAACAAATGGTAAGAGAATAGTTTAACAATATATCTAGAAGAAAAACGAGCACTGTATAGATTATTATTGATGTACGGTCTTTCATGGTATTTTAAGGTTATGATATTATGCCTCTCAAGAAAAATCAGAATATGGCGATTATCTGCCTCTGGCTTCTGATATCAGCGCGACAGTCACTAATCATAACAGCGTCACCAGATTTAAAAGTATATAATTCCACTATATGGGGTTTGACAGGAAGAACACTCATTCCACTGAGCTACTTTTGCCGTTCGTCACAAATACATTCAAAAACATCTGTCACTTCGCGAAACCCACGTGCTTTTGTTTTTGGCGGGAACACTTTTTCTTTTGTTTTGCCTTGCGACTGTCATGCGGCGGTATGCCTTGCGAGCGTACGACCGCCGCAGGACTCTAATAAAAGATAAGCGCGACAATATATGCACAGACAAACAGACGTAACACTCTGATAATTCCCATCGTACACCGATTTATCGGTCTTTTTCAAAATATGATAGTTGGCCAACTGCCCACCCGTAGCGCTCGCATCGTTTTTGTTCGAGTTTGACGTTTGCTCACTACCGCCACCTAGTTGATGGTCGGCCAAACTTAGTCCTTTTAGCATTGGGCGAATATGTTTCCGTGACTATGATTTGAATCGGAAAATGTTCGAAGTGTTACGTCTGTTTGTCTGTGATATATGGGTTATCTATATTTGAACCGTTTAAAAATAAAAAGTGTTTTTGCGTTCACTGAAGTTTTTTTATTAATCAAATATTGATCAACGATGCCAAAGAATATTTATCTTGAAGCATCATGCTGAGCAGCGCATCCTGCATTAATGGATGAGCATATCGGGTCATTCCGGTCGGATGGGCAGTGATGTCTGCTGAAATTTCCTGACTTGCGGCACATCCCATCGTGGACCCGGTGGAAGCGGATTTTTATTCGCAAGCGACACACAATTTCCACCCGCAGCAGGTCGAATTCGTCGCTCCTCCCGGAACACCTGGCAGTCGCACACAACCATGCGGGATCAAATTCCCGAGTTCTGAAAAATAATTTGTATATGATGAGATACAACACAGAAACCAAAATGGAAGAATCATTCAAAACTCACCATTGTGTTTAGTCGCTTCAGACACATCGAAACTTTTATCCAGGCAAGTTTTCAGATGATTTTTCACTGAAGTTCACACAGTTGTTCACGGGGGATCTACAGAAAAGATTTTGTTTTATTTTTTACAAAATTGCAAACTCCGATGTTTGTTTACGGATACTACGGTACTACGGATACCAATGTACGCTACTATTTGGAAAACTTAAATTTAAGTAGCATACAGTAAAATGCACATGTATAAGTGTGTTGCAAAATTATAATCAGTAACCATTTGAGAAAAGGTCATTCCATATTGCCACAATTTTTCATCGCTATATTATTTGACAATTTCTGCACAATATGACATACTGTTACAACTTGGTATGAGTTTCGTGGACCGTTCTTTATGATCGAATGTTGGAGTTCCATAGTTTTCAACACGAAAGCACCTGTTCCTAATACAGGAACAGTAAGAGATGAAGCAGACATACTGTTTGGAGTGCTATGCGGGCGATCCAATCTAGCGTCTAAGTGTAAAAAAGTTCGATTGAATTTGCATTTTGTCACTTTAATTTGCAGAAGAGAGAATCGATGAAGAGAACTCTCTCATGTTACTTTCGGCCCTTATTTAAACTCAATCTAGAAATAACGAATAATTCAGTAAAGAATGGACCTGAGAGAGAGGAGCAACCCGGGAGCTTCTTGACAGCTGCCGAACAACGTCAGCGTACCTAAAATTTTTGGTCCGGGTGGTACTGTCAGATTCAAAGCGGCAAGAACTACTTTTGAAAAGGACGAAAACCGACAATAACAAACCGCACAAAAAATATTAAAACATTCAACAGAAACCATAATTTATTGTTTTCGCTTTTTTGTGGTAGATAAATGCAAATTAAGTGCGGCATGATGAATTTGTTTACTAGAAGCGAACATTATATCTATAAAACGGGTAAAGGCAAAACTGTCGGCTTTCATAAAATTAATAAGAAACTCATGTTTTATTCTAGTGCGGTTATTAACCACCAGCAAGTAATAAATTAGGTTACTTATTCTAACATTGCACAGCTACACCCGGATAAAAACTAACCATAGGGTGTATGGTGAAAACCATTCCTGCACCATACATTGTACCAGCTACAATAAAGTGTATTGTAATGAAATGGTTCGATATACTATACATTTACATTGGATTTTTATGTACTAGTACTAACTAGTACTATTATATTATACTGTTTTTCTTACGTTTGAAACATTCACTTTTCCGAAACATAATTTTTCCGTGAATTTTTAATTATTTATTCAGTTTAAGATTTTTTCCGTGCTTTGTTTTGTTGATGTTTGTGACTTTTTTGATGCAAAGGAAAGGAAAGAGAAAAAAGTGAATAAGTTAAAACCACAGAGAACAGACGTCTATCTTCGCTTTCTGCCTTGTGTAAAACTTTGTAACGGTCATATCAGAGTATGTGGTTATGCTCCCGTTGCGCGGCGCTAGCGTCTCATCACTTATACCCCGGACAGACATGTGATACGAGTGTGATTCCTGTACAACGGTACGCAGTGTCAAGAAAATTCTGACAAGACTGACTTGAACTGAGAGAATTTTCAGTATGGCACTCATTTCAAGCGCAATTGTACAGTGATTCTTGTATCACATGTGTGTCATAAGTATTCTGAGCAACTCTGTGAAGAAAAATGTACTCTCCAGCACAGTGTCTTGCCCCAAGCCTTCGACCACAATCGAATCAAATGCGATTAACAAACTTTATCTTTGACTTAGAGCCATCTTTAATATATGGACTGGACTGAACACTGAAATGACTTCTAATATAGGTTCGTCTGTGGGTTCGCTTTTTAATCAAACTTATATTTGAATCAAACTTGACAGTTATCTCATGAGTTATGTATTTCAAACTTTAGTCAAACTGGTGCCTCAATATTGCAATAACGGTTAAGCACGCTGTAATGATACTTATGTATCTCGTCACCCACTTCATGCAACTACATTAGTGGTCTAATAACACTTAGCGCGCTCGGCATAGTTCCATCATGCCGCTCAAAGTGTTGCCACAAATAATGCTTAGTTTGCAAAACCCGGTTATCTGGCTGGTGGGGCATGGGAGACCAAGCTTCAACTGTTAATGCAATCAGAGACTACTCAGACTTAGACGTGGGCGATCCTATATATGAAGGGTTATCCAAAACGCTCTGGAGAATTCCCAAAGCGCATTCTAATAAATCTAATAAGCCTAATATTCCATTAACAGGAGGAAAATGTCAAGATAATATAACAATACATGGCTTATGTAATGTAAAACAATACAACATAACAAAAGAGGACCATTCCAAAACCATTTGATTAAATGTATAATCAGTAGTGAAATTACAATTAAAAACAATTTATTTACGGTACGTTTTATTGTTTGAAACCATTCATGTACCATACAATTTACGGTATATTTAAACCCACGTATCAGTATTTTGAACAATTCATTAACAATAAAATGTATGGTTTTGCAAAAAAATATATATGGAGAAAAATATTTTTTTATATTGTTACGATACTTAACAACCCGTATAGTATATTGTAAAAATCTTATTTACAATTCACGGTATGGGTGTCTACATTACATCTTATTGTTTTTGTATTTTTATTTTTACAGTGGTGTCTCTTGTAAAAATATGGTTCTAAATAGTACTGTTACAATACAACGTTCGGTTTTTCTACTGTATTTTTTATTCGGGCATATCTGGTGGCAAAGCCAAAATGGAAGTTAAAAATAATCATTTGCAGATGTTTTTTTTTTCGAGTTTGATCTTCGGTTTAGTCTAGCATGCGCAGTCACCAATTAATACGGAAGACCGTTTAAACATGTGCTTTTATTACATTTCTTACAACAAATAAAAAAAAATCAAATAATTTCAATTTATTGAACATAAGTTTTTGCGCTTCTGTTGAATACGTCCTTTTGATACGAAACGCTAGCCTCTTGTTGGCTTCCACTCACCACGAAACAAAAAGATGTTTTCGCATGGACGAAAATTGTTGCGTCAGTGAAGGATGGACCCGTTGTTTACGAACAGTAGCGACATCTGCGATTTGCAAGTAGGTACGCGAAACTGAGCTCATCTGTCAAGTTACGGAGGGGTTGGAGAGGAGAAAGCTCACTGACGGCGCCGATGTTTACATTTCTTCTTCTTACTTCTTTTTACAATTTTGTGCGGGTTTGAAAATTGATTATTGGTCAAAACTATTTTGCATATTGAGTTTGCTGCGACATTGTTCTTTTACATTGTTCTTTTACATTTACAGAGTTCTTCTTACATTGTGCGGGTTTGAAAATTGATTATTGGTCAAAACTATTTTGCATATTGAGTTTGCTGCGACAGAGCATGGTAAATAAATGGATTCGTTGCGCTGGTTGAGGAAAACTGTCCACCATCATTTTATCTTTTTTAATTTCAACAAACGAAGCAAAATTTTAATAAGATACTTTGGAGATTTGGCCACTCCACACCACCAATGTGCGATTTTCAGCTCGGTTCGCGGTGACAGTTTGTGACAGGTCCTCCTTGACATTAAGTAGCACGCATTCGAAGCCAGCTGTCTCCTCTCTGTGACTCAAGGTTGGCAATAACATGATATCATACGAAATTTTGATACTTTTGATACGAAATTTTGATATGTTTCTCAGGTGTAGTAGTTATCAATCGATGAAGTTGTTTGAATATATATAACAAATAATTCAGTAAAGAATCGTCTAAATTGATCGTTAACTTTTTTTTAGTATATTGTCGAGCTTATCTTTTATTAGAGTACTGCGGCGGTCGTACGCTCGCAAGGCATACCGCCGCATGACAGTCGCAAGGCAAAACAAAAGAAAAAGTGTTCCCGCCAAAAACAAAAGCACGTGGGTTTCGCGAAGTGACAGATGTTTTTGAATGTGTTGGCGCGTATCCGGGACCAACTCCGGTCGGGTCGGGTGGACTGTATCACTCGGTAAATTTTCGGAAAGAAGGAATAACACCACTTTTGAATCACTACTTAAACACTACTTTTATTACTCTGCACTTTCACTTTTACACTACTTAACTTCTACTGGGAATTCACTTTTTCACTACACACTCGATTAGAATCACGCGACGGTAAAAATAATACTGGCTCACTCGAAGTTCCTATCCGCTATTTATATTTGACGATTGGAATTCTAGAAACTTCGAGTAAGAGCATCGCCACGGGCGTCCCTATCTGGGTCCCTATCCCTATTTCCGGGCCCTGAATAGGGACCCATGTTCACACCGGTGGTATCTAAACGGGAATGAAAAATAAGGACGCGGCATGGGATTAGCGATGGGTTTCCACATTTGGGGACCCACTCAAATCTTGCACTGAGTTGCTATTCCGATGGTTTGTGTGACGTCACTTTCTTTATTTACATTTTGCGGTGAAGTGAGCTGAGCAGTGGTGTGGAAAATGAACAGAAGTGGATAAATAAGGCAAGAGGTGAATATTGACGTAAGGTAACGAACCACTTGGGCAGCGGCCGGTATTTTGGGCACTCTTCGCTATAACTAGTCAATTCCAAACCAATTGACTTGAAATTTTGTACACGGCTAGATAATATACGTATCTCATCGCGTTCCAAAAACTGTGAATTGAAACTGAGCCGAAATCCAAATTTTCACGAATTTTGGTGCCCGGGATCTTATTTAAAAATCAATTTGAAGTTTGTATGGGAGCGATTTGTCAAATCACCCATCGTCGCATTTTGTACTGGGTGGAGCTGTCAAACAGTTACTCAGCTGTCAAAAGGTGATTTCAAAAAATCTCTTTGAAATTGATTTTAGGTACCAAAATAAAGTTCTAAATAAAATCATAGTGGTTAAAAAAAAGGTGCTCTTTCGTATAATATCAAAAAATCGTTACATTTTTCTTAATTTAAAAACCCAATTGGCTGAGTTATAGCTGAAAAGTGCCCAAAATAGGACCCCTGCCGAGATGGTTCCACTTCCCTACTTTGTCTTACGTGACTAGATGTTTTCCAGAACCCTATCACAAACAAACAGACGCAGTAGGTACTAAAAATTCCCACGTATACCGATTCACGTTTTTTTTTTAAATTTCATAGTTGGCCAACTGCCCATCTGTGGCGTTCGCAGCGTTTTTGTTCAAGTTTTACATTCGCTCACTATTGTCACCTAGCTTATGATTGGCCACTCTATTGGCCAAACTCAGTCCTTTTAGATTGGGCTATGACTATGACTTTGAATAGCAAACGTATCACTTGAAAAAAAAACTGCTATTAAAATCATCGTCATGTAAACATAATCCCCAATGCCAAACACACTATTTCACAAAACGCTCAGTGGGTGCCGGTAGTGAGCAAACGTCAAGCAGGAGCAAAAATTATGTGAGCGCCGTCTGTGAACAATTTGCAAACTACAGAATATTTGGTTTAAATTTTCTTTAAAAAATAAAACGATAAGAGATGACTAGAGGGAGACCGGAGACGTCTGCTTGTCTGTGACAAAGTGTTAGAAGTGTTACGTGTGCTTGTTTCTATTTTGGGTTTAGGGACTTCAAAAACATATTGATTTTCCACCGTGCGTTGCTAAAAGTGGTCCTTAGAGCAACATTAACGGCGGCTACTATTCGAGCAACCCCCGCAGCGCTACCATTTTGACTTAACCACCCTTTTCCACAACGGTAGCAATCAAATTAGTCACCTTGATTCGTATCGGCAGGGCTGTCATATTTCCATAACATTTTTAGCAGCGCAACTGTCCCGCTACTATATTTGGTCACCCACCCATAGCGCTACTATTTTGCGAGCGCATCCAGCAGCGACCGGTAAAGTTTGCTGCAATGATGGAGGGCTGCCAAACGGGCTATAGAAGCGCACCGTTAAAGGTGCTCTTACTTTTTATCAGATGTAGTACAAACTTAAACATTAAATATATCCAAACTTTTGACGAATCCTGCATAAAATGGCATAAAGGGAACCCTTTATGCCATTTTATGCAGGATTCGTCAAAAGTTTGGATATATTTAATGTTTAAGTTTGTACTACATCTGATAAAAAGTAAGGACCACTTTTAGCAACGCACGGTGGAAAATCAATATGTTTTTGAAGTCCCTAAACCCAAAATAGAAACCACTGCAGTGCACTGGTGGGGAGGTGGGGTGCTATCCTAAAATAGCACCCGAAAAGAAGTGGTATAATAGGGATAGCGATGAGGACTCCCGTGGCGATGCTCTAAGCGCGCGACACCTGTTCCAGAACAGCGTGGAACACGCTGGTGGCACTCAATCTCGTCGTCGGTCGGCGCGGTCGGTGCGGCTGCTGTGGTGAGTTCGTGTGAGTTACCACACGATGACAACGGCGGCGGCGGGAGCTTCTCACGACACTCACCACAGACTCTCACGCTTGCTGGTGGATCTCGTTCTCGCAGTGACGTCGTCAGGATGGGTCGCGTTGCGGGTTGTTTATTGTGAGTGTGGGGTATGATGCTGCTGGTTGGTGTTATTGCTGCTGTTGGGTTGTGCTACGCAGGGAGCCGATGCACGTGCTATTCGTGGTTGTTGTTGTTGTCGCTTGGCTCGTTCCGTACGGAACAGAATGTATTTGTGACGAACGGCAAGAGTGGCTCAGTGGAATGAGTGATCTTGCTGTCAAACCCCATATAATGGAATTATGTACAGTAGACGTTCGATAACTGCAACATGTTTACGTTTCAGTTAGCGGACAAAATTCGATAACTGCAACGTCAGATAGCCGTCAACAACCCATCAATTGACGTTAAATGAACGAAAAATTCATTCGGTTGTTCATTTGGGCTAACTTGGCGCACCGTTTTGACGGATAGCGGTGCGATAACTGCAAATTTGTTGCACTTACCGGACTTGCAGTTAAAAAGCATTGCAGTTAAACCGTTTGCACCGACCGAACGTCTACTGTACTTTTAAATCTGGTGACGTTGTTATGATTAGTGACTATCGCGCTTATACAGTAGACGTTCGATAACTGCAACATGTTTACGTTTCAGTTAGCGGACAAAATTCGATAACTGCAACGTCAGATAGCCGTCAACAACCCATCAATTGACGTTAAATGAACGAAAAATTCATTCGGTTGTTCATTTGGGCTAACTTGGCGCACCGTTTTGACGGATAGCGGTGCGATAACTGCAAATTTGTTGCACTTACCGGACTTGCAGTTAAAAAGCATTGCAGTTAAACCGTTTGCACCGACCGAACGTCTACTGTACTTTTAAATCTGGTGACGTTGTTATGATTAGTGACTGTCGCGCTTATACAGTAGACGTTCGATAACTGCAACATGTTTACGTTTCAGTTAGCGGACAAAATTCGATAACTGCAACGTCAGATAGCCGTCAACAACCCATCAATTGACGTTAAATGAACGAAAAATTCATTCGGTTGTTCATTTGGGCTAACTTGGCGCACCGTTTTGACGGATAGCGGTGCGATAACTGCAAATTTGTTGCACTTACCGGACTTGCAGTTAAAAAGCATTGCAGTTAAACCGTTTGCACCGACCGAACGTCTACTGTATCTGAAACCAGAGGCAGATAAACGCCATCTAGATTGAGTTTAAATAAGGGCGAAAGTAACATGAGAGAGTTCTCTTCGTCGACTCTCTCTTCTTCAAATTAAAGTGACAAGATGCAAGTATGATTGCACTTTATGGTCATAAATCTCTAAGTTGCGATGCAATCTAGCGTCTAAGTGTAAAAAAGTTCGATTGAATTTGCATCTTGTCACTTTAATTTGCAGAAGAGAGAGTCGATGAAGAGAACTCTCTCATGTTACTTTCGCCCTTATTTAAACTCAATCTAGATATTCTGATTTTTCTTGAGAGGCATAATAGTAGACCCAAGTGTAGACCCCTCGCCCGAGCATAATTTGTCTCTGACCCACAGGCGAAAAGTTTTGTTTGACTGATGACGATCAATAATCATCATCATTTTTTATGGGTGACGGCGGCGAAAAAGGAACCCCACCAAAGTGAAGAGTTTTTCCTCGCTCGCGCCGTCAGTGTTTTTCGGGCTGCTGATAAATCGCAACTTTTCTGATTGATTTCGGTCGAGTCCGGTCGCGAAAAGTGTGTGAATCGCGAAAGTGCGCTCGCAATCGTCGTAATCGGTTGCCGGGTGGTGTTGGGGTGTGGATTTGAGCCGGAAAAAGTGAATTTAAAAGTATCCATCCGTGGTCGTCCCCGCAGTCAGTGAGAGAAAGGAGGAAGAAAAAAGGTCCACAGAAGAGTGTGTTCGCATTGATTATAGCAAGACGGGGCGGTGCACGGTTGTGTGCGTATGTGTGAGCGCAAATTTGCCACAGCTGGGAGTGTAGTGGTGTGAATGGTGTTGGTCGGTCGATCGCAGACATCGAAAGACACGGGAGCAGCGAGATTAACCCTTGCATGACATTGTGGTTGTGGTGGTGTTGTGCTGTGCAGCAGTAAATAAATCATCCACACATCTGCTAGTTTGGACTGGTGCTGAGCCGTCTGTTGTTGGTGTTTTTGCTGAAAGTGAATGGAAAAACGTAAGTTTTGATGTTTTTGTTTTTTGATAATAATTATGGGGGATTGTGCTAAGGGTGTGATAAAGGCATTTCTCTGATAAAAAGGCGTGAAATTTAAACCACGGTTGATATTGAGTTCGTTTCGAAAGTAGCTATGCTGCTTTTTGCAGTTACACTGACTGGGCGTCCTTGAATGAATCATTTTTTGATTTTGTGTTTCCTATTAAATCTTATGCCTGTGCCGAATAAAGTGTGCATATGCAAGAGATTATAGTGAGGAAGTGATAACTAAAGTCTTACTAGGTTGATGAGACTCTCCAGTGTTCAGGTGGCCAATGTAGATGTCCAGCTGCGGAAAGATTCGTCAGGGCGAACTATGTGTCTTATTTTGGCTATCTGTGCATCCTTTAACTCTATCCCGCCCATGACTTATTTTTCTGTTTAAAAATATTTGTTATTACTTTTGCTCAACATGGTAGAACAAAATCTTAATCTCTATGCATAAATTATTGTCCAAGGCCATTAGAACTCAAATCTGAGGTGGTGCTCAGGAGGTGCATAGGTGCACCATTCATATTGCATCAAATTGAGGGTTTATTTACATGTTTTCGTTCTTTTCAACGTTTAACTACGCTAATAAATAGTGAATTTGATTGGAAACTATTTTTTATTTCATTCCATGAGGATAACTATGTCATTAGTTAAGTCGTCAAAGTTTGCTATTATTTTTTTGTCGAAAAAAATAGGTTTTCGTGGCAACTTTCTTAAACGAAGACATCGAATTTGTATGCGCATACTTAGTGTAATGCCGTAGAATAAAGAAACACATGTAAAATTATGATTCACTATTAAAAACATTCAAAAAACTTCATAAATTTTACTGATATAAAGGTTTAAAGTTATGGTGCTCTACAGACACCATGGGCGGGAAAGGGTTAAAGTAGAGAATCTCAAAATGAATTGTTCGGTGTTCTGGTTTAGCATCAATCAGCCCTCGCCCGAAGACTAGCTTCGTTGAGATGTCTCAAACCATCGGGACACCAGTCTTGAAACTGCAAACGTCCAGATGGCAAGGTACATAGGTGCACTAATCCTTCCATAGTTTTTATTTGTTCCGGAAAATCGAGAACACCAAACAGTCGACATAAGAAGTACCCGGCCATCAAGAGAGCCTCAGGTGGTTAATAAGAGTACATGTTGGGGTACCTATTTCCAAAGCTCGTTTTTTTTGTATTTTTCGATATTTTTTTTGTTTACCATGGTCACTAGTGAACCTAGCTAGATTGCCGTACAATTTTTTTTGAGAATTTCACGATTTTGTGGACGTAGGAGCTGATTTTGTGAATGTGCAAGGGTTACACCAGCCTCTTGTCACCGCAATACTGCCCCACAGGAAAATAACGAGCCCAGCCTCTTGTCACCGCAATACTGCCCCACAGGAAAATAACGAGCCAACATCTCTGGTTCCCACTTCCAGCCGCCTCGTTGAACTCAATAGCGGCGGCTCGGCGGCTTGGTTCCCCATGACAGCGCAAAGTTTGTAAACAAACATAATTCCAGGAGCAAAAATCAAAAGCGGCGAAACCTTTTTTCACAACTAATTTTTTTTTTTCACCTTTTTAAATCGTTAGTTTAAGCAAAACATGCTTTTTAATTTCGCAATTATTTATTTAAAAATGAAGACGTAATAGTATCAGCTTGTCTTCGTCACGGGAATAAAGTTTCCATAAAATTTATAATTGTTATTGATATGATTCAGCCACAGTCAATAATCGTTCCTGGATTTTGATGTTGACCTCAAAAACATGGCCGCGTGACAGAAGGCTGAACGAGCCAACATCTCTGGTTCCCACTTCCAGCCGCCTCGTTGAACTCAATAGCGGCGGCTCGGCGGCTTGGTTCCCCATGACAGCGCAAAGTTTGTAAACAAACATAATTCCAGGAGCAAAAATCAAAAGCGGCGAAACCTTTTTTCACAACTAATTTTTTTTTTCACCTTTTTAAATCGTTAGTTTAAGCAAAACATGCTTTTTAATTTCGCAATTATTTATTTAAAAATGAAGACGTAATAGTATCAGCTTGTCTTCGTCACGGGAATAAAGTTTCCATAAAATTTATAATTGTTATTGATATGATTCAGCCACAGTCAATAATCGTTCCTGGATTTTGATGTTGACCTCAAAAACATGGCCGTGTGACAGAAGGCTGGGTTACACATTTTTGTTGTAGTCTGGAAATTATGCACTTTAGTGCTGAACGGCTTTAGCGTGCAGCAGTTCTATTCGAGTTCACTTTACGCTGTCGTCTGGTACGATCCATCTTCAGGACGTCGAACTCCAACAGCATTCTTCTTCTGCGATCTGTTTTGAACGTTTTGTAGTACTCCTCACAATTCCTGTTTGATGAGCCTCTTCTTGGAACGAATGCAGACGGTATACCGTGAGGTCGCCATTCACCGCTCATTTAACGGCATTTTCGCAAAGTATATGACATTAAAATCGACGTCTGCGAATATTGCACTTTAGTTTACGTTAACAACTCAACAATTATGTTGTTATTATAGAAAAAATATAAAACGATTGTAAAATATGTTTACCGCCGATAAAATAAAAATTCAAATGTGTAATCTCTTGGCTCCTATTACCGCTCATGCATCCATTCACCGCTCACTGGATTATTTTTTCATGGAATCACAGAAACTATTTATTTATAAAAACAAAATAACTTTTATTTATCAAAGTATTGATGATTCATGACGTTCAGTTCATCCTGTTTTGTCAAAATGAAATCTTTAACGGGTTTTACCTATTGGATATTTTTTACGCTGTTTGCCCAGAACAGTTCCCATGTTGTCCTGCAGCGTATAGACACTATAGATTCCATAGACTCGCGGAGGCGAAGACAACTGTAGCCAAACGAACTGTCAGTTCGTGTAGCCAAACGAGCATGACGTCACAATTTCAATAACGACAATGGATTGCGTGACGTCATATTCGCTCGGTACACTCTAAATTCATGGCAAAACACACTAAAATCGTATTGCTCAACCCTGTCTCCGCGAGTCTATGGAATCTATAGTGTCTATACTGCAGCGCAGTGTGAGAAATATTTTTTGAAAACGTGATTTCAGGTACACCCGTATAAAAACATGGTGAAATGAAAGTTTTTAAATGTGGCAGCATATTACATTCACTTTTGTTATGATACTTTACTAAGACTTGACCATTTTTGTATGATTGACCCAAAATGAGCGGTGAATGGCGACCTCACGGTACTCCAGATCGCATTTCCCGTGGACGCCTTTTTCAAACTTCGGGATTCTGCCGTAGAAATTTTGTCATGCTTGCTGTTTTTCCTCAGCTGTTTACTGTTGCCTTCAGCATTCGACGACGCTCCAAAATCAATTTTTAGTCCCCAGCTGAACATGGTCTGTCGACCCAGCAATGAGTGCCGGTCGCCGCCGAAAACGAAAATTTGGGAATCGTGTTTCTTGAAACGCATCCGAGCGTTGAACTTTCCTAACGCACGTTTGTGTTCAGCTTCGCATACGGGATTAGTTTCTGGACCATCTCGAAATCGGTCATTTTACCTTTGACGTCAATATGGGGCCGTTCATAAACCACGTAGACTTTTTGGGGGTAGGGGGGGGGGGGGGTAGGGTGGCCCACACTTATATGAAAAACAAAAATTTTGAAAAATATCAAGTCTTACCTCCTAAATCAGTTGTTTTGGACTCCCAGAAGCTACGTTCAAAATTTGAGCAAAATCGGTTGACCCTAAGGGGGCGCTCAAAACGCTTGAAGTTTGTATGGGAAAACTTGGCCAAATGTATGCAGAAATTTTAAGTTTTCGAATTTTGCCGCTAGGTGGCGCTGTAAGCGTTCAATAATCAAACCCTTTGGTATTATTGTAGGTGACTATATTCCAGAAAACTTTGTCGAAGACCGCGAAGTGATCCGACGGTTGTGAAAAAAGTTATACCCTAGGCAAAGTGGGGCAAAGTGTTGAGATTTCATTATTGATATTATTCCTTTACATGTATTGGAAAAATAACAATAAAGTTTATCCTCACTTTTCCTAGGGTATAACTTTTTTCACAGACGTTGGATCACTTTGCGGTCTTCGACAAAGTTGTTTGGCATATAGTCACCTGTCACCTTGTAGGACAGCCAGGGAACTGGGGCTGGCGATGAGGAGAGGGGCACCGATGTGGAACTTGCGGGGATAGCTAAGTCCCTTAGCGTAGGTAAGGCCCCAGGTCCGGACGGAGTTCCGAACCTGGCCTTAAAAGTAGCTATTGCAGAGGCTCCCGAGATGTTCAGGTCTGCTATGCAGAAATGCCTGGACGAGGGAGTTTTCCCAGAAGCTTGGAAGAGGCAGAGCCTGGTACTATTGCCAAAGGCGGGGAAACCACCCGGAGACCCGTCGGCATATAGACCAATATGCTTGATTGACACGGCGGGGAAGGTGCTCGAAAAGATCATCCTCAATATAATGTTGCGGTTCACCGAGGGCGAAAATGGTCTTTCGAGTAACCAGTATGGCTTCCGGAAGGGGAGGTCCACCGTAGACGCTATCTTGTCGGTTACAAAAACCGCCGAGAAAGCACTTGAGCCTAAGAGGAGGGGGATTCGCTTCTGCGGGGTAGTGACTCTGGATGTAAGGAATGCATTTAATAGCGCCAGTTGGGCTGCTATTGCCGATGCGCTCTTGCGTCTGGGGATACCGGAGTACTTGTACAAGATTCTCGGAAGTTACTTTCAGAATCGCGTACTAGTTTACGACACGGAAGTGGGTCGGAAGTGCTTTTACATAACCTCAGGAGTCCCGCAATGTTCCATCCTGGGTCCGGTGTTGTGGAATGTCATGTACGACGAGGTGTTGAGGTTAGAGTACCCAGTGGGAGTGGTGATTGTCGGATTTGCCGACGATATTACGCTCGAAGTCTACGATGCAACGATCGAGGAGGTAAAGTTGACTACCAACCACTCGATCAAGGTTGTGGAGGCGTGGATGCGGTCCAGGAAACTGGAGTTGGCTCACCACAAGACAGAGGTGACGGTTGTTAATAACATGCAATCGGCGCAGCAGACGGAGATCAGTGTAGGAGAGTGCACTATCATGTCTAAGCGCTCTGTCAAACACTTGGGCGTGATGATCGACGACAAGCTTACCTTCGGTAGCCACGTCGATTATGCCTGTAAAAGAGCCTCCACAGCTATTGCGGCACTGTCCCGGATGATGTCCAATAGCTCTGCGGTGTACGCCAGTAAGCGCAAGCTTCTGGCTAGTGTTGCTACGTCCATATTTAGGTATAGTGGCCCGGCGTGGGGCACCGCGTTAAGTACTGAATGCTACCGACGGAAGCTGGAAAGTACTTACAGGCTTATGTGCCTGCGGGTTGCGAGCGCGTACCGTACCGTGTCACACGACGCTCTCTGCGTCATTACACTGGTATGGAGCCTATCAGCATTCTTATCAATGAGGACATGGAGTGCTTCGAAATGCGCGGCACAAGAGGCATACGCAGGACTGCCAGGATGGCCTCTATGGTCAAATGGCAGCGCGCGTGGGACAGTTCCACCAAAGGAAGGTGGATCCATAGGTTGATACCGAGGGTACATATATACATTTATTTGTTCAACATCATTAAGATAAGACATAATCAACAATAGTACGCCACAATACTCGGTTCGTGGCTGCCGCTCTCCATCCTCGGTCGCGCCCAATGCTCGCCAAGTCACGCTCCACCTGGTCCGCCCATCGTGCTCTCTGCGCTCCACGCCTTCTTGTGCCAACCGGATCCGTTGCAAACACCAGCTTTGCAGGGTTGTTGTCCGGCATTCTTGCAACATGCCCTGCCCAACGTATCCTTCCGGCTTTGGCCACCTTCTGGATGCTGGGTTCGCCGTAAAGTGCAGCGAGCTCGTGGTTCATTCTTCTCCGCCACACACCGTTCTCCTGCACACCACCGAAGATCGTCCTTAGCACGCGTCGCTCGAAAACTCCGAGTGCTTGCAGGTCCTCCTCGAGCATGGTCCATGTCTCGTGCCCGTAGAGGATCACCGGTCTTATTAGCGTTTTGTACATGGTGCATTTGGTGCGTGGGTGAATCTTTTTCGACCGCAGTTTCTTCTGGAGCCCGTAGTAGGCCCGACTTCCGCTGATGATGCGCCTCCGAATTTCTCGGCTCACGTTGTTGTCAGCCGTCAGTAAGGATCCGAGGTAGACGAATTCCTCCACCACCTCGAAAGTATCCCCGTCTATCGTAACATTACTACCCAGACGGATCCGGTCGTTTTCGGTTCCGCCCACCAGCATGTACTTTGTTTTTGAGGCATTCACCACCAGTCCGACCTTTGCTAACACCGCTAGCCATGATGGTCTCCTATAGCGGAAGGTCCGAAAGAGCTTGAAACTATTGAGAAATCATCATGTCTACAGGTCGTAAGCCCTGATAAAGAGTGGAACGTTTTGATGGCTGTGATCCCTGACCATCATGTCAAAAACCCAGGGATACCCAAGTGACCATACTGTTAGGGTGCAGGGGTTGCATGTGTGAGGCGCATATATTGACAGGCATTGCTATGGACCGTTAGGGCTGAATAGGGTCGGGGAATGGATCTACTATTGCTGAATTATACTGAAAAAGTCGTGATTCAGCAGTGGTGGCACCGCTTTCCGCTTTTGTTCGGCCTTGGTGGTTTGTGTGGGGTGGTGCGTGTCGGTGTGTGTGTGCTTTGTGCGTGCGGTGCATACGGCTTCAGCAGGGTGGTTACTTGGGTAGTGTGGGATAATTGGGTTTGGGACTGGAGGGGGTCGTCGTTGATAAGGCCGACACCATTGAGTGCTCATTGTTGGCGGTTGTGTTGGTGACGATTTCTTCAGCTTTATAATCTCATTTATACCACGCACAAACTTTGGGAAGAGGGACTGCTTTGTAATGCAAGAGAGGGATTTAAACTCTGCGTTACGGGTTGGGTGAGGTCATGCAGATAGAAGCAACCCAGGTGACCGTGCGGCTCAAGTCGTGATGGATGCAAGAGTGCAGTGTGTGTGTGGGGTGCGCTATCCTGTGGGTGCAGTTGAGTCCAGGTTGGAGTGGAAAGAGGCCCTTCTCTACCCTAGATCGGTTTCGGTTGTACGGGCGGGGTAGTGTTTGTCTTATTTGTGACGTGTTGTGCGTGATTTGCGGCCCGAGCTGCGTGGTTACTTGGGAAGTATTGTGCTCTGCAATCTAGATTTTGGTTTTAAGGTGAAGCTTTGGCTGGGCGGTGCCTCGGATTTGTTGGGCGCTGGTCGTGAGAGCTGGAGGCAGTTTGTGCTGGAGGGTTTGCTCGATTGGTTATTCACTGGTGGTGGCCAATCGATCGACTGTTCGCGCAGCCTGTCATTTCTAGCGTAACATTTGAAAAGGGCCTAACTGCAAAACGTAAACATTGAGAAAATCGCATGAGAAGATTACCTTCCAGATTAGTTAAACCTATTTAAAAACGAAAGATTTTTTTAGGTGTTTTATTCCATCCATTGACACGTAAGGAAGTCTACTTTATGATTCTGTGCATTATTTGCATTATACTATAGCAAAAATCCAATAAATAATAGATTTTGAACATGGGCGGCAGATAGGCTCTTTTACAATCTCAAAATCAGTTAGGCCCTTGCAGTTAGGCCTTTTTATCGTTGGCAATTTCAGTTAGGCCCTTTTATTTTTTCCTTATTTTTGGCTAATTTTAGTAATTCTGGATTATTATTATTGATAATTCAAGGAAAGTTAAAGAACTACTCAAAATTATTGAAAAATATGAAAAATAACCCAAATTTACAAAAGGGCCTATCTGATTTGAGGGGTAATTTTCAGTTGGGCCCTTTTATTTTTTTCTTAATTTTAGCTAATTTGAATTATTTTGGATTTATTTGTATCGATAATTCAAGGAAAGTCAAAGAATTACTAAAAATATTTCAAAATATGAAAAATAATCAAAATTTACAAAAGGGCCTATCTGATTTGAAAGGTAATTTTCAGTTAGGCCCTTTTGAATGCAGTTAGGCCCTAAAAGATTATTCAATTTCAGATAGGCCCTTTTGACATTTATTTAAAAAACGGGTAAAATAGCTCTTTTCGCATTGATTAAGGTGTTATGGGGTAGCTTAGATAGATATTGATAGGAATAGTGAAAAATCGGGTTTGTTTACATTTTGCAGATAGGCCCTTTTCAAATGTTACGCTAGATTTGGTTCTTGGGGTTTGTGCTCTCGAGATTCGGGGCGTTGCTTCATTGAATCTTCGCTTTAATACTAATATTCCTTGTTTGATTAACTGACTATTATGTACAGGCGCTTAAGTCATTCTATTTCATAGATTGCCAGATTTAAGGGTAATGGTTCAATAGGGTGTTAGCAATCAGAGTGGATTAGAACGAGTTGGCGCCTACAATACACCAACACTAACACACATACACCAATACTTACACGCACACATGCACCTACAACTAGCTGTAAAAGACCAGTGGGCGGGACAATGGTGCCTACCCAACAGTTGTAGGTGGGGTGTTTGGCTTAGCTACATGACTTGGTCCGGCAAGCCCATAAACATCAATTGGTAGACGTATTGCCTAGTGAAAAGACAACGCAGATGGGCGAAAGCCAGGGGATGCGTTGATAATAGCAGAATAGCAGAATTCACCACCAGTCCGACCTTTGCTGCTTCGCGTTTCAGGCGGGTGTACAGTTCTGCCACCGTTGCAAATGTTCTAGCGATAATGTCCATGTCGTCCGCAAAGCACACAAATTGACTGGATTTTGTGAAAATCGTTCCCCGGCTGTTGAGCCCGACTCGTCGCATCACACCTTCCAGCGCGATGTTGAAGAGTAGACATGAGAGTCCGTCACCTTGTCGCAGTCCCCGGCGAGATACGAATGAACTGGATAGTTTACCCGAATTACGCAGTTTTGCACACCGTCCATCGTTGCTTTAATCAGTCTAGTCAGCTTCCCAGGAAAGCAGTGGTGGAAAGCATCATGCGCTTGACGTGTTTTTTGGTTCGCATCAAACAGAATCTTTGCTCACGCGCTCGCGAACCCAAAAACAGAGAACGGTTCACGATTTCCCGGATCGACGAACCAACACAAAACAAATGTCGAACGAGCAGAATCGCAGTTGGTTCGCCAGAAGGATCACAATGTAGAACACTTGGTTTGTTGCCATTTTTTGTGCACTTAAAGGTAATTAGTTGGGTGTTTTTTGATTATACTGGTCAGGTACCATTCCAATAAATGATATCGACGAAATATATTACCAAAATTTGATTTCATTACAGAAATATCGGCCGCGAACCTCTAAAATAAAAAAGCATCGCGCTTGCAAAAGATGCGATGCACTCGTTGGCGTTCGTGTCGTACGATCGTGTGCCACAGACGTACGAACACCATCGCACAGCAAAGGTTTGCGATGCGATGGCATTTTTTTGTAGCGCGTAAGCACACGTTCGCGATCAATTTCCACCACTGCAGGAAAGCCGTTTTCGTCCATGATTCTCCATAGCTCTGCGCGGTCGATACTATCGTATGCCGCTTTGAAGTCGATGAACAGGTGGTGCGTTGGGACCTGGTATTCACGGCATTTCTGGAGGATTTGCCGTACGGTAAAGATCTGGTCCGTTGTCGACCGGCCGTCGATGAAGCCGGCTTGATAACTTCCCACGAACTCATTTGTTTTAGGTGACAGACGACGGAAGATGATCTGGGATAGCACTTTGTAGGCAGCATTCAATATAGTGATCGCCCTGAAGTTCTCACATTCCAAATGGTCGCCTTTCTTGTGAATGGGGCAGATTACCCCTTCCTTCCACTCCTCCGGTAGCTGTTCGGTTTCCCAGATCCTGACTATCAGCCGATGCAGACAGGTGGCCAACTTTTCTGGGCCCATCTTGATGAGTTCAGCTGCGATACCATCCTTACCAGCTGCTTTGTTGGTTTTGAGCTGGTGAATGGCATCCTTAACTTCCCTCAGCGTGGGAGTTGGTTCATTTCCGTCCTCCGCTGCACTGGCGTCGTCGTTCCTTCCGTTGCCGTGGGCTCCCGTGCCTACGTTCTCCACGCCGTTCAGGTGCAGATCGAAGTGCTGCTTCCACCTTTCGATCACCTCACGTCCGTCCGTCAAGAGGCCTCCGTCTTTATCCCTGCATATTTCGGCTCGCGGCACGAAGCCGTTGCGGGATGCGTTGAGCTTCTGATAGAACTTCCGTGTTTCTTGGGAACGGCACAGCAGTTCCATTTCTTCACACTCCGCTTCTTCCAGGCGGCGCTTTTTCTCCCGAAAGAGGCGGGTCTGCTGTTTCCGCTTCTGTTTGTAACGTTTCACGTTCTGTCGAGTCCCTTGCTGCAGCATTACCGCCCTCGCTGCGTTCTTCTCCTCCAAAACCGTTCTGCACTCTTCGTCGAACCATTCGTTCCGTCGATTCCGTTCCACGTATCCGATGGTGCTCTCGGCTGCGTCGTTGATGGCTGCTTTCACTGTACTCCAGCAGTCCTCTAGAGGGGCCTCATCGAGCTCGCCCTCGTCTGGCAACGCGGCTTCGAGATTCTGCGCGTATGCTGAGGCGACATCCGGTTGCTTCAGTCGCTCTAGGTTGTACCGTGGCGGTCGCCGGTACCGTACATTGTTGATGACGGAGAGTTTTGGGCGCAATTTGACCATCACCAGATAGTGGTCGGAGTCTATGTTGGCGCCACGATAGGTCCTGACGTCGATAATGTCGGAGAAGTGCCGTCCGTCAATCAGAACGTGGTCGATTTGAGATTCTGTCTGCTGTGGTGATCTCCAGGTGTAACGATAAGGGAGGCTGTGTTGGAAAAAGGTGCTACGTATGGCCATATTTTTGGAGGCGGCGAAATCAATGAGTCGTAGGCCGTTTTCGTTCGTTTGCTGGTGGGCGCTGAACTTACCAATCGTCGGTCTGAATTCCTCCTCCTGGCCTACCTGAGCGTTCAAATCTCATACGATGATCTTGACGTCGTGGCTTGGGCAGCGATCGTACTCGCGTTCGAGCTGCGCGTAAAATGCGTCCTTGTCATCATCAGTACTTCCGGAGTGTGGGCTGTGCACGTTTATTATGCTGAAGTTGAAGAATCGGCCCTTGATCCTCAACCTGCACATTCTTTCGTCGATCGGCCACCAACCGATCACGCGCCTCTGCATATCACCCATCACGATGAAAGCTGTTCCCAGCTCGCGTGTGTTGCCGCAGCTCTGGTAGATGGTATGATTACCTCTAAACGTTCGCACCATAGATCCTGTCCAACACACCTCCTGCAGCGCTACGATGCCGAACCCGCGGTCCTTCAGTAGATCGGCGAGTATGCGGGTGCTCCCAATGAAGTTGAGAGATCGGCAGTTCCACGTACCGAGTTTCCAATCGCAAGTCCTTTTTGTTCGCTGGGGTCGTTGCCGTTGGTCTCGGTTCGTATTATTTTGTTGCTGATTTTCCGCTACAATGTTTTTTTACGGCTGGCTCGTATGGCCTGACACCAACCCCCTACTTTCCGGAGGACCATAGTGCACAGTTGAGCTTAGAGTCCTTCCCTGGCACTCGGACGTAGATCAGCCGCCCCTAACATGGGGATCAGACGCTGTTGTGAGCCGCTCTTCCTGGAGAACAGACGCTCAGGTTTACCGAAGCAAACCCCCCCTTCCCTGTCAGCCTATGACCAAAGTTCCCACCGGGGTTGGTTACCCGATCTTCCCTAAGGTTGCTCATAGTTTCCGGCCGGTACCGCGTGGAGGTAGGGATAGGTGTTGCTGGGCAGAGGCTAGTGGATCACAATGGGATCTGAATTGCGCAGCATACCCAGCCTTTACCGTGCCCGAGGGTAGATAGTTGGATTAATAGGCGCCATGGGGAAGTTACATTCCACCTGACACAGGTCCTTACAGGTCATGGTTGCTTCCGACAGTATCTACACCGTTTCGTGCATGCGGATTCTCCCGAATGACCAGTGTGCAATGGTTTAGAGGAAACGGCGGAACACGTTTTGTTCGTGTGCCCGCGTTTTCGCACAATGTGTGACCGCATGCTTGCCACATGCGGGGAGGACACAACTCCGGACAATTTGGTCCAGAGGATGTGTAGGGATGAGATTAGCTGGAATGCCGTTTCAACGGCTATCACCCATATCGTCTGGGAGCTACAGAGGAGGTGGCGCGTGGACTCGGAGAATGGCTAGTCCAGATGTAGTACAAGAGGTGGTCCAGGGGTTCGAAGTCGGCTTCGTAGGTCATACCGGTGCCCTGCGGTCGAGATCGACCCTTACAGCGATTAAGTGGCCGCGGAGAGAAAGTCCCGGTAGCGGTGCTGTCGTGGCGTCAGTCTACTGGGTTGGATCCGAGCCCGTGGTTGGAAAGGGGTCCCCGGCAAGGGTCGGGGTAGGTGAGACCCTGCTGTCTGCAACCTACGGATGCATCTGATAGGGCATGAAGGGTAGTGATACCCTTCCTTACGGGCAGGTCAGATTGGGTTGCATGTGGGCATCAGTTCTTGATGTCCGCTCAGCAGTAGGGCGCGGGCGGGGTTGACCCTGCCCGCCTTCCGAGGACAACGGGAGTGGCGAGGACCACTCGGGAACAGAGTTTCCCATTGCTCATGTGTACATAAATGTGACAGCGAGCCTCCCACCAAATTGTCTCACAGCTCTTCAAAATCGCAGTGTGCTGCGCTGCTAGGAGGCTCACGAAAATCTGGTGGGTGCGAGCTTAGCGCCTAGCTCCCGGGGAGCTCGTCTCATGCGCTGCGTGAGCTGTTGGTATCTAAGGTCCAAAACAACTTCTTGGTAACGAAGAACCTCAACAACTTTTTTCCGTACACAACTCAAGTGTCTGGTTGGTTTATACGATACGACTAGAGACTCTCAATGCAAAGGTTAAGGTATCAATTCTCGTTCGTTTAGGAAGTTTTTGTCGTAAAATTTTCTAATTTAATCAGCGCATGAGACGAAGCTCATGAGACACATCTTGAGAAAAATGAGGCACACAACTTTCAGTCTCAAAATGTACAGAGCTCCTGGGAGCTCGCTTGCCATGTGGCTCCCGCACATGGGACTACAGCACGTGCACATCAACTCTGCTCGGGAAACTGGCTAAGCGCCAGCATGTTACCATGATGGACTCTCCAAAGCGAGTCATCGATGTTCGTTGCTGCAGGCTACGCAGCTAACCTTGAGGGTGCAATATGCACTAGCCCCTCTCTGAAGCAATACCTTCTTGGTGGTTCCGGGGAGACGTAGGGTTTGGCGACCATAGGAATGTGTTTAAAGGGTCGAGGAGAGAATAGTCCTGGCTTCTACTATTGTAGTAGAAGACGGCCTCAGCCCCACACTATCCTAACCTTCCTGTTAGGGTGTCTGTTTGCAGATTATCCCCCTATGGTTTAGAAAAAAAAGCCAAGGCTCCCTTCCCTGTCAGCCTACGACCAAAGTTCCCTCCAAAATTGGTTACCCGATCTCGCCTAAGGTTACTCGCGGCGGTAGGGATAGGAGTTGCTGGGCAGAGGCTAATGGATCTCAATGAGATCTGAATTATGCAAAATACCCAGGCTTTACCGGTCCGTCATCCTTAGCATGGTCTTTCTTGGATATACGAACATAACAATGTTAGTATCATTGCAATCGGGTGGTCAGAAAGAAAGGAACAGATGTGCTGACGATTCCCATATGTTGTTTTAATGCTTTTTTTGTTTTATTCTACTATGAGATACAATGTAGTTGTCATTGAAGTAGCTTATTCACCAGTTCAAATTATCACACTCTGAAAGTGAATCGATTTCATATTCATAATCCCAACTGTCAATAGACAAGTGAGTCCATCACCCACCCATCGAATTTTCCGACGCGTGAAAAGGTGATCCGTCCTGTAAATACGAAAAACTTCTGCCTGTCACATTCTGTTCCGGAGTGTCCTATGGTCCGTGTCTGTGCCTACACTAGTATTAGTGTTTATGGTGCTGTTTTCGTGATTATGTTTCCTCCTCGCTATAGGGACCGGGGCGTATAACTTTCGTCCTTTCTGTGTGTACATTGTTTCCACCATCCATCCTTTCTCTGCGGCCAGCAGCAGCGAGGCGATTCACCTCCCCGGCATGTAGATATGTTGAATCCTGTCGTTAAATGTGGGGAAAACAGCCGAGTCTCTCGAAGCCGTGCGGTGTCGTCGAGGCGGTACGTGTTTTCATTTATTTTATATCGGAGGCTTTTGTTTTTCCGACAATCACCAGTCGAGACCTCTCGACTCGACGCAGCCAGAAGTGGAGAGCCCGTTGAGGATTTTCTCGTCCAAGAAATCACCCCGTTACCCGGCCACAGTATAGCTTGCGAATCAGAGGAAGATTATTGTTTTGTTGTGCGCGAGACAAAACCTGAAAATGGGTAATCCATACCAACCAGATTCCCGAACAGAATCATTGTTCCGAAAATCATCAAAACGTTATTATGTTTTTTAAAACATGGTTGATAACACAAATTTAAATATAATGTTTATTAATTTTGACATCAATACAAAAGTAGTGAAATTAAAATTCAGTAGGTGTACTTGCTGTATAAAATAAAGTGTATTTTGGTATCGTCGATTGATTTAAAATTTATAAAAAAATCGAATTGATACCAGTGATGTATAATTGAAATATAACCAGTACACATCTGCTATTCTCATCATATTTGGACTATAATAGTTGTATGAAGTTATGACTTGCTTTTTTAATCTTTTTATTTTTGTGAATTTTAACATTGCTAGTTCTTCACACAAAGAAAAAATGCCTTTTTTGGCACTATTTTTTGTCAAGACTGGTTGATACTCACTACTTTCATATTTTCATGCATAAAAAACTATGAGCTTATGAGATGTTTTATGTTTGATAAAATCGTTAGCAACTGGTCACATTTTTCGGCTCGGGTATACAACGGTCCACAAGATTAGAATAAGTGGCACATTTCATGTGCTAAAGCCATTAACCGAGTCGAAGCGGAAACTGAAATATATCTTCCTACGCAGCGTGGTGGGGGAGTAGTATTTTTTTTTTTGCTTCTTCAGAGTGAGAGACATCACCTTTGGTTTAATAATGATTCGAATCCAATTTGGTTGCGGTGCGACAATGAGTTCGTTTCGTACAGTCGCAGTCTTGCTTTATTTCGGATGGTCGTGGGCGCTTGGTCTTGAGTTAGTCGCCGTTGCTGCGCATTGAATTAGTTTCCCACGAGCGAGCTAGAGCTGACCTCGACCAATTTGATGGAGGAATTGCGTATACAACTCGATTGCATCTTTTCGTTCATAGAATTGTATTTCAATTATGTGTTAATTTGATTTGTTTTGTATTGTAACCTATTTTACACATATTTTATTTAATACGTCGTACATTACCTGAAAAAGAAAAGGGTAAGTATAATGATTTAGCCTTTTTTTCCGATTTTCTAAAGTAAACGAATGTCATAGACTTTCCAGGTATAATTACCTAAGTAACCACAAGCATTATGTCATAACATTAATTCAATCGTATTATAGTTTAGCTAATGCAAGATAACTTTTATTCTACATCTGTCAAGTAATGAAGCCTTTAATCTACATTTTGAAAGCATTGAAGCATTATAGGATTTTGACTGCTCAGTATAGTTTTATAGGGCCGTTGTTTAACGCTTCATTGCATTATCATGTTAAAAGCTTTATGGCAATCAATAATGCAAGCATTTATTATTTTACATATGCTTTTACTAAAGCTTCCATCGTTGTAAACAGAAAAAAAAACTCTCAGATAGATTACCAAGCTCAGATGTTGCTGTTTGAAAATTTATATTATGTATGGTTTCTGGTTGGGACATGAAAACAATGAGATGCTGAGGGAACAAAAAGTATATGGGGTATTGCTTTCCTTATTTAACATGGTACCCCGTTTTCATAAAAGAAAGTATTGGAGTGCTGTTTGTATTGTTTCTTATTTATTGTATTTTTGGTAGAAGTGAGGACGTATGAAAACAAAAAAAAAAAAAACAGAATCCACAAGACGAATTTACATCTTCATATTTTCTTCGTTTGTGGAATCAATCGGTTCTGTAATTACTTGCTTTCGAATGAATATGAGAAAATAAGATAACTGATGGCAGTCAGAATCCAGCACAACTTTTAAGAGCTGCTGATAACACTACTCAATAAGACACGAGCTGAGTATACGTTACTTTATGTTGCACATTTTCCAGGTGCAAAATCGTAGCACACAGCGTTAGCGCGTTCGAATCTTATCGTGGTCCAGTTGCAGCAGTCTAGGTTCAATTCCCGAAACAGAATAAAACACATCAGAGTGAGAGTGTCGGAACAACTATGAGAAGATGATAGGGAAAAATGAAAAAAAAAAAAACTTTTTTCTTTTGTTGGCATGATTTTAAGACATTATGCCAACAAAAGAAAAAAGTTTTTTTTTTTCGTTTTTCCATATATTTTCATCTTCTCATAGTTGTTCCGAGACTCTCACTCTTTCATTCATTTCATATGATTTCAATGCATTAGCTATATGGTACAAGCATTTTATATGCTTTAGCAATCACCACAGTAAAGCTTGCTTTAAAACAACAATAGTAGCGCCACTTTCGACTTTAAACCTACTTTAATGGTACCTATATGACAAAACTTTATACCGCATGTCATCCCAAGTAACCACAAGCATTATGTCATTGCACTAATTCAACCGTATATAAGTATAGCTAATGCAAGATTACCTTTATTCAACATCTTCCAAGCGATAAAGCATTCAGCCTACATTTTGAATGCATTGAAGCATTGGGGGGTTTTGACAGTTCAATGTAGTCCTAAAGAACCGTTGCTTAATGCTTCATTGCATTATCTAGATAAGGGCTGCACAGCACACAGTAATGCAAGCATTTATTGCTCTATATACACCATCACTAAAGTATGCGCCGTTTCTGTTGCATTGTAAACAAAAAGAAACCTGCAGTCCACAGAAAGAGTGTAGGACCATTTTGGATGAAGAAATATATTTTTGTATAGAAAACCATAAATATGAATTTTCAGGAATGGCGACAAGATTTTGTCACAGATCGTCTTGGTTTTAAGACTGAGAATTTACAGCTATGAATTATGACTATACTGAATAGATATGGCCGTTAAATCGCAAGCCGGTTGTCTAATCAACTACCTACTGTAATCTATTGCTTACATTCCCAACTATAAAAGAAACTGCAAGCAAAACAGGGATTCTGTAGAACAATAAGTTATCCATTTATCTTATGAAAATACATGAACTATATAACAATATGATTAGGGCGAACACACAGTCGAGAACTGGTTCAACAAAACAAAATCATCTACTCTTTTTATAACTATTAGAAACACAACTCTGTGAGGTATACGCTGAGTATACGTTGCTTTAAATTGCATACTTTCCTCCATAAACATCCATGGCGATCGTAGCACAGTGTTGGCGCGTCCGGCTTTAATCATGGTCAGCAACATGAATCTTGGTTCAATTCCCGAAACCGCAGAAAAAATCATCGCAGTGCGGCAGATACAACAGATATAAGGAGATAAAAATAGACAAATGAATAAAATCTTTTGTTTACATGATTCTATTAAATTTTATTGCATTAGCTATGTGCGATTACCAGCTTCTATACGGTACAAGCATTTTATATACTTTAGCAATGACTACAGTAAAGCCTGTTGATCTAGCCTTATATCCACAATTATAGCGCCACTTTCAACTTTAAAGCTACTTTAATGGTATCTACATGACAACACAACTTTATATCGTATGCCATAAAATACACTATAAAGTGAAATTAGTGCTCCATATACAGCAGCATGGTTACTTGGGTTATTTCTGTAAAAGTCTAAAGACTGAATCCGCTTTCCAATTGGGCAACTCATACGAAATTCCTTTGTCGGCAAAAGCGAAGCATCCATTAGAGATTAGAACACCGACATAGAATTCCGATTATCTTATTTCAGAGTTATTCCCTAGTTACAAAACTAGCTGAATAGCAGTTTCTCAAGATAAAGTTTGCATAAGAGTGGTTTGTTTCACTTTAATACAGCAAAAATGTTTGTTGGGTTTGGTTTCTCTTAATCACTTCGGTATGCATTCACATCCATATGAATACAAAATATCCCAAGGATCTTCCAACAGGATTTTCGGGATGTTTCAGAGGAATTTCAATGTGTATCAATGCTTAACAATGGGTTCCATGAGGTCTTCGAAAGGGTTTCCGACGGATTCAGAGGGATTTAATAGCCAGGTTTCAGGTCAGTGTCAGAGAGTTTTTGGGAGGTTTGAAGTGGTTTCTGGTGGTGGGGAGGTTTCAGGCGGCTTCTGAAGGGTTTGCGGGGGTTACAATAAGCTTCCAGGAGAGATTCAATGGATATTATAAGGGGTTTAAAGGTGTACCGAGGCATTTCAGTGGGTTTTAGAGGGCTTTCAATGGAGATTCAGATGGGATTCTAAAGGGGTTTTCAAAGTGTCTCAGGTGATATCAGGGGTTTTTTGAACGCCTGCAACACCTCGAATCTCTCTAAAATCCCTCAAATCCCCTGGACCGAAAACCATACAAGCCCTTAGAATACCTATGAAACACCTTAGAACGCTCTTGAAACACCTTGAAACTCTCTGGAACAACCTGAAAACCACTAGAATACCCCTGGAACGCCTTACAAATTCTCTGAAAAGACCCTGAAACACCCTAGAATCCCTAGAACATCCCTGCAACTCCTTGAAAACTGCTGGAACGTTCCTAAACCTCCTGAGCATCTCTGTTGGCCAGTTAAACCCCCAAAGATACCAACTCTCTAAATAATAAGGATACTGATACACGCATACACTTATTTGCTCAACCACATTTACTGGGTTGTTTCAAGAAGCTTGAAAAAAAAAAATCCGCGTCAAATCCGCGCGAGCAAAATTTGAATCCGCGTCAAATTCGCGCGACTTTGAAAATGAATTAGCGTTAAATCCGCGAGCTCCGTAAAGTTTCATTTGAACATTAAATTTGAATAGTCTACAATGTTGTATGAATAAAAGACACTTTCAACTGAAATGGGCTAGGAGGAACTTAACTTTTGATTTGCAAATTAACGCAGCTCATCTTAAATAGGGTAAGTGTTCCAGTTATGGCTATAGTACCAATTATTCGCCATAGTTTATTTTCACCTTAAAAAATAAATAAAATAAATCGTTTTCCTTAAAATTTCGGCTTCTTTTTTCGCCATAGTGTACCACTGGTACACTGTACCAGTTATTGCTAACCCCATAAGGAATGCATGCACATAGTGCGAAAAGGAACCGAAGTTAAAAAATGTAACCATAACTGGTACAGGGTTCCCATCATTGCCACACGCTGTAATAAATAATAAAAGTAGTTTTGGCTCCGTTTCTATATTTTCCCTGTAAAGTATGGAAACTAAGCTATCTTTTAACATTATTACAATTATTACAATAGAATATGGAATAACTATGCTGCACACGGCAAAGTACCCAATACAAACTTTTTCGAAGAATGAGCATGAATTTCAGTAGGATTTTTTTAGGGTAATTCTTAGAAATTAACTTTGAGAATTGTTACGTACGCGCCGGCGGGGTGGTCGAGTGCATCGTTGCACATTAATTAATTGCAAACGTACAAAACAAACATACTAAAACTTTATTACGAATGAACTAAACGAACATGCATTTGCGGGAAGCGCGCGGACTATTTACAATGGCTGAATGTTATTGTTTACAATTATGCTTCGCGCATCTACGGGTAACAGTCACGCTGCTACCAGTGAGCATAGCAGTGTTGGTGGTGGTAGTGATCGGTTGTATACTAGGTTGGTCTAGTGGTTCCCAACATCTTCCCTCTTAATACAGCTGGTACGGGTTGAACCTTATCGGCGGTCTTCGTTGGCGTGAAGAGCGGCGAGGTAACGGGCCAGCTGTTTCGGTCTCTGTTGCTGGCATAAACTCTGCGGAGCTTGTTGCCGAGGATGATGGGAATCTGGACGTTGACGGTGACACACAAGACGACTCACGAGTCTCCGTCGTGGCTGGAGACACCCAGATCAGGCTCGGTTGAGCTGGTGTAGCTTGCAGTGGAGTCAAGTGCTCGGATGGTGCTGCAAGCGTCGATGGCATCTGTGCCACCGGAACGGATGGTGCTGGAGTTGGTAGCGAAGGTGAACGTGACGGAGAATGGCGAACTGATTGAGCATGACTTGGCTGATGCAGATTGCAGGCTTGAAGCAAGATGTCGAAAGGCAACTGATGTTTGCCGGCCTTTGACGGAATCGTGCTGGGCTTTTGTGTGGTGTAAGCACCTGGTCGGCTACGCAACTGGTTGATATGTTTTTTGAATGACCGTGCACCTTGATGATGGTTTGTATTTTGCGCCTGATTGCAGAATTGGTCCATTGGCTAGATCTCTCAAGCAGATTGAGCTGTTGCTGGACTACGTAGAATTGACCAGTGCGCTTCTCTCCCGTGATGATGATTTCGCAGCAACACTGAAACTGTAACTTCAGGGGTTGGCCCGACGCTGTTGCTGCTTTGACAGTTGCTGGAGTTGATGCAGGCTACCCGATCTTCTGCCATGTCTGCTCGGAGATGATACTGATGTCCGACGCAGAATCGAGCTGCAGACTGACTTGCCAGCCGATGACTTCCGCTTTCACGAACCTTCGTCGCTTCCGGATGTTCTTCACCTGCACACTTCTTGTATTCGCTTGCTTCCTCGTATACCGCTTGCTGGGAGACTTGATTTTCTTAGCACTGGAGCAGTATCCGTCCTTGTTACTGATTTGACCACATTCCTTGCACCGGTTGTTCTTGAACGGACAGTCTTTGGAGTAGTGCATGGCACCACAGTTCTAACAAGGCGTCGTTGGACGGGCGCCCTTCTGAGGACTGGATTTTGATTCTGCTGATCCTCTCTCGGAACGGTAGTTCCTCTTTCCGTCCTGCTTCTTCAGTGATTGCACTGCTGCCGACGACGACGCTGCCTCGATCATCGCCGTATCGTGCTTGATGTTGAGAAGCCGCTTACACTCGTCCGAAATCTGCTCCAGGGTGACGTTGTCCCGCTCTTCAATGCGGCTGAGCAACCTCGTCCTGATCTCCGCATCGCTTTCCACCTTCAGCCCACAGACGGACATGAGGCACTTGAATTGGTCCTCCGAGAGCTTCCCAAGCTCGAACCCGATCCAGAGTTTGTTCACCCGACAGGTAAACGTCTTGTAATCTTCGGTGGCTTGCTTCTTGACTTGCAAGCACCGATACCGTCTGCTGATCACAGACTCTGGTGTTCCGAATAAGCTTTTCAACTTACTCACCGTGTCGTCGAACCAGATTGCGTTGGGACTCTTTGTGAGGATGTAGCTGGTGTACCTCTCGTGCTCCGATTGGCCGAGCTTCCGTAGCAGCAACCTGACCTTGGTTTCATCGTCGAGTCGAACGGCGTCCTTGGCGAACAAATCATCATAACGATCAATAATCAACAACTAAGCCGATTTAATTCAAAATTTTTTAGATCATTTTCGTATTTTATTATTAACTAGCTGACCCGGCAAACGTCATATTGCCCTGTACTGCCTGCCTACTGTGTTTTTTGACAAACAGCTCCAAAGGGACGTCCCCGGTGAAGTCATCTGTATGGGAGCCCCCCGTTCCAGAGACCGGAGAGGTCTCACACCAAGCTAAGAACCTTCCCCGGCCCCAACAGCATCCACATACAAAATTTCACGCCGATCGGTCCAGTAGTTTTCGAATCCATAGCGGTCAGACAGACAGACAGACAGACAGACAGACCGACAGACAGACAGACAGACAGACAGACAGACAGAAATTCATTTTTATATATATACTAGCTGTCCCGGCAAACGTCGTACTGCCTGCCTACTGTGTTTTTTGACGTACAGCTCAATAGGGACATGCCCCGCAAAGTCATCTGTATGGGAGCCCCCCGTTCCAGAGATCGGAGAGGTCTCACACCAAGCTAAGAACCTTCCCCGGCCCCAACAGTACCCACATACAAAATTTCACACCGATCGGTTCAGTAGTTTCCGAATGCATAGCGGTCAGACAGACAGACAGACAGACAGACAGACAGACGGAAATCCATTTTTATATATATAGATAGAAGATAGATGAAACATATTGCCAAAAGTTCAAAGGCTCTAGGATTCATATCAACGGGAATGGAAGTTATTTCAAGCACAAAAACTATTTAACACTTGGTATTATCACATGCAAGCTTCATAGGACATAGTACGCCGAAGGGATTCGTCAAGCTTTGGTTGGTAGTTAAAAAGGGGCCAAACCATAACGTCCGAGGCCATACTGTCGGTGTTAAAGCCGCATGTTTGGACGTTATACCCCGGAAAAAATCGTTCCGTTGACTCCTTTCCACGCACCCCCTCGGCTGCGTCGTTGATTACTGCTTTTACTGCATTCCAGCAATCCTCTAGAGGAGACACATCGAGCTCGCCCTAGTCTGGCAACGCTTCCTCGAGGTTTTGCGTGTATACCCAAGTAACCATGCTGCTGTATATGGAGCACTAATTTCACTTTATAGTGTATTTTATGGCATACGATATAAAGTTGTGTTGTCATGTAGATACCATTAAAGTAGCTTTAAAGTTGAAAGTGGCGCTATAATTGTGGATATAAGGCTAGATCAACAGGCTTTACTGTAGTCATTGCTAAAGTATATAAAATGCTTGTACCGTATAGAAGCTGGTAATCGCACATAGCTAATGCAATAAAATTTAATAGAATCATGTAAACAAAAGATTTTATTCATTTGTCTATTTTTATCTCCTTATATCTGTTGTATCTGCCGCACTGCGATGATTTTTTCTGCGGTTTCGGGAATTGAACCAAGATTCATGTTGCTGACCATGATTAAAGCCGGACGCGCCAACACTGTGCTACGATCGCCATGGATGTTTATGGAGGAAAGTATGCAATTTAAAGCAACGTATACTCAGCGTATACCTCACAGAGTTGTGTTTCTAAGGGCCGATTTTCACCCTGGCTTAACCGTTAAACCAGGTTTAACTATATGGGTAAGCCTGGCTTACCGGTTAAGCCGAGGTGAAGAAAACGGCCCTAATAGTTATAAAAAGAGTAGATGATTTTGTTTTGTTGAACCAGTTCTCGACTGTGTGTTCGCCCTAATCATATTGTTATATAGTTCATGTATTTTCATAAGATAAATGGATAACTTATTGTTCTACAGAATCCCTGTTTTGCTTGCAGTTTCTTTTATAGTTGGGAATGTAAGCAATAGATTACAGTAGGTAGTTGATTAGACAACCGGCTTGCGATTTAACGGCCATATCTATTCAGTATAGTCATAATTCATAGCTGTAAATTCTCAGTCTTAAAACCAAGACGATCTGTGACAAAATCTTGTCGCCATTCCTGAAAATTCATATTTATGGTTTTCTATACAAAAATATATTTCTTCATCCAAAATGGTCCTACACTCTTTCTGTGGACTGCAGGTTTCTTTTTGTTTACAATGCAACAGAAACGGCGCATACTTTAGTGATGGTGTATATAGAGCAATAAATGCTTGCATTACTGTGTGCTGTGCAGCCCTTATCTAGATAATGCAATGAAGCATTAAGCAACGGTTCTTTAGGACTACATTGAACTGTCAAAACCCCCCAATGCTTCAATGCATTCAAAATGTAGGCTGAATGCTTTATCGCTTGGAAGATGTTGAATAAAGGTAATCTTGCATTAGCTATACTTATATACGGTTGAATTAGTGCAATGACATAATGCTTGTGGTTACTTGGGTACTGAGTTGACATCCGGTTGCTTTAGTCGCTCTAGGTCTGTTTACGGCGGACGACGACCGTTGAGGGCACACGAAGCAGGCGAATCGGACGGAATGATTCTCGAAATAAAAACACGGCGTAATACAACTGAAATGGACTGTATTACCGTCAGTGTACCAGTAGCCGCTCATGACCCAATAGCCGCTCACTGTTGCAAGAATCAAGTTTACACGCATAAATACACTCTTTTCGGTGCTGATATTCTTGGACTATATAAATTAGACGAGAGCAAAGCCATTTTATGCAATATTTACCGGATAACATAAATTTTAAATGATGATTAACCTGGGCTTGTTAGGGGAATATCTGTAAATAAAAGAAAATCGGGTTAAGTACGGTTCCTTTGAATTCCACTAAGAAATTGCATCCTTTGACACCAAAGGATGCAAATTCTTAGTGGAATTCAAAGGAACCGTACTTAACCCGATTTTCTTTTATTTATAAATTTTAAAAACAAAACAATGAATTTTTTGAGCGGCTATTGGGCCCAAAAAAGCTGTAGCTAATTTCATGTGTTCTAATAACCGCTCACGCAAAAAAATACGTCAAAGTCGTAAAATCTGCCGATTTTAGTACACAGTGTGTTTAATCCCTATTATACACTCCTACGGAACAGGAAAAAATAATTGTAAAAACATAGAGTTGCAAAAATAATGCACTTGTCCGCAAAAGTCTATTTAAAAGATGGCATAAATTTGTTCGTGAGCGGAATTAGGACCACTTTGGTCTCAAACCAAATGTAATAAAATCATACTTTTATGAAAAGTTTTACATAAGTCTTGATTTATATCTGATTGCACTAAGATTGAACTAACAGAAAATGGAAAAACATTACAAATTGGCTTAACAGTCATTCAACAGATGATGTTTTTCTGCGAAACTGGCCTTAGATAAGCGGAATCTGGTATCCTGATGGTAATTATTTTTGAGACGAGTACAAAATTTGCATGTGCTTTTTTCTAGAAGTAGTCCAAGAATGAATTCCTCCTTTGTTCCTCTCGACGTTGTAGCAGAAGGGTGTCGTTGAGTTCATCGCCAACTACAGGGGTGTAGCAAGTGATTCACACGGCGACCATCAGCTGGTGGGGAAGTGAACACGAACATCATCCCCCCCTTGAGGCAACAGACTCAATCACATGGCAGCGGCACAAGCTTATGCACCGGACGTTGATACTCCGTCTGTCCTCGACGTACGGTCACGGGACGGACTATACCATATTGATCCGGATGAGTTTGGGTGATTCTACTAAGCTCCCACGACGTTGGCGGCAGGTTTTCACCCTTGATGACAACTAACTGTCCGGGAACCAGGTTTTGATGCAAAGCTTGCCACTTGTTCCGAGGCTGTAACGTAGAAAGATATTCGCTGCTCCAACGAGACCACACTTCGTTAACGTATCGAGAAAGTCGTTGCCATTTGTCTAGACGATTCTCTAGAAGGTGGCTGATATTTGGTTCAGGTAGAGCATTGAGCGGGTGCCCAATGATAAAATGTCCAGGCGTAAGAGCGTCGCACGATTCTGGTGATGTTGACATTGAGCAAAGCGGACGTGAGATTAAGCAAGCCTCAATTTGGGCGAGAACAGTTGAGAGATCCTCGAAAGTCAGCGCAGTATTTCCGAGTACCACACGAAGATGTTTCTTCATAGCTTTAACGGCTGCCTCCCAGATTCCGCCCATGTGGGGGGCTGAAGGCGTGATGAAGGTCCACTTGATTCGGATGTTGGTGAGGTATCGGCTGACAGCTTCATTGAATTCCTTCGATTGCAGATGTCTCCGAATTTCCCTATCTGCACCTACAAAGTTGGTTCCGTGATCGGACCACAGCTCCGCACATAGTCCGCGTCGACTGATGAAGCGTTTCAAAGCGGCTAGAAAAGCGTTGGTCGACAAATCCGTAACTGCTTCAAGATGGACCGCCTTCGTCGAAAGACACACGAAGACAGCAACATAGCCTTTAGTAGTTTTCGCGGAACGTAAATTTGAGGTGCGAATAATGAGGGGTCCTGCGTAATCTACACCACAATGCAGAAACGGTCGGGCTGGCATCGTTCGAACTGCAGGCAGGCTGCCCATTAACTGCGTTGCTGCTTTCCCTTTCATGCGACAGCAAATGTAGCACCTGTCCACGAAAGATCGCACCAATGCTTGACAGCTAACTATCCAATAACGTTGGTTCAGTGTGGCAATCATCAGCTTTGCCCCTGCGTGCAAGTTTTGCTCGTGTATTTCCAACAGAAGCAAATGAGTATAACGATGATCCTTCGGTAGTACCACCGGGTGGCGGACATCATACGGTTGATCGTGTAGTGTCTACCTAATGGTTGTGCGCATAGGATATCTACCTACATGAAATACTATTCATAACAATACCTAAATGTCTAGGTATCATTCATTATGTCTACCTAAAATAGTATAAATACGGGTGGTCATTGGACCACACAGCAGAGACTGCACAAGACTTGGACTTGTCAACATCTTTATTATTCTTCTTTTGAAGGATATAAAAGTGGCGACGAGGATCAAGGAACGTGTAATTTCTTTTGAGTTATTCCGAAATTGTTTCTTTTTGGGTTTCAGGTTGTTGTAATAACAAATTGTTATTTTTTGTGGGGAACGAAATTGTTCTTTTATGGTAGAATTGCCATTATGTTGTGAACAGATTGTTCTATTTTGGCCGATGTTGCATTGACGAAATTGTCTTTTTGTTTTGGTAATAACGATATGTTATTTTTGTGGTGAACGAAATTGTTCTTTTGTGGCGGAATTGTCATATGTTATGTTTTGGTGAATGGATTTGTGTTATTTGTACTTTTTTGGTAAAGTTGCCGATGTTGGGATAGCGAAATCGTGTTTTTGTAGTTTTGTTAGCGAACAGATATGTTCTTTGGAAGTGACGGACTCGTCAGTTTATTTGTGCTATCATTATTTTGGTGATGAATGTAAATTTTTGAAATTTTCTTAAGGGGAAAGGACTGTAGTGTCTACCTAATGGTTGTGCGCATAGGATATCTACCTACATGAAATACTATTCATAACAATACCTAAATGTCTAGGTATCATTCATTATGTCTACCTAAGGTAGTATAAATACGGGTGGTCATTGGACCACACAGCAGAGACTGCACAAGACTTGGACTTGTCAACATCTTTATTATTCTTCTTTTGAAGGATATAAAAGATCGGAGTTTTGGAGTCGACCGCCGACCCGCAAAGTTCCACTGGAGTCGACAAACGGGTATAGCGCCTTCAGTTTGCTGCTGTTTGGTAATGCTTGTTGCTTCTGCAGTGATTCCAGTTCTGCCTTAAAGCAATCGTGTTGAGCTGCTCTGGCCAGTTGCATACATCCATCGTTAACTTCATCCGGAGTTAGGGATCCACATTTTTTTGAATGTCCCCTTAAGCTGGCCAACATGTTGTACATGAAACGATTTACCCAGCAAATACTACGACGAGCACTAGGTAGACTTGAAGAGCGGCAGAGTAGCAACTTCTCAACAACGTAGTCGTAGGGTGCACTTGAACCTGTACTCAAACAAGTTATCGTATTTCGCGCTTCCAAAAGATCATCGTCATTTATGTCAAGTTGCTTTGATTGTGGCCAGCTTGTTTCAGCCTCATGGAGCCAGGCGGGGCCCCTCCACCAAAGCGGATGGACGACCAGAGCTGTCGGCGAGATGCCTCTCGATGCACAATCAGCAGGATTATCTCTCGTAGACACATGATTCCAATGTTGTATTGGTAGATGCTCCAAAATTTTAGAAGTACGGTTGGCAACAAAAGTTTTCCATTTTCGCGGGTGCGAGCCCAGCCATTGTAGCACTATGGTAGAGTCGCTCCATGCATACAGTTCCACATCCAAGTGCGAAAAAGATTCCATCAGCTTCATCATAAAATCGGTCAGCAATTCCGCCGCCATTAACTCAAGACGTGGCAGAGACACCTGCTGGATTGGCGCTACTTTCGTCTTTGCGGCCACGAGATTGGTTTGAATCCGTCCTTCATGATCTTCTGAGCGAGCATATACTACGTCGGCATAAGCTGCTTCAGAGGCATCCGCGAAGCCATGGAGCTGCAGACGCCCCGTGCCATGTGGAATCCATCGCTTGATCCTGATCCTTTCAATGTGATGTAAGGTCTCCTTCAACTCGATCCATTCTTCACATATTGTCGCAGGCAATGGATCATCCCAATTTAGATTGTAAAGCCAAAGGTACTGGAATAGTATTTTGGCCTTTATAACCACCGGAGCGATCCATCCAAATGGATCAAAAAGTTTAGAAGCGTCGGAAATTAGTTGTCGTTTAGTGTTTGGACTGTGAATATCGAAGGTGACCTTGAAATAGAACGCGTCGTCCGATGGGATCCATCGTATCCCAAGAGCCTTTACGGCATCACCTTCATTTGGTAGCTCAATGGAAATCGCTTCGTCATGACATGTGTCCGTTTCCGCATCGAGCAGCTTCGGTTCATTTGTTGACAATTTACGAAGAACGAATCCTCCAGAGTTGAGCACATCGACTAGTTCATCCCGTAGAAATTCAGCTTCCTCAACGGTATCCGCACCCGATAGCAGATCGTCAACGTAAAAGTTTTTAGGAATGCGGCTAGCAGCTAGTGGATGCAGCTCTCGATTGTCCTCTACGATTTGATGAAGGGTTGCTACGGCTTGATACGCTGCACTTGCCGTACCGTATGTGACGGTGAGCAAACGGTAATGTTCCAATGGGTGGTTTGGATCTTCACGGAATACGATGCGTTGATAATCTGCATCCTCTCGGGAGACAAGAACTTGCCTATACATTTTTTGGACGTCAGCGCAAAATGCAATCTTATATGTTCGCCACCTGGCGAACACATTAAAAAGCGGCTCGTTCACGTTAGGTCCTACGAGTAAACGATCGTTCAGCGAAACACCGGAATCACTTTTGTTTGAAGCGTCGAACACGACACGGAGTTTGGTGGTCGTACTGTCGGCTTTCCATACTGCATGATGCGGAAGGTAGAAGCACTTCTCTGGAGCGATCGCTACCTCCGTCGACGGAACCCTTTCCATATGCCCGAGTGCTTGATACTCGGCCATGAATTGTGTGTACAGTTGCTTGAATTCGGGATCGATGCTGAATTTTCGTTCAACCGCTTTGAACCGTCGAATTGCCGCATTTGCCGACTCTCCGAGCTCCGGCTTGGTGGTGTCAAAGGAAAGACGCACAACGTAACGTCCCGATTCGGTTCGAGACAAGGTAGAGCGAAAAATATCCACTGCACGCTGTTCATCCTCGGTCAGCTGTTTTGGCTTAGGGAGCTCTTCTAGTTCCCAAAATCTCCTCAGAGTTTGGTCCAAGTTTATGTCGGCTGTGCAACTTAGACCAACTGATGTTCGACAGTCGGAGGCACGTGAACTCGTATCAAAGCGACCACCAACCAGGTAACCGAAGATTGAGTTCTGCGCGACCGGAACACCTCGTGGATCCAGGAGTTTCCCAGGTTCTAAAATAGAAAAGAAAACCTCGATCCCCAACAGTAAATCAATTTTACCACTTCTGTTGAAATTGGGATCCGCAAGTGGCATTTCATCAAAGGCACTTGAATCGATGTCGAACGTTTCACATGGCTGATTTGGAACCAGGGTGTCCATAATCAGCGCTTCCACCACGATGATAACTTGGTCGTCAAATCGCGATGATATTTGGAGCATCACCGATCCCCGAGCTTTGCTGGGTTCGCTGTCACTGATACCGCTGACAAGGATGTTGGCATTCCGACGTTCCAGGCCAAGGCGGTTGAATGCTTGCTTGGTGATCAGTGTGTTCATGCAGGCGGAATCCACGATTGCCCGCGCATTGTGGAAGACATTGTTCTTCCCCTTGATTTTGACGGCAGCAGTTGGCAACATACTAATGAAGTTAGTTGTGCAGCTGGTCTTCACTTCTGTGACAAGAGATGTCACCTCTCCGGACACCGACTCCTCTGATGGTACTTCGGTTTGCTTCGAAGCTGCAACCTCTCTATGAAGCTGGCCAGGGTTTGAAGTTGAGCTGAAGCATCCAGTGCATAACAAAGAATGGTGTCTTTGCTTGCAATGTTTGCACGTCGTTGTGGAGGTACAATTTTTCGCTGGGTGTGTCGTTTTGAGGCAGTTGAAACAAAGTTTTGCGTTTCGAGCCAAGTCGCGTCGTTCTGCCACCGAAATTTCACGGAAGTCGGCGCACTGATAGATCGTATGAGCTTCGTAGCAATGTGGACAGGTTTGTTGAGTACTTGTACTGAAACCGTGCACAGCCCTGCTTGATGAAGTCGCCTTTGCGGTTGGGTCTAATTTCCGTTCTGTTTTTGCTGTTGTGTCCGTACGTCTGGAAAAAGATGCACACGACTCCAGAGCATCACATCGCCGCTCGAGGAACTTCAAGAATTCGCCAAACGTGGGGTTTACTTCTTCTACGGTTTTTTGGGCCCACATCGTGCGAGTTTCGCGGTCCAGTTTCTCCAACAGCAGGTGAATCAACCAGGGGTCTCGAGTCTCATGCTGCGGTCCAAGTGCTTTAAGCTGTCTCACAACTTCGTCGGATGTGGCCACAAGCTTTCGTAATCCAACTAGAGATGCTGTTGGCACTGACGGCTGGTCAACGAATTCCCTGACTAATGCCGAGACGGTGTACTTTGGTTTGTTGTAGAACTCGTTCAGTCTGTTCCAAACTTCAATGTAGTTTGCATCGGTAATAGTGAAGGCACTCACCATCTTCTTCGCGTCACCGTCCAAATGTGCCAGCAAATACTGAAGTTTCACTGAATTTCGGAGATTTTTCGTGTGGACGCAGCTCTCGAACAAGTCCTTGAACGAATTCCATTGCTTCCTATCACCGTTGAAGATTGGTAGTGAGATGGTAGGTAGACGGATATCGACACCAGTCCCGAAAACATCAGCAACAGGTCCGCCGACACTCATGGAATTCACACGCCCGGCCAATTGTGAAACGGTGTTTGAAGCTGCTGCCTGTGACGTCATCAGCAGTCTTTGTGATTCAAGAAGCAACTTGATCGAATCTTCGATGTTGACGTTAGCACCCGGGGTTTCGAGGAATGTTCCTTCGCTGCTTCCTCTTGGGTTGGCGTTATCGATGGTTTCCACGTAGAGTCCCTTCGTTTCGTAATAGAGCTTCTCAAATTCCAAGCGGTGATTGAAGATAGAGGAAACTTCCACAAGAGCATCGGTGGTTTCTTCAAGTTCACTCTGCACTTTATCGAAATTGTCATACAAGTCCGTAAGCTTATTCAGCCGCTCCTGTATCTCTCCAACCGGCGGCTTACGATTATTCACTGAACTTGCATTTTTGTGTTCCCACTTCATCCTCTCAAACAGCACATCGCGACGTTTTCGAAGCGCGTCCATAGCGGCTCGCGAACTATCCGGCTTCCGAAGGTCCAATGTTTACGGCGGACGACGACCGTTGAGGGCACACGAAGCAGGCGAATCGGACGGAATGATTCCCGAAATAAAAACACGGCGTAATACAACTGAAATGGACTGTATTAATTATTTTTGAGACGAGTACAAAATTAGCATGTGCTTTTTTCTAGAAGTAGTCCAAGAATGAATTCCTCCTTTGTTCCTCTCGACGTTGTAGCAGAAGGGTGTCGTTGAGTTCATCGCCAACTACAGGGGTGTAGCAAGTGATTCACACGGCGACCATCAGCTGGTGGGGAAGTGAACACGAACAAGGTCGTTTAGTGATCGGGGTCAATGTTAGCCCCACAATGGGTCCTGACGTCACCACGATAATTTCGGAGAAATGCCATCCGTCAATCAGAAAGTGCGACCATGTCCTGGGTCAATCTGCTGTGGTGATCTCCAGGTGTAACGAAAAGGGATGCTGTGTTGGAAGAAGGTACTACGTATGGCCCTGTTTTTAGGGGCGGCGAAGTCAATGAGTCATACAGGTTGTTTTCGTTCATGAGATGGTGGGCGCTGACGATTGGAAGCCTGCCGGAGCGTTTAGATCTCCTATGATGATCTCCTTAACGACGCGTCGTGGCTTGGGTAGCGGTCGTACTCCCGCTTTCGCTAAAATGCGTCCTTGCTTCTAGATTATGATGAAGTTAAAAAATTAATCCTTGTTACTCGTAGCCCGACCGCTGCCGGCAGTTGCCTGGCACAGGCTAATATGGATCTCAAGGGGATCTTAAAATTTCGGTTATTATTCTACCAGGTTAATCTCATCAAACATCCATTGCATTAGGAGTTTTGTTGTATAACGTTCCATCTACAATGCCATAGGATGATGTTGCAAATCAAATTTCGTTTGGTATTTTATTCAGTCTTGCCCAGTCCTCCGTTAATGAATCATAACATGATAATTTCACTGAATCCAACAATCAAATAAACTACTTTTTGCTGCACAACTGAGTTGCTTGAGTCATTTTGGTAAAAACCGAATCGCTGAAATTAGTTATTTAGGATAAGACTTTATAAAAAACGGAAAATTCATTAATTGATTATGCATTTTAAATTTTTATCTTGTTTCAAAAAAATACTTACAGTTTCAATCATTGTTTACCTTTCCCAAGATTTATGATACTCATCTTGTTATTTCTCTTTTCTTTTCCAGGCTTTCCACTAGAGTCGTCCTGTGAATCAAGGACCTATTAAGCTGAAACAATGGTATCACGAAGAAAGCCCCAACGTGGTTCCGAAAGCATCGCCCATCATCAACAGATATAAATCTCGAGGGACGAGAGTCGTCCTCCCTCGGATCTTCCTGTTCACTCTTGACTCTCTTGGTGCCGCTCTCTGGCATCCTTTCTGCCTATCAACTTTCAGTCTTGTGCGTCTTGTGAGTCGATACGGTGACGGGAGAAGGACAAAAAGGAAACAAATAAGTATCACGTGGCGGCACGGATCCTTTGATTTGGTACCGGTCGGCGTTGTTGCCATCAACAGCTGAGACGCCTGCGGCGAGAGGAAAAAGCCGCGATAAGGCTCGTTTTATCAGCTATAGATATACACAGCTGTGTGAGAGCTGTGCCGAAGAAGTGGCGTTGGTCCTGAAATAGAACCCCAATATAGTCATTAGTTTGTAAGTGATTTAGCCCAATATTGGTGTAGTGGCAGATCGGGCGGAGTGCTGGCTTGCGCGAAACCAAACACGTAGGTGGTGCTGCAACAATTTGTAATCTCCGATGGCAGGAAGCATCAAGCAAGGTAATTGGATGAATTTTCTCTTCTATGTACATGCAGTGCCTAGTGGGGAGTAATATATGTATGGAAGCAGGACATTTGTTAATCTATGGAAATGTGATACAATGTTCCTATCATATCATTTAAAACAGGTCTATCCGAGAAACGCAAACCTTAAGAAAATCGAAACTTCCAGATTTTTAAAACAAAAGGCTCTTTTCAAATTTTAAATTAGTTTTATCCTAATGTCATTTCCTCCTAAACCATGGATAACTTATGCCTACTTCCGAGTCATGTATGTCTGTTTAGTACTGCATATCAACTACAATTAGATTTATTCAATAAAAACCCCATTACAGAGGATGTGTGCTACGTCGTAGCAAAGTATGATTACGCCGCGCAGGGTGCTCAAGAGCTAGACCTTAGGAAAAACGAACGCTATCTGCTGCTGGACGACAGTAAGCACTGGTGGCGCGTCCAGAACTCCCACAATCAGTCCGGCTACGTGCCGAGCAATTATGTTAAGAAGGAAAAGAAATCGGTTTCGCTCTTCGACAGCTTCAAGAAGAAGGTGAAAAAGGGCTCCTCGGGCAGCAAAACACTACCGAACTGTTCACCCTCACGGCAAGTTGACAGTCCCACGATGAGTCGGAGGTTACCGCCGGATCCATCGGACGCCGTTGGTAAGTTGGGTTACTTGTTTTGCTCTATTTACTCTTGCGATAACATGGTACGAAAAAAATCAATCGAAATACACAAATACGGAATAACCAAACAATGTTTAACGGGTGTGTTACTTTTCCTCAATTGTCGTTTACCCGAATGCCAGTTTGTATTGAATAATGTGCCATTCATCTTCCTTTATTTTATAAACGGATCTTTTGGGGGATTAACCCCGTTTGGCATTCAGTTGTGGATAATCAATCTTCTTCCTGATGTATGACGTAAATTTTCGAATTTCATTTTTTTTCGTTCTACGGTTTTCTTCATGTGTACAATTTTCTAATATCGATTACTTTTACTACTCCATCGTTGTTCGTTTCGATGTCACGTTGATGTGGGCAACAAAACACAACCCAACAGCTTCCACCCCCATAGGAACTGCCATAGTTAAGTATAACTACCAAGCACAGCAACAGGACGAACTGTCGCTCATCAAGGGCACCCGGATATTGATCCTGGAAAAGTCCAACGATGGCTGGTGGCGTGGCCAAAGTGGCTCCGCGACCGGTTGGTTCCCCAGTAACTACACGACAGAGGAAACCGAAGACGACACCGTACATACGTATGCTATGGCGGAAAATGTCCTAGATATTGTAGTCGCGTTATACTCATTCAACTCCAACAACGACACGGAACTGTCCTTCGAGAAGGGAGACCGTCTGGAAATTCTAGACCGACCTGCAACGGATCCGGAATGGTAAACACACTAGAAATCCTTCCAAGACACCTGTAAAACATATTCCCTTTTCTCTTTTAGGTATAAAGCCCGCAACAACAACGGCCAGATTGGACTGGTGCCGCGGAATTACCTGCAGGAACTGTCCGAGTATCTGGCGCAGCCCTACCGGGGAAACAACGGAAGCGGACCGGACTCGCTGGATCGACGGCCAAACGATCAGCAGTCCAACAACAACAATTCCAACTCCGCCAATAGTAATAATAACAATTCGCAACAACTGCTGGACCGACCGCCGCTGACGGGCAAAAGCTGGTACTACGGTGCTATTACGCGAAGTCAATGTGATACGGTACTGAACACTCACGGCCACGATGGCGATTATCTGATTCGGGATAGTGAAACGAATGTAAGTATGTTGTATGCATTGTTTCTTGTTATTTTTTCCCATAGTGAATTATTTGTCAAAATTACTTAAGAAAGAATGCAAAATCATGAGCGCTCTTCTTGGTACATAATCTGGAAACTTAGTTTTATCTAAGTAAGACTTTATAGCATACGTATCACGAGGCATCAAAAAATCGGTGACAAGACTATTTCATGAGAGCATCCGCAAATACTCAATTTCCTAATCGCTGTTTGGCGAGAAGATGTACATAGGTTTTTTAACATTTAGTCATAGTGTAACCACTTGGTAATCGTTGAAAATATACCTACCAAATAGAGTTAATAAACTATAGATGACGAATGTAGTTGGTGATCCTTTTGTTCTCGTTTGCAACATACCGGGTAACTATCTGTCAAACAGCATACTTTCTCGCTCTAATAATTCATACCTTACCTTACCGGTCAGGCTAAGGCCGGGGTGGCCTCTGCTGTACATAGTAGCCGCCTCCATTCCACTCGGTCCATGGCTGTTTGCCTCCAGTTCCGCACTCTGCGTAGGGTCCGCAGATCGTCCTCTACTTGGTCGACCCACCTAGCTCGCTGCGCTCCACGTCTTTTTGTTCCGGTCGGATGACTCTCGAGAACCATTTTAGTCGGGTTGCTATCCGACATCCTGATGACGTGACCCGCCCACCGTAGCCTCCCGATTTTCGCGGTATGGACGATGGTTGGTTCTCCCAGCAGCTGATGCAGCTCGTGGTTCATTCGCCTTCTCCAAGTCCCGTCTTCCATCTGCACTCCGCCGTAGATGGTACGCAACACCTTCCGTTCGAAAACTCCAAGGGCGCGTTGGTCTTCTGCACGTAGGGTCCATGTTTCGTGCCCATAGAGGACGACCGGTCTAATCAACGTTTTGTAGATGGTTAACCCTTTCTTTCCCACAAGGTTTTTTGACATTTAAAAATAGATAAAATGGTTTCTGAACAAATCACCAGAACAAAAGATGTATAGTTTTACTCCAAAATATCGTTAGAAATGAAAAATTTGATTTTTGAAGTGGATCACCTGTGATCCATTGGGAAGATGGATGCACTGAAGCCACATATATACTAATTTTGTTTTTTTTTTATTTGTATATTGTTTTTCCTCAAAACTATATAGGTATTTCGTCCATCACACCTTTAATTCATCTTGAGATTCTAATCTAGCCCTTCTGCAAAACTTAATGAAACTTGTCGGACTTCTTACAGTTATCATAAGTAGTTATTCGGACATGGCTCGCTTAGAATCTATGGATTCTCTTCTCGTACCATATATACCCTCCTGGATTAATCTGCGACATATTGCCGGCGATAAATAGATAATATTATATGAAATAATGACATTTTTACATGAAACACTATTAACAATGGCAAATTTCTTGGATGTAAACAAACATGCTAACAAGGAACAGGTTAGATCAGAAAGTATAAAAATGTTCCCAATGGATCACTGATGATCCACATGTTTGTTCATAAAATTAGTGTTTTATTGACAACTTGTTTGTAAAACAATATTTTATTGTGCTAATATACATACTATAGGGCATGTTAGTATTTTTTTCCGTTGAGAAAAATGTTCAGGTTTCGGAATATTGAATTTTTGAATACTGTTTGAATTAAAATCGAAAAAATACCGACTTTCGCTAAATCATTAAGCTCTAGAACATAAACGAGCAGAGAAATTTTGACCAAACTTTGCATAATAGTTCATTAAACATATACAAACATCTGATGAAAAAATGGAAATTTTCTAAATTATCCTGTATTTGTATGAACAGTGCAAAGTAGTGGATCACCTGTGCTACCATGGGAAAGAAAGGGTTAACTTCGTGTTACGGCGAACTTTATTCGATCGTAGAGTTCTGCGGAGTCCAAAGTAGGCACGATTTCCTGCCACAATGTGCCTCTGAATTTCTCTGCTGGTGTCGTTGTCGTCGGTCACCAGTGAGCCCAAGTACACGAATTCTTCAACCGCCTCGATTTCATCACCGTCGATGTGAATTCGGGGTGGCGGGCGCGGTGATTCCTCCCCGTAGCCCTCTAATAATTCATATTGCCTATTACCGCCAGCAAAAGATGTCAGAGCAAGCGTCAGTTTAGCGGTGATAGTATACATCCTTGTCTCACTCAGCAACGACCCGATGGGATTAGAGTCGGTCTAGTTAGAGTCTGGCGAACTGTCACTTTCGATCGGAGACAATCAAGCATGACGTCACGGTGTAGCTTTTACCGGTGAGGACACTATGACGTCATGCTCGATTGGCTCCAGTCGAAAGTGACAGTCCGCCAGACTCTAATTATAGGGACTCTAGATGGGATCGGATAAAACGGGATTAACACAAAAGGCCGAATCACGAAGGGCCGAACCACGAAAGGCCGAAACCAGTGTAGCTACCACATAAGGCCGAAAGCACAAAAGGCCGAATCACGAAAGGCTGAAGGTAACGAAAGGCCGAATGTAACAAAAGGCCGAATGTAACGAAAGGCCGAATGTAACGAAAGGCCGAATATAACAAAAGGCCGAATTATGAAAGATGCATATGACCTCGGTTTCCGTTAAGTTAAATGCTCTATCTATTAAAAGAATTTATACAAGGGTTGTTTAAGTATATTATAACCTCAAATTTGATATTTTTAGTAGTCCTACTCCAACGTAAAATGCACACAAATGTAAATCGATGCGTTGCCGGAGGATTGAGGAACTGAGGCGGCAGAAGGCCGCCGAAGTATCCAATATCCGATGCACCGGATTTGCATCGATTCGAATTCAAGGAAAACAGTAATTCCAATAGTATGCTAGGTATAATGCGAACAGAAGTTGTTATCTTTTTTTAAGTCCGACGAGCGTTAGCGAGTGCGGACAGCAAGCGTTTCTCCGATGTATAGCAAACGTAGTTGTTCAGTCAGCTATTTGTCCTTCATATCATTATGTGCTGCCGTTATAACCATATTATGCCATGTTCTGTATAAATAAATATCACTATACATGTCACATTTGTGGACAACAGTGTAGACAACTTCCAAACAGATTTGAGGAAAATGATTTTATTTTGAACAATATTTATTTGTTTAAATATTTTTTTCTTGCTATGAAAAGGAAAGGAAAGGGTTAAGAAATAGAATGACTACTTCTGTAATTCGGCCTTTTGTTACATTCGGCCTTTCGTTACATTCGGTCTTTTGTTACATTCGACCTTTCGTTACCTTCGGCCTTTCGTGCTTTCGGCCTTTTGTGATTCGGCCTTTCGTGATTCGGCATTTCGTAGTAGTCCCAGTGTACATCAACGCAATTTTCTCTTCAATGAGTTTCGAATACATATTGCCAAATTTAATCGTCGAAAACTGGAATGAAGGTTGCCATGTTAGATAAATAATATCTTTTGAGTTCATCAAAATGGCAAATCGATACATTCAAAACTAAGTATGACTTCTGCAATACTTTAAATCTAACTTGTAAATTATTTTACAAGACCTTTGAGACTTGTAATCAAAAGTACAAGTCATAGCTAATATTCTATACTTGTAGTTTGTTTATGCAACATACACTTGTAAATTCAACTAATAATATTAGTCCAACCGACTTGTAGTATTGGACTTGTAACTTGTACTTGTAGTATTTTTATTTAACAAAAAATTACAAGTTACAAGCTACAAGACTAATATTATTAGTAAAATTTTCATTATGCTACAGGCCCCAGGTATCATCTGTGATCCACTGTTTTTTTTCGGGTGCGTAGGTCTCCCAAAGTATTTTTGCCGGTAGCGTTATTGATGGGGTCTCCAGTTAGCCTAGTGAGTAAGTCTATGGATCGCCAATCCGGAGTTGCAATGTCTGAAGAAACCACGAAGTTATGAAGATTCTTGGAAAAGGTAAAATTATCCGATAGCCAACTTTGAGCTGTTATATCTCCGGATTCAATGAATCGAATGCAATGAATTTTGTTGAAAATTTCAAGTTAAGTCAACGGTTTTTCGTAGCTCATTATATAAGTCATAAATGGTCAGAATTTCATTGCATTCGGTTCATTGAATCTGGAGATACCGTGACCGGTCCTAATTCTGCGCAGTCCCTAATTCGGCGCACTTTCTCGAATATACCACAAAATCAGGGACGCTAGTTCAATATTAGCTTCAAATATATTTTTTGAATATTGTTTCAATAGTAATGAAAAAGTTTGTGAAGAAAAATTTTTCAAATCAACGACCAATATTTTGTAAAAAAATAAAATGATGTTGCAAGTGCTGGAAATTGCCTGAAATCTGTGTCCGTTAGCGAAGCTGCTAAAAAGTTGCCTCATGAGCTGAAGCATTTTGCGACATAAATAATGAAGAGAATGTCTACTTTTCCATGCGCATCCTGTACAGCTGTCTTCGAGGAATCAGAATCGGCAAAAAACAATTGAGTTTTCTTCTTCTTTTCTTAATTTTCTTGTTCTTAGGTGCGCAGAATTAGGAACCGGTATTAAATAGTGGTCCTAATTCTGCGCAGACATTTCAACACTAAGTTTTTAACATATAATTAATAAACAAACACCATATAAATGCCAACATAGTTATAACTAGGATATTCTATGTTTCTAGCAATCCAGTGAATGTAATTACGTCTCAACAAGTTAGTTTATAAACTTCGAAGACTAATTTACGATTCTTCCATTTTTGATCTGATAGTTCGACCGGACTAACCACTTGTTTTAAACATTTGCTATCAACCTCGGGGGAAATTTTATGTATTCATGCAAGCATTCGTCAAATGCGATCTTTGATGTGAGTTTACATGGAATTTTCTTAAACAGTGGAAACGCTGGAGTTAGACAAGAAAGAAGTCTCAGTTTGCAAACAAAGATTGTGCCACCTTGTCATGACGGAAAAGTTTATATTACCTTTAGAAATTAAAGTAAATTGCACTAATATGTGCATATGCGGATAACTAAAAAGCGTTACGTAGTACTATTCTATAATGCTAATGCTACAAAATCCTTTTGTGTATTATGATTGAAATTCCCTTTGCTTAGTGCTCAAAGTAGGTAGTATCAATGTTGGGGACATGCAAAGTCCCAATATGGTCGTAATGTCGTATAAAAGTTGAAAATGAAGAATTCAATTGAATTTCATCTTTGAATCATGTTCTCATTACAATAAGTTATCTTTTCAGAGTTTTCCCATGTGCGCAGAATTAGGAACATTAGTGCGCAGAATAAGGAACATTCCAAAAAAGGGTGCGCAGAATTAGGAACAAAGACACACTGTAGAATTTTCATTATTTTACATATAAATTGATTGTTTTGTATGCGAATTATATTTTTCCCTTATTTACAAAGCTAATAACTATGTGCAGTCAAAAATTCAGCCAAATCGGTTTGATTTGGGTTTTGTTACAGCTGATTGAAATTGAAAAAGTCTTAGGTGCGCAGAATATGGGCCCTCCACGGTATAACAGCTCAAAGTTGGCTATCGGATAATTTTACCTTTTCCAAGAATCTTTATAACTTCGTGGAGAATAGCCCGATCTTCCCCAAATTTGAACCACTGATACACAACTAGTTGATGAACTTACAGTAAAAATTTGAGAATATTTAATTTTTCGAAGAGTTACAGCTAGTTGAACATTTTTTGAAAAGTGAAAATTTTGCCTGTCCTGATCATTTTGTCTATCCCCTGTATGTGTGAGAACTTAGTTAGTCGAAGTTCATGTTCAAACTTTATGACTGTTTACTAGTAGTTCATCTCCAATTTATTAGCGCTTTGCATATACTTAATCATGATTGCCTCTCTTCATCTCCTTGGCGTAACGTCTCCACTAGGACAAAATTTGCTTCTTAGCTTAGTGAGCACTTCCACAGTTATTGCTGAGAGTTTCCTCTGCCAATGAACATTTTATATGTGTTTATCTGGTAGCATGCACGAAAGGTTGATTGCAACCAAAAATTTAATATCCTTCCCTCCTTGTTCCTCCCAACCTCGACCAAACCGCGAGTTTTCAAAACTAACAATAAGCAAACACCATGAACTCGGTTCCGTTGTGCCATATGGCGCTTGAGTTTGACTGACCGCCCGTAGATGGTACTCCTGTATCGCCAGACCAGCTACACTCATACAAGGAACCAAGCCGGGGACCACCAGGCATCTTCAGTGTGTGAGCGTTGGTGATCTTTAAGTTTTAGGCGACAATGTCGCCTGCTACGTCAGGTTGCAGATCCATGTGAGGAAGGGGAAGGAAGTGATAATTGCAATCATTTGTATCCACATCAGTTGGAATATACTAGAGATGGTCGAGTTTTTCAAAATTTGCCAGGCCCGAACCCGACCCGTACCCGTCGGGTTCGGGTTCGGATCGGGTCCGGGTTTAAACAATTTCAAAATATTTGGGTACGGATCGGGTCGGGTCTGAATGACGTCGGGTTCAAGCAGTGTTGGTAAAAACTCAAATTCTCAAATCTCATGGTTGAGTTGATTCACGCGCGATTCTTGACTCGCCAAACTCACTGCCGAAAAAATCATGAATGAGTTGACTCGTTATTTTACTCATTCCTTAATTTCTAGGTGGTCTTATTATTTACAACGAAGTTTTTAGGATTGTATGACAGAACAAGACCAAATCTTGCATACATCAACAAAGAATGTTGTTTAAATTTATTTGGAATCGTTTTACAAGCAAACGAGATTTCGGCGCTTGACTCATGAGAGCGAGATTTTGCATGAAAATCTCGCGTGTGAGAAAATGATTCAGAATCGCGCGCGAGTTTGTTCACGCAGGAGCGGTTCATGAGTGTACTTTGAGTGTGAGTTTACCAACACTGGATTCAAGTCGGGTTTGGTACTAGTGCTGATAAATCAGTATTTAGAAAAATGCTTCATTTGTTATATCCGATTATTAATCAATTATTTTTTAACCCTCTAATACACTCATTGCGCAATTATGGGTCACACACAATTATTAGTCACTTTACACTTTAATAGATAAATACTAATTAATTGCAAGCTTTTGTTAGCTATTATTATTTTTCGCACATAAGTTGTTTTGTTTTGTGTCACTATACGTATCGTACACTGCTTATACATCAAAACATACATATTTTCAATATTTTTTTGTTCGGCGCAAAACTAGCTGTCAAAGTAACGCTTCGATTGTGAATATCGGACAGTGCGTGCGCTGCTTTCGTTAGCTCTGTAAAAGCGAGCTTCAGTGATTTTCATGTGCGAAATGGTATCGTCACCAGAACAAAGGTATAATTAACGTTCTAAATGTAGAAATTCATGTGACTGCAGCCAATTAAAGCTTGTTTCTGGCAAAATTTAAGTGACTCATTATTGTGCCAAGGAACACCGAAAATCACACAATTATGGGTCATTTTTTGTGCAGCATAATATTGACAGTTCTGCGTACATGGGCATTGCATACATTTAGGCGTTTATCGGTGGTTGTGTTGGAGATTTTGACCCAATTTTGAAAAATTGATTCCAAATCGTGAAAACACGCTTCGTTAAGAGGTTTGAGGCCAGTTTTAGTTTCTACTATAGTTGATCTATCGAAGTGATCATTCATTGAAAAAATAGACAAAACATTATTTTCGAGCCGATTTCTCTTAAGTGACCCATAATAGGCAACAAATTGACCCATAATTGTTACACAGCCAATTTTGACCCATTATAGTGGTTTTCATTATTCACCAACATTTTAGTAATTTACACCGCCTAAAGTGAATTTTACAAGCAGATTTTTATTTAAAACAATAAAGAGGGGTTTCAATGATGAGAATATAAAATAAAAATAATGAAAGTGTTATTTTTGTATTAAAAACGATTCATATTATGAAATGGTTGTTCCTTGAGTGACCCATAATTGTGCAATGAGTGTACCCAAATTTTTTATTTTGATCTAAATATCATTTTTCGTCATCTGAAATCGATTTAAACATGTTTTGGAAGATGAATCTTTTTAATTCTCGATTTCGTGAATTTCAGTTTTTGATTTTTCTAATTTTTATTTTTGAACATCCCCACACTTTTATATTTTTCCTGGAAGCCAATTTGGGGAACGAACTTTTTGAGATGAAAACATTTTGAGATTTTATGATTATTGTTAAAATATCATTATTTTAATTTTTTTTTCACAGAAAATTTTATTTTCCGTGTAATTTTAAAGAAAATAAATTTAGAGTGTATTCGATTCCCTTAAACAAAATAAACAATGACTTCTAAAAGGTGACTAAAACATCAATTTTTCAATGATTTTTAAAAAATGTAAATAGGGTAAGAAATCAAACTTTGAACTAGTCAAATTGTAATCTTAATTTGAACCATTTCGAAATTCATTAAAACGACGTACTTTTTAGGCAAATATTGTTCCGAAATAGATGTTGCATAGCTTTTCGTAATATAACCTGATAACATGGACTTTAAAAGCATTGAAAAAGCGTTTTTGTCATGGAAAACAGGCAATTTAAATATCACTGTGATTTCACCTATTTCCCCCCAGAGAAAGCAAATTTTCGGTGCACTCGTACAGCTCATGCATTGTATCACACGCAATATGTGAACACGTCAAATGAAAGCTTATTTATCGTAGAATCGACCCACCGAATAATATTCCGCATTATTTGTCATAATATTATCAAATATAAGTAATTCTTTCTTGGAGAATGTTATCTTAAGTTGAACCATTTGTAATCTTAATTTGAACTAGTAAACGGGGGCGAGCTTCCAGTATTGGCCTGCAGACTGCGCTAGTGGTTGTTTTGTTTACTCTTGAGGGAAGATAAATTCCAAATTTAGTTTCCAAGTTTTTGAAGAGTTTAGAACATTCTTAGTTGAAATACCACTGCCCAATGAAAAATAGTAATGGGAATTAGCAAATCCATGTGCTTTTTTTATTGTTCAGCACGAAATTGGCTGTTGTGGGAGATGCTCGAGCTGCTGCCACCAGTAGTTCAAAGTAAGATTAAAATTGGTTCAAATTATGATTACGATGGTTCAAATTAAGATTATAATCATAGTTGACGAATAATCGAATTTTTCAATGAAATTCGGTGCAAATACAAACTTTTTACCACTTAACAGAAAGCTTATACCCATGGCTTTCATGTACACAAGATTTTGCCGTAGTAAATTATTTCCATGTGGGAGAAAAAACCACTCAAAATTTGCGCTACTTCGGAAAGCCGCAATTTGGTTCAACTTTTGATTACCTACCCTACGCTTTAAAATACACCAAAAACCATTTTGAGATATACAGAACAGTCCTAAATACCAGTCAAAAATATAAAAAAAATGATTTTCCACGAAACAAAAATTACAAAAATGCTCAAACTATACTCCGTCTAAAGGCGGGATTGGGTATTAGAGGGTTAACTCGGGTTTTTTGACAAATAATTTCTCGGGTTCGGGTCGGGTTCGGGTTTGATCAACGAGAATTTTTCGGGTTCGGGTCTGGTCCGGGTTTGACGAAACAAAAAATTCTCGGGTTCGGGTGGGGTTCGGGTTTTGAAATTGAAAATTGTTCGAGTACGGGTCGGGTTCGGGTCTGTCAAATCTGAAACCCGACCATCTCTAGAATACACCATTGCGCCTGCACACAAATTCATGCGGATGTCGGAGTACCTATTTGTGGAATATGGTTGGCAGAGGTTTCATACATTGGTGCGTGGATGCCAGGCATAAGGATTGTGTGTTTTATTATTCTGAAGATGTGCGGCACAGCTCGCTTGATTGCTTAACTCGTAGGCGTTATCTGATAGACACTATATTATGAAAGTTTGTAAGGAAGGGAAACGACTTTTTCAACCCGTCTTTGTTCCAGCGATGGCTATGTACATATGAATATATTTACATGAGTTACATATATACGTAGAGAGGAAGGTGAAAATAAATGTAGAAAGATACAAAGTAGGAAGACAGGGATGGCCATGGATTGAACCCAGGACCTTATGCATAGGGATCAGAAGCGATAGCCACTAGATCACCAAGCCAGATAACGTTTGAGTCGATAAAATAAAAAAAAAAATGGGAAATTAATAATTTATTAACCTCGCATTTTTTGTTTCCACCTTTCCAGCTCGGAGATTACTCAGTGTCGCTGAAAGCGCCCGGACGCAACAAGCACTTCCGCGTGCACGTGGAAGGCAACATGTACTGCATCGGACAGCGGAAATTCCACACACTAGATCAGCTAGTGGACCACTACCAAAGAGCACCTATCTACACCAACAAGCAGGGCGAGAAGCTGTATCTGGTACGGCCACTTCCCAAGGCAAACGGGACCTAAGGCGGCTCTGGGTCGTCGTCGTCGCGTTTGTTGGTAGTCAGGTAAGCGTGCGCGTTTTTTAATAATTAGTTTATGTCGAAAGACAAAAGGCAACACCCCCCATACACGTATAGACAAGCTAAGTTGAAAATAGAGGGACGTAATATAAGATACAGCAAAGTAATTGAAACCTCTTTTGAAATGATATTTCATAAACATCTTATATTGATAATTATTATAATTATTTATTTATCAAAATCTCGAACGAGAATAGTACCCCTAAAATACAAAAAAAAAGCGTAAAAAAGATCACGAATAGAGACAAAAACTGACTACTAATAGTGTAAAGGGGAGGCAAAGGAAATTAATATACTCGAGGAGCATAATCAGAATCTAGTGACATGAAATCGAATGGATGTGAGTATTCTAGGTGAAGCGGTGCGAAAGCACCATTCTTGGTGGGTCTGCCCGGTTGATCGCATGGTGTTTGGTATCCAGTCGTTTGGTTGGCAATATAGGGAGAACCTGCGGAAATTCCTGATTGATATTCTACAATTGTAACCAGAGTTTCTACAACGAAGTTCTGTATTACTTTCATGGATTGCACTATCAGGTTTAAAAATTTCTTCACTATAGTTCTGGAAGAATACCTAGAAATCCTACTTCCATGCTATGTAGAACTTATTTTTGATCGTCGTCACATAAATCTCCTGAAATCAAGTTTTGATAGAATTACAAAAAATACAAAAAATAGGAACTGCCCGAGGTATTTCATCACAATTTCTATTAGTGATTCGTCCAAAGAATGATCCCATTTATTACGCTTGGAATTATTACGAACACATTGCTTAGCAAATTAATCGGAAAGTTCTCTATTTGCAAAACTTAAGAAACCCCAAATTATCAAAAAATTAGAATTTTTGAAATTCTCAGAAAAATCTGGCGGCAATCAAAGAATATTTTTTTCTAATGGGCTATTTCACTTAAGAATACATAATAGTCTTCGCATTGTGGATTCAAAACAAAAAAATAAACTGTTTATATTATAGGGTAAAAGCTCCCTTAGTGGAGGTAGTGCCAATAGTGGTGGTAGTGGCAATTTAGCCCTATTTCGATCAAAAAGCCTGCAAATGACATTTTTAATAAATGCATCATACCTAATTGATAACATTAATTCAGTTTTGTGTTCATGATTTGCCGAAAAACCTATTTTAAACAATTATTTTCCTTATTTTTTTTTGCTCCCTCGCACCTATAGTGGTGGTAGTGTTCCTATAGTGGTGGGTCCCATAAGAATTCAATGGGTTGCGCCACTATAGGAACCAATGTTAAATTTTACCTCCATAATAGGAACCGTGTACCTATAGTTGGTGCAAGTGATTTAATTGCAAAAACTGAAATAAATAATGGTTTTTACATTTTTCCTAGCAAATTCAAGTGGAATACTACCGATTAACGCTTTCAGACTTTTAATTTTGTGGTATTATTGATTTTATTCAATTATTTTACTACATGGAGCTACTAATAGCACCACTATTGGTACATTTACCCTACTTTATAATTTAAATTGACCCCAGAAACACAACTAAATAGTATTCGAGAAATTCATGAAAATCCTACTTACACAATCCTACTTCTTCCAACAATTCCGTGCATTTTGATTGGTAGAGTATTGCTTTCATGAATATGTTATAGTCTGGGCATAAAACTTCTTGACTAAAATTATCCTCATTTTCATTGAGGATTTTATGAAAACTCTACTAAATTAAATTATTTTTTTCCTGCAATTCCATAAAAAGTATGTGTCGGATTGTCGCTTTATAAAAAAAATCGACTGAAACAAAGCGAAACAATACATCATTAGGACTATACGCGACTATACATCATTAGGAGTTGTTCGAGAATGGTTTGTTATATGGTCTAAGTCTGGTTCGCAAGAAGCCGTTTGTCTGAAAGGCAGTTGGACATTGGGTATAAAAAGAAGGACGCATTTCAGTTATGCCAAATGACCATCCCATATGCCAAACAATTTAATCCATTGTACTATCAATTCGACTAGTGATTGGTTCAGAAATACTTCCATTAATAATGCTACGAATTCCAACAAAACGTTTTCAGAAGATTTCCCAGGGAGTCCTCCAAGTGTCCCTCTAAAAAATCTTCCTGTCCATAATTCTGCCAGATCACCATCGGAAGGTTGCTTTTTGAAAGGATTTTCTTCCAGGCATACATCGCAGTATTCTTCCAGAAGTCCAGAGAATACCTGTCTGTTAGAAATGCGCCTGGAAGTCTTAATGCCAAACACCATATTATGCCAAACAGGGTAGTCCCATTCTTAGTATATGCATTTAAGCATTATGCTACTAAAACCCCAGCTAATCCCGAATAATATCCTATCTGAAAAAAGTATGTGTTATACGCAGAATGGCAGAAATCCTTGTCTTAAATTCATTACCTAAGCAGATGCTAACAAAGAAAAGAAACTGAAATTATATCTAAAAAAAAACATTTCGACTACAAACATAAAGGTGCAGCTTCCAAATATTGATAACTACCTATAGCAGCGATATAAAATGGTACACGTGAAAGAATATAATAGATGCAAAACACACACACTACAACTATGCAGAGTAACCACCACCCGTATATAATGGAGATAAATCCAGCAAAAGTCATAATCCGGCCAGAGCATTTGCAAAGTTTACGCATCCCACTATTGTTTTAACTACCTAAATAATGCATTTTAGCATGTTGTTCCCGATGCTCTATTTGTCGCTTTCGCATTCAAATCCTTGCGGGAAATTTTATTAGTCAATCCTATTAGTAAATGAATTATGATTTTTTTTGTTCTATTCTTCGATTGTTTCATGGTTTCATCATTTCTACGACTGCTTAAGTTCGGCAAACAATTTCACCGAAACTCTGTTTTCGGTGTAGAGTTTTATCATGTTTCCAAAATTTTGTATTTTTAGAAAATTTTATTAGCCGAACCAAATTTTTTTTAAACATGTACCGAAATCGGTGAAACTTTCCTAGTTAGTTGCATTTTACTGCGGTCTGATCTTTGGATAAACTGAGCCGTTTTTACCACCGAATCAAAGCATCACATTGCGAATCGAAATTATATTCTGTTTTTGTTTGTTTTAGTGTTTTTTTTTTTCAAAAATTGTATGTAGATGTTTTTTTCTAAAATAAGAAAGACTTATAATTTGTTCATTTCTCAGCGTTTCTACATGTTTGGTCTACTTATTGTTACTTCAATCATTTCAAATGAAAACGTCTTAGGTGGCAGCATTGTAGATTCTACCATAACCTCGAAAAGATTCCAAGGTACAGTGCTATTTGAATGGAAAGCGTGGCTGTACACAACTTTTTTAATTGAACTTTTCATTTTTTCTTCTATGAAAGTCTGTTTCAATTGATGGTGATACAATTTGTCCTAAATGATTCACGGGTGGCATTTTGTATCCTAAACATTCTTGGTAAGGTTGATTCTAATGAATCATTTAAAAAAATATAGGCCAGTGTATTTGACGTTTACCTTTTTAAGTTTCACAGCCTAAAAGTTCAGGAAAGCTAATGCTCCCTAAGTTTATTTGCTAAATCTTTCTTGAAGGTTTTCTGTGCTTAAGTTTTCTTCCAGCGTTTCTTTCGAGATTTCTCAAGAGATCTTCCCGGAATAAAATACTCCCAAATTTTTTCGTGGGATTTCTTCCAGAGTCTGTTTCAGAATCTTTTTTCTCCGAGGTTCCCTCAGGATTTTTGCAGGAGTTTCTCCCGAGACATCTGCAGAAGTTCGTCATGGTACTGCCGTGTGCACCATAGTTGTCCCATGTTAATAGGGATTCCCATAGAACATAGGACAATTATGCTGCACATGGAAGGGTATTTCTCCTGAAGTTCATCTTTGAGTTCATCTCTAAGAGTTCCCACCAGGTTCTTCCAGGATTTTTGTCGGGATTTCATCCAGGGAATATCCATAACCATTCTCAGAATTTCTCGTGGGATTTCTATCGGTGCTCCTTCCGAGATATTTTAGGAGTTTTTTGCAGAGCTTCTCACAGAGATTTCCGGGATTGCTTTCTGATAGTTCCTCCCGTTTTTTTTGCTGGATCCTTCAAGAGTTCGTCTTCGGATTTCTACAACACATGTAGGAGATGCTCACGTAATTTCTTAGAAACTTATGTGTAAGTTTCACCCGGATTTTTTCTTGAGTTTCTCCAGGTATTTTGTCCAGAGAATTTTCTGAGATTTCTCTCGGAGTTCCTCGAGATTTTCTCCCGGGGTTGCCCCCGAAATTTCAAGAAGTTTTTTTTGGAATTGCTACCAGAATTCCTCTCGAAATTTTCGTATCGTTCTCTCCTGACAAAAAACTCAAAAGTTTTCCAGGTACGTCTTATAGCTATTTTCTGACGAATTCTTCTGAAATTCCACTCGATATTTCTTCCGTTAAACTCCTGGAGGGGGTTCCGTTAGATATCTCGGAAGAATTTTACCGAAATATTTCGAGGAACATCAGGAGAATTCCGAGTGGGGCTATTCGAGGAATGCAAAGAGAAAGTTCTCAAGGAGTTGCGAGACAAACTCCGGTAGAGATGCTCGGAGAAACTGTAGGAGAAATTTCGGAAAGTATTTTTCTTAGAGCTTTTCCCTAGAATTATCACAGAGTTCCTCGCGGGATTCCACCAGGATTGAATCCGAGATTTATCCTGATATTTCTATTCAGTTATCTACTGTAATTTCTCTAAACTTATCAAAGTCAACTGAGGAATCTTCTAATTCTTCTCTAGCATTTATTGAGATTGTCCTAGGAGGAAATTGCAGGAAACATTCATTGGAACTCCGGGAGAAGTTCCGTTAAACTCCTGGAGGGGGTTCCGTTAAATATCTCGGAAGAATTTTACCGAAATCTTACGAGGAATTTCAAGAGAAATCCTGAGCGGAGCTATTCGAAAAATGCAAGAAGAAACTTCTGAAGGAGTCGCGAGACAAACTCCGGGAGAGATGCTCGGAGAAACTGTAGGAGAAATTTCGCAAACTATTTTCCTTAGAGCTTTTCCCTCGAATTATCACAGAGTTCCTCGCGGGATTCCACCAGGATTGAATCCGAGATTTATCCTGGTATTTCTATTCAGTTTTCTTCGCAGTGTAATTTCTTTAAACTTAACGAAGTCAATGGAGGAATCTTCTAATTCTTCTCAAGAATTTACTGAAATTGCCCTAGGACGTATCCGGGGAAAAAATGCAGGAAACATCCGTTGGAACTCCGGGAGAAGTTCCGGTAAACTCCTGGAGGGGGTTCCGTAAACGATTTCGGAAGAATTTCACCGAAATCTTACGAGGAATTTCAAGAGAAATCCGAGAAGCTTCTGAAGGAGTCGCGAGAAAAACTCCGGTAGAGATGCACGGACAAACTGTAGGAGAAATTTCGGAAAGCATTTTTCTTAAAACTTTTCTCTAGAACTATCACAGAGTTCCTCGCCGGATTCCACCAGGATTGAATCCGAGATTTATCCTGGTATTTCTACTCAGTTTTCTACTGTAATTCCTCTAAACTTAACAAAATTAACGGAGGAATCTACTAATTATTCTCTAGCATTTACTGGATTGTCCTAGGAGGTATCCGGGGAGAAATTGCAGGAAATATCCGGTGAAACTCCGAAGAACTTTCGGTAAACTCCTGCAAGGGGTTCCGTAAGAGATTTCGGAAGAATTTACCAAAATCTTACGAGAACTTCAAGAGAAATCCCGAGCAAAGCTAATCTGGAAATCCAAAGAGGGACTCCTAGAAAAGTCGCGAGACAAACTCCGGTAGAGATGCTCAGAGAAGCTGTAGGAGAAATCCCGGAAACCCTCTAATGTAAAACCAAATCCCAAGAGGATCATTGTGAGAAATCTTTGAAAGAACTCCGATGGAAATCTCGGTAAACGTCTGCAAGGAATCCCTGGTGGAACTTCATAAGAAATATCAGTAGGAATTCCTGTAGAAATCCCAAAAGGAAATCCGAGAGAAACACGCTACGGAAGTGGAACCATTCATATTTTTTCTGCTGTTACACAGACAGATGTAAATCTTAAATTCTTCTATGAACTGTGGACTAGAAATTTTATTTATGTTCACGCACTTGTTGTGCACAATCGATTCATTTTTTAGCTATGTGAGTGCAGTAGAAATCAATATTTATGAAGAGTAGGGAGGTAGCAAAAACAACACGGTGTACTTCAGAAACTCTTCTAGAATCTCTAGAAATTATCCCAGAAGAAACTCTAGGAAAACAAATTTCTTCAAGAAATCATAAAAATCCGGGAGAAATCCCACAAGAGAATTCGGGAGCTACATCGGGAAATCCTCTGGAAGAAATTCCGGGAGATAGGTCGATCGGACTTCAGGGTGGAATCTTGGGTGATTTTCAAGAGGAATTTCGGAAAAATCCGAAAGAATCCCGCAAGGGATCTCTGCTAAAATCTATATTCCAAAGTTTTTCTAGGAATATCTTCCGATGTTCTACTCTAGTTTTGCAATAGTTACTCCTGGGGTCTCGCCTGGTATTCCTTCTGGGCTTTCTATTAAAACCTTTCCCTTTATTTAGCACAGAGCTCCTTCCAGAGTTTATACCGATTGAAATTTGTCCTAAATAGAGACATATTATTTCGCAGCATTTACCAATCGCTTCTTATATCTATGACTCCCCAAATGAAACAGACTCCCGAGGAACAAGCACAAACATGAACCGTGTATTTGTGTGTGTCTGTGCAGCAGTGCAGCGGTTATTAAATACTGAAAACAATAAGAATGAATTTATCGGCGCTAAAATCTTTCTACGAGTGGTACCCACAATACTATGATTGTGGAACGACATTAATCAACACAATGAAACAAGAGTTACATCTAGGATGCAACGTGTAAGTGGTAGAGTACGACTAATCGGATAGAGAATGTAACTCGCTCGCCGCCGTTTTTTTTCTAATAACGAATGTATGTGTGTATAGGTATTATTGGTAGTGTGAACTCACAGGATTACAGGAAACGCGAACAGGCGAGCAGGTTTGCGCGAACTTTTTGTGGACGCCTTTTTTTGTACACTACGATAACGACGAAGGAAACAGTGAATCTAATTCAATCGAAAAATAATCCATCAGCATTTTTACTCTAGTATAGCTGTGTTAGTAGACGAGAAATGTGAGAGGGCGAGTCACAATAAGGCTGATTCCAGAACAATTTGTCATCCTGAATAATAACGAAATATATGTATGTAGGTACATCACACATCATTCATTCATGCTTGTTGTTGCCCATATGCATTGGGGTGATTCAAGAAGTTGATTTGAATAAACATTGGTCACTTCTTCGGATCACTTCGGATCAAATCCCGATTAATGTTTTAGAGGACACTCATTATCCATTTCAGAAAGCAATGTGGTAACATTCGACTTCTTGAATCACCTTAACACACACACACATTGATACATTACTCGATTCCTATATCAAACTGTTGGGGTAAGGGTGCTAATCAGTAAGTTTTGCATACCATTTTTGATAAATATTGTGTATGTTTTCTAAGGTTCGGAAGTGAACGGTTTAGGAGATAAGTACTCTTACCCTACTCGAGTTCCTCAATTCATGTTGTCATCCAGCTTGTTACCTAGTCTATCGAAGTGTTCGTTGGTATGCAATTGTACGACATAGTTTTGTAACTACAAACATTTCTAAGGTGTTCTGAATTTGAGTGATGAAAAACACTCTAACATTTCTCTTAGTGTTTGGTGTTTTGACACTCTCTCATGCTTAAATGTCAACGGAAACGTCATGTGGAATCTAACCTTCAAATTTATTATGAGATTGTTCAATACTGTGAACGTCGATCCTGTTTCTTCAGATATTGCCCAATTAGAAAGTGAGTCCTCGCGTAGAGATATAAGAGCATCTAGGCGACCGGTGGTCTTAACAAGTTACCGGCATTACAGTGCCTCTTGAAGACAGAGCTTATCGAATATATCATCTGTTCAAAGTTACGTAGTACTTTACAGACTGGGTCCTATGACGTTGTTGTACTCTCAATGCTTTTAAGTGCAGTCGCCTGACACTGCTTTGTTTCCGGATTGACAGCTTGGGCATTATAGAGCAATTTTGCGACCGGAGCTGAAGCGGTAATGCATTCCGGAACATGTAACGCTTGAATACCAGCACTTTTTGGTGCAGTCACCCAATAGCTATTCAGACACGATTGTATGATTTAAACTCCAGAGTTTCTCTGCGCGTTCGTGCGACGTCAGATCTACAAGTTAGACTAACCGAGCGTTCTGGTAGGATTGTAGAAATCCCACGGCTATCTGACGCGATCGTACGACGCCATATCTGAAGTTCGGGCTCACTAACATAGTTATGTGACGTCTTTACTCTCAGCGCTGTTACGAATTTGAAGACCACTTATTCATAAGGGCGTTAAATTCCCAGTGCTTCCCGATACAATCATGCAGATCTATTGGTTGGGCTCCTGGGTATTCTTGCGTGGTCGTGCAACGGTAGAAATAGCAGAGCTTTTCAGCTCGTTCGGTCACGCGACGCCTTATATTCCGGTACCATTCTCCCATGATCTCCCGGAGCCGTCATACGGCGCTAGATCTAAAGGTCGGACTAACTAATAGTATGGTTGGGTGGTGATTTCACTTTCGACCCTGTATCGTGCCAGTCGCATGAACCTGATATCTAAAGGACTCCACCATGGTACTCTAGAATGGTAGTGCGAAGGTTGGATACCTAGGTATTCTGGCGTGGTCGTGCAACGGTAGAATTCGCAGGGAAGGTTGAGCTTCTTGCAGTGACCATTCTGGCGTGGCGACTTCATGTCAGCGCGGTCGTATGACCGCGTCGATCATGGTGACCGCGTCGGTCGGGGTGACCGAGTCAGTTGGGATGACCGGCGGCCCGCAGAAGCACGCATACAACTAGGGTTTCCGTCATAATACATTATCTGAGGGCTTCGGTGACCTGACGTGTGCCTGACTGTGCCAGCCGTCTGTACCGTACGATGTTAAAGAATTTGTGGCGCCATTTCACCATTTTCGAAACAAAGTATGTTGTGACAGTGTCGTTGAATACTGTAAAACAAAGTGAGTGACAATCAAGTATTTTGCTTTCGCCATGTTGATCCGTTAACGAACTCAAAAAAAACAATGTTCGATATACATTTCGGTTGGAATAGGGAACTCTTTGACGAAATTCTGATTGTCGTACAATTGCTACCAAGAAAATCCCTTGCTTCAGAAATACAGAAGCATTTTTGGAATTCTATGAATTGCGCCATTTTTCGCTGTAACAATTTTACATGTATAATTTGCATCATTGAAATATACGTTCATGTTCAAGCGAAAGAAACTGCACAAAACAAAACACATGCCATTTTTGGACATCCAAAATTCATAATTTTTACTCTTTTTTATCGCTTTCCTTCGAATAACATCGTTCAAATGTCAATAAACCCGTAAATCCATTTTTATCTTGTGAATATCATACTTAAAGTGAATTTTAATCGTATAAGCGTACGGCAAATCAATGGACCTAGCCGTATAAAACAAACAATATATTAAAATGAAAGAAAAATTAGGAAAATACATCCAACTATACCAAATCGTAATTAGCATGTAAAAGTCAAATAAAGAATGCAGCAATTGTAATTTAACAAAAAAGCTAACAAAACCCAACAAAACATGCATACACATAAACATAAACGATAAAATACATCAACATACAAAAAGAGAAGCAAATCACCGACAAACAAAAATCGTTCGTACATTCAGTTCGGACGGATAACTCAAATACAATATGCAGCTGTACTCAGATACAAAAGAAAGCATAATAACCACAAACATACACATCCTTTCAAAAAGTGATCATACGCATGGGGATAAGGTCCAACGGAGCGAAGCAGCAGTGTGCGCCATAGAAAAAAAGATGCGTTCGTCAACATTCGGTTGTATAGGAGAAAAAATAAGGATCATTTGTGTCTAGGGGCACCCCTGGGAACCAGGGTCGCAGAAGGTGATTGTGTTGTTGAAGAAAATCGGATCGATTCGAAAAAGAACAAAAATAAAAATGAGCGAACTTTTCCGTTTCGTTTTTTGTAGGCGGAATTAATAGTAGCAGACGCGAAAACGGCAAGGTTTTCATTTTTGTGGCATATTTGAACTGGAATTAGTAGCTGGTGGGAGGTAGGGAAGCATATTGAATGAATTAGGAATAGAATCACGACGCAGATGAAGAGAAGGGAAGACAATGCGAGCGAAAGAGAGCGATTGAGCTTCTAAAGACAAACAAAAAAGAACATAGACCTATGACGGATAAAGCGATTTGTGAATTAAAAAATATTAAAAGAATAGCTTTTATGCGTTTTTATTGGATTTTAAGTAGTATTGTTGCTAAGCTTCTAAAGCGTACCGAAAGCCATGTGCTAAGATACTGGAGAAGTGCTGGAAACCGGTGGTATTGCGTCCCGACTATATTATCAGATGATCATATTTGTCTCAGGTTTATCATCAGTAGATAATTTTAACCCTTTATAAGGCAGTGGCAACTATATTGCCACTTTATACACATATTTTTTTCTGTTCGTTTAGAAAATTTTTACAACTTCTGTTTTAACTGATGGACACATTAGGTCTTTGTGAACACTCATGATTTTTTTGAGCCATAACAAATATGAATAGGCTTTTTTAGAACAAAATGTCTCTCCAAAAACATCCATTTTTGAGTGCATGAAGGTTTATAAGCTCGAAATTTTTTTATGGTGAGCGAATTGAAAATCGAATGATGAGGAATAAAAGGCCTATGTTCCTTCTACTTGTGGACAAAATTTCAACTTGATTGCTTCATTATTATTAGAAACTCAGCCTTTTGGAAAAATGTACTATAATAAATGGACATGTACTAAAATTGCCATAACTTCCAAAATAATTGACCAATCGAGTTCAAATCCACACAAGCAACTCATGAATATTTGGGCAATAACCTGTCAAAAAATCAGCATGATTGATTAACGCATCACAAAATAACAACATTTTAAACTTTGTTGACAAAAAGTTGAAATTTAGACCAATTTTTTTCATACAAAATCGACCATCGATTTTTTTGAAAACAAAAACGTTTTCGTTCATTACACCACATGTACTTTATATTCCAATGCAGAACGAGTGGATTCCGTGCCTGGTTCTCTCGGCCTTATAAAGGGTTAACAGTCACTTACCAAACGGCCTTTCATGCATCAATGTGAAGATCTTGCGCATACGCAGCGGTAAATACGGTCTGCCATGGGCCAGTTTGAACAGCATTGAACAGCAATCTGTAGTTTGCCATTCTCGTCTGAAAATAGAATACCACTAATACTCACACTGGTAAAGATGCCTATTAGTGTTAGTTTCAGGCAGCTTTCTTAATGACTTCCTGTGCGTTGCTGATCCAGCAACTACGGGCGGTCATTCAAGCTTAAACTTTCTGCAAACTTTCTGGTACACACTCGCCTGATGACTCCCCTAAATGTGTAGTCTTTGTCGTCCAGTGTGCCCCACGTGTTCGTGTACCAGTGGTGGAAAATGTCACAGAATTTCATGGGAAAAATGTCATGAAATTTTCCGTACCATTATTTTCTGTACGAATTGTCTTCTGTGAGCATCACTAATCTACTCTTCAAAGTTTGACAAAATGCTAGTTTTCACGTGAATACGTCTAATTTAAATGAACTACGTCAATTTTATCATTGATTTTGAGAGCAAACACAAAACAACCCAACCCCCTCCCCTAAATAAAAAGTAGACGCGTATAAAAACAGCTGATTTGCTGCCATCCCCATAGTTCCAATCGAGCAAGAGACCTGTCAAACTGGCAAGGATTCGTCACTTTGTTACACTCGAGACACTTTACTTTTACAAACCTTGAGTTATCAAGCCCGCGTCAACCTTGCACACAAGCCTTACAACTAGCTTGTGCACTCCTTCGTAAAATTGTAAAAACGGGGAACACAGTAAACGTCAAATTTCCTGTGGGAGAGAGCAAAACAGCATCAAATGCTGCACAGACTAACTAGGGTCTTATACCATTTGGTCAGTGTACTTGTTTTGGGCACTTGTCGCTGTAACTAGACCTGTGTGCCGATTATATTTCGCTTGATTTTGATACCATTTTTGTTTTGTTTTCTTGGAAGCTCCAGATGCTATCAGATTTAAAAACAACGTCTCACAATTTAGACTTAGATATCCCGAGGGAGCTCCGGGAGGTTCTGAAGGATCTCCTGGATGCAGGACTGTTCACAGAAATGGCGAAAAAGGAAGGGGTTTACGCATTCTCTATAAAAGGCGAAGGGGCACCTAGTATGATAAATAGGATTTCCTGGAGGAGTCCCCGAAGGATTCCCAAGAGGAATTCCCGAAGGAATTCCAGGAAGAATCTTAGAAGAAATTACAGGCGAGATTCCCGAAGTATTTTCCGGAGGAATCTCCGAAGGAATCTCGAAGGAACTCCACGAGGAATCCTCGAAGGTTTTCCAGGAGGAATCTCCGAAGGATTTCTCGGAGAAATCTATGAAAGATTTCTAGGAGTAATCCTCGTAGGATTTCTAAGAGGAATCCGCAAAGGATTTCCAGGATGGATTCCCGAAAGATTTCCAGGAGCAGGGGATTCAACTGAATGATTTCCAGAAGGATTCTCTGAATTCTTTCCTAAATAAATTCCCTATAGATCTCCAGGAGGAATCTCCGAAGAATTTCCTGGTGGTATCCGCGAAGGAATTCCAGGAGAAACAACCAACAAATTTCCAGGAGAAATCTCCGAAGGATTTATAAGAGGAATTTCAGATGGATTTCCAACAGGAATCCTCGAAAGAAATCCAAAAGGAATTCCTGAAGGATTTCCAGGAGGAATCTCCGAAGAATTTCCTGGTTGTATCCCCGAAATAATTGCAGGAGGAACAACCAAAAGATTTCCAGGAAAAATCTCCGAAAGATTTCCAGGGGGTATTTCAGATGGATTTCTAGGAGGAATCCTTGAAGGAAATCCAAGAGGAATTTCTGAAGGATTTCCTGGAGGAGTCCTAGAAGGAATTGCGAAGAATTTCTAGAAGAAATCCCCGAAGGATTTCCAGGAGGTGTTTCCAAAGGACTTCTAGGAGTAATCTCCGTAAGATTTCTAAGTTGAATCCCCGAAGGATTACCAGAAGGCATTTTGAAGGATTTCTAGGAGGTATTCCAGAAAAATTTCCAGGAGGAATCCTAGAATCCTAGAAATCTGAAGAATTTCCAGGATAAATTCTCGAAGGAGGTATTCCAGAAAGATTTCTAGGAGGAATCCTAGAATCCTAGAAATCCGAAGAATTTCCAGAGTAAATTCCCGAAGGGATTCAACCGAATCGTTTTCAGAAGGGATCCCCAAATCATTTCCTGAATAAATCCACGAGGAATCTCTGAAGGATTTCCAGAAGGAATAATAGAAGGAATTTCGAAGAATTTCCAGGAGGGATTCCAGAAGGATTGCCAGGAGGAATCCTAGATGGAATTCCAAACAATTTCCAGCTGGAATCCCAGGATTTCCAGGATGAATTCCCGAAGGATTTCCAGGAGGAGTCCTCGAAGAATTCTAAGGAGTAATTTCAGGAGGAATCCTAGAAGGAATTCCAAAAGATATCTTAGAAGAAATTCCAAGCGAAACTCCTGAAGGATTTTCCGGAGGAATCTCCGAAGAGTTCCCTGAAGGGTTTCCAAGAGAAACCCTCGATGAAACTCCAGGAGGAATCCCTAAATTTGTCCAGTAGGAATCTCCGAAAGATTTCTAGGAGGAAAATCCCTGTAAGATTTCTAAGGGGAATCCCCGAAGCATTACCACGAGGATTTCCCGGAGGTTTTCCAGGAGGAATTTCTGAAGGATTTCCAGGAGGAATCCTTGAAGGAATTCCGAAGAATCTCCAAAAGATTTCTAAGAGAAATTTCAGAAGGATTTCTAGAAGGACTCATCGAAGAAATTCCAAGAGGAAGGATTTCCCGGAGGAATCCCCAAAAAATCCAAGTGGAATTCCAGAAAGATTTTTGGGACGAATCCTAGAAAGAATTCCGAAGAATTTCCAGGAGCAGGGGACTCAACCGAATGATTTCCAGGAGCAATCCCGGAAAAAATTCAGGCGTAAGCCTGAAAAGAAATCCTGTAGGATTCCTGGAGGAATACTTGTAGGAAGAGAGATCCATCAAGGAAATCCTAGGGGTATGCTTGATTATATGTATTTCTAAAGAAATCTTGAAAGCACTCATAGAAGAGACCCCGGAGGAAAATCCTGAAGAAACATTAGGAGAAATCCTTGATGTAATTTCTGGAGGCATTGCTGAAATCTTTGGAAAAATCTATGGAAGATTTCCAGGTGCAATTCCTGGAAAAAATCTCTAAAGAATCTTCTGGAGTAATCTGCGATTGAACTCTCCTGGTCTAATCCCTCGAAACTCCTTGAAGAATCTGTGAAGGACATCCTGGAGAGATCCCTGAAGAAACTTCTGGAATTCGTGGAAAAATCCTTGAAAGAATTCCAGAACGGATCCTTGCAGAAAATGTAGGAACCCTTGATAGAAATTCTGTAGGCTCCCCTGAATTCTTCTGGAAGAATATCTGAAGGAACTTCTGCAGAGACCCACGAAGAAATCCCTGATTGGAATTCTATAGAATGTATTGATTGGATTTCTTTGCAGGGGCTTTTGCACAAATACCTGACAAAAGCTCCTGGAAGAATCTCTGAAGGAACTCCTGGACTAATTCCTAAAGGACCACCTATACCTCTGTAGAAACTAGTGGCGTTATCTCTGATAGAACTCCTGACGAGACATTCAAAGAAACTTGTGGAGAAATCTCAATTGTTTGCACATGTTTCTGTTGTGCACATGGATGTCAAAGCATTTTCAACAGTGTCATTTCCACATGGCTTGGCCAGCCGAAGCAAAATCAAGAAATTGGCAATAGTTATAGCGTCAACATAGGTACACCTACCCAAATGGTACAAGACCCTACTCCATTCACTACACAATTTGCAAAAAATACTTTGAAAAGTCGATGCGAATCATGAAATGAAACTAATTATTTTCCGATGGCCATCGTTCCAATTTTTGTTTATTTTACAATGTTTGAATCTGTTTTGTTTACAACTTTGTTTGCTGAAATATATCACTTTTATTTGAAAATGCGGTTTTAGAGTTTTTGTAACCTTCGTCGTTTGAAATCGTCAAATCAAGCAAAAAATAAATAGTGAAGGTGGTGCGATTAATTGTTCAAGTATTAATTGGAAGCTTTTTTTAAGTACCCAGGTATCGTTCGTTCGAGTTGGCGTTCTGGTAGTAGATTACTGCGTTCCAGCAGTGGTTGTCATGTTGTCAAGAAGGGTGCGTGATCAGTACGGACTGGGTTTCCTTGCCATCTCAATCGGGCCAGTGAGAGTATTGCTTAGTCGAAGTCGATCGACTGCCCCTGGTCAATGGTGTCCTGTCGGAAGGTTTCCACATCAGCTTGGCTGTCGGCGTGGATAATTTTGGCTTTGCTGCCAGGCTGAAAAGATTAGAGAAATGCTTAGCTTAGTGGTTATATTTTTTCGACGTTTCGGCAATTGGTTGATGACTTCTTCATGATTCATAGATGGGCTTTACGTTATTATATCTTACCTTCGGGTGCATAAGAACAAACGGTAGTTCAGCAGCCAGTTCTCCGCCTAGGGCACCGAGGAAGAGTTTTACCTTCACTGCATAGGATACAATGATACCGAAGGCATCGCGTTGGTCTGGTTGGGCCAAACTATTAGAAAAGAAGCAAGACAACAAAATTTATTAGTTTCATCCATTCATTTGAACCCCCGTAATGCTCCTAATACTCACAGAGTTGTCGAAGCTAGGCACTGCTCGTGGCGCTTGATCTGTCCATCGAGGGCAATGCCACGTCGCTGCTTGTTGGAAGCCAGCAACGGCGTCAGGTACATAACCTTCTGAAGGCTGGAACCCGGCTGAATAGGGCAACCTTCGCTGGTCTCTATTGAAGCCACAGTGTTGCGATAGCTTCCGTTCTGGAACAGCACCACGTCAACACCCTGCTGAATCATTGCCTTGACCTTCTTCACTACCTTATTCGAGTTATTGCGGATGCAAATGTTGACGCCAATTCGTTCGCCGTGCAGGTAGAGTTGCTTGTCCAAGGTGACTTCCAACTCCAGTTCTCCGGGGCTCAACATGAAGTCTTTGCGCACAACGGTGCATGGCTGCTGTCCCGGTTTGGTCGGTGCGAACTGGATCTTGCGGATTCCCAAGGAAACCGTGCTTCGGCGGTGAGTTCGATCAGTTTCCGACTCGCCAGCAAAGATCTTGACATAGTACGAAACTCCGCACGGTTCTCCCTGATCTTTCTCGCCCGGCTGCAGGGTAATCGACGACGGTGCATTCGGGGAAATGTTGAAGGTAAATGGGAACGCATTTGGGCCCAGTTTCTTCAATAGGCGGTCCTGCAGCTTGGTTTGCTCCTTTCCGGATTTTTCCGGCTGCGGGTAGATTTGTTCGGAGGCCAAGAACAGCTCCTTCTGGAAGTTCAGTCCCATAACTTCATCTTCCTCGCGACCGTAACGGAAGCTACAGATGATCTGTCCAAAGATCTTGCGGTGGTCGCGGATGTATTCGTCATCCAGAACAACGATGCCGTCTGGAAAAAGACAAATGGGAGATGATTTTTAATAACGTTTTTGGGAATCAGCCGTGGATTATTCGTAAGCAGATCCTGACGATAATTTTGATATGGTCTCCAAGATATGACAGCTCAAAAATTAGTTGTTTAAAAAATAGTGTTTTACGAGAACAGTTCTAGCTTTGCGAGAAATTAACTAATCGAGCCCAAATTTGTAACCCCCCCCCCCCCCAATTTGAATCGAGCCCAAATATGCACATGTTATAGGTTGACAAACAGTCAAAATTTGAGAATTTGAGATGCACTCTATGAAAAGTTACAGCATGTTGAATTTTTTTTCTGAGAGAAAAAAAAAGTTGTCTGTCACAATCATTTTGGCCACCCCCTCTATTTAAGTTTTCGAGCGATGATGTCATATGATAACCTGAAAGGTTCGTCCTTCCAGAAAGTTCCGGACGAACGCCAACATGTTACCAGTAATTCCCCAGATTGCAAGCTTTTGAAGAACACCAGGTGTCCAAGTCCGATGTTAGGCCTTTGCCAGATCTAGAGATGCTAGTTCGACATGATCACCCTCTTTTAAAGCCTCGTCCAGGATCTGACCGAGGGACCGAGAAATCTCCAAGGCGAAGGTTAACGATTCGGACCAACACCTTCACGACGCAACTCGTGAGGGTCATGGGACGATAGCTACTGGCATCAGAGGCCGGTCCAGTATTTTTAGGGAAGGCTATCATGAAACTTTTAGATGTTCAAACTGGGGACTAAACTGCTAATGGGGTGGACAGATTCTTGGACTGATTCGAGAGATGATAGACTAGACCGGACTTCGTTATCGGATTAAACTTTCGGAACTAAACACTTGTTGGAGTTTCAGAATAGACTGATGTCTTTATCATTTATTCATTTCCCGAACCCTTCGACTCATTTGAGCACGCTAGAGGAACGTGCGAAAGCAGAACCGTCAAGTGACAATGATCAAGGTGCTTATATATTCAGGTATATAACAGAAACTATCCTTCCAAGCTTCTGGAAGTGTTCCGGATGTCCATTACTGGTTGAGCATATCGAGGAGAGGGACCTTGCCATTAAAGGGTAAGTTCTTCAGCATATCGGATACTCAATGTTATCAGGTCCGGCTGATTTCCCCATTTGCCCTTTTGAGGGCGTATTGGAGTTCGGTGAGGGTAAACGGAAGGTTAAAGTTTTGGCCATTTTTTAAAGGGACCATGAATCGTTGTATGGAGATGGATGGCTCACTCGGAAACTGAACGCCCACAGGAGAAGGTGGCAGAACCGTCATTAAAGCCTTCCGTACACGCATTGCCAAGTGTGCATTTTTTTCCGCACGCATAATCCAACAGGCTAACAGTGGTCTCAACATTGACAGAACAACGGAAATGTCAATCGTATGCTTTGCTGTTGGTTGATGCGTGCGGAAAAGTTTGCACACCTGGCAAAGCGTGTACGCGTGTACTGAAGGCTTATGAATCACCCACTCCAACGGATTACCAAACCTGGCGCCGGGAGAACCGCGAGTGTATTTGTGGGGGCTACCGGCTATCTCAAGCCTTGTGATGACCGTTTACATCCCCAATTGTAGGAATTTGTACGAACACTTTGTCCAAATTCTTCCCTAGATTAACAAGTTTTCAGTTGGACAGGTACCTAGAACGAAACTATCGACACAGGGAAAGGCCACGAAAGATGCAAGGTGACTATGGGAACCCGGGTAGAGGTAAAATACTGACGATCAAAACGTGATATTGATTTGATTGATATAAGAGATAAAAGATCTGAAAATAATATCTGAAAAATGTTCCTGGAACATCTGAACAATATCAAAATTTGATATTTCAAGATCAATCGAATAGCTTGCTGCTATTGGTTAGATCTTACAAGATCTAATTATGATCTGATGATGATGTTTCAGGAGTAAATTTTAGATATTATTTTCAGATCTTTTATCTCTTATATCAATCAAACCAATATCACATTTTGATCTCAATATCAAAATGTGCTATTATTGAGCTCTTTTCCTCTACCCGGGAAGGTCCGAGTCAATACAGAATCGGTCTGTTGGAATTTTAGCCTTGAGGCCGATACCAGAAGAATGGTATATGTCAGCTCCAGTTTTAGTGTACTGTCGCTACTGGCGGCGAAGGGTTGATGTAGTGTCTGCACGGTGAATCTTCTGCAGTGCAATTACCACAGGTTGACACTGGTTCACTAATATCTCCAAGTTTGGAAGGTTGTTTAGGTAGCCATTTATATTCCACTGGATAGCGAAGACAGCATGATTGGGGGTTAGGGTTGCCCGCAGAATTCGTTTCCGGAACCAGTTGATCTTCATTGTTCTAATATTGAGGTTTGGCCATAACGTACATAAACTTGCCGTTTGGCCATATTTCCTTAGATTGTTCGATTCTGGCCCTGACGCGGCCACAGGGTGTAATTCGTTCCGACTATTAGCCTGAAGATGTCCATGTCCGGGGTGTGCAGAGAAAAAAAAAACAGTCGATCTGGGAAGGGGCTTACAGCTCGGGTTGGAGTTCCCGAAATGCCCATAAGACCCTCTAGCTTCAATCACGGCGTGATGAGCTGGCCATATAGTTGTGCATTCCAGGCAGCTGGCCCTAGCGGAGCAAACGGCACGGTTTCTTTAGAGAGATAATGGGACGTCTCACAGAGAGAGCTCTCGAATCGAGAATGATGTTTACGGCTCGGGTCCAAGCGCCGTATGTACTCATCTGGCTGGTCGAATCTAACTCGGGAATCGCTACGGCATGTTCGTCGGGGGATTCGTCTTGAAAATTGTTCAGTCCTCAAGAGAATTTGGCGTTCCAAGCTTCTCACATGCTATTCTTAACGAGTTTGTTTGCCTGACTCCCTCGTAGTCCTCAGGGGAACAGGACTGACGTCCCTTGTGCGTCCCTCTTTCGAACCACGTCGAGCGCCAGAGGTTGTTCGCCGGTTCCGGTACGATCAAGACTTCCGCACTTTCGGGGCCCTGATTGCACAAGTGGTATCCTGGGAAACTCGGGGAATGGGCACGAAATTCTTTGTGCGTCCCGGAGGTAACAGTTCCGCCAGAATGCCAGAGGTTGTCCACCAATTCTGGTTGGGGTGTAACGGACACTGATGGAGTCCTGGCTGTCCATGGCCCCTGTTGCCTCTCTTCTTTATTCAACCTCTTTTCTTCTTAGGGCAACCTTTTCGAAGTGGGTCGGAGGGAAGATGTTGACGAAAAAAGTTCTCACGCAGTGCGTAGGCCGTTGGTTGGACTGAGTGTAGACCAATTTCTGATGTGATTCTACTGATGGTTACCGTCCTTGCCTTTGAATGGTTTGAAGTTCCACTTAGCGTTGGAGAGACCGGATGAGAAGTCTGTGACTGATCCTGTTTTGTTCAGCGGTACAGTTGCCGGTGATGTGGGGTTCGTTTGCTGCCGTGTGCGGAGTTTTCCGGCTTTCGCTGGAGTTGACACTTGCTCCATCCATTTCGGGATTGCTGATTTCACTGATTGTACCGGTGAGTTTGCACCAGTCTGCTATTTTTTTAGCTACCTCGGGATCGAGAGGAGGCTGATTAGTAGTTGTGAGTTTCTCCGAAGATGTTTCATCGTTGAGCGAGATCAGAGTATTGTGGATTTAGCACCAAATTGGCGTCCGAAGTAACTTTATTGACTTCCGCTGTCTTTCTTATATGTTAAACATAACGTTGGAAGTATTGCGCTGTATAGTAAATCTGATGCTCTATTCACCGCACTAATTCCGACGTTATGTTTAACACATAAGAAAGGCAGCGGAAGTCAATGAAGTTACTTTCGACAATGTTGCGTGTGATGCGTTGATTTTTTTGGCACTCAACGTTAACGTTAACGGAAGCCGTTGATTTAATCGGATCTACGGTATGCCTTATTGGCTAGTTGTTCCAGTTTACCCTGCTAGGCTAGGGTTAGTACATTCCAAGTTCCATACTTGTCCGTAATGTTTCATTCGTTGGTTTCTGTAACGTTTTTTGGGTTTCGGAAACATTTGGTTGCTGGCCCAAGGCCCTCGAAGAGGATGTTTGTCGTTTTTGCAATGAGGAAACTGAGACCTCTGAGCATTTGCTATGTGACTGTATTGTGCTTTATAGCACAAGGCTAAAGTATTTTGACAAGGGATTTTTACAGCCCTCTGATATATGGTCGTTATCCCCTTGTAAGGTAATTCATGTTATACGATATATTATTCCCTGCTGGGAAAATACCGATAATCATGTGCAGAGGGTCTCTACTCATAGTGACCTATCGCCTTGAGATACGGTTAAACATTAAAGTGGGTGGTGTATCACAATAGATCAGAGAAATGGTCGCAGTGATAAGTAACCCTACAAAAAAAAAGGCCCTCTATCCATCGTGATGGGGCTGCCACCTTAGGCACCCTACACACTACTCAAACCGTTTGACCAACATTGCCACCGCCCCCTGGTTGGTCGAACCAGCGAATGTTTCTGCAACCGTATGACGAACTGCCAAATCGTGTTGCACCAACATGTCACTTTGGTTGCACCAACATCATCCCCCATTTGAAATCCCACTATGTTTGTGCAACAACACTACACACGGTACGATCGGTTCGTCAAACATTGGCTCCGCCCACCGTTGGTTTGAGTAAAATCAAACTGGTTTAATTTTTGCCGACCAAACCGTCAACCGTCAAATCGGTTTGACGAACTGCCAAATCGGTTCGTCAAGCAGTATCACACACGGTCAAACACAGCACCAACTCAACCATCAACCTGGGGGCGGAGTCAATGTTGGTCAAACCGTTTGAGTAGTGTGTAGGGTGCCTTAGGTATAGGTTCTGGTGGAGGAGCATTTCATAGCCGCACCTCCTTGGTGAACAGACGTTCGGGACTTGCCAACTTTGATTAGAAATCCGTCAAAATTACGATTTTGTACAGCATCTCTTTCACCATATATATGTTTATGATGCTTCAGAACTCAACTTCGGATATTTGGTACTTAAAAAAGTATTTTTTTTATTTCGTATACCAGGGGTACACACTTAAAACATATTCTCGAGCTCGGCAACAAAAAATGCCGAGTACGAACGGCAACTCAAAGAATTGCTGATTTTCCAGCAATCGAAAATACTTTACAAAACAGAATAGATTGGATGATTTATTTGTGGAAATAACTACCAATAATCTGGGTGGATATCGACAAAATTGCTGATAGCTCGGCAATTCATTACATGCTCAAATTTGCTGATTATTCGGCAATTAATGTTTTGTTTTGATTATTTTTGCCGAGCTGACAGCAAAATTTTTGCCGAGATTTTCGGCAATTTTTGACATTATGTCAAATTTTGGATTGCCGAAACGCTCAGCAATATGAACTTTTGCCGAGATGATTGCTGAGCGCTCGGCTGTGCAAATCTCGGCAATTATTTTGCTGAGCTTCGGCAGAAAAATCTAAGTGTGTACAGAGTAGGATGGCTCACACTTATATGAAAAACAAAAAAATCATAAAATACCAAGTCTTACCTCCTAAATCAGTTGTTTTGGACTCCCAGAAGCTACGTTCAAAATTTGAGCAAAATCGTTTGAGCCTAAGAGGGCGCTCAAAACGCTTGAAGTTTGTATGGGAAAACATGGCCAAATGTATGCAGAAATTTTAAGTTTTCGAATTTTGCCGCTAGGTGGCGGTGTAGGCGTTCAATAATCAAACCTTTTGGTATTATTGTAGGTGACTATATGCCAGAGAACTTTGTCGAAGATCGCGAAGTGATCCGACGGCTGTGAAAAAAGTTATACCCTAGGCAAAGTGAGGCAAAGTATTGAGATTTCATCATTGATATAGCGCATTTAGTTCACTACTGGACTATCGCACTAGTTTTCACGAGTGCGAAAACGCTAATAAAAGTGCGCGATTGCATCAAATCCACTCGGTGTCTTCAGAGCACTTGTTCACCATAGATTGAAGAAATAGTGCGCCGAAGACATCAACCTGATTTGATGCAATCGCGCACTTTTATTTACGTTTTCGCACTTATGAAGTCGCAGTTCGCAGTCCAGTGGTGAACTAAATGCGGTATATTATTCCTTTACATGTATTGGAAAAATTACAATAAAGTTTATCCTCACTTTTCTTAGGGTATAACTTTTTTCACAGACGTTGGATCACTTTGCGGTCTTCGACAAAGTTGTTTGGCATATAGTCACCTATAATAGGTTTTGTTTATTGAACACTTACAGCGCCACCTAGCGGCAAAATTCGAAAACTTAAAATTTCTGCATACATTTGGCCAAGTTTTCCCATACAAACCTCAAGCGTTTTGAGCGCCCCCTTAGGCTCAACCGATTTGGCCCAAATTTTGAACGTAGCTTCTGGGAGTCCAAAACAACTGATTGAGGAGGTAAGACTTGGCATTTTTCGAAATTTTTGTTTTTCATATAAGTGTGGGCCACCTTAGTACAGAGTCATGGATCAGTTAGTGGTATTTTCGACCTTCTAAAATAAAATAAAAGAAAACAAACACTACAAGTTTGAAAGCACCGTTGGCTATGTTTTAAATCGAACTTTTGATTGCCGATCCATTTGAAGTGTAATGACAAGTCATTTTCGCGTAAAAAGGAGTATTTCCAGAGTCCCACATATTCCGACTCTAATTATAAGTTTGCGGCTAAACTACGCTGGGTATTGATAATTCTATTGATGAAGTACCCGATATTACAACAGAAATAAAAAGAAAACATAGAAAACATCGAATCCATGTACTTCGCAAAAGGTACGACACTAGGGTTCAGTGATGTTCTACATCTTAAGTGTTATTATTACCATTCTGCGTTTCAAGACACCTGGTGGTTTTCAAGTTTCTATGTTTTTATTATTCAAATGATGCTTTTGACACTTTAAGCTAAAACGTTGTATCAAGAGTGTTGAGCGGAGCAAAAATCTATATTTGTTCGATCTGTTTCTGGATCACTGTTGAAAGTCACATTGTTTCAGTATTTGTATCCCAGAGTCAAGCAAAACCAAATGTAAAAGCATCAAAACCGATGGATTTCGATACTTTTAGAGCTTACCACTGCAGGAGTAGCTTCTTATGGAATTCGGTTATTCTCTGGCAGTTGTGGAAAGACAACTCTATCGTTCGTTGCATTATAATACATTTGATTTTGTAAAAGCATCCAAAACCGATGGATTTCGATACTTTTAGAGCTTACCACTGCAGGAGTAACTTCTTATGGAATTCGGTTATTCTCTGGCAGTTGTGAAAAGACAACTCTATCGTTGGTTGCATTATAATACATTTGATTTTCACATTAAGCTCTTGTAAATTACTTTTTGCAATTTCTCATCGTAATAGGCTGTTTTACCTCACGCAAATCTGACAGGAAAATGCCTACTTTCCCGCACCAAATAAACTGTGCTGTAATGGTTTATTACAGCATTGATTTGCGTTGCGTAATGAACCATTACAGCACTGTTTTCAGGTTTCATCAACTTATTGATGCTTTCTGGACGCAGTTTTGAAAATTGTGACAACTACACAGTATTACCTGCCATGATCAGATTTTCTTAAACAAGGCTATGGAAATCAGTGTACAATTTGATGGGAATGTTTTGTTAAAACTAACCACAAGCGGTAATTTATGAAATTGCAAAAAAACGTTGTACGCAACTCGGTGTAGAACTCGATTTTTACAGCACTCGTCGTAATTATCCAACTCGGCAAGCCTCGTTGGATAAATGTACGACTCGTGCTGTAAAAATCTTCATTCTGCACCCTGTTGCGTAAACTACTATTTTAACCCAGAAAACAAATGGGATCATGCTATAAAAATGAATTTCGTGGCAAAATAGATGTTTTGAGCCATGTATTCGACTTCAAACATCAAAGTGTTCCATAACTGTGTATGGACGGTCCTTTAAAAATGATTGTTTCTTCAAGAATGACCAAAATTCACAATCACACAACATTAATATATTAAACTAGCTGTACCCGGCAAACTTTGTCTTGCCTACTGCGTTTTTTGACGTTTCAAGTTTCTAGGGTTTCGAGGCCGCAACAAGGTGTAGAATGACGGTTTTTACAGCACGAGTCGTACCTACATTTATCCAACGAGGCTTGCAGAGTTGGGTAATTACGACGAGTGCTGGAAAAATCGAGTTCTGCACCGAGTTGCGTACAACGTTTTTTGCAATTTCATAAATTATCCTTGAGGATAGTTTCTAACTAAACTTTTTCATCAAACTGCACACTGATGTTCACATCCAATGTTTAACCCTAAAAGGGATACCTTCATGGCCTCAGTTTCGTCACCTCGCTGAGTGTGTTCCATCAAAGACGAGCTTTGAAAGGCGCCTGGGGTCCAATGGACAGTAATGAACCATTACAGCACTGTTAATTTGGTGTGGGAAAGTAGGCCTTTTCCTGTCAGATTTGCGTGAGGTAAAACAGCCTATTACGATGAGAAATTGCAAAAAAAAATTTGCAATGAAAGAAAAGCTTTCATTAGAATATGATATTTTCCATCAATATCATCGTGCTTCGCAGTGGTTGAATGAGACCGGCAACGTGCTCTATAGTGTAAGACACAAACATTTGAATCAAGTATACCCAGAGTTGGTCATTTCTCGCACTCAAGCTTAAAAAGAGCTATTTCTAGTGCACAAAAGAGAAGTGTGCTTTGATTCTCTTTAGTGTAAATGAGACTTTGTGCACCACACGGAAGTTCTCCCATGTACCATATATCTAGTGCACTTTGATCGTTACCAGGGGAAGTGTTATTTACTTCACTCTCGATCCCACTCTCCATCAATTGAGCTTCAAATTTTCATGCAATAAGGTAGAAGTTTGTGAACCGTTGACCTCGCAGGACGTCCAAAATCAGTATGACGGAGAGCCAAAAACGGAAAGCTATCGACATTCAAGCATTTTTTTCCAAGAAAAAAGTTGTCAACGATGCTGGAGAGGAGAAAACGATAACCACTTGTCTGCTATGCGGCGAAGCAACGAAAACTTTCAAGTGCGAAACTAAGTTCAATCTCTCTCGGCATATTGTAACTTCCCACAAGGCAAAGGCAACAGAAATAGGTCTTCTTACGGAGGAAGAATCGATGAAGAGCCAAGCCGAAGCGAAACAAAAGGTGGTTATCTGGATTGACCCGAACGTCTACGTTACCTCCATGGTGCAATGGGTTACAGAAGGAAACCTTCCCTTTCGTTTTTTCGATACTCCCTACGCCCGGAACATCCTTGAACCAATGGAGAAAGGCCTGAAGCTACCTCACGTCGGGAGAAAAAGTATTGTCAAGTATCTGGAATCAGTGGAGCAGCATATTGTGCAGTGCATTACTGATAAACTTCGTGGGAATATGCTCAGCCTCAAGATGGACCTTGCCTCCCGAAAAGGAAGATCTGTTCTCGGAATAAATGCCCAAATAATCGATAACGGCAAGATTACCGTGTATACGCTTGGCATGGTTGAAAGATTCGAGCGAAACACTGCCGAAAGTCTGCGAGCTGAAATTTTGCTATTACTCAAGAAGTTTAGTGTTGGTATCACTCAGATATACACAGTCACAACTGACAACGGAAGCAACATGATTAAGGCAACCAAATTATTAAAAAACGAACAGTCATTGGTAATGGCTGAGCTGGAGGATCCTAAAACGACGAGCGATGAAGAAACCGACATTGATTATGCAAGCTTCTACTCCGGTGATGTTGACCACGAATGCGACACAGACGCAGAGTTTTTGGATCGGTAAGTACTGCATAAATTATGTTCAATTCCACGATTTCTACAGTTTGAGCATAACTTCATTCTTAACATTTTAGGGACGACGATGACACAGAATCTTTGAAGAGTTTCTCAGCCGACGAAGTTGAATACACCGAAGAAATTGATGACCTGGAAAACCTCAATAACGCACATCTAACGGGGGTGAGATGTGCTGCCCATGATGTACAGCTCTCGGTTTACGACGTTTTCAAAAAGAAGTCCGTGACAATCTTTCTGGCCAAAGCGAGGAAACTAGTCAAAACCCTCCGGGCACAGCCATACGGAAATTCGTTTCGTTTGGATAAATCCAAAAAACTGCCATTTTTCGATGGAGACACTCGTTGGGGTTCGAGTCACCTGATGGTTGATTGCCTACGACAACAAAAAGACTTCATCATGTCATTACTCACCCCGGATCTTAAGAAGCAGTTTGGTGCTCGATTTTGGTCGACCGTGGATCAGTTTGTTCAAGCAACTAAGCCTGTATATGTGTTGACCAAGAGAATACAGGAGGAAGCATTGACAAGTGGATCTTTTTATCTGTACTGGAAAGAATGTACGCTTGAGCTTGAAGATATTTGCTCATCCCTAGCTAAGCAACTCAACAGAGCTTTGAAAGATCGTCAACACATGTGGATGGACAATGAAGCCTTTTTAGCAGCCCTGTATATGGATCTCCGCCTTAATGATTTCAATCCCCCCGTCTTGAATCCTGATCAACAAGAAAGAGCAATTGTAAGTTAATATATTTGTCATAATTCCTACCTATTTTATAATATTTATATATTTCTCTTACTTAGAAGCACATTCTCAAGACTTGGGAAAACATGAAGATGATTCGTGGTAGTGAGGCACAATCAACCACAGACGGTGGCGACCCCGTACCTTCGACTTCTTCTGCAACCAGCCTGGGGAGACTGACGAGGGTCGAACAGTTGCTGTCGGTGAACCGTCAGGCAAGAACAAGCGATTTCAATGACATGGAAAAACGAATTCGCAGACTACGGCTTGAACCATCTCTGCCACTTGATACAGACATAATTTCATGGTGGCAAGTGTCTAAGCCTAAGGAGAAGGATCTAGTTATGCTGGCATTGGTGATATTGCAGATTCCGTGTACGCAAGTATCGGTAGAAAGAGCATTCAATGGACTTGGACAGGTTCTAACCAGGTTTCGAACAAGACTTGGTCCTGAAACACTTGGAAACGTTTTGTTCGTGAAGGCTAACAGTGATTTACTAAGAGAGCATACCTATAAACTTAAACCATAATTAGTATTACATTCGAAAACTTGAATTTTGCATTTAATAAACACTTAGTTAATAAAGTTTTGGCGTTTCTTTTTTGACCGATGTAGTTGTCCCCAAATGAGAGCCCAAAATTTAAAATACTTCGCCTGTAGTTCCAAATCATCGATGACCAAGACTGGTTGGCTAAAGATGGGTCTTTTCAAATCGCCCCTGCGATCCTCAATGCACATGGTACTGGTTTTGGACTTCTCTTCTTTTGATAAGTGTAAGAGAAGATAAATCTCTTTCTCTTTAGCTTGATCGCACAAATGTGTGCATCGTAGTAGGAGTGAAAACCACAAGAGTAATGTGAACAAAGTAAGCCACGTGTGCCGCGTGTAAAATATACACTTATCTAAGAGTTCTCCTCAGAGTTGACCAACCCTGAACCGTCACAGTTTTTCAAGCTCTATCCGTAGAAACTGAAGTCAGACTAATGTTGTCAATCAAACAATTGCATTATGATTCATAATGCAACCGAAATGAGTTGCATTATGAACCATAATGCAATTGTTTGCTATCAAGCGGAAAAATAGGTCGTTACCTCACCGAAATGGCAAGTATAAAATAGAATATTATAGTGCCGAGTTGTAAAAATCTGATTTTTTACATTTGGATAGTGCTACACGAAAAATAAGCACAATTTACCCCCTTTTTCACTTTGGCGTTACGTCTTCAGTAAAGCAGAGCTCGCTTGTCAACTATCATCATTTATGCATTCGTGATACAGTTCATTCCCAAGAATGACAATGCCATATTCAACAGGAAAAAATCCTGGACCGTATCGGGAATACAAAGATACTTATATTTCAATGGAAATAGACGTCGTCGACTACGCTACAACTGATTCCTTTTCACCGGCTTCCTCTCGAAAAGACGATGTTCCACTTCCAGCAGATTACTTCATACTTCCACTTCCCGGTACCTTTACAGGCTTCACTTTCGTAATCAGCAACCCCAACATCAAGCTACAATTCCGTTAATTTAATTGTGCAACGTCAACTCCCACTTCCCTATCCGCTTACAGTTACAATCAATATATGTTATGCACAATACACACCAATCGGTTCCACTCCTGACACGTGATCGACGAAGTCACGTTTTCCCATGTAGATTGTGACCTTGCCGTTCGGGGAGCACTTCTTGAAGACTTTAAAGTTGTAAACCATTTTGAGGTGGGTGGTTTTTATCGTAGTCGCAAAAATTGTATGTATTCACTTAAAAGTTATGATTCGTATTTCAATATCACTCGTCTCGGATTGGCACTTGTTTCAATGGTAAGGAAAGCAGTTCGTAGTTTTTTTTTGTTATTTGAAATATTGCTTATATCACTTCCTTCAGCTGAGTATCTGTAAGGACGACAACCGTTGTTGAACGCAAACTAAATCGAGCAGACGGACTACGCCTACCTTTATACCATTTCCAACTTCGAGAACTTCCTCGGTGTAAATCGTTTTCCTCGTGCCGAGGAATGTTTTGATCCAATTATTGCGACTTCTGTTTGGGTTTTGCGCGCATTGTCCTTTTTCCTCGTTTTCCAGTTCGTGAGGCCATGTGTTTTTGGTTGTGCTGTTATCGTTCTCCTGGAAAATGTTGTCTCTTTGGTATCGATAAGGGAGGATGGGTTGTCTTGGTATTGGTCGAGTTTTTCCAAAATATCACCCACTTTTGATATGTGTGCAACAAAAGCAGATGAGAAACAATATGATAGGCAGTCTTTTCTTTACAATTTAAAAACCATACATGAAAAATCCAATGAAATGTAATCGACACATTCTACCGTGACGTTACAACGTTTTGACGCCTTTTCTGTCAGATTTTCCACTATAACTCGTAAATTCGTTCGTGAACCCTCAAATATTTTTACATATTCGGAATCCTCGTAAAATTTCCAATAAGTATGATCTGTTGAACAGTTAGTTTTCATTGGAAAAGTATGTTAAAAATGGGAATGAGTAGCGTTACGTTACAACGTTGTAACGTCACGCTACTAATTCCCATTTTTAACATACTTTTCCAATGAGAACTAACTGTTAAACAGATCAATGTTATTGGAAATTTCACAAGGAATCCGAATATGCAAAAATATTTGTGAGTTTACGGTCGAATTTACGAATTATAGTGAAAAATCTGACAGAAAAGGCGTCAAAACGTTGTAACGTCACGGTAGAATGTGTCAATCAATTGTTGTTTTATGCAGACTACTGAAAATGTCATATTATCTTTATTTAAATGAGAAATAAAATAAAGATGAGAAATACAGTATGAAACGAGCTCACCAATTAATCCTTTGCAAATTAAAAGGCAGTGCTCCTATAACTGAAGCGATAAGCGTGCGGGTGCTACTGGCATTTAATTATGTCTCACACGACAAATAGTTTTGAAATCGTGGGATTCGTGGCCGAGTGTTTAGCGGCATCAGTCGTTTAGGTGTCTCCTAAGTCTCGGAGTGTGGGTTCGATCCTCGCTCCAGTCGGGGAAAACTTTTCGTCAAACGGAAAATTCTCCACTGTACCACTGGGTGTTATATGTGTTGTCCGTAGTCGAATGTTAGTAATGTTCAGTCTGTAGAGGCCGCAAGGTCAAAGACGGTGTAATTGTTTTATAAGAAAAATCGCTTCATTTTACTTTGCTCGATGTTTATTTTTGTTTAATTTGCCTCAGAACACTAAGAAGAGCAGCAGACATTGTTCCGCTTGAGTCGTTGAAAAAATAGAGGGACGATTCTTGAAACTGACGATACAAAACTACTCGAGTGCAAACGATTTGTTTATCCCCACTTTCCCGTACATGTCCGCGTGATAAACCTGTAGTCTTTTGGTTTTACTCGGAGCATGGATGTTCCACATTTTTAAATACCTGCCATTTCCGGAGCATCAAACACAGGAATAACATTTCGGATTATGACGCACGCGAAAATGGCAAATTTGTCCAACAGTAAACCGCTTTGTGTCTATCAATTAGACAATTGATGATTCAACATTCGTCATCGACAGGCGTCACCTGATCGAGTCGAAGGATATGTCCATGACTTTTAGGGTTTGCAAAGAAAGGGCGTTTCAACTAAAGACAGTCACAAAATAGCTAGAAAAATACAAGAAAACGAAGGCATATTGTAATAGGCAAGGAAACCATATCTTCGGATTTTAATGGTATTAACATTGCTGTTTGAAGGGAAGTCACGTGTTTCAGTCACACAAGGTATGTACACATACTACGACTGCAACACATGGCTACTGTTGTATGGTATGCGTCATTCTTCAAGGATTATAGTACAAGTCGATAATATGACATTCAAAAAAGTTCTTGTTTACCTTTCTGTTAAAAATCTATATTTACATTTACTTGGTACTGGATGGGCTACAATTCCTTCTATTGAATCATCGCACAATCCTACTGACTCTCATCATATTTAATATACTTACCTCTAGAAAATCTTCTGAGCTGTATCTGGTGTTGGGCAAATTGCGTCTAGTCCTATTCGTCGACATTCATTCCATTCAATGAACTCTGGAAGTGCTCTCTGAACCTGGTTGCTACCATAGTTTTATCTTCTAGCTTTTTAGTTCTCGGTCATTGCACATGACGTCGCTGCTTTCCTTCGCACTCCATCGATAGTTTCGTTGAAATTCCACATATCATTCTTTTCCAAACTGTGTTCCGCTTCAGTAATAGCATTCTGCTCATATGTAGGTACCGCTTTTTCTTCTTGCAATGAATTATTTTCTCGGTTCATCTAGCTCCCTAGTATCGTTCTCTATTTGACCAGGTGCCAGACACCAATATCCGGTTTCTGGCTACGTTCTACTCGTCCGCCAACGTCTGTCACTTCTAATCGAACATACCAAATCCCGCGGCGTCCTTAAGCAGTACTCAGTGACTTCACATATGGTCGAGGTTGTTGTCTACGTTCCTATTATCTGCTCAACAAGCTTTTTTCATCTAACAAGAGGGGCACAATCTGCTTCATAGACACCTGTACGGCCCAGGTTCAGAGAGTGTGGGTTTGGGGACCGCCTCATACAGGCAAAGTAGACAGGACTACACGTTCGGCCCACTCCACAGTCCATACATTCCCAGTTTCTGAGTGGGGGACTCTGAGGGACTATCCCTGGGCAAAGTGTATCATTGTGCTTGCCACACAATGTATAAATTCATGCAATGGCAGGAAAAGAAAGCCCTTCAATTATTAACTGTGGAAGTGCTCTCAGAACACTAAGTTGAAGAGAGGCAGGCCAAGTTCCAATGCGAACTTCGAGCTATAAAGAAGAAGAAGATGTGGTAGAAGGAAATACCCCGTCCAGGAGTTGGTGTCTACTACCTATGAGGGCTACGTGGTCGCCAATGCAAACGGGACCTTCTTCTGTAGCTGCTATGTGCCTCCGCGGTGGTCGATCGAGTAGATGACGCAGATGCTGGACTGAATGACGACCGTGCTGACTGGGCGAAGGCCGGTTGTAAAAGCAGGTGAATTCAATACCTGGGCCGTGGAATGGAAAAGCCGTTTACGAACCAGCGGGGTCAGATCCTGATACAGATACTGGTCATGCTAGATGTCGATCTGGCTAATATCGGTGCGGAGTCGATTATTGACGTTTCTTTTTGTAGTCCTGGCCTAACAAGTTAAGGCCAATAAGCCCTCGTAGGTGGAAGACATCATACTTCAACGACGAGGTATATGGGGAGGTGCTCCGTCGTGAGCGAAACCTACTTGATTTAGACGGCGACGGGCTGGTAGCGGTGATCTCGCGCGCGTGCGATGCGATCATGCCTAGGCTAGTCCATTCTGTAAATGGGAGACTATCGGCTTACAGGTGACTTAAGCGATTGTGGACTTGCGCCACGCCTGTCTACGGACTAGACGGCGGATGCAGCGAGAATGATCTGAGTAAGAGCGAACAAACGACGGGTGGTGTTCCCGCTGCCTAAAGCCGCGCTGAAGGCCGACATAAGGGCAAGGAAAAAGGCTTGCTTTGAGGGTATCTGGGTATCTGTCAGAATGCCAATGCGAATCCGTGGGGTGAAAACTACAGGATCGTAATGGTCAAGAAGAGAGGAGTAATGGCTCAAACCAGTCTTGTTAGAGATCACAGTCATTTGAACCTTTTCGTCGATATTCGGCCTCCTTTCTCTCCGACATTCGCCACACAAGCAATCAAACTACTGTACGAAACAAAAAGTCAAACGAATGCGCTTTATCACGATAGCGTCTTCGGGAGACGGTTCGGTTTTTGTTATTCCTGTCTTCTTCCATAATGAGAGCTGAGTTGGCCTAATGTGTGTCGTATTCAATGCAACATGCAAAAATAAAGTAATATTAACATTCATAATCGGAATTGGCTGAAAATATATGCAAAAGCTAGAATTAGACAAATGTCATCGTGTCAGACGACAATTATTCGACGCTTTCTTATGTTTATTGAACTTCGTTTTACCGCTCGTGTTGTGTGTAAGAGGTAACGGTAGCGCACGAATGTAACAAAGCAAGCTGAAACTCGACTGCGGCAACGAAATGAAGGTACCTAGTGAAAAATGTCGAATGTTTACAAGACTGGCTCAAACAGAGCAATCTCCAGAGAAGGGGATCATCGAGGATTTTTTTCCGCGCCATGATCCTAGTCCTTGACCTCCTTTCGTAGGGCGGCTATTGCCGATGCGCTCATGTGTCTAGGCCATTTTTATTAACGTCACTTTAAACTATAAGTCTAGGGATACCCGGGTATCTGTACAAGATTCTTGGAAGCTACTTCCAGAAACGAGTACTAGTTTACGACACAGAGATGGATCGGAAGTGCTTTCACATAACCTCAGGAGTCCCGCAAGGTTCCATTCTGGAACCCTGTTATGGAATGTCATGTACGACGAGGTGTAGAGGTTAGAGTTCCCGGTGGTGATGGAGATCGTCGGCTTCGCTGACGACATTTTGGTGGAGGTCTACGATGAATCGATCAAATAAATGGAATTCACTACTGGCCACTCGATCGCGGTTGCGGAGGCGTGGATGAGATCCAAGATACTGGAGTTCGCTCACCACTAAACTGTGCTGGTGGTTGTGAACAATCAAAAGTCTTTTATCATTGTTATTGATGTTTTTCGGTGAGCCAATTTTTCTGACAAGGGAAGGGAGTTTCAACAAGACTATTTTGTTCGATTCTACATGTGGAAATGTGATTAAATCCAAAGCTTTTCAGGTGATGGATCAGTGGTGTAGCCAGGAGGGTCCCACCAAGGGACAAATTCGACCATATGTAGCATTATTGTACAATCTCAAACTTAATTAAGGGGTTATATATATTGAGGTGCACGAAAATAGGGAAAAGTTTGAACGTTGGTTATGGTGACTTTTGCTGTGCGACAACAGTCTTCCTGAGGGGCCACATCAAGCTTGCTTTCGTCCTGCAATGTTAACTCGAGATTCTGCGCGTATGCTGAGGCGCTTCAGTCGCTCTAAGTCGTACCGTAGCGGTCGCCGGTACCGTACATTGCATTGTTGACGACGGAGAAGTTTGGGCGCAGCCTGACCATCATCAGGTAGTGTTCAGAGTCGATGTTATGTTTGGTCCTGATAACGTCGATTATGTCGGAGCGTGTTTCCAATCATAGCCCTTGTTTCGCTGTCGGGTCGTCCGGTAGCTGAATTCATCGTTCGCTTTCTTTACTTTCTTCATTTTTCTTAACAATTGAAAAGTTTAGCATGCTGTATTAAATACTGCTTGCAGTTGAAGAGGACAAAATGGTATTTAATGTCTTGGGGAGTGGATCCAATTAGCCCAGGACACAGTCAAGTGGAGAAGGATTCTCCAGCCGGTGTAGATTCAACGGAGCTAATTGTAACCCAACAAGAGGTATCCACGTAAAAACACAGCAATGGTGGATAATTATCGTAGTTTTTTTATTGAGAATGACGGTTTCCTGTGCTGGCTGTATTTGTTAGGCGTTCTTTCAACAGTGTAATACATATGAATATATTGATTTTATTTTATTAGTCCTAACTAATGTGTGTTTTGGTAACAGACCAGAAGTATTTCGTAGCTATTTTTTACAACTCTGAAGCTTCTAATGATAAACTATAATTGGCACTGTTACTATCTCAATCGTTCTCAGACTCAAAATCATTGTCAACTGGTATTATAATCTTCAATCTCTGTCAACTATGTAAATTCACCACTTGAGGAAAAAAATATCTATCCGCAAACCCTAAAAGTTGAAGTTATGAGCAAATGCGACTGCACCTACGACTTATGATTATCACGTTAAGGCACTTCACATCCCAGCAGGAGGTGTATTGGTGGTAGCTATTCAGTATAGATAGTAGAGTAAATATAGATCCGCGGACACCGCTAACTAAAATGTTTCAAGCGTGTAAGTAGTAATTTTCAAGAGTGAGACGGTTGAATATGACGTCATGCGCTCCATTGATGTTGTCCAAATCGTGACGGCATGCTCGTTTGGATACAGATTTTGACAGTTCGTTTGGATACAACGGATTCATCAACACGGATCTATGTTTACTCTACTATCTATACTATTCAGAATGCCCGCACATTTTTCCGTTAAATGTGAGATCATGGTCGACATCGATGCCGATGTTGTTGTCTTCGCTATCAATCGTCGTTGGCAAGGCTTCAGCAACAGCGGCTTCTCATCGCAGCAGTTCTTCGTACGGTACCTGGGAGCTCCATTTACGTATGCAAATATAGCTGAAGACTCCTACCAGGATGGTTCCCGTCGTGCCGAAGAAAATGGCGATGTAGATGCCTAACGCTGGGAGTACCAGAGCCATCTGAAAGGAAATGAAAGTGTTGTGAAGAAGCGGTTGTAACCCTAGGATATGTAACCTACCTTGGCTTGATCCGCCAACTCTGGGGTCAGTGTTGCGCGTTGAGTGAACCACATCATGGGTACCATCATATTTGGGAGCTTATCGTACATTCTGGAAAATGGAAAATTCGATAAATGTTCTCAGTCATGTCGACCCTCGTCGTCTTACTTATATCCCTTGATTGGCTGCATATGCATGTTAATTTGCAGCTGGGCGCGGACATCCAATGGAATGCCGGTATGCGGCTCCATAGCAATATAGAACTGGTGCTTAGATTTATTAGGGCTCAATCCGCTGACTGAGTCCAGATATGAAGGATCCGCCAGGTAAAAATGAGGATACGAAACAAATGTCGGCGATCCGTATTTACACGCTGAAGCATCGAAAACGCCAGATTTAACATCCGGACAATGGTCGGAATTACACCAGCAGGCTGCTTCCGGAAACATTGTTCCGTTATCGAACACCCGCTCATCGCCAACGTATTTGCTACCTTCCACATCATGTATAGTAATCTGTTCCCCGTACTGTAGCGTTAGCGACCGGCAGACGTCCGAAGCAAAGATGGTCACATTCGTCTTCAAATTGTGACTCACAGGCCACAGTTCGCCGGTAGTTCCTCTGACTTCGCCACACTCTCCACGGTACATGCCGGTATTACTCTCTCCGTTCCACAAGGTTAGCATTCCAGTGTTTTCCAACGAATCGGCACCCGTTTTCATTGTGAAAGATCCATCATACGTGTCGCTCAGATTTCTGTCCACAAACCAGCCGAATTTATCGAAGGGGATATTAATTTTAGAGGTATTCAGACTTTTCAGTAGTTCCAGCATAGGATCATCTAGTCCTTCGAACAGCAGCTTACGGACCGGTTTCTTTTCCCAAACAAGTGAGCCATAAAACTCTAAAATTTTGTTGACACCGAACTTAACCAATGCTGAGGAGTCCCGAGTAAAATACGCTGCGTTCTGTAATTAGAAGAAGAATGATTGAATAATCGGTTTAACGCGGATTAACCTCTGAAAATGTTTTTGTAGTAAACATATAGCGATCAGGACTAAGATCGCCCACCCTAGGATACAACCCTGAAAGCCTGTATCGGGCAATAGGAAGAGAGATCAACCAAACTGATAATATCATAGTTTACTCATCAGACTGACCTTGTAGCAGAGGAAATCCTTAGAATATCTGGCTTTAGTTGTAAGATAATTTCACACGGAGCAAGTGGTCGTCGAAGACCTTTGCATGACAATTTATAAAATGTAGTCTGTTGTAAATAGTTATTTTAATAAACGTTATATGTTAAGTTTTGTGTTGGTGTATCGTAAAACGTGGAGTTATTGGACTGTTCTAAAAGAAGACTTGTGCTAAGGAGCATATGTAGAACCAGGCCGGAGTGTATCCGTAGCAACCCCTCACCCCACTCCATTGGAATTTCATACCTGTGCTTCCGAGGTCAACCACACTCCCAGTCGATGTTGGGGCTTGGACGAAGGGAGCCGCCGACATACAGCCTTTCCAGTAGGTACACTTACGGTACGAGAAAAGCAAAACGTTCCGAAATGGATGGCGAACAGGTTTCCAAGCATAACTGGTCGGCGTTAATTCAGGCCGGACCATCTGTTTTTCAATGATTTTGGGAAAATGTCCTGCAAGCACTTGGAATATCAAATCGGAGTCGGTAGCCGACTCCGAACACATGGACCACCTCTTGTATTTCGTCTGAACTACCGTGTGCAGCATAGTTATCCCTTGTTCCAAAACAGCAAACTGAGAAAAACGCGTTTTAAGTTTCACCCTTGTTTCCTTCTCTATGGACAAGTGAGGGGCCCAAAATGAAAGGGGTGTAAGTGATCATTTTGACGATTTTGAGCTGAGCATATCATCAAATTCTTCAGTTTTCAAGCTTTTAGAAACTTTTTTAGGATTATTTTTACGATGATTAGAAAAACTATTAGAAAAACAATAAATCGGAGAAAATTGGGTTCATTTTGACACTACACACTTTTTGTATGGGATTGAACATTGGTGAAAAACTTTAAACCCTATTTTCTCGAAAGTGGGGTTTTGTCACTTAAACCTCTTTGCTTCTAACCCCCCTCAAATGTAATAAAAACACAAAGTGAATCCATCAGCATAACGTTAGAATTGGTATTTATCATTGAAGTAACTGATTTTTGAATAGGTTCCCGGGTATTAAAATTTATTAAAAAACATTTTGATTTCATGACTCCGTGCTGCTTCCAATATGGCATTGAAACGCACGTTGTCAAAGGCACCCTCGATAACTGAGAAAACACCCAAACAAGATTGCTTTTGAGCGAATGCTTTCTCGATATCGTAAGCAACCTTATGTAAAAGAGTCACAGTGGACTTGCCAGATTGGTAGTCATGTTGGTTCACATGAAGAGGCACGTTGGCCACGCATGTGATGATCCACAATGCGTTCTAAGCATTTCAGAAGAAAAGATGTCAAACTGATAGGTCTGAAACTCTTTGCTTCTTCATACGAAGTACGACCATACCCTGTAGCAAAACTGCAAACAAGTATTTTTTTTCAAAACATGTTTGATGTCATTAAATCCCTTCTGAAGCAAAATAGGATAAATCCCATCTGCCCCAGGAGATTTCAAAGGTTCAAAGCTATTAAGTGCCCATTTAATTGATTCTATAGTTACAATACTCCGAGCCGAAGCCAGGGAATCATAACTACAAGAAAAGACATCAAGTTCATTCGAAGATGCAATACTTATCCACACATCCAGGGAACTGCTTGCTGAATAAACAATCCAGAACTTAATCATCAGAGGAAGTGCAATCGCCATTCGGCAAACGAAGTTCGTTCACTCGAAAATCCTTAGATTTCGCAAGGCTGACTTTACTCAAACTGGAAACATTCGTACAAAGGTTTTTCCAGCCGAATCGTTCAACAGACCGGAGAGTTTTACTGTAGGTCTTGCGAGCCGAACTAAAAGCCTCCGAACCAGCCGAACGTCGTCTGTTCCAACTCTTTTTACATTGTTTCCAAAGTTTCGCCAGATCAGAGTTCCACCGAGGGGTTTCTGTTGTGATCTTCACAGACTGTAGAAGGCATGCTTCTTCAAAAGCTTCCATGATGAAGGTCGTTGTAGTATCAACGGCATCATCTATATCGCTTGGAGTGTCAATGGATGGTGAGTATCCATGAAATTTGGCCGCAACCAAATCAGTAAAGATATCCCAGTTTGTTGACCGGGGATTCCTGAAACGCAAAGTTTGTGAAGTAACATTTAAATGTTCAAAAAAGATAACGAATAAAGATTCTTCATCTAACACATGCCAATAGGTCAGCTCGTGTCTAAGGACTGTTCAATTTATAAAACGGACAACTTTACAAGGCTATAAAAAGAAGATGCGTAGTTCAAATTTAACCACCCTTGCTTCGTTGTTCAGTACATCATCTCTCATTATGGTAATAATTTTTGTATCGAATAAAAATAGTTTTATTTTATGGAAAATCGGTCAGGTGTTAAATAAGGTCAATTTTTCGATTGCTGAAAATTGAAAATATATATAACATTACTGTTCACATACAGTATATCGTTTTTAATATCAGAAAAGTATGTGCCATGCTGCAGCAGCATGAGTAATAAACATTCTGGCGAAATTTAAACTCAATTGGAAAATTAGTTAATGAGATATTAAAGTCTCAAGTGATTTTCAAATTTTTGAATAAAATTCAATGGCAAAGCAAAAAGAGTATGAAAATATTAAATAAACATTTTTTTCATGCATTCAGTCGAAAGTAGGAATAATGTGGTTTTAAATGCTGAAAACTGCTTCTTAATAGCATTGCTGGTTTGGTTACTGTGGGTCTTTACAGACACAGTAATCAAAACAGTTTCGTTTTTGGAAGGTTCTTCCAAATAACAATGCAACCTAATGCAAATATTGCATAACAATGATGTTGGAAATAAAAAAAATTGCATCCGAATATTATTAAATAAGGTGTACAATAACATAGGACCAACTTTGTTGGAAATAAATGAAAACAAGATTCGCTAGAGTCGAAAATCTGCATCAATGGAGCAAAATATATGAATTATTTTAATATGACCATCTTTATGAGTTAAATTTTTGATCAAAAATGCAATTTAAAGTAAATTTTTCTTCCGTATCATTCAGAGAGCAATATTCTACTACTCTGGACAAATTTTCAGCCGAATCGGTGATGCTATTGCAACACAGGACTTAAATGAACATTTTTTAATAATTTCTATGAAAACAAGGCAACTTACTATATCAAGCTGGAGAATTATTGGTGTATTATTACTGCCCAACTATTGAGCTTTACCTTTGGTAGAATAGTATAAGATTCCAATACATTGAAAACTTCTTGAAAATGTGCATGTTAAGTATGTGGAAAGTTATGTCGAATTTTGAGAAATAGGTTTTTATTTATGTTTTACGAAAACCGCTTCAGTTACACAATAAAGAACATTTTGCCTAATGTTATATTTTTCCTACATTCGAGAATAGCTATAGAAAGTTATGCAAAAAACTGATAATGAATATACTGAAAAATAAAAAAGATATCGCGCAAGCAAGTTGTCCGTTTTATAAATTGAACAGTCCTTAATTCTACTAGCGCAAAGCGTTATGTCTAACACTTCCTATCTAGCAGATACCATGAAGGTTGGGCGGTTGCGTATGTTAAGTAATGCAAGATCTTGCAAGATCCCAATCCATTCATAATGCAAGATCTGTACTACTTAAGTACACCATCAAACTGGAGCCTCTCAAGTTAATATCTGAACTGCCCCAGATGATATAATGAGCAATAGTGTCACTACCAATAATTAGCAGAAGGCCTTTTGAAGTTCAGTATGCGATGACTTGTTTGAAAGCATCCGTAGGGGATTGTTCATCATGCGGTAAATAAACCGAACGATAGACGCGGTCACTTGTTTAGTGGACTCTTACCACTGGAACAGGCGGTCCGTGGTGTTATTCTTAGCCAATTGAGACAACCGCTACCGACACTACACAGCTATCTAGGCTGATCGAGAAAACAAGTTAATTTTGATTATCAACTTCATACGGGCTCGAACAGCATTCTGCTGCAAATTATTGATCACTTGAATAGGAGTACCTACGTCGATTTCAGTATAAAAAGTATTTAAACAAGATGGAAATTACTGCGAAGGGCACATCAAATGCGATAATGATCGCCGTCCATCACAAGGAAATTAGTCATTTTGTAATTAACTTACCAATGAAATAACGTTCAGATTAGTCACAGTATCGTCGAGTGATCCCCGCGACAGTTCAGGTTCAAAGTTCCACGTCCGCCGTTGATTGAACGTAACCGTGTTGTTATCGTTCCACTGCAGATTGACCCGGTCGTGAACTTCGTGAAACACGTAAGGACCCATCTCTTCGAAATGGGGCTTCACCGCGGGGAACTTGTCCAGGTCCTCTGGATTGGTCCAGTTGAACAGATACACTTCCAGGTACATCGGAATTGGAGTCCGGATCCAGTTCTGGTAGTTGACGGATCCATTTTTGATTACTAGTTTCTGCGGGTAGAATTTGAAAACGTTTAGTTACAAAGACCTTTTTCCATTTACATATAATCAAATCTTACATCTCGCAATAGCTTAGAAGACATCGACGGCCATAACGTGCCCAAAATGATTGCAAACAGTATCAGGAATGCTGAACACCCGAAGGATACGAGCTTCTTTTGCATATCGGAACAACACGAACACATTTTGGAGCTTGCTCTACTTTGTTCCTTTCAACTGATATAGAGGTGATAACTACTGACTGCAACTCACTGCAATTGCGCTTGAGAGATGGTAAAGTTCCTACAGCGCGAATAAAGAAGACTGGTTTAATGTGCGCTCGTTTGTTCACTGCCAATGGCGTTGGTGCTATATCACACACAGCATGGTGAATGGCTGCCGTTCTAGAATCAGGTTACAGATGCACAGCTGTTGGGGTGGGTTCTGCAATGGAATGAAAAAAGGCAAAATTGTTGATTGCAGCTGATGCTTGAATAAATGAATCATGGTGAAATCGATGCGCCGATTCGGATGTACCTACATATATTGTTGATTGGTACAGAATGCAATAAGTAGATGTGACCATGTCTAATGTATAATTTGCTTCTCTCTAATCAAAATAAAACATTTTGTAAATTGTTTTTTAAACTGTCACAAATTAATTCAATTTGTTTATGATAATCTATACCGGCCATCAACATGCGAGCAGAAATAGCTATCGAACATTCAACGCTCTTTCCTGTTCATGCACAAAAGGCCAGTTGTGTGCGTTCAACAAATTATGTCAACTGATAGGGCTTGTGCTATGGAACTCGCGCGGTTTTGTCGTTCGATCGTTGTTTGAATAAATGTAGGGTGTTTAAATGCAGTACAGCATACCTACTTAGACAGTTTATCATTTGAAGTTGTGGGTCTTAGTCTTCGATTCTTGTAATGCATCTCCGATGTGTTGCAAGCATTGGTTAATGACAAGAAAAAGAAGTATGATCGATTTTATCATTTTCTGCATTCTATCAACACATATCGGTGCTTTTTAAAGTCAGTTAAGACAATTTCTTGGAATTGTTAGTTTTTAGCACATTGTCATTCATATGTCATCACCACACTCTTCTTCTTCATAATGTTACGTTCCTACTGGGACAAAGCCTTCTTCTCAGCTTCGAGGAATATTTTTTTTTAAAGATCTTGAACTGTCTGGAACCCGCCACTCTTAAAAGCATGGTCTGGCTAAATAGCCGCGGGTTTACCGCCTGGGCTATATTGACCCATTGCCACACTCATTGTGATAAATCAGCTTTGAGATCCATTCATTCGTAAATTATATGAACAATGTAATCGATTTCGTGTTGCAACCTCTCAATTACCGCAATGATTGCTGATGACTTGGATTTATCATTCCTTATGTAAGTAACTAGTAGAACATCACATCACATCGCCTGTCCTGTAGTTGACTCTTGAGATTGAAGCTTATTATTAGGGTTAGTGCGTCAGCAATGGCAGTAGTGTGGCTTAAAATACCACATGTAAACAAGTTGATGGACCCATTTTATTTATTATTCTGCAATATACACTGTGGTGCATAATTGATCGGACAAACACCGATTTTTATACAAAACTAGCTGTCCCGGCAAACGTCGTACTGCCTGCCTACTGTCTTTTTTTACGTACAGCTCCATAGGGACGTCCCCCGCAAAGTCATCTGTATGGGAACCCTCCGTTCCAGAGACCGGAGAGGTCCCGCACCAAGCTAAGAACCTTCCCCGGCCCCAAAAATACTCACATACAAAATTTCACACCGATCGGTCCAGTAGTTTTCGAATCCATAACGGTCAGACAGACAGACAGAAATTCATTTTTATATATAACTAGCTGAACCGGCAAACGTCATATTGCCCTGTACTGCCTGCCTACTGTTTTTTTTGACAAACAGCTCCAAAGGGACGTCCCCGGCGAAGTCATCTGTATGGGAGTCCCCCGTTCCAGAGACCGGAGAGGTCTCACACCAAGCTAAGAACCTTCCCCGGCCCCAACAGCATCCACATACAAAATTTCACGCCGATCGGTCCAGTAGTTTTCGAATCCATAGCGGTCAGACAGACAGACAGACAGACAGACAGACCGACAGACAGACAGACAGAAATTCATTTTTATATATATAGACTAGCTGTCCCGGCAAACGTCGTACTGCCTGCCTACTGTGTTTTTGACATGCAGCTCAATAGGGACGTCCCCCGCGAAGTCATCTGTATGGGAGCCCCCCGTTCCAGAGACCGGAAAGGTCTCACACCAGGCTAAGAACCTTCCCCGGTCCAAAACCCCCCTGCATACAAAATTTGAAGCCGATCGGTTCAGTAGTTTCCGAATGCATAGCGGTCAGACAGACAGACAGACAGACAGACAGACAGACAGACAGACAGACAGACAGACAGACAGACGGAAATCCATTTTTATATATATATAGACTAGCTGTCCCGGCAAACGTCGTTCTGCCTGCCTACTGTGTTTTTTGACATGCAGCTCTATAGGGACGTCCCGGCGAAGTCATCTGTATGGGAGCCCCCCGTTCCAGAGATCGGAGAGGTCCCGCACCAAGCTAAGAACCTTCCCCGGCCCCAAAAATACCCACATACAAAATTTCACATCGATCGGTCCAGTAGTTTTCGAATCCATAGCGGTCAGACAGACAGACAGACAGACAGACGGAAATCCATTTTTATATATATAGATAGACTAGCTGTACCCGGCAAACTTTGTCTTGCCTACTGCGTTTTTTGACGTTTCACGTCCCTAGCCAAGTTCAAGTCCCCATTCAAAATGAATAAAAACCCGATTTCCAAAATCTCTCATTTTTTTCATGTTTCTCACCTCATAAACCTTCCTTGGGTGAAAACTAACTGAACAAAACTAAGACGACCCGAATCTGACCGTCCGTTCGCAAGTTATGCGCGGTCCCACGTATGCCGCTGCATTTATATATATGCTAGCTGTCCCGGCAAACGTCGTACTGCCTGCCTACTGTGTTTTTGACGTACAGCTTCATAGGGACGTCCCCCGCAAAGTCATCTGTATGGGAGCCCTCCGTTCCAAAGACCGGAGAGGTCCCGCACCAAGCTAAGAACCTTCCGCGGTCCCAACAGCACCCACATACAAAATTTCACACCGATCGGTTCAGTAGTTTCCGAATCCATAGCGGTCAGACAGACAGACAGACAGACAGAAATTCATTTTTATATATATAGATAGATATATAGATGGCTAATTTTGAGAGTCTGTAACTATGGTTTGCTTTGATGGATTGAGCTCATTTTTTGACACGGAACTACAAATACCCCATTAAACAATATTTTGATTAAAGGTCCCATTAGACGTGACAAATATTTGGCCAAACAAGACCAACAAATGACCAACACAGCCTGAATCATGGCAACCTTGGATAAATGTCGGACTTTAACGGCAAATATTTGTCACAATGACAAACAGTCTAATGGCCCCTTAAGTCGGTCAATAAATCTGCCAATTGCTGCACCGACGCTTATGGGAGCGTTACAAAGGGATTGACCTACGAATCGCCCGATTAAAATTAACAACCTATGCAATCGGTTGATTAACCCTCTAATACCCAAATTTTTGATTTTGATCTAAATATCATTTTTCGTCATCTAAAATCGATTTAAACATGTTTTGGAAGATGATTCTTTTTAATTCTCGATTTCGTGAATTTCAGTTTTTGATTTTTCTAATTTTTATTTTTGAACATCCCCACACTTTTATATTTTTCCTGGAAGCCAATTTGGGGAACGGATTTTTTGAGATGAAAACATTTTGAGATTTTATGATTATTGTTGAAATATTATTATTTTGAATTTTTTTCACTGATAATTTTATTTTCCGTGTAATTTTAAGAAAAATAATTTTAGAGTATATTCGATTCCCTTAAATTATTAAACAAGGATAGAATGATTTGGGAAAAATTTAAAATATGTTAATTGTAGCGATTCAATACAAAGTAAACAATGACTTCTAAAAGGTGATTGAAACATCAATTTTTCAATGATTTAAAAAAAATATAAATACGCTTTAAAATACACCAAAAACCATTTTGAGATATACAGAACAGTCCTAAATATCAACCAAAAATATAAAAAAATTGATTTTCCACGAAACAAAAATTACAAAAATGCTCAAACTATACCCCGTCTAAAGGCGGGATTGGGTATTAGAGGGTTAATATGTTGCTGTAGGTCAATTTAGTTTGTCAAAATCTTATCAACCGACTAATCCGTCAACTTGACCGGTTTTTATCGGAACACCCTCTCTCTCTCTCTCTCTCTCTTCTTGGCGTAACGTCCTCATTGGGACAAAGCCTGCTTCTCAGCTTAGTGTTCTATGAGCACTTCCACAGTTATTAACTGAGAGCTTCCTCTGCCAATGACCATTTTGCATGCGTATATCGTGTGGCAGGCACGAAGATACTCTATGCCCAAGGAAGTCAAGGAAATTTCTTTTACGAAAAGATCCTGGACCGACCGGGAATCGAACCCGTCACCCGGAACACCCTAGTTAATCTGATGATTAATCGATTGATCCCTGTGTTAAGCTTCCATAAGCGTCGGTGCAACAATCAGCCGATTTATCAACAGCCTTCTTGGGGAAAATATTTAATGGGGTATGCTGAATTTTGCGTGTACAAAGTACAGAATGTTTTCGTTCACAGGTCTGGGCATGACAAGGCGTTTAAAATGTGCAAAAGTGATCATCGGACAACGGCACCCCTATGATTTACACGCGTGCCGCTGTATGATAACTTTTGCATATTTTAAACGTCTTGTCGCGGCCAGACCTGTGAACGAAAACTTTCTGTACTTTGGATGTGTATTTAGAAAATGTCCATTTTGAAACGTTTCTGGGTCAACCGGGAATCGAACACGCCCTCCTCAGCATGGTTTTGCTATTGTAGGATTAGATATTGGTACACTAGAAAATCCCACAGCGAAACGGAACAAATAATAAACGCTGCCTGTTGTTGTGATTACAATAAGTCTATCAATTTATTTCTTCTTTCCTGCATCTCTGGGATTCCTCCAGGTTTACTTGTTGGGATTACTCCAGAAAGTTATGATGAGATTTATGTTGTTGATTTCCTGCTTGGAATGCTTTACGAATTGCTGTGAGGATCTGCACGAGCAGATTTATCCATTGAAAACCTTTAAGGAGCACGTGGTGGGATTCCTCCAGAAATTCTTGCGACGATTCCTTCAAGAGTTTCTGCTTCGCTTCTAGTAGGTATTTTTGCTGGTGTTTTTCCAAGAATCCGGTCGGAAATTGTTTCAAGATTATATAGCGATCCATTCAGATGTTTCCCTATAAAATGTTTCCAGACATTCCTCCTGTGATTCCTCCAGAAGTTTTTTTTCTGAATTCTTTTAGAAACTTCTGCTGAGATTCCTTTTTTAATTTCTTTATATTTGTGAATTTTAACTTAAGCTAATTCTTCACACAGCTGAGATTCCTCTAGACATTCTTGCTATTTTTTATGCAGGACTTTATCCAGTAATTTCTACACGAACTCATCTAGTGATGTATTGAGAGATTTCTGTAGTTATTTTTGCAATAATTCCATTATGAATTACTCATCCATTGATTGATTTGTCTTTATTTGAGAGACTTTCAGCCCTTGGCTCATTCATCCATGAATAAATCCACGGATGGCACAAATTTCCCAAATGGAAGAGACCGTGCCTCTGGTGCCGACCTACTTATGAATAAATCTTGGGATTTTCCCATGGGTTTTTTTTTTCAGGAATTCCTTCAGGGATCCTTCAAGAAATTTCTAAAAATTTTCCTCTATGAATGCCCTCAGTTCCCAAGAAACAGAACTAGCTGAATAACAGTTTCTTAAACTAAAGCTTGTTAAAGAGTGTTACTCTTGTACAGCAAAAATGTTTGTTGGGTTATTACTCATAATGGAATTCATCTAGAGATTTCACTAGGATTCCTCTATTACATTTCCCGATTTGGCATCCTCTATGGATTTCCTGGGAGTTCCTCTTGGGATTTTTCCTAGGTTCCAGGGTAGGTATTCCTATTCCTATACGAGAATCTCTTGAAGCTGCTTCTGAAATTCTGGTTAGAAATTCACCTCGAATACTTGCTGGAATTTATCATCCTATCTCTGCTATGATTCATCCTGGAACTGCTCCTGATATTTCCCCAGTACTTTTCCAGGAACACCGGTTTCTTAAAAAAATGCAATGAGAATTTTCAGGAATTGCTCAAGTAATTCCGCTAGGGTTGCATCTAGGGATTTTTTCGGAGTTTGCAGTAAATATTGTTTCAGAAAATACTTAAGGTATTTATCTGGTGCTCCTGTAAAGATTTTTGCAGAAACTACTTACGGGATTCATTCAGGAATGCCTTGAGGATTACGTCATTCCTCTGGTAATTTTTCCAGAAATTTCTACAATGATTTTTTTAGAGATCAAGCTTCATTTTCATTCGTTGACAGCTAAAGCTAGAAGTTATGATTTACGCTTCCGCAGCCTTCAACTGTCTTCTGTAGACCACAATTGCTATCAGCTGAGAGGAGGCTGTATTCCAGTAGAAATATCATGACAAGAAGTATAAGATTCAGCAGCTCTGCTGTAAAATGCTAAAAAAATACACTATGCTGAAGCATTGAATATTTACTTGAGAATTGTCAAAGTAGGTACGTGCCAAACGAACATGTTTATCGTTTATAGGAATGCGTCGTTTGAATGGTATTGTAATAAAAACTAAACAAATTATAATCATTTGTGGTCTCCAGTTAGCCTAGTGAACGGGTTCGATTCCCGTTCCGGTCGGGATTTTTTTTTCGACTCCCTGGGCATAGAGTGTCATTGCGCTTGCCTCACAGTAAACATGACAGGCAAAGAAAGCCGTTCAAATAATAACTGTGGAAGTGCTCAAAGAACACCAAGTTGAAACGAGACAGGCTGAGTCCCAGTGGGGACGTAGAGCCATAAAGAAGAAAAATATTTGTTTTTGTTATCGAATATGGCATATGAAAATGTAGTAAAAAGATAATACTACATTAATTCTGCTTTCAAGAACTCATACTCATGAAGAAACTTTTGCAGCTGCTCTTCTCGAAACAACTTCCTTTGCCGCTGCTTGATTCACTTCTGCCGATATGATTAGCACAACACTTTGCAATGCATATCAGATTACTTTTCATCAGATCTTGGAAAAAAAAGTTCGGCTATAATAAGCAAACGTAAGCAAAACAACTTGTACCACAGCAAAGTTTGAACATTGATTGATTTAGCTATATTATAGAAACTTTCAGCCAACAAGTTTGAACATCTAGCTTTGTGACAAGTGTTAGAGGCTGTTGTAAACAAAACAAAACAAACAGCGTTGCTGAATCGACATTTCTAAATAACTTCTGCTCATCTCATCATAGAGGATTCTCATCACCAACTATCTCCGTGAGGGGTTACTTGCTGCTACTGTGTGTGACGAGCTTAGAACACTTATTCATGAATAAAAAAAATGATTAAAAAAATGCACCGATTTTGCCAGCCCAAAATGCTACCAGGGGCTGACAAAATCGGGTCCCTACACGGAGAAATCAAACTACCTAATTTTTGGGTCGATTTTACTCAAAGCTGAGTATATCGAATAAACTAGTTACCCAAAATTAGGTTGTTTTCCCTTTTTCCCCCACCGATGTTGTCAAAAACAAACAGAGATGCATCTACCCAATGGGGGTTCTTGAGCCCAATAAGCCAATTTTGAGTAAATGTAGGTATACTCAAATTTGGGTTGAATGAGGGGGGGTCTTGGGTTGAATTTACCTACTCTTAAGTATATTTTTTTTGCTGGAAGTAAAGGCAATTTACCTAGTGTGAGTTTAATCGATTTACTCAAATTTGGCTTATTGGGCGGAACTATGGGATTGCGTCAAAAGAACTCAATTTTGGGTAGTTTGGCGGTTCCGTGTACTGTATTTATGAGAAAATGTGCAAAATGATACACTTGCGATCGTTTTTTCTAAGCTGGTCGGTCTTTTTTTATTTGACAACAAAAAAAAATCCTTACTCTTCGTTTACCAATCGAACCAATGAAACACCCACCATCACTCGTACATTCACCCTATAGAAAAGAAGTGGAAAAGCGTAAGCAATAATGTGTAAACGATCGCTTGGCTGCAACCGGTGTACCTGTTCACCTACTAGCATACTACCATACTAGCAAACTTCTCACACGGAACTACAAATCAACCCAAATTTAAGTTGTTTTGACGCAATCCCGGTCTTCCGTGGAATAACTCAAATTTGCGTCAAACAGCGAAAGTGGTGAGTGAGTAGTTCTCGTTTGAGAGCGGCAAAAAAATTAACCCACTGGTAAGTTATTTTCACCCAACGGAGGCCTCAAATGACGCAAATTTGGGTTAACTCAAGAAAACCCAAATTTGGCTTCTTCCACGGAAGAGCAGCGGATGCGTCGGTGCTTCTCTCTTTGTTTTTGACAACATTGCGGTGGGGCGAGGGAGAAAACAACCCAACTTTGAGTTAAAACTAAAAGCAGTTTAGCCAAATTTGAGTTTTTAAAACTTATTCTTTGGGTTTTAATATTTTTCCGTGCAGGCTTGCCCAGGTAATATCTAGTGCCAAACGACCTTGGCTAGCTCGAACTGAATGAAGGAATGTCCGATATACATCTCCGATGGAATGAATGGTTTACTTTGCGTCAGAAACTGGAAAGTTCAGTGTGATAAGTTCTAAGGTTTCATTCTTTAAACATTCTTCTTCAGCATGCAGTGCTTTTTTTTTATTTTGGCATCGGATGATAGCCATTGATATCATTGTTTGGATTTTGGAAGAGCCATCTTAAAGATTGTCCTATTACTGGCGCTTTTTATATTTTTTTAATGAAATTTTTAGAAAGCAACCTTAGTAGACAAACAAGTATCTGACAAACGTTCTTATCATTTGTTATCACTCAAACACTAACAAAAATTGTATCTCTTTTGAACCCAAAAATTATTGATAAATACTGCTACTTGGGACTCCTATGTGAATTGTTGGCGTCTTTAAACAATGCGATATAAATACATACGTATCTGATGAACTCTTGAAAGACGCAATCAATAGCTTAAGTATTCCGTAATTACAAATCCACTCACTGCTTCCACTACTGATTGCATTACGATTACAAGATAGATGATGAGCTTTTGCACTAGCTCAGCATGACTTATTGATAGAATGTTGCACATTGACTGCGCAGTCCTCGAAGTTCAACTCTTTCATAAACCCAATCTTATCACTTTCGCTTCCATTGATGATAACGATGTTTTCAGATCGAAGGATCACTACTGTCCATGAATCATATTATTCTTCCATTATTCGCAGCTACGAACGATTTGCATTTGCCTTGCCTCATTCACACCGAACGCAAACAATTATAAGTTCAATATATTGGCCAGGGCTACGCAATGATTTGCATCGTTGGTGGCATTGCCTTCTTATTTCCTATCCATGCTTTGGACCTGATCCTTTAGTTGCAAAACCACAATATAGCACACAAACTCAGTTCGCATTTCATGGATTTTAATTGCATTACATTCAATTTTGACTACATTGAATACTCTATTTTCACTAGCACTAACGATACGCCAAAGTTATTGCCGATATACGACTTGATATTATTACCATTTAGTGATCACGCGCCAATACAACACGTTGACTATTCGCTTCACTACTCACAATTTCAACAAATCATCCCTTGGAGCTCACAAAAGATGCATTCAAATCTAACTTTTTGCAATCACGAATCGTTCACGGGTTTCACACAGCGGCGCGGCGGTCAAAGATATGTGTATGCACAACACACAGCCCGTCTGCTGGCCTGTGAATGAAGTAAAGCCCACAAACATCAGATTGTTGCCGCAATCTGCTGATGCGCGTCGTTTCGTGAGGGGTGCCTTCGGAAACTACGTAACGCGTTCAGGGGGAGGGGTTGACGTAGTTTGTGATGTGTTTCGCCACAAGGATATTCAAAAAATTTCAACGTTCATAGAATTGAATATTAAAATAATGTTGTTAAGCATTAAATATGTTTTATTCTTAAGCTTTGTGTTCTTCATAATTCGAGGTACGACTTCATTAAAAAATAATCACAGCAATCACAAGTTCATTAAATAAATGCTTCACTCCTCATTTTAGTGCTGAAGAAGTGCACTCATAAACAATATTTATCCAAGATCATCTTTTCTTTTTTTTTTAATTTCTCTATGTTATGTAAATTTCATTTATTTTTTTTCCATTTAATGTTTTTGATTTATTCTTCAAAGTTTTGATATTATTGTAGTAGTTTACACGACCCCTTTTAAACTTAGGTTCTTTTGAAATATTGTTTTAGCGAGTTGTAGAACTAGCTATTGTAATCTATCTATTAGTGTTTAATAAAGTTATAATTAATATTGTTGTTGTTTCAGAGATGAGCCAGCCTAGGACTACAAATATTTTTTATAAAGATGTTAATAATAATAAATAATATTGTTGATGAAATTAGCTATTATATGTTATAGATGTTTAAATATTCTTTAATTTACGCTTTCAGTTTTTTTCTCCTGTATCGAAAAAAAAAAATCTTTCCAAACATGCTACATAAAATAGAAGCGAATTTGCAAGGAAGGATGGGTGTAAAATAGGCAGATAACGTGTAATGTTTTATTTGAGCGAGCCCTCACCCGTGCTTCTTTGATGCAATCTAGAACTACAGTCAGTGATAGCATTCGCTGTCATAAGTTTCTTTCTCCGAACACGAGATGGCGCTAGTCGTTTTGATATCGTAATGGAATAAGTGTCTTAAGGTTGGTGAAACATAATAAAAAAAATAGTGTCTTTGCAGAAAAAGTCTGATTTTTCCATCAACAATGACTCAAATTAACAAGATTAAGACCAAGAATAATGTTATCTAATCAAATAAAATTTTAGATTAGAACGTTGTACCCTGTCCCTGTAACGCTGTAAAAAGCAAAATGATAAATAACACACTATGTGGAATTGTTCAATATAATATCAGTATTTTTATATTTTTTAAATACCATAAATACGCTAATTTTTTTACATTTAAACATTTACAAGCTGCGCGAATACTGTTCAAAAAGCGTGAGAAATTGTCTTTTTCTTCAAGCAACAACTAAATTTACTAATAATGTTCAACTTTTTACAGGCTTTCCGAAAATTTGCTTAGTTCAGGGTGGCCACCCAGTCGGGGACTTCGGGAAAACCGGGAAAAGCTCGGGAATTCGAAACCACCGGGAAAACCTCGGGAATTGTTGCTAGTCACCGGGAATTTCCAAAATTCTAAATTTTGTACAGTCTTCAGAATCATAAGTACGGGAACTTGTGGGTTAACAGTTGTTAACAGTTAACAACTGTTGAACATAATAACATAGTGGGTGAACTGGCGTAAAAACCATTCTTGGAAATTAATATCTTATCGTCGATTCATGACAAGTAAAGTTAATCATAGTGATGTTACCTAACAGCACAATTTGAACAATTTTAAAGATATTCTAAAGAACATTCTGGTGGATAGACTGGTTGAGACACATACAAAAATTTATAGATTCATATGACACTTATGCATTTGAGGATGTACATGTTCCAGAAAACATCAAGCGTCCTATAAAAGTTTTATAAAACAAAACAAAAATTATAACTTCTTTCTAAAGAAATATCCTTGTACAATCTCTAGGAGAATACTTGATATAGCCTTTGTCCTTTGAGCGAAAAGTCATTGAGAAAATTTGGATAGGATGCTGATAAAATTTTGAATGCATGAATGAATTGCTGCAAGAAGAAATTCAAATAAAAATTATGAAAACCTAGGTGAGTAATTCTGGTGAAAACATTCTTACAATTTAAAAATAGTTAGTCAAAAACATTTGAAAGAATATTTAAATGGATTTTTAATATCTGATGGAATTCCTCAAAGCACGCCTAGTGTAGTTCATAAAAGTATTTCTAATATTTTGTATGAAAGATTTCTGTTGTTTTTCGTGAAGTGCTTTGATGTACTCATCTGTTGAACTGGTGAAAAAAAAAATGTTCGCAGAAAGCCGGAGTAAGTTATCGGAAAAATCCCTTTTTGGCGAAGCTTTAGCAAAAGTGCCTGCTAAAACTCTTGGTTCAGCAAATTCTCGAGAATTTGGAGTTTTCGTAGTTTCTAGTTAAACTACCAATTGAAATTCTCGCGGGAGTTTCAGTGAGTATTCAAAAGCATCTGGAGCAATATAGTTGTATGATTTATGGAAATAAAAAAATCCCAAATAATGAATCTGCCTCTAAATTTTGGGGGAAATAATTTCTCAAAAACTAATCTTTCAGGAATTTCTGGAGAAATTCTTGACATATCTGAAAATGTGATCAAAAATTAAATCTCTGAGAACTTCATATTGCAATCGCTGAAGAAATAACTGAAAGCTAGACGTTTATCAGACAAAATCTAAGATTTCTTTGATCTCTCAAATTTCTCCTAGAATTTACGATTTCAGTCTAAGTAACCTGCCTGACTTTCTGTAGTAGCCATTTATAATACCATAAAGTTCGCCACTGGTTTTCTATCAAATTATCTTAAAAATGACCATCACAAATACTACACGGAAGATTTTTCTAAAAATCGTTTCCAAAATTCTTTCACGATTAATCTTTCCAGATATTCCGCCAGAAGTCCATTCAGAATATTTTTTTTCTGGGCATTCTGTTATTCCCTATTAGTTTCCCAAACGAACTTACCAAGATTTTTTTTTGGACTATTACTAAGAAATCCACTTACTATTAGATTCGTAAATCCTATAATCATAGTGTATTCTCTGAGAATTGCGACAGCCCACCCCCCCACGGAAAAATCGCAACTTTTTGAATATTTAAGGTAAATGTCACGGACTACCTTCGAAAAATCCCAATGATATTCACGGTGAATATCATTTGGCATTTTTCAAAGGTAGTCCGTGACATTTACCTTAAATATTCGAAAAATAGCGGTTTTTCCGTGACTTTCTTGCAGAACTGGTCTAGCCGCACAAGTTTTTCATATACCATATTCTCTGGTTCAGCTTCTAAAATAAGCTGTAGGTGATTGAATTTAGATATGACGAAATGAATTTTTCAGCACTGCCCCCCAGGATTATCCTTTTTATTTTTATTTGCTTAAGCAACTGCATAATTTGTACTAATTGATCATCCTAAAATTTAAATTAAGAATCTTTAATGAAGATGTCGTAACTTCAATGCCCATCATTGCATACGAGACAATCAACACATGACTTAGCTAAATATTAAGTAAATCAGTTATAAACTTATTTTCAAGTTCATATGAATACTATGTAAAACCCAAAGATTTGAAAATATTCAATATTAATTCTCTTAAATTTTTCTTAGTAAGTTACGTTTAATTTTCACTGTAAATCATTCTATTTTAGAATCGGGAAAAATTTCAAAAAGCTATCGGGAAAACCGGGAAAAACTCGGGAATTTTATTTGCCGCTCAGAGTGGCCACCCTGTTAGTTGCTATACTTCCCCCATTTGCATAACAGTCACATGTGAATAGGAAACCCAACAAATATTAGACTGTTATTCAAATAGGGGTAGTATAACATATACACTACCCGTCACAATTATAGACTCACAAAAAGTATTGCAATATTGTTCACCCTGACTCATCTCGATATCTTTAAAACAAGAACACCTACAAAAATGCCGCATTCAGAAAAGTTGATTTAAAAAGTAAATTTGAATATCATATTTTGGATCAACCATACACTAGGCGCTGTCCATAAAATACGTAGACTAATTTTTTGGCATCTCAGAACCCCCCCCCCCTTTTTAACACTTTTGCCCATACAAAGTTTTCGAAATTTGTACAGATCGTAGACTTTGGCCAGACCCTTCCCTCCCCATCTAAGAGTCTACGTAGTTCATGGTCAGGACCCTATTGTTGTTGGAGAAATGTAGTGTCATCCCCCTGGTTGAAGATGTTTGTATGCGTTGTAAAACAGCTGACGAAGCATAACTGCTAATGTTGATGAGTTGAAGAAGCTATACGTGATAATCTTTCTTCGTCATATAACGAATCTCGCAACGGTCCGGAACCGTGTCTGAGTATCCCATCAGTTGACTCACGTTAAAGACAACAAAGAAACATCAAATAACTGAGGTGCTGTCTAAGAGCTAATTTTTGGCCATCTCAGGTTTTTGTCCATACAAAAAAAACGAATTTTGTTTTGTATGGACTGTAGACTTTAGTCAAGCCAACGCCCACTCTTCCAAACTGTTCCTTCAAATCTACAGGAGTTAATTTGTTCGTTTTAGCAACAAATTATGACATAGCATAATCTGCTGTACTCCGTGAATCAAATAGAAATTTGGAAGCCGCCCGCTCATTGACATGATTAGAATTATACAGGTCAGCCAAACTAACTTGGATTTTAAAACCTCAGATCTACACTCGTAACAGTAGTCATACTAGATATACAGAGTAGCGTTGAATAATCAACTATAGTAAGTGAAACTGCTTGAAGACTAATGAAATTTAATATTACATACATTCAAAGTTGTTCAACATATCCTGGAGTGAAGCTTTTGACATCTACATCTGTTACAGTACTCAGTAAATATATTCACTGCAATCTCTAACATCATATATCCAACTATTGTCAATGAGCCCCTTGGAATTGTACGAATCATATCAAAATTCATCTGGGATATTTTAGACCAATCAAACTACTTCAAAGAGCAGAACTTCAGGTCTACACTTGTAACAGTAGTCATTACCATTTTGAAGAGTAACGATGCATAATTAACTATGGTTACCGTACCTATTGGAAGAATAATAGGACACATTCTACCGTGACGTTACAACGTTTTGACGTCTTTTTGGTCAGATTTTTCACTATAACTTGTAAATTCAACCGTAAACCCTCAAATATTTTTACATATTCAGATTCCTTGTGAAATTTCCAATAAGTATTATCTGTTGAACAGTTAGTTTTCATTGGAAAAGTATGTTAAAAATAGGAATTAGTAGCGTGATGTTACAATGTTGTAACATCATGAGAGATCTGAGTAAAGAGTATTTACTCAGCTTTATTCATATGGTCTATTGGCAATGTATGTACAAACTCATGCAATGGCAGGCAAAGAAAACTCTTCAATTAATAACTGTGGAAGTGCTCTAAGAACACTAAGTTGAAGAGAGGCAAGCCATGTTCCAATGCGAACGTTGAGCCACAAAGAAGAAGAAGATTCATGTCATCCGAAAAACAGACAAATAGGCTGGATTTCGTGAAAATCGTGCCTCGACTGTTAAGCCCGGCTCGTCACATAACACCTTCCAGGGCGATGTTAGACAGCAGGCATGAGGGTTCATCAGCTTTTCGCAGTCCCCCGGCTAGATTCATTGCTTTGATCCATCTAATGAGCGCTCCGGAGAATCCGGGAAGTCGATGAGCAGATGGTGTGTTGGGACTTGGTATTCGTGGTTTTTTGGAGGGTTTGCGCATGGTGAAGATTTGGTCATTCCTACGGCTCCGTTCCACATACCAACCTTGGTCTCTGCTGCGTTGCTGCTGCTTTTATCGTACTCTAGCAGTCCTCGAGGTTCAGCGCGTATGCGGTTGGTTCAGTCGTCCCAGATTATACCAAGGCGGACGGCGGGACCGGGTAGAGGAAAAGAGCTCGATAATAGCATATTATGATATTAAGATCACAATGTGATATTGGTTTGATTGATATAAGAGATAAAAGATCTAAAAATAATATCTAAAATTTACTCCTGGAACATCATCATCAGACCAAATTTAGATCTTGTAAAATCTAACCAATAGCAGAGGAATTCCACGGAGTCATGTCAGTCGATCCTGAGCGACCATTTTAAAAATATCTGAAACTTTGCACAGTTTTTCAATTTCATATAAATCGCCATTTTTTGATATTAAACCTTCATATTCACTCACGATTAACTTTTCAAAAGGGTGTATGCGAAAATAGTTCTAAAATATTCTAAAAGCTGTACAGCAAAAACGGATTGTTCGATTGTTATAAATTTTTCAGCAAAGTTAGATAACTAAATGATGATTCCTTAGAAAATATACACTGTAAAAAATTTCTTTTTCTACTTTGAAAAAATATGATATTTGTCACAAAAACTCAAATATCTCAAAACCCTATCTTTTTACCAACTTCAATTTTTTAGGGGAAATGGCCCATTATATCAGCTATCTACCATAAAATTTTGGTGATGGTAAACTGATAAACAAAAAAGTTATGACATTTCAAACATTTCACAATTTTTACATTTAGTAACAAAAAAAAATTTTTTTCTGTGTAAATTATTTCGAGAATTATATTTTGATGCTGATTTTATTGTAAAGGCTACCGCCTGAATTAAACAAGTTGTTTTCATGATACTTTAGTTTGATTATTCGTAATTACTATAGTATCTATTTGAAACTTAGACGCGATCCAGTGTTGTGATCAAAAATATTGAGATTGTCATACTTTTTATTGTACGTGACTGGTGAAAAAATCCCTTGATAGTGTTGAAAAGCTGTTGATTATAAGAAAAATGGAATTGAGTTTATTTTTAAGACAAAAGCTGTATAATAAAAGTTTTTTTATACGCGAATACGTCTAGTTTATCCGCAAAAAAAATCCCTCTTACACACTTATTTCTGAATTGCCTGTTCGGTACTTTTTTGACGAGATTATAACAGCAGTACGATCTCGGTAGTTTCGGTAATCGATTTTACTGAGGCTCAGTAAAACAACTGTCAAAATCGTATGGAAAAGGTAAACAATGCATTTTTGCTGAACGAGTTCGGTGCTCAGCAGTTTTAATCTCGTCAAAAAATTACCGAACTCGGTAATCAAAATTAAGTGTGTAGAGAACAGACTTTATGATCGGAAGAATGCGAGTAACTTCAACAACAACAAATGCATAAGAGGTACATACCACAGACAAACAGACGAAACGCCTAGAACAATTTTAGTGAAAATTCATCGCCCAGTTCACACTATCACCACCTGGTGGAAATGTTTCACGAAACACTGCGTTGTGCAATATCGTCATCAGAAGGCGCTAGTGTGAAACGTCAAACGCAAAGAAAAACGATGGGCGCTCTTCTTGTTATGAAAGCCACAACCAAGATTCAAAATGATCGTTGAAGGCGTGGTCAATGAAAATTTCGCCAGTGTTACGTTTGTTTGTCTGTATACATACCTGACAATGCTCACGAAAAAAACAAAAAAATACTACCGCTATGAATATTAAAAATTGTATAGTATTTTTTTTCTTCAGCCACCAACACCAAACAAGTAAGTTAAAATTAATAAGTGATTTTGTTTATTATAATCTAACGAACAAGATGAACAGTCGCTTTCTCAAAGGTCTTCAACTCAACGCTCTCTTGTAGACCGTTTGATGAAAAAAAAAATGTTCAAAAGAGTTACGAAATCTCACCGAAAGCACCATAGATAAACTGAAAGAGACTGGTTATGACCAAATGTCCACATTGTGTACAAAATTACGCATTTGCACGTCCTGCCGTCTAGAATTTGACAAACGAGCCATCTGTATATCATCGGTAAAGCAGGGCGCAGGAAGTTCGAAAACGACAACAACTGAGAAATTGCCATCAGCGACATCTGTTTAAACAATTTAATTACGCCCCTTTTCAAAAATGCCCTGTAATATTCTTCAACATCTATACCCATTTCAATATTTTTAACGTTGCAAAACACGCTTTCAACATTCATCTTGAAGAAGAGGGAAAACACTTGTCCTCAAATGTAACAGCAAATTAATGAATAAACGACTAACGCGCAGGGCGTGATAAAATCGGAACATTACGGTACATAGTATATTATATTATATGTATATATAATATATAATAAAAACAACTTGTTTTACTCACGCAAGGCCATTAACAATAAAATCAGCATCAAACTTCAATTTCCGGCCGAAATAATTTACACTAAAAAAAATTATTACTAAATGTGAAAATTGTGAAATGTTTGAATTGTCATAACTTTTTTGTTTATTTTCATGGTAGATTGCTAATACAATGGACCGTTTTCTCTAAAAAATTACGTTGGTAAAAAGATAGGGTTTTGAGATATTTGAGTTTTTGTGACAAAAATGATACTTTTTAATTTTAAAAAAGATTTTTTTCACAGTGTATATTTTCTTAGGAATCGCCATTTAGTTATCTAACTTTGCTGAACAATAAAATCAGCATCAAATCACGATTCCCGGCCGAAATAGTTTACACAGAAAAATTTTTTTTACTAAATGTAAAAATTGTGAAATTTTTGAAATGTTATAACTTTTTTGTTTATTAGTTTACCATCACCAAATTTTTATGGTAGATTGCTAATACAATGGACCGTTTTCCCTAAAAAATTCAACTTGGTAAAAAGATAGGGTTTTGAGATATTTGAGTTTTTGTGACAAAAATGATGTTTTTCAATGATAAAATAGATTTTTTTTCACAGTGTATATTTTCTTAGAAATCACCATTTAGCTATCTAACTTTGCTGAAAAATTCATAACAATCGAACAATCCGTTTTTGCTGTGCATATTTTTGAATATTTTTGAACCATTTTCACATACACCCTTTTGAAAAGTTAGTCGTGGCTCTAAATAAAAATTTGATATCGAAAAATGGCGATTTAGATGGAACTGAAAAACTGTGCAAAGTTTCAGTTCAATAGAAAATCATGAATTAAAAATTTTCCTTAATTTTGATGCTGTTGCTTGGAATCGCTCAGCAGCAAGCTATTCGTTTGATCTTGAAATATCACATTTTGATATTGTTTAGATGTTCCAGGAACATTTTTCAGATTTTCTTTTCAGATCTTCCATCTCTTATATCAATCAAGCCAATATCATTTTTTGATCGTCAGTACTTCACCTCTACCCGGGTTGTTGATCGCGGAGAGTATTTGACGCATTTTCACCATCCCCAGGTAGTGGTCAGAGTCGATGTTAGTGCCACGATAGGTCCCTGACGTCGATAATGTCGGAGAAGTGTCGTCCGTCAATTAGGACGTGGTCGATTTGGGACCCCGTCTGCTGTGGTGATAACGATAACGGAGATTTTTGCAGGGTGGCCACCGAACCGGGAAAAACGGGAAAACCGGGAAAAAGACGGGAATTCGGAACGACCGGGAAAAAAGCGGGAAAAAGCCGGGAATTTGGAATGATTACCGGGAAAATTGTTGTTAAGAGTAACTTGATGTGCATATTTGAATTTTACACCTCATCGAAAATCTGCAAAATCAAAACCAAACCAAAATACTCCTGGGATACTTCTACGAAATCCCAAGGAATTCGCCTGTACAATCACTTGGAATTTCCTTAAAACAGAACTTGGGATTCTTCAAGAAGTTTCTTCTAGAATTCCTTTAGGTTTTTGTACCGCTTGATTATCTCTTGGAATTCGATGAGATTTTTTCGAGGAAAGAGTTTCTTACATCTGAGATTTTTTCAAAAGTTTCTTTTTGGATTAATCGGTGTCCTTTCTTAAATTTATTCTAGTTTTTTTCAGGGAATCTTTCCGAAATTTCACCAAGAATCTTAATAGATAAGAAAATCATTACCACTAAACTGGGTTTTAATCAAGACAACCTATTGCAATTTATTCAAGAGTTCCTTTTAAGATTCATTAAGATTTTCCTTCCGCAATTGTAACAGGAGTTGCTCCAATCTTCAAAATTTCCTACGGGAATTCTTCCCAGATTATTTTTTTGAAATCCCTCCAGAAATTTTTTCCTTTTCTTCCTGGAGCTTCCTCTGGGGTTTCCCTAGAATTTTCTCCTGGAATTCCTCCGAAAGCTTTTTTTAGAAATCAATCGGTAGTTTTTTCTGGGATTCTTTACAGAGTTTCTTCTGGTATTTCTCCAGGATATCATTCTGTTACTCATCCATCTCCACGAATTATTTGGCCAATTTAAAAAAAAAAAGACAATTACACCGTCTTCGACCTTGCGGCCTCTACAGACTGAACATTATAAACATTCGACAACGGACAACACATATAACACCCAGTGGCCCAGTGGAGAATTTTCCGTTCGACGAAAAGTTTTCCCCGACTGGAGCGGGAATCGAACCCACACTCCGAGGCTTACGAGACACCTAAACGACTGCCGCCGCTAACCGCTCGGTCACGAAGCCCAATTTCTGCAGGAGTGCCTTCTGAAACTTCGATTTTGAAAACTTCCAAGAGATTTTGCTGAATTTTATCTTTATTATTATTTGCTTTTGGAATTTCTCCAGTGTTTCTTACCGCGTTTCCTTCAAGAGTTCTTCTTGGGCACCCTACAGGAGTTTGTTCAAAGAAACCTCCAGGAGTTGCTTATGAAAGTTGCTTTTGGAGTTGCACCAGGAGTTGCTTTTGGGCATCCTTCAGAAGCTCCCTCTGCAAATCACCCAGGAGTTCCTTCTGGATGATCTCCCAAAATTTCTTACAAAAACTTTACGATAACTATTTCTGGAAATACTCCAGAATCCTGAACATCAAACTACTGCGGGAGTTTTGTAATCGAGAACTCTTCCAAGAGTTCCTTGGGAAACCTTCTAGACATGTAGGAGATTCTTTTGGGAATCCTTCAGGAGTTCCAGGAGAAATCCCTAGATCGAATTCATGATCCCAGACCAAAAGTTCTATTCCCTAATTTCCAACAGACTGACTTAAATCCTAAATTCCCTAAAGGAACCTCTTCCAGAATAAATCAATTAACGCTCGAGGGATCGCGCTGTTGTGTTTTGTACAACACGTTGAAAAAATCTCGCTTTTTGAGTTCAGTATTAGCGTGGTGCTGGCGGTGGTGGCCAACCGCGCTAGTTATGGACGGTTAAGGAATCTAGAGGAATCCACAAAAGATATACAAGGTGGAATCGCTAACAGAAGTTACTGAAGAAATCCAAGATAATATTTTTGAAGTAATCGAAAGATGAAATCTCGGACAAAACTTTGTAAGAATCTTTGTAAGAATGCTCGGTATCACCGCCGGGGTCATATTGACCCCTTCGGCTCCAAATGGTTAAATACCATGCGATAATAAAACAATATTTCAGCTTGAGCTTTACCATACCGCAAAAGCGATTTTTGCTTCAAGAACTCCGAAGAACGTGAACAGTCATAGTTAGCTACCACTTCTACACTTGTTTTTTTAAAGTACAAGAAAATAAGTAAAATAATGAGTGAGGGAAAGCTTGAATTATGCACTATTTGGAGCTGAATGAAAATATGTTGTAAGTAATTGTGTAGCATACGCCTTTTATGTCATCATTGGTAGTTACTTCCATTTTTTCCATAGATGCATTACGTCAAGAATAATATTAAACTATAAACATCTAGTACATAGTATTCACAGGATTGCAAGTGCATTTTTACATGGTACTTATCCATATGATACGAAAATTGGGCGTTACCTACTAAAAAAAATGTGCATTTAAAAAACCGGGAAAATTTCAGAAATCGTACCGGGAAAACCGGGAAAAAGACGGGAATTTCAAAACTGATATTTAGTGGCCACCCTGTTTTTGGGATATTTAGCGTAGTTCAAACTGCATTGGAGTTTAGTCGTAGACATCTATGGTCGTTACATAGTGAAATTCAATATGAAATGTAATATTACATATCCAACTATTATTTATCTATGACCACCCTTGGAGTTGTACGACTCATTCCGATGTTCCCAACATTAGGAAGGTTAAGCAAGATCGGTTGTATGCTGCTAGGTTGGTGTCGGCAGTTGATGTTAGGCCTTGCGAGCCGGCCGAAAAAAAAAACAAGCAGAGAATTATCAACAAGAGAATACGAACCGATACATTTGGCGACGACACAGCGAATAAAAAGGTCTTGCGATTGGAAACTCGGTACGTGAACTGCCTATCTCTCAACTTCATTGGAGCACCTCCATATTCGTGGATCTACTGAAGAATCTCGCGTTCGGCAACGTTGCGCTGCAGGAGGTGTGTTGGACAGCATATGGTACGAACGTTTAGAGGTATTCATACCATCCACCAGAGCTGCGGCAACACACACGAGTTGGAAACAGCTTTTATTGTGATGGGCGATATGCAGAGGCGTGTGATTGGTGGCCGATCGACGAAAGAATGTGCAGGTGGAGGATCAAGGACCAATTCTTTAACTTCAGTGTAAACAACGTGCACAGCCCACACTCCGGAAGCTCATATGACAAGGATGCATTCTACGCGCAGCTCAAACGCGAGTACGAAGGACATGGCCCAGCACAGCTTCCCTAATGGTTACACACACCTGGTGATCATCAGAGTAAATACGATCTAGGTACATCCAGGTACGATTTAGAGCGATTGAAACAACCGGACGTACCCTCAACATACGTGCATCATTTCGAAGCAGCATTGCCGGACGAGGGTGTGCTCGATGTGAACCCTCTGGAGAACTGCTGGAGTACAGTCAAAGCAGCCTTCAACAATGCAGCCGAGAGCACTATCGGGTACGTGGAGCGGAGTATAAAATAATTCTTGATGTTTTTTTTTCAATTTTTGAAAAATCCGTGGAAGGTTTGCAGAATATATCCTTGGAGAAACTCTTGTAGCAATAATTCAATTTTGAAGCTTCTGGAAGCGATTTTGAATGTTCTGGATCGATTCCTAAGGGAGTTTTTGTAAGAATTCCAGGAAAAAAAATCCTTGGACAAATCCATGAAAGAATCCTTGAAATATCGCTGCATTGCATTTATGTAAACGACCGGCACCGGCCCAGTGCGTAAAAGTGGCATGATTTACAAAACTGCAGATAACTTTTGAAAGAAGAAAAAAACATCTCTAATTTTTTGATATGTTATGTTTAAATGTCTCAGCTTTCAATTGATGCAAAAATTTTGAAAATCGGTGGTTGCCATCATGGTGAAAAAAAGTTTTGGTATAAAAATCCAAGATGGCGGCCAAAATCAATATGGCCGACTCAACTTTTTATAGTTGTAAATAGTAGCTCTATCTTTCCTCTTTTCAACAACATTTCGTTTTGAGGTGGTTTTAGGCGAAATGAGCCACCATTTGACCAAAATCGAGGGGTCTGCAAAAATTATTGTGGCTCTAACTAACGGGGGGTCAATCAATTTGAGTAACCAAATGCATATTCCTTAATTTTTAAGCGAGAACTTTCATAAAATCACCACCTAAAACTTTTTTGAATATAAGGTGTAAATAGTAGGCCGGTCTCAGCGAGAATTTTTCATGTCTAATCGAAAATAGGGAAAAAACAACTTCGCCAGTTTGTACCATGGCACATGTTCATTTTTATATGAAATCAGGTCGTAAATCCCTGGCCAAGTTCGCAGGGGTTGACGGTATTAAAGTGAAGGAGTTTCATTTTGATTATTGTAATGTAGTGTTCTTTAGTGAAACATATCACCTTTTTAACACTTTAATGCGCCTCCAACGGTTCATCACGAACCGGCTGCTGCAGATGGAGTATGGCTGATCATATGCATCAGACATGCTCGATAAACACGGAGGAACCGCCAGGGCTCAGTAGAGTCTATTCCCAAGCAACAGTTCCAAGTCGGTTGAATTTGAGAAGGTTTTGATTATCGTTACAAATCCTAATAAAAGTATTATAGGATTTGTGACAGGTTTTGGAACCTTTAACAGCCAGCTGACTTTAAAATGTTGTTTGGGCTCTATTTCCCACGTTTCTCGGTTGATTTTGATTAGTAATTCATTAATGCCGTAGTCGCTTTTTCGATTTTTTACCATGTTAGTTGGTCATATTCTGCCTATGATCGCATATCAGTCCCATATTTGCTGGGTTTCCTATTCATATGGGACAGTTATGCGATCATAGGCAGTATTTTCTTTAAATAATGCAATTAAAATCAACCGACGAATTGATAGTGGGAAGAAGATTTGCAGCACTTAATTGTGCTGATAGATTCGAAGCTAACGTGCGAACATTTAAACGCATTGTTGACATCAATGCGTTCGACGTGACATTTTGGACAAAAGCTGACTGCTTTTTATTAACTGAACAACGTTACTTTTGTATGACTAGGTTGACATTTCTAGGCCACGCATGAGAAAATGACATGGTTTATCGAGGTAGGACCGATAGGATAGAACGAATTTGAATATTTTTCATAGTATTTGTAGGGGGATGAATACATAATAGTTGACAAGCAATTTTTGTTTTATTACAATCAACTGACCAACTTTGCGTATTTTTGTTCTTCTCTTAGATAGTGTTATGACACCAACAGAAAAATATCAGGAGTTCAGTTACATGTTTCTGTGGGTTTTTCACCGATGACAATTTAAGGACACAAGAGATGAACACAGAGAAGTAGAAATCAAGAAAACAATTTGACAAAGAATCGACTGTATTTTAACATACGGGTTCGACTGATTCGATGAATCTATCTAGAAGTATCTAGAAGACAATTAATGCTAAGATTGGAAAATAGCTTGCAGTTGGGACTAGACTAAAATAGTGGCCAATAGAAAACAATGCGCTAGACAGCATTATTATTCATTTTTTTAAATATTTACCCGTAGGCTTTTCGACGGTTGACTGTACGGTATTTAGCTGAGTACGAAGATACGGATTAGTTGGTGTACAGATGACAGGGTTCTCACGGGAAGTGCTTCAAGCGAGGCTTACATAACAACTGACAATAAAGAAACCTATTTTCCTTGACTTTCTACTGACCGAACACACGTGTTTTTGTTAATCTCCTAGGCATTATTAAGACATGACGTATGTGCATGACGCAACAACTACCAGGACACAGTTCCATACGTCTCTTTTTAATAACGACATTCAGCATATTTCCAATAAAACTATACTTCAATAAAGCAATGACTAAAACTGGTATGATAGAACAGATCAGAATGACCTTATTGACTATTACCTTGGGAATCTACTTCGAATAACTGACAAATTGACAAGAACCTAACTAAATACATGGACCATACTACAAAAAACCAATTGACAAAAAGAAAAAAAAGGGAAACTTTTATTATAACTATTTTTGTTCAACGCAGGCCAAAACAGTGTCGACTTGGGCCACGATATGCCTACGTACTTCTGTGTGTTGAAACAAAAATAGAGGCTCATAGAAGCAAACGTAGGGAAAGGGTGCGGTGTTAGAACATAAGCACAGTGTGCTACCGCCGTAATCACTATGAAAAAAAAAAAAAAAAAAAAAAATCAGGTCGTAAATCAGTGCAGCAAATGTGTCAAACAAAATGTTTTGTACAGCAGTTGGTTTGAAAATAAGAGAAAAAAATATAAAAATCTTATAAAGTTCAATCTTTAACCCTCTAATACCCAACCCCGCCTTTAGACAGGTTATAGTTTGAGCATTTTTGTATTTTTTTCTTGCCTGGGCAATCAAAACTTTCATATTTTTAACTGATATTTAGGACTGTCTTTACCCAACATACATTTTTGATGTACAAAAGTGGAACAAACCAGTCTTAGGCAAAATTTAGTTTAAGAAACTGTTATTCAGCTAGCTCTGTTACTTGGGTATGTATATCTCAAAATGTTTTTTGGTGTATTTTAAAGCGTAGGTATTCATATTTTTTAGAATCATTGAAAAAATGATGCTTAAATCTCTTTTCAGATGTCATTGTTTTATTTTATTTATTCGCAAAAATTAACGCATTTGTTTTTCCTCAATCATTCTATTATATTAAAAGAGTTTAAAGGAGTTGAATACAAACTTAAATGATTTTCCTAAAAGTTACACGGAAAATAAAACTTTCCATAAAAAAAATAAAAATATTTTAACAATTATCATAAAATTTCAATTTGTTTTCGTCTCAAAAAACAAGCTTCCAGGAAAAACATAAAAATGTTTAACATGTTTAAATCAAATTTAGACGACGAAAAATGATATTTAGATTGAAATAAAAAATTGGTATTAGAGGGTTAAATTTCGAAGTATCCGCTATCATTTTATACCTTATCTGTAGAGGTTAAAAATAATGTGAAAACGCCCTCGACATCGTAAACAAAATTCTAATGCAAAACAAACTTAAATAAAGAAAAAATACGTAGTTAGTTCGTACATTGGCACTTGTTTTACTTTATCTAAAATCAGGACTTAAATCAGTGGAGCAATGAAGACGATAAGAAAACGCAATCCGGTCTTATCTGCACAGAAAAATCGAACACTCAGTAAAAAGATGATACGGCTTAGGGGAACAATTTATAGCCCCAACAAAACAACTAAGACGATTCGGTTGCTTTACACTTGTTGACAACTGGATGTTTACTTATCAATAATTCGGCGAAAAAAATCTAACACTTTCGCTTGTTCAAACGATTTTAAGACTGGTCATCACATAGAAAAACAAGATAATTAAAAAAACAATCACTTTTTAATTTTTTTTGCTAATAATTGACCCTAGACTTAATCCTATAGAAGAGTGTATTTTGGTAACAATCGCTCACATGTCATGTGCTCTTATTTGCTGTTGACTTGTTCAACGTCCAGTTTGCCTAGTTTTTCCACACGAAGATAGAGAAGTAGAGTGCCACTCCGAAGGCGATTATTCCAACGCCGAGAAGCACGAACGCCGTGATGTGTCCAGCTGTCCGCAGCGTGTCAATGTACTGAGGGAGAGACGATTGAGAATGTTAGTTCTGCTGGGCGAAAACAGTATTTTGCCGAGTAAATTTTAGATTTTACAATATTTTCTTATTCTTTGATAAGCAATCCGTGATTGATTACTTTGCTGCTGCGCTGTCCAAATTTGATGTCAGTGACACCTGGTGGGCTGTCAGTTCGCTTGTTCCTAATTCACGATAAGCGAGCTAGTATTATGAGTCAACAGGTTGTAATGCAAGTGCATTTTTCGACGCGAAAACCTTTCCCGTGACAATTGAGTAGAAGTAGGAGATCCCTTGGTAAATAGCAATGGACTTTTTTCTTCCGATGGCCGTATTGACATTGTTGTCACCCTGAGAATGTCGAATAGCTCTAATTTTGGCCTTATATTGTAGGAGATTATAGAAGTAGGCTATGATTTGTAGAATAGGGTCATTCGATGTAATGTCAGATTATTCAACCTCGAGTCGCCAAATATAGTAGACGTACTTATTCGGAGAAGCTCGTTGCGTTTCAATTACTTCAATTCAGAAGTGGGATGCTGAACTTGCGTAACTTCTCGAGGCGAGGAGTTGAAACTTTTTCTAACGTTGAAGGCGAATTGGAAGGACATGAAATGAGCATTACAAAGCGAATGAAGGATTTAAGTATAGAAGAAGACAGAACGCGTGCCGAAACTAATTCAATGGTTGTTGGTGAACGTGGAGCTATTGCGGATGAAATCAGAGATGATGGCAGGAGTGGAGCTGAATGTAATTCAAGATTAATGGTCGACAGGAAGAGCAAATCCGGTGTTCAGATGATATTGCATCCTGAGTATGTCCGTGGATTGATTCCAGAATTTGTTCCGGAGAAGATCACTGCAGAAAAATGGCTACGGAAAATTGATGCTTTGAAAACCGTACATGGCTGGGAAGAACGGGCAGTACTACACTATGCGATTATGCGATTAGGAGCGGTGTCAAAAATTTGGTTCGAAGCTGTAGAAGAAAATATCAACGGTTGGGACGAGTTCAAGAATAGAATAGTGGGAGCATTTCCATCAAAAATCGATGAGGTGGATATCCATGCCGCTTTAGTGAAACGAGTGAAGCTAGCAAATGAAACCTACGAAAATTTTGTCTATGATGTCGTGGCTAAAGCTAAATTGGTGGATCTTTCCGATGCGGTTATCATGAAATACATTATCAATGGCATTCCGGACTATCGTTTAAGACTGGCGTTAAGCACTTCTGGACATTCATCTGTGGAATCACTGTTGGAGGCTATTCTACGACAAGAAAATCAAACCCGAATGCATACAGAAAATCGTGAAAATTTTTCAAACACTTTCAAGAATCGTTTATGGCCAAAAAGATGTTTTAATTGTGGAGAACGTGGGCACTTGGCAAGAATGTGCTTCCGAAGACGTGGACAACAATTTGAAGGTGGTGGTAATTATCGACAAACAAATGTTGAAGATTCAAGGGCAGTCAACTCAAGCATCAGTCAACACAGCAAAGGTTTTGGCGGATCTGGTGACAACGGCGGTCATGACGGTGGAATGTTTGGCGATCAACATCACGCAAAAGTTACAGATTATCGAAAAACGGACGGACATTACATGGAGAAGCGATCAAATCTTATCTCGGTTGTAGAAGCAGATCAAGTCCACAGAGGAACTGAAGAAAATAATTCGAAGCGATCTCGAGGTAGTATTGAGTTTAGAGGTAGGACTGTTTTAGAAAAATCATACTTCAAAATATTAGTTAGATTTTCACATTTTTATAGGGAATGTATAACACTTTTCGACACAGGTAGTCCAGTTTGCTTGATTAGAAGTAGTGTGGTGCCAAAATCAATTCAAATTTCCAAACACTTAGAACACAATTTTTCAGGGCTCAATAATTCAAAAATCGACATTTTAGGGACATTCGAAACAGAAATTGTTATTAACCATTTTATTTATAAATTGCATTTTAAAATTGTAAAAGATTCAACCATGGAACCGATGTGCATTTTGGGGGCGGACTTCATAAAAGGGAATGACTTGGTGGCTGAATATGACGGTAACGCGATAGTTTTTGGTAAAAATAATGAAAAAAATGAGGAACTTTTGAATGTGATTGCAGAAAAAGATAATATTTGTTCTGATATTTATGATGTGGAGGTAAGCCCGGAAATTTTCTTGACTGGTAATGTAGATCAACTAGATATTGGAGATTCTACGATTCCTTTCGAAAATGTTGCTAAATCAGATCTCTTTTTAACAATGTGTATGAAAATGGAATCCGACCAGTTAAACCCAAACATTTGTATACTATGAAAATAGAGTTGCAAAATAACAAAACATTTAATTTTCCTCCACGTCGTGTTTCGAATGCCCAGAAGCTAGAAATAGAAACACAAATCAATAAGCTTTTGCAAGAAGGTGTTATTCAAGAGAGCAATTCATCTTATGCTAGTAGAATTGTTTTAGTTAAAAAGAAAGATAATTCATGGAGGATGTGTGTAGATTATAGGGAATTGAACAAAATTACAGTAAAAGATAGATATCCAATTCCAAATATTGAGGACCATTTAGACAGTTTAAGGAATAAGAGATATTTCAGCACTTTAGATCTCAAAAGCGGATATCATCATCTTTTGATTGACGAAAATTCTCAAAAATATACAGCGTTTGTGTGTCATTTGGGTCAATACGAATATAAGAAGGTACCTTTCGGTTTATGCAATGCTCCTTCAGCATTCATGCGATTTATTAACACTGTTTTTAGAGATTTGATTAAAAAGGGAGTTTTAAGAATTTACATTGATGACATTATTATAGCTACTGAAACAATTGAGGAACATTTTGAAGTACTTAAACAAGTTTTTGAAATTTTAGTTGAGAATCATTTACAATTACAATTGACGAAATGTAAGTTTCTTAAATCTAGAGTTGAATATCTTGGGTACAACGTTAATTCTGAAGGAATCAGTCCTAGCGAGAAACATATAGAATGTATCAAAAAGTTTCCATATCCTAAAAGTATTCATGATGTTCACAAATTTGTTGGATTAGCAAGCTATTTTAGAAAATTTATTCCAAATTTTTCAATCATTTCGAAACCGCTTTATGATATGGTTAAAAAAGATAAGAAAGATTTTAAATTTGGAACAGAAGAAATGAATGCTTTTGAAATTCTTCGTGAAAAACTAGTTGAAGAGCCAGTTTTGAAAATTTACTCTCCTTTCGCTAGAACTGAGCTTCACACAGACGCAAGTGCTCTTGGATTCGGAGGTGTTTTGATGCAAGAACAATCAGATGGAGCTCTACATCCAGTAGGGGAGACTGGGGAGACTTGATCCCTTTTTCTTAATTCACCTGAAACTTTAAGAAAAAACACAAAACTAGATCCGATTTCCATACAAAATGACAGGTAAACATCTATCGCAAGTTAATACACAACAAAATGCCTTTAAATTATTGTTAAAGTTTTCAAAACTGTGTTTTTATGGAGGCATGTCTTATGATGTATTTTTCAAAAATGGGTGACACTTGATCCCCCTTTGAGCACATGGTTTATTTAAAGGGAAAATAATCCCAGAGTCTTCCTATTCATTTTCTTTTCGAGTTTTCTTGTATTTTCGATGAATATGAAGTGTTCGAAATTGTAAGATTTCCTTAAATGTTTAAGGATATGCCGTATTTTCAAAATGGGGAGACTTGATCCCCCTTTTCTTGGTTTGTACTAAAGTTTTAATTATCTGACACATTTTATCGTTGAATAGACTAGAATTCCAAGTAAATAGGGGCTTCCGAATAAAATTTTATTTTTCACATGTATAATGTGTGTGTAATCCTCGAGGGATCAAGTCTCCCCATGTCACTGTTGTGTATACTAAGCTGAATAATTTAAAATATGTTAACAACAGCCTTATTTGGACAAATAAGTTTGAAAGTATTTTATTTGAACTATGTACCGTGAAATTTTGACACGATTTGGTTCAATTTTCACAAAGCTTTTAAGATTTTTCGGAATCGCCTAAAAGATTTCTGAAGGACTGAAAACAAACTATCAGCCGTTAAAAAGTAATGCAATGTACAATCAAAATCACTTGTAGCCAAAACATAGTCGTTTGTCCAGGAGTAGTTTTGGAAAAAATATGCTAGAAGAAAAATGTTTTTGATTCCGAGCAAATATGGGGGGAACAAGTCTCCCCAGGGATCAAGTCTCCTCAGTCTCCCCTAATGTATTATAGTAAAAGGACAGATGTTCATGAATCAAAATTACATTCTTTCGAACTTGAAACATTAGCAGTAGTAAACAGTATAAAAAGATTTCATATTTACTTACAAGGCATTAAGTTCACTATAGTTACAGATTGTATTGCACTGAAAGAAACACTAAATAAAAAGGATATTAATGCGAAAATTGCCCGATGGGAAATTTTCTTATCGGAGTATGATTATGATATCATTCATCGTAGCTCTTCCAATATGAGGCATGTAGATGCTTTATCTCGTTTGCCGATGATTTGCGCTTTAGGAAACGAAAATAATAGTTTTGAAAGAGCTTTATTGGCTAGCCAAATGTTGGATTCGAAAATTGAAGAAATTAGAGTTCAGTTAGAAAATAGAGAGGACAAAAATTTTGAACTACTTGATGGAGTAGTATACAAAAAATGCAAAAACAATAAATTACTGTTTTACGTTCCTCAAAGTATGGTTGGTCAAATTTTAAAAATGTATCATGATGATTTCGGACATTTTGGTGTAGAAAAAGTTTATGATCTGATTATTAGATCCTACTGGTTTCCAAACACAAAAGAACAAATCAAAAAGTACATTAATAATTGCTTGAAGTTTATTGTATACTCGAAGAAAAATTTTAGAAAGGATGGTTACTTGAATTTAGTAGATAAAGGAAATACACCATTTCATACAATACACATCGACCATTACGGTCCACTAACTCTTAGGAATTGTAATTATAAATATGTATTTGTTATAGTAGATGCCTTTTCAAAATATTTGAAGCTTTATCCCTGTAAAACAACGAATACGATTGAGGTTATCAAGCATCTGAAGCATTATTATAATGCATATTCAATTCCTGATCAAATTATTTCAGATCGTGGAAGTTGTTTCACTTCCAATAGCTTTAAAGAATTCAATAACGAAAATGAAGTAAAACATATTTTAATAGCTACAGGATGCCCAAGAGCAAATGGTCAAGTAGAACGATTTAATAGAGTGCTAACTCCTGTAATAGCAAAATTAGTTGAAAGCAATCCTTCGAGAGGTTTTGGTCCAATTTTATCAGACACTGAGCATTTTATTAATAATACTTTTTGTCGTTCAATAGGAAACACACCTTCGCAAGTATTATTTGGCATTAATCAAAAGAAAAAGGCGGTTAGTATAATTGAAAAGAGTATAAGTGAAAACACAGTTCATGAAAGAGATCTGATAAGTATACGAGAAAAAGCAATTGCTATTAACAAGGCAATTCAAGTATACAATAAAAATTAATATGATTCTGAATGTAAGAAGAGCACACAGTATCAAGAAGGTGACTTGGTTTATATACCGCATCATGCAATTCCAGGTAGTTCGTGTAAGCTACAAGCACAGTTCAAAGGTCCTTACATTTTCAAAAAAACGCTTCCAAATAATCGTTACATTGTAGGCGATGTGGATGGTATTCAGCTAACTCGTGTACCCTTTACAGGAGTGTTTGATCCTGTCAATATGAAGTTATGGGATATTAGAAATGAATTGGATGCACATCGGGTCGATGTGGATGTCAGGATGGCCGAGCTGTAGGAGATTATAGAAGTAGGCTATGATTTGTAGAATAGGGTCATTCGATGTAATGTCAGATTATTCAACCTCGAGTCGCCAAATATAGTAGACGTACCTATTCGGAGAAGCTCGTTGCGTTTCAATTACTTCAATATGTGACTTTTCAAACGCCACGTAATGAACTTTTTTTTATCGTACCTACTCAATGAGATATAGCAATTTTTAGACATCGTTGTTCTCCAGTCAAAATTGTCCATAACACGTGAATGCCAAGACATAGCAGTATGTTTTATTTATTATTATTATCGTACAAATTGGTACAAAGGTTTAATGACATTTTTTTCACAGATAGTGTTCACATATCCCTTTCGTGACGAATCAGCACAATTGTGCTGTTGAGCGGTAGCAGTTTTGCATATTATTTTCATCTGTTTAGACTTTGTTTTATGTGATGTAAACTGTTTCAATAATGCAGCCATTACTTATACTTGTTTGTGTGTAAACAAACTTTTGTTTACGTTGCCTGTGAGATTTACCACAACAAGTCTGTAAAAAGTGGACAAAAACTGTTAAACATGAAAAAGATTTGTCTGTCGCATAATTTTTATTTCCGATTTGTCTAGGTAGTCAAAGCTAGAAATCGAAATATAAAGAGTAGTTCTTTCAAATGAGGTAAAATAACTGTTGCTTTGTTGGGAAATCTAAGAATTCTGGAGAGCCAAAATTTAGCCATTTGTATGGAAATTTCAATTTTTTGCGCTCCGTCACGAAAGGGATATATATCTATGAACAAAAGCTAAATTGAAAAAAAAATCAGAGTCGCCTAATTTTCCGAAAAACTCCAGTGGAAATCAAACATTTTCCACAGACACCACCTAAAATCATAATTCAAGAACAAAGCATCGTTAACACAATATTTTTTTGTGAAATAATAGGCAATTTTTTTCAGCAATTGAAAAAAAATCGAAATGAAAATTGTTTTCCACAAAATTTTCCACAGTTGTGGAAAATCGGTCGGGAATGTCAGAAAACTATTTAGGGAGTCCGGTAAAATTCCCAAAAAAAAAGAGTTTTTGGAAGGGAACTACATAAGCTATATTCTGTGAAATTTTCAAGATGTGGTTTTTCTCCGTTCCTGAGTTATGACCAATTTTGTGGAAATTTTCCAGATGTGCTATAAAGAAAGGTGGGGCAAAAGTTCGACCCTAGTAGAAAATTTATATTAAAAAAAAACCAGAGCAGATAAACATAAATGAATACCGTTTGGTGATTCCACCATCCTACCTCATGCTGAACAAAGTTACGCCAAATTTCTTTTCAATTTTAAGTTATAACATGTTTTTTAAGGGTGTGTCCAATTCGAACTTTTGCTCCACGGCTGGGGCAAAAGTTCTAATCTAGTGTTTGTCGAGTTACCACATTAACATTTGATGTGGAATACACTTTGAAGTTCGATCTGGATTTTACCCAAATTAGGGTGAAATTAATCACAGCAAAAATTTGTAGTTTTTCGCCAAATCCAGACAAAACGGCTAATTTTTATAACTTCGACCGTATTATCTCGCCAGTTTCTTCATTTTTAGAAATAATATGTACATTTTGAAGAATTTTAGGTTTTCACCTGAAGTTGCCACATGACTCGAACTCTTGCCCCGTAATTCGAACTTTTGCCCCAGTAGGTGTAAAATATGGTTTCCAAATATTTGTTTTGCAAAAAGTTATTCAGCTTCGTGGGGGCTTGTCAGTCTTGAAAAAAAATAAAACACTATTTTATTTTGTACGACGTTTCGGTCCGTTTGAGACCTTTTGCAAGGACTCAATAGCTACTGTAACTATTGATTCCCTGAAGAAGGTCCCAAACGGACCGAAACGTCGGACAAAATAAAATAAATAGTGTTTTATTTTTGTCAAGACTGGCAAGCCACCACGAAACAGTTTCGTAAAACAGTTGAACACACCAACGATATAAAAGTTATACATGCCAAAGCATCTTCAAAATATGCCTAGTTACGCCCCAAAGTAAAAGACTGAGTTTTAATTCATTACAATTCCAACCCACACGTTGTTAGTACAGTCATAGCACAACCATGGGTCACCGACAATTATGGGTCAACTTGAATTGGATGGTGAACTGACTGACTAATAATTGTGATAGAGTGACCCATAATTGTGCAATAACTGTACCATCACAAATTACAAACTTTTGGACAAAAAACCATCATTTAGTCATACCTTTTCGAAATTTCAATCAATTCTCATATTTTTGTAGTGAAAGACTCGCATTCTAAAAGGTTTTGAACAACCTTGACACCAGAAAGAAAAAAGTGTAGAATTAGCATAAGTTAAAATACACATAAATAAAAACAAAAAAAAAAACCAGAAAGAAATAATTTAAATTGAGTTCAAAAACTTCAAAAGAAACTTTTGTCCATCTCGAACTTTTGCCCTACTCTACTCTAGGTATCAGCCGTTTTCTTTGAAAAATCATAACTTAAGAACATCGTAGACACAATGTTTTTTTTTGTGAAATCATGAGCAAATTTTTCAGCAATCCAAAAAAATATATACAAGACACATTCTACCGTGACGTTACAACGTTTTGACGCCTTTTCTGACAGATTTTCAACTATAATTTGTAAATTCGACCGTAAACCCTCAAATATTTTTACATGTTCGGGTTCCTTGTAAAATTTCCAATAATTACACTAGTTTACAAAATAAAACGAAAGTCGTGAACTTCTGTCAACGACCAAAATTTTTGAAGCATAATTTAGCGCTGATTTCGGAACCGAGCTTCAAAAAATTTAAAGTAGAACAGTTTTTGAGTTTTAGTTCAATATCGAGTTTCACAACTTTTTAAAATATGGAATTTCATAAAATTCAAATATCTTGCGTTTTGTTCAACCAATTTTAAATCTTTTTCCATAAATTAAAAGCTGAATATATTACCATTCGATCATCTGAATGCAGGTTTTGCGTCAGATTGATGAAATTCAAGATATTGGCGAGTTTTGGGGACGATGTCCTTAAATTTTAGCAAAATTACCAAAAAGATATGAAGAGATGTATTTTTTTCAATAAGAAAAAAACCATTCAAAAATTCTTTCTCAACGTTGATTTGACATCATATGTAGGTGAGTTAAAGTGAAAAATTCAGCTCAATCGGAGCATTGATTGCGGCAAATGAGATGTGTGAAGTGAGCAACTTTGCTTGAAAATAGAACAAAAATCAATTTCAAATCATCAACCTTGTATGGAAAGTCGAAAAAATTTCCGCTCTACTGTAATTTTTTTCCTTCGCGTTTTCGAACTCAGGGCATGATTCCACACCAAAAACGATCATCAGCTTACCGAGTTTAAAAATGCTGTAAACTAGTGTTATGATTTGTTGAACAGTTAGTTTTCATTGGGAAAGTATGTTAAAAATGGGAATTAGTTGCTACGAATTCCCATCTATTTCTGTCTAATCTATACAATTTCCTGTTCCAAATGAGCAGGAGACATGCCCAAATCGGAACATGACGCAACTCTCTTTTCCAGTCACCCTATTGGGTAAATCATATCACAGGAAGAGGTTTCATTGATTGGGTTTTTGTCTTGACTTTTGAAAAGGACGTATGAAAAAAGCCTTATTTTCCTTTTCAAAAAATTGTAACTCGAAAACGATTTGTGGGATTGACATGATATCTTCGAAGATGTTTGAGGATATTTAGAGAACTTTAAGAAAGAATACGCTGAGAGTAATATTCATCGCCGATATGTGTTAGATGTCGTATATTTTTTTTTTCAAAAATCTTAATGTTGTTTTTTTTTTAATTATTTTTTATGTAAAAAGTTGACTTCCAGCCTCAAAATTTGTAAAATTTTGATATTTTTTAAATCAAAAACAGAATCTACGTACAAGTTACAATGAAAAAACTGTACATGATTTTTTCATACATTCAACCATATTTTGAATGGCACAAATTTCCCAAATGGAGGAGAACGTGCCTCTGGAGCCGACCCACTGATACCTAATACTTAAGCATAGCCTGTCTTGTGCCAAACACATAGTTTGGGAAAATATTTGTTTCAACACATTAATATGTTTTTTTTTCAAGACATGGACACGTTTAATGCTTCCAATGAGCAAGTCGCTCTTTGAAGGAAACACGATGCGTGTAAGTGTTGGTAATACTAGCCACACGACCACGAAGCCACACCGGTTAGTTTTAAAACTTTGTAACTCATATAACCCTTGAGTCAGACAAGGGTCATGTTGCACATCTTGATTTACGCTAATTTTAAGGACAAACGTGTTGAAATCCCGCTTCAACAGAGCATCAGAACTTCAGACGCACAAATCTCAAGAAGCAAGCTACATTTTATTATTCTGCTTTTGCTCACTTGTAATAAGTTCAAAATAAGAAGATCAGGTGCACTGGTTTTGTTTACGAAGAGATTTGTGCGCTTGAAATCGTGAGTAGGTGCCAAACTCGGCCAACAAGTATGTGTAGTCGACAAAAATGGTCCTACGGTGGAAAACACGGTACTCTTAACTTATGAAATAATCTAGAAAGCGGGTCACGCTGTTAATATTATTTTATTTATCACTGGATGGTGATAATACGGATGATTGACTGATTAGAGTCTCTTGTGCGAGTACAGTGGACTAGCACGCTTCTTTCTCGTAATGTTAGAATGGGGTCTCCACTCGCGTAAGGTGAGTCGTCGTTTAATCGAACGAAGGCTCGCCTCTTTCGAGTTGGTTGGGGTTTTCCGAATTAGATAGGCGGATTGAAGGGCTAGCGTACGCTCACGTGCTTTGTCTCGCTTAGCTATACAGTGTGTGACAGAACATTCAATATGAGATTTTCATTTGATATGGTGCTTCTGATACATGTTGAACATTTTTGTACCCAGAAAGCTGATGGTCAGTTTTAGTGTAGACTCATGCCCTGTCTTCTAAAACGCGAAGGAAAAAAATACAGTAGAGCGGAAATATTTTAACTTCCCACAATTTCAATTTTTAAGCAAATTTTTTTGTACATCTCATTATCTGTAATCAATGCGCCGAATATGTTGAAATTTTGTCTGCAACTCGCAACCATCCTATACAGGTACTTTTCGATATAACGTCTAGTATACCGTACAAATAAATGTTCTCTTTGTACATTATATCGAAGCAAAAAAATTAATATTTTTATGCAAGTGTTGATGAATTCAATGTGAAATTAATCACAAATAATGATTTCGGTGAAATTCATAAAACCAATAATCAAAAACTTGAGTTTTTACGAAATGGTCATTCCATTTTTTGTGCTTCGATATAACTACACTATTACACTATGTAGTACACTATTTTTTTCTCAATTTGCGCTAATGCTATTGAAATTTTTCCTACAGGTCCATAAAGCATTGTTCTGTGAAGAACTAGTTTCCAAAGCCGTTATAAGTCATCCAAGATCTTTCGCGAGTAAAGGCCTTATGAAAATCAAGCGGAATCGATAAATTATAGTTACATTACTGATACGGCGGAACATCTTTACAGACCCATGAAGCATTTTTTTTTTTTTGTAAAAAACTACTCTCCAAAGATGTTCTAGGTTCTCCAAAAGCTTCCGCGAGAAAAGGCCTCAAGACTTACAAGCGTAGTCAATGCTTTGTTGTTACATTATTGGTACGGTGCAATATCTTACAGGTCCATGGAGCATTATTTTGTAAATAACTGATTTCCAAAAATGTTCTAGGTCCTCCAAGAACTTCCACACGAGTGAAGGCGTTAAGTTCTACGAGCGCAATCAAAGGATTGTTGTTACATTGCTGATACGCTGTAACTCCCTACATGTCCATGGATCATTTTTCGGTATTTCCAAATATGTTCCGGGTTTCCAAAAACTTCCGTGCAAAAATGCCTCAAGTTCTATAAGCACACATGGGTTTTTGTTAGATTACTGATACGGGGTAACATCTTACAGGTCCATTGAGTATTGTGCTGAAATTACGGCCTTATACTCTACCTACAAGCGTAATCGATGATTGTTGTTACATTACTGATGCGGTGCAACATTCTACAGGTTCATGGAACATTTTTCTACAGAGAACTAGTATGCAATGATGTTCCGGGCTCTCCAAGAACTTCCGTGAGTTCTTAAGATCTACAAGGGCAACCAATGGATGTTTGTTACATAACTTATGCGATGCAATATGTTACAGGTCCATTGAGCGTTGTTCTGTAATGAACTAATTTCCAAAGATGTTTTAGGTTCCCCTAGAACTTCAGTGAATAAAGGCCTGAAGATCTACAAGAGTAATCAATGGATGTAACAACATTTCTGATACGGTGCAACATTCTTCAGGTTTTCCGTGCGTTATGCACTTCGCTCAACTTCGGACTCGCTATTGAGTTTTAATATTGGTAAAGTGAGATGAGTGGGCAATTTCTGTTAAGTAAATTTTGCTTACTTATTAGTTAGTTATACCGATAATAAACAATAAATAGCTCGTTATACTAAAACAAGTGAGATGCTGTGTACACAAAACTACAATATCATTCGCCCGAATGCCAAATACCCGAACGACAAACGTTCGAATCTCCTTCTGCTATATTCGCGAGAGTACTTGGAGGACCTACACCACCTTTGGAAATCACTACTTTACAAAATTATCTTGCATGGACCTGCAGGATGTTGCAACGTATCAGTAATGTAATACGCTTCGACCATATTTTACGTCCTCCCTTTCTTGGTCGAAAATAATTTCTACTGTAAAAACAATGACACAACTAAACACTTTTATATTTTTAGCACTTCGCTAGACTAAGGAAATTTGTCAAAAAAAAAATAAAATTGTGTAGTTTAGTCACTGCTTATGCGGTAGAAATTATTTTCGATCAGCCATGGAAACAAACCATTAATCACGCTTGTAAATCTTAAGGCTTATATTCGCGAGAATACTTGGACGTTCTGGAACATTTTTGGAAATAAGTAGGATGGTGCATCGCATCAGTAATGTAATAACAGTTCATTAATCACGCTTGTAGATCTTATGGCCTATATTCGCCAGAGTACTTGGAGGACTTAGAACATCTTTGTAAATCATTACACTATGTACAAGACTATCATCCATGGACCTGTAGGGTGTTGCATTGCATCTGGCTCGAAAGTTCGTTTATCTACTTTGGAGAACATATAACACATGTGCTAATTTATGCTTCATCATTTTGTTTACGAATGGTTTTAACCTAGCTATGAACATTAGAAATTTGGAAATACACGCCAAATTGATCTGTCGCATCTCTTAATTCTTAATTCTAAATTCTAAATTCTAAATAAATAAATTGGCATTTGGTATGCCAGTCCGATTACAAATGTGGACTTGAAAATCCGCCAAAAAGTAGGGCCAGCAGGTTCTGAACTGGGTGAATTTTTCAAAAACGTTCCACTTATGAAAAATGAACCTAATCACTCTAAGGTAATTGGCTGTTTTCTATCTTGGAATGATATCCATTTTTTAGAGAACGCATTTCATTGAGATTGTCATGCACTAACCTACAATTCATTGCTTAATCCTCATTAATCAATAATATCGTGAAAACTCTACTTACCATCAGATCATCAATCACTTGTTGAGTGAGAAGAACCCTCTGTTCCACCCAAAAAGCAGGAATCATAACGTCTGGGAATCCCTGGGTAATACTGAAAAAAAAAAGCAAATTATGTTTCTTTAGAATGCCACCATATCCTCTTTATATGCAAATGCTGCAACTCACTCTATTCCGTAGTCCTTGACATGTACATTGTACTGTAGCCTTCCGTTGACGGCCATAGGAACGCCTGAGAACGGATGCAGCGCGTAGCGGAATTCGTGCGTTTGCCGCATAGGAGCTAATCCAGTTACGGCGTTCAAATAGCTAGGATCCGCCAGGTAGAAATGCGGGAAACTGACCTTAAGAGGCGCACCAAACTTGCATCCAGACACATCCAAAAGACCCGGCTTCAGCGCAGGGCACTGATCTTCTGGGGCTGTACATTGGCACTCGGTTTCCGGGAAGTTATGACCGTTGTCGAACACTCGACTATCTCCTACCCACACCTTACCCTCGAGGTCATTGAGCACAAAATCACCCTCGTACCGCAGCGTAATTGCTTTGCACAAATCGGTAATGAATAGCACAAAGTCACCAGGGTTATTTGCCTGGGTACTGGTCATCGGAGCGTTCACCGAACCCGTTGAACCCCGCACTTGACCGCATAAGCCCCGGTAATGCGGTACCGAAGGTTCGCCGTTCCAAGTTCGCATCCATCCGGTGTTAGTCCACGAGTCGGTACCGGTATTCATGCGGAAAACTCCATCGTACTCTGCACTCATATTCCGATCGACGAAGTATCCGAAGCCGTCCCATGTTGGCAATTCGAGGTCTCCCACCAAATCGGGCACCTCCGCAGCCAAATCCTGCAGGGCCCTCAACAGTCTGTCCTCTGTTCCGTCGAAAAGAATATCTCTCACCAAAACATTTTCATACGTAATGCCATCCACGAGGTCATTATTGTTGAGTAAAGCATTAACAAGCATACCCACCAAAGGGTCATCGGATTCCTCGACCACCTTTCCAACAGTCTGCAACCCAAAAAAAATGTCAGTTTGTTTAATGTTGACTATAAAATTCGACACTTACCATCAGAATTGTGTGCGGTGTTGTTACACGGTCGGTGTAAAAATCTCCATTCGAATCCTCCGGGACGTACTCCCAGGTTCTCTTTTGCATGAAAGTGATGGTGTGATCATTGTTGAAGGTGCGGTTGACTCGCTCATGAACTTCCCTGAAGACGTACGGTCCTTTTTGAACAAAGTTGGGTCGTACATTAGGGTTGGTAATTTCTTCAGAATTCGTCCAATCCCAAAAGTAGATGTCCATGAACATGGGAACGGGAGAGTCCATCCAGTTCTCGTACACTTCCGTGCCGGGTTCCATCACAAATTCCTACATTGTTCATAAAGTCAAGTTTTCACTGTAGGGTACTGTAGTCGGAAACGGCCATACTAACCTGTCGCGCCACTGAATCGACGATCGCTGGAAACCCGAAACCAAAGAAGGCGGCCAGGCCAAAGATCAGCACCACTCCCATGAAGGACCAAACCTTCTTGGCAGTGTTGGAACAGTTACAACAGCAGCACATTTTTCCGACTGCTGTGGGCGTTGGCGCTTGCTAACTCAGACTCGTAACGTTGCTGCGAGCAGTGCCAAAGCGAATTTGGCGTCTAATCCTCAGTGCAGCCTGGTAGCTATTCGCCTTTACCCCCAGCGGTACCACCGCCTCAGTGCTGTAAAGATAACACACAGCAATCATGCCGTAAGCCGTTCTTAAATCTCGATATCTGTATCTACGTAACCAATCCAATCAGTGGGTACGCAGTCTTTGCTAGGTGCCAACTCATTTGAACCTAATTCAGATTGCCAAAAAAAACCTCACGGTCAACCTCCAGGCCATTTGATTTGTTGATTTGCGATAAATGGCGTCGGCTGAACATCTAAAATTGGCTTATCTGGAGAGGTCGCAGCTCTCGAAATCAAATCGGTTAACATGGGAAAATGCACACCGTAAATCATTGTATTACGGTAATCGCTATTGTCGCTCATATTATCGCTTTTATTTGATAATACAGTTGTTTTGGAGATGTTGTAATAATGAAATCTTTCACTGTTATCGTTATGAGAATTGTGACTTTTGAACCTGTTGTTCAGTTCAGTTGATCTACGGACAGTCCTAACCAAACATACCGAAACACTTTTAATCTCGAAAAACTAGCTTTCTCAGTCTGCAATTTGCCTTCCGCAAATGACCAAAAGGAATTTCCGTAAGAATTCCTAGATCAATTCCAGGAGAAATTCTTGGAGTAATTTCTGGAGGAGCTCCAGGGGAAATGCCCAGAAATGTAATTTCTGACAGAATTCCTATAGGATTTCCTGGATCAATTCCTGATGGAGTTTCTGCAGGAATTCCAGGAGTAGGAAACTCTGGATGAAATCCTACAGGAATACCTAGATGAATCCCTGGCAGAATTCCTAGAGAAATCTCCGGAGGAACTCCTGAAGGAATGCCAGTAGGTATTCCTAAAATGATTCCTGGCGGAATTCCTAGAGCAATCTCTAGAGGATTCCTTAGAAGAACTCTGGAAGGAAAGCTGAATGAACACCTTGAAAAATTCCAGGAGACATACCTGTAAAAATTCCTAGATGAATCTTTAGAGATCTGAGAAATATCCAGAGGAACTTCTGGAGTAATCACTGGAAGAATCCGTAGATAAATCTCTGGATGAATTTCTGGAGGATTTTCTTAAAGAATCACTGGAGAACTTTTACCTGGAGATCACCCGACCATCAAACAGAAACCCAAATCGACCACGTTCTGATCGACGGTAAATTCTTCTCGGATATAACCAATGTCTGCACATACCGCAGTGCGAATATAGATTCGGATCACTACCTAGTCCTAGACCTAGTCGCTGTATGCATGCGCTCACAACTTTCGACAGTTATTACCACGCGTCAAAGTCGAACGCCGCGGCTCAACATCGAGCACCTGCGTAACGTAGAAGTGGCTCAAGACTACGCGCAGCAGCTAAATAACAGTGGCCCTACCAACGGAAAAGCAGCTTGGCGCAGCTACACTTGAAGATGGCTGGAGGGACATCCGTTCCTCCATGGGTAGTACCTCGGCTACAGCACTAGCACAGACAAACAGACGTAACACTTGCGAAATTTACATCGACTACGCTTTTAACGATCATTTTAAATTTTCATAGTTGTGGCTTTCACAACCAGAGGCACGCGCATCGTTTTTCTATGCGTTTGACGTTTCACACTATCGCCTTCTGTTGACGATATTGCACAACACAGTGATTCGTGCAACTTTTCCACCAGGTGATGGTAGTATGAACTGGGCGATGGATTTCCATAAAAATCGTTCAAGGTGTTACGTCTGTTTGTCTGTGGCTCCGCATCACAGAAACGACTGGTACGACGGCGAATGCGAACACTTGAAAAACGAGAAGAATGCAGCAAGGGCGAGAATGCTGCAACACCGTACGAGAGCGAATGAGGCACGTTATTGTTAGGCGCGGAACAGGCATAATTCAGTCTTCCGAAGGAAGAAGCACCAGCAGGAAGAACGAGATCGCGAAGCAATGGAAGAGCTGTACCGCGCAAAGAACACACGGAAGTTCAACGAGAAGATGAACCGCTCGCGCAGAGGCTTTATGCCACAAGCCAAGGGGAATGACATATCCTTTTCTAACCGGAAAATCCACAAATTTTCCGTTCTAACCGTCGCTAACCGCTGCTAACCGAGCAGTAGTTAGACGCGGTTAACGACGGTTAGCAACGCATAAATGCGGATTTTTCCGGTTAGCAAAGGAACTATCATTCCCCCTGCCACAAACCGACATGTGCCGAGGCAATCACGGGAATCTTCTCACGAGTGAGCGTGAGATGGTCGAGAGGTGGCGGCATCATTACGATGAGCACCACAATGGCGACGTTGCAAGCTCCGAAGGTGGCGTGGTAATAGATCTAGGAGTTCGTGCGCAGGACGAAAGATTTCCAGTTCCTAACCACCAAGAGATTGAGGAGGAGATTGACCGGTTGAAAAACAACAAAGCCGCCGAAGCAGATCAATTACCAAGCGAACTCCTAAAATACGGTGAAGAAGCACTGGTGAGAGCACTACACTGGGTCATTACAAAGATTTGGGAGGCGGAATTATTACCGGAGGAGTGGATCACTTGTTCATCGATTTAAGGTCGGCGTATGATACAGTCGATCGAGACCAGCTATGGCAGATTATGCACGAATACGGATTCCTGGATAAACTGATACGATTAATCAAGGTGACGATGAATCGAGTAATGTGCGTAGTTCGAGTATCAGGGACACTCTCGAGTCCCTTCGAATCCCACAGAGGGTTACGGCAAGGTCTTTGGTGCTTGCTGTACAACATTGCTTTAGAGGGTATAATAAAGTGAGCGGAGATAAGCATGAGTGGAACGATTTTCACGAAGTCCTTACAGCTGCTTGATTTCGCTGATTATGTTGATATTATAGCTAGAAAATTTAAGACGAAGCCAGGCGAATCAGATTAGTCATTAATATCTTAATATGTCGCAGACAAAGTACATGATGGCAAAGCGCTCTAGGTAGGAATTACCGCGCCCGCCACTCCAAATTTCTATCGACGGTGGTGAAATCGAGGCAGTTGAAGAATTCGTGTATTTGGGCTCACTGATGACGCTGATTAGACCGGCAGTCATAGGCGAAACTACTGGGGGTGCCGGGGGTGCCAGGCACCCCCTAGAATTTTAATGCATTGCTGTGAGATATGGGGCCACGAATGATGAATGGATGAACTAATGAATATTTGTTTGTAGTGCACCCCCTGGCAAAAATCCGTAGTTTCGCCAATGCCGGCAGTCCTCTATCGGCACGAAACATAGACTCTACCTGCAGAGGACCAAAGCGCCCTGGGACTTTTCTAACGGAAGGTGTTGCATACCATCTACGGCGGGGTGCAGATGGAAGGCGGGACTTGGAGAAGGCGAATGAACCACGAGCTGCATCAGTTGCTGCTTGAAGTAACCATCGCCCACACCGCGAAAATCGATCGGGAGGCTACGGTGGGCGGGTCACGTCATCAGGATGTCGGATAATATCCCGACTACCCTGGTAGAGGTAAAATACTGACGATCAAAACGTGATATTGGTTTGATTGATATAAGAGATAAAAGATCTGAAAATAATATCTAAACTATGTTCCTGGAACATCTGAACAATATCATAATTTGATATTTTAATTTCATATTCAATTCTAAATATGATATTATGATGATGTTCCAGGAGTAAATTTTTAATATTATTTTTAGATCTTTTATCTTTATATCTTTCAAACCAATATCACTTTTTGATCTCCATATCAAAATATGCTATTCTTGAGCTCTTTTCCTCTACCCGGGTAAAACGGTTCTCGAGAGCCATCCGACAGGTACAGGAAGACGTGGTGCGCAGTGAGCGTCCCCCCCCCCCCCCCCTTCGCGTCCTGGTGATTCTTTTACTCTGAGTTGTTGAGTACATTTTTGGCGATAGTTTTGCATTGTAAACAAATAGTTATAAAGCATCTACACTGAAAATGAGCTCAATAAATTATTTGCGCCAGTATCTATAAATCTCTACAACGAGCAATAACCTTCCGCAACTTGCGCGGTTGACCACTACCGCAAGCGCCATGCTAATGATGAGTACAAGAAGCGAGATTTTCACAATATGTTGTACAAAATACAACAGCTCGATCACTCGAGGGTTGAATGGGTGTCACCGGTTGAAGTTCACCGATAGGAACACATTTGGGAAGGAAAATTAAGGGGTCCACTATTCGTTAAAATACCCTACATGGAGACAAATTTCGTTCACTTGAAACAAGAATGTTCATGTTTATTCGTTAAATAAATAAATAAACCGATGAAATGTTTAAAACTAGCCCAATCTCACATTGATTTCTATTATACTTATTGAGGATCACTCATTCTGCCGTCAAGAGAACACTCACAAATTGTAGCTGCATGATCAAAGATTTCCTCTTGCGAAAAATGGTACGTTTCCCGAAAATTTTTCTTCGAGTTTCGTTGTTTTTGGGAGCGAATATAATTACGGGGTAGCTGGGTTCTCTCAGTAAAAGGAAACAATTATTGAAAGAACTTGTGAACTCGATGGGAAAATGAATATTTTCGTAAGGACGACCTGCCATACAGAATAAAAAAAATCACATTAATTTAAAACATAACTTGTCAGATGTTTATTTGTTTCAAACATAGATTTTATTTGTTTCAAATCTGACGTTTGGTTATTTTTTCAAACACTTTTATATTTGTGGCCTGAACAAATTGACAAAATTTTTGTATTTACCTCAAATATGTTTGATTTTACTATGTTTTTTTTTCTGCGTATACCTGATTCTGAATTACAGTTAAGCCCAGGAAAGAGTTCTCACGGCTATAGTTATACCGAAACCGTAAGATTTTTCTAGGGAAAACTCTAAATCGACATTTAGGCATTCCACTGTGGCAAACTGGATATAAACACCTGTAAATATCGCGTCCCAGAAGAACGCTCACAACAGACCGAAACGTCGGACAAGATATTGTAGCAATACTTTTATTATTCTCAATACTGTGGAGTCCTTCATTATTAACAGTAATTTTCGAAACGTTCATGAAATTGTACCCAAAGTTTTTTTTTCTTTGTATAATTGTTAACTCTGCTCGTATTTAATCTTAGAACTTCGGAATCAGATTTCGACAAACGTTCAGCTTTGTTAGTAATCGGCTTGATTGGGTTAACCATTGATAATCTTAGTGCTACATAATATTCAAACAAAACTCACCTTTAAACACAGGCCGGAAAACTCTTAAACTTCAATAATTGATTAACGCGCGAAAGTGACACCCAGGTCACTTACCTGCGATTGTCTTCAAAACACTGAGCTTCCACGGCGATGGCATTCGTCCGATGTCCACTCTTCACCCGTCGTCTAATTACGCAAACCCGCCGGCTACGCAACCCGCAGCAAACTAGAACAATAAAGAATTTCGATCTTATCGCTGGAGATCAGCTTCAAAGGCAGAGCGATAAATAAATCGTACCTACTACGTACAAGCTTCCACAGCGATAGGTTATCTCTAAATAATTCTTTTCCATGAACGATATTGAACATCTATTTACCATTCTAACGCGTATGTGAAGGTAAATAAGGAATACAATTGTTATCGATGTCCACTTGCACTTGTTTTAGTGTAGAAAAGTCCTCGTAGTGTAATAATATATTTTATTACCGGTGTTGAGGCGTAAATCAATTCATATCAATCTAGTGCGGTTAGTTATACAAACAATCTGATCCTACTACATTGGTGGCAATAAAACTTCCTGTTGATTAACACGTCGGATAAATTGAGCTCACTGTTGAATCAGAGTCCTTCCTTAATTTGGCACTACGACTTATTTCACCATTTTTGCGTGCTTAATTAATAACCTTTTAACCCTTTGAAGCCGGAGGGGTCATATATGACCCCAACATAGGAACGGCGATATAAATTCACCCATTCAATAAAACAGAATACTGTTTTTGGCAAAATTGTTGAAAATTGAGTCCCCTATTAAAAAAAAATGGGAATACATATGTGTATTCGAGACTTTAATATTGAAAACCTAGAACATCCTGAACACCATGAAATTTAGGAAACCAAAATAATTGGTTGAAATTATTGAATTAATTAATTATTTAATTAATTGTTTATCATAGACCTTTGGGAAATTGAGGGTCATCCAAACTGTTTTATAATGAAGTCCTTCAAATCTACAAGATTAGCTTTATGTGTTTTTGTCATAAATAATAGCATTGTATAATACGCTGGGATCCATGCAGCTCTTGAAATCTCAAATGTCATATAGCGACACTATAGGGATATTCCAGGTCAGCCAAACAACCTTAGAGTTCAGAACTTCAGATCTACACTCGTAACAGCAGCCATATCTGTTGTACTGAGTAACGTTGCATAATCAACCGCGGTTACTGGAGCAATTTGAAGTCCACTTGCTTATTAATTTTAAATCTTTGGTACATTTAGGGTCGTCCAAACTGTTCTATAATAAAGTCCTTCAAATCTATAAGAATAACTTTTTTTGTTTTTGCCACAAATAATAGCATTGCCTAATCTGCTGGGATCCGTAAAGCTATTTAAATCTCAAAATGTTATTAACAGACATTCTAGGAATATTCCAAGTCAGCCAAACTATCTTGGAGTTCAGAACTTCAGGTCTACGCTCGTAACAGCAGCCATATCTGACATACTCAGTAACGTTGCATAATCATCCGTGGTTACTGGAGCAATCTGAAGTCTACCTGTTTGATATAAACCTTTGGGATTTGAGGGTAGTAGAAACTGTTCTATAATGAATTCAAATCTACAAGAATAACTTGATGTGTTTTCGCCAGAAATAATATCATTGTATAAACTGCTGCGATCCGTGAAGCTCTTAAAATCTCAAGACTCATTTAGAGATACTATAGGGATATTCCAGGTCAGCCAAACTACCTTGGGAGTTCAGAACTTCAGATCTACACTTGTAACAACAGCCATATCTGTTATACTGAGTAACGTTGCATAATCAACCGCGATGACTGGACCAACCTGAAGTCAACTAAATATTATTATGAACCTTTGGAACATTGAGGATCGTCCAAACTCCAAACTATCCTTAAGTTCAGTTTTTGACAGTACCAGTAGTTATTCGCTCAATCAACTTAAACATTGCACATCCAACTGTAATCTGTAATTCCCCTGGCATTTCATGAGTCATTCCAAGATACTTTTCAGATATTCCAGATCAACCAAACTACTTCGGAGATCATAGCTTTAGGTTTTCACTTGTGGTTATAGCTTTTGCCACCAATTTATTTACCAAAGTGGTTCGAGGAACAACAAGCGTTGTTATTTATTTTTGGAATATTTAGGGCCATCCCTACTGTTATATTGCTTAGTTGATAAAAACAACCACTGTAACATGAGGTGATTTTGTTTTAGATAATATGGATTCGATTGGAAATCAAATAACTTTTCTTGACAAAAATATTTTTGCTAATGTTGATTTGTGTACAATACACATCGGGCCCATATAGCCGAGGCGGTAAACGCACGGGTATTCAGCATGACCATGCTGAGGGTGACGGGTTCGATTCCCGGTCGGTCCAGGATCTTTTCGTAAAGGAAATTTCCTTGACTCCCTTGGGCATAAAGTATCTTCGTGCCTGCCACACGATATACGCATGCAAAATGGTCATTGACAGAGGAAGCTCTCAGTTAATAACTGTGGAAGTGCTCATAGAACACTAAGCTGAGATGCAGGCTTTGTCCCAATGAGGACGTTACGCCAAGAAGAGAGAGAGACACATCGGAAGGGACGCATATGATAGTGCATCATTCAACGGACACAGTGCACCCCACACGGTACTGAAAAAAAGGTGTCGCTAGTCGAAAAGTGTCGCTAGTCAAAACGTCGCTTTTCGGTTTGGTGCTGGCGCCATAATAGTAACTTTGCACAACCATAGGGTCTCTGAACCTCTTAACTCTCAAGGGTCACTCTATGGTGGTTTTGTGATTATTCAGCTCCTCCAATCTTTCATGGACACACAACTTTATATCTACACTTGCAATGGTAACCTGCTACACTGAATAATAATACATAATGAACCATATTTACTTATATTCTTCAAAGAATTCATCACAGGCATTTCAGTCCGTTTCAGTTTACCTGCGAATGATTCGGTTAGTTGGTTGGTAGGTATTGTGGAAATCATTTTTCAGTTCAGCTAACGATTCCTCAATAGCCTCAGACACCGGTCACAATCTCATGCTAGGTTATAGTGGCATTGTTTTTCAACGATTCCAGCTTGATAATGCAGTTGTCACAAAACCATAATGCATTTTTTGCTCATTATAAAAGTCCATGTTTGACCGCTTAAGACCAATGCACTGGAGATGCGTAGCTTGATTGCAATATTTGCACCGCATGTACTCTAACGATTTGGTCGGCTTAGAGCACTGATAGCAATCGGTATCCATTTCCGCAATGCAAATCGGTCGACGACGAACGATGAAATGTAGCTGCTTGTTAATAGATGGAGCTGATCACGAAAAACAAATCGACAACGTCGTCAGATGCGTTAGTCAAGCGGCTACCCGACTCGATCGCCCAGGCGTTGAAGTCTCCACCGATGACCACGGGACTCAATCCCACTAGGGCACTTGTTAGCGAATCCAGCATAGACGAGAACTGGACTATCGGCCACCTGGGAGGGGCATAACGATTGCAGTAGTACACCCCGTTGATTGCGAATCCCTCCCGCAACTCAGTTCCCGTTATCGGGAGAGATGCGGTATGGGTCCGATGGTAGAGCGATGTTTGTATGTACTTGACTCCGAGACTGACTGCCACAGCAACTGTGGTGCGGCTTCACTGTGGTTCAGGTTTAGCTGTGTAAGCTGCATTATCATCGGTTGGTTCGACCTCCTCACGTGCCTGGACATTTAGGCCCGCCCGTCGTATGACCCTTCCCAGACAACCAGTAATCGTATAAGATGTTGCATAAGATGATAAAGTGGAGGCCATATGCGTGCATGCCTCCATTTAGGCGCATGTAAAATTACGCATATCGCCTCCACTTTAACATCTTATGCAACATCTTATACGAAAACTGGTTGACTAGGTTGTTCGCCGTGCAAATCAGACATTTGAGTGACGAGTTGCATACCCAGGCGAAACACACCTCGAAACACGCCTCTGGCGGCGCATACATGCTAAGCGGACACACTGACCAGCCTACTTTGATCTTGCCGACTGCAGTCACCGCAGTCACCTTGTTCACCTCCCCGAATGCCGAATGCTTTTTACATCCACGCCTAGCGGTGAGAGACATGGCCCTCAATACCTCGGCGTATGTATCCGCCTCAGTTTTGAAGACCAGCGCGTCGCTCCGTTCGCGGTTGCGGGCTGGTCCCACTTTTCTCAACTTCTTCTTCCTTCTTCTTTTCAACCGTAATCCAAGGGTTCTCCTTCCCTTGGTCCGGTTGGCCACCGTTCTTCTTAGTGTTTGCTTCTTGGGGCATGGTGTGCGTTTCGTAACCGGCTTGGCAGCCTGGTTACTCACACTGGTCGTCTCTTTCTTCTTTTTTGGCTTTTCGCCCGCCTCTGCCGGACGATTCTTGGGCCGCGTCTCCTCGGCAGGTCTCGAACATGGAGCTCGAGGCGGTTTGACCTCTCCGCTACGGTCCCGGCGAGCTGCATGGTTTCGTGCTGCATCCGCGTTGCCAGCAAAGAGGAAGCTGTTCGTTTGGATACACCGCTCCTCCCAGCTCACATCAGCCGCACTCCGCTTTTCAACCAGGAGATCATACTCCTTCTTGACCAGAGCCAGCGATTTACGGAGCTTCTGCAGGCCCTGTTTCAGGTATTTGCTGATGTTAGTCCGCATGCTCGTGTAGCCGATCAGCTCGTCAAACTGTTCGGCAACTACCAACATCTTTGGCTCCTGTTGCGCCCGTGTGAGATCCGCACCACTCATCTGCGCTTCCTTAGCCGGTGCTGTGCCGCCTCGTGTTCCTCCCGTTGAACCTCCTGCCTGATTGCTGGTGGGTTTTATACACCAGCTCCTCTTAGTGGCGATCTCGCCAGTCCTCTGGCGGGTTCAACCCTATTCCTTCTGCGTCTTCACTCTCGATCACATTGTTGTTGTTCATGGATTTAGTAGTCATCATTTCTGTTGGGTTCCCTTAGAGTCGCTATCCATCACTGCAAATGATGTAGTCGCCAATGATCCTGGTGGTTATCCATTCAAGCCAGTGCAAGGAAGGCCACCCCAGGCCCTTATGGGGACTGAACTCACAGCCGGATCAGTGTTAATCAGGAGTGTTCATCTGAACCTACTTCCACCAGTTAGTTGTCTAAGCTGGGCACAGGTCAGGAACGTACTTTAAGGCTACGCCACGGTTTTATAAGACGGAAGACAGCGCCGATATTAGCCCATTCGCCGTTTCAAGTCAGTGTCACCCGACCTTACTAAGAGGATAGAATGCCGTCGCTACCTGTTCACTTGTGCGTAGTTACCTAAACGTGTACCGTCTCAGTTACCAATTACAAAGCAAGACCAGTATTCCGTAATCAGGAACTTACTGGCGTCGTTCCTGATATGCCCGAGGCACTCCTACAAGCCAGGCTGTGACACTTTGGAAGCGGTGTCGTATCGCTTGTAATATGACAGTGTGTAACTATGTATATAAGTACAGAACACCTACATAGTTCAAAGTTGATGAACGAAATAATTACGCATACGCATAAAAATTATTTGAAAAGGGGATATGAGTTTCAGACTCCAGTTGGGTCTTCAGTTAGCCTTGTGGATAAGGCTTTGGATCGCCAATCCGGAGACGGCGGGTTCGATTACCGTTCTTTTCGGTACTTTTCTTGATTTCCCTGGGCATAGCGTATTAATTTATTTGCCTCACAATATTCAAATTCATGCAATGGCAGGCAAAGGAAACCCTTCAATTAATAAATGTCGAAGTGAAGTGCTTAAAAACACTAAGTTGAAGTAAGGCAGGCCAAGTTTCAGTGGGAACGTAGAGCCACAAAGAAGAAGAAAAGTTTCGGACAAAAAAAACTAATCATCAAAAATGTTTGGTTCTTTATTTACGAACACGGGAAGCATCTATTTCCAGACCTTTAGAGAGTAATACGAATACATCGCCAAACAAGCAATGCCAAGTATCCCGATGCCTACAGCTACGTAGATTCCAATGTTTGGTAGAATTAGTAACAACTAGAAAAAAATAATAGAAAATTAATTTCCTATAGCTCGATTGGATCATCACATTTCGCTTTAAGCTTGTAGCGATATAAGTACCTTCAAATCGCTGGCGAGTTCTTCATTTAGTTGTGCTGTTTGTCGAAACCAAAGAACGGGAAGCATAACTTCCGGTATGTCTTTCAGCAAGCTGCGAATATAGAAGAGAATTTATGTTAGGTCCAAAACGCAACGATTACATAAGTAACAAGAGAAAATAATAGTGTTTTATTGAATAGCACAAACAATGTTTGTATAGTTGGTGTCATTGATCATACTTACGTTAGTCCGTATTCCTTCACATCAAGGTTAACCTGCAGCTGAGCCTTCACTTGAAGAGGAATTCCGGTATGTGGTTCCAGTACCATAATAAACTTGTGTTCTTCTTCTTCTGGTTCCAAACCCTCTACTTCGGCAAGATATGACTCATCGGCCAAGTAGAAATGTGGATATGAAACGGTCGCCGGAGCTCCCATTTTACAGCGTGATACGTCCATAGCGCCGGCTTTCAAAACCGGGCACTGCTCTTTTGGAGCTGTGCACTGGCACTCAGTCTCAGTGTAGTTATTACCATTATTAAAAACCCGTTCATTGCCCTTCCACTTGAGGCCAGCTATACCATGTACCCTAGAACCGCCGTCATACTCCAGCGTCATCGCACTGCAGATGTCCGACGAAAAAACCGTAACGTTTGAAAGCATGCGGTCTTGGAACGGTGGCCACAGCTCTCCGGTTGTTCCGTGCACCGCTCCGCATTCATCTCGGTAGAACTCAGTTTGGTTGACCGCGTTCCAAAGCTTTAGGATTCCCAAATCCTGAAAGTTAGACGTGCCTCTAGCAATGGTAAAGTTTCCGTCGTAGGTTTCGCTTTCGTTTCTACCGTAGAACCATCCAAACTTGTCAAACGGTGGCAATTCGAACAAGCCCGCTAAACCCTCATTCTCTTCTAAAAGCTTTATTAAATTAGCAAGAAGCACATCATCATAGCCGTCGAATAGAATATCTTTGACTCTAACGTTGTAGAATGGGTTGTCTACGAATTGCGGATTGAGGTTGAGTATGCTGTCTATGAAATCTTGGTATGGGCTATCCTGGATCATGAAACCTATGGTCTGAAAAGAATAATATAATTAATTACTTAGAATAGGAAAATTTAGCATAAATAAGGCAACATTCATTTTCATTTTTGCAAAGTGTTGGGAATGTTAATTGCCAAAAATTGAAAAGGTAATTAATTAGTAGCATATTAACACACTAGGACTCATTTTATGGTTCATTTGTAAAACTAAAGGCTGGGTATATCCAGTATTGCGGTAAAAGCTGGGTAACGCGTAACATAGAGTACATACTTAATTGCGGACATAGCCTACTCCCAGACTGCAGATTGTTTGTTCTCTTGTTTTGCTCTGAGGAGGATTTTATCTCTGGGCGCTGGATGCCAGAACAGAACACGCTATTTGAGCTGCACCTCCTTGGAGAACAGACGCACGGGACGTACCTCCTCAATCTAGCTGAAGTCAGAAGGACAACAGTGCCCTGGCTGCACTACCAGCTAAGCACATAACTCTTAGCTGGCGATCTTTGTCAATGATTGACCCGTGAAAGCATGAGGTAGGGACTTGCGAGGACCAGAGCTATGTTGAACCACGTTGGATGCTCTTCTTATCGACTCACCGTTTTGCAGCCCAAACTAAATTGGAATGTTGCTTACATATTCTGAAATATTGTCAAATGATCTTCATTTCAAACTAGAGCGATTTGCATTATTTACCCGTAGGCTACGGGACGTACTCAAAAATTTCAAACCTAGTCCGCCTTACATCCTTTCCCAACCGCACAGAGAATGACTCAAACTTGAAAATGTTTTTGGATCCTACAAAGTTCTACGCTAGTTATACACTTCTTAACCTCCTGGCCCGACGTAATATTCAATAATACAAGGAACTAACAACATTTCAGATGAAATAATTTCAATTTCAACTAATGGGGCCTTGCAGAAAGGAAGGATATGCCATTTTATCCCTCCTGAACCAGGCGTCCACTGGAGTAAAACTGTCTACTTGGTTCCAAATTTGTGGGTTCTCAGCACAATGAAACTACAACTAGTTTCTTTCTACAAGTACTTTATACATTCGTAAAGTAAATTCAAGAATTTTACATAAATTGCATTCTCCAATTCATAGAAAATTATTTTGTATGCTATATTGTGGTTTATACATCTGTCCCTGGCCCGCACAATTCGCGCAATACAGATACTATTGAGATCACTAGCCTCTGTCCAGCAACTCATATCCCTACCTCCGCGTGGGTGGCACCGGCCGGACTGTGAGCAACCTCAGGGAAGATCGGGTAACCAGCCCCGGTGGGAACTTTGGTCGTAGGCTGACTGAGAAGGGGAGGGGGGATTGCTTCGGCAAACCTGAGCGTCTGTTCTCCAGGAGGAGCGGCTCACAACAGCGTCTGATCCCCATGTTAGGGGCGGCTGATCAATGTCCGAGTGCCAGGGAAGGACTCTAAGCTCAACTGTGCACTATGGTTCTCCGGAAAGGAGGGCCCTACGAGCCATCCATAACAAAAAAAAAACATTATAACGGAAAATCAGCAACAGAATAATACGAACTGAGACCAACGTCAACGAACCCAGCGAACCAAAAGGACTTGCGGAAACTTGGTACGTTGAACTGCAGATCTCTCAACTTCATTGGGAGCACCCGCATATTCACCGATCTACTGAATGACCGCGGGTTCGGCATCGTAGCGCTGCAGGAGGTGTGGTGGACAGGCTCCATGGCGCGAATGTGTACAGGTAATCATATCATCTACCAGAGTTGCGGCAACACACGTGAGCTGGGAACAGCTTTTATCATGATGGGCGACATGCAGAGGCGCGAGATCGGTTGGTGGCCGATCGACGAAAGAATGTGCAGGTTGCAGATCAAGGGCCGATTCTTCAACTTTAGCATAATAAACTTGCACAGCCCTCACTCCGGAAACACTGATGATGACAAAGACGCATTTTACGCGCAGCTCGAACGCGAGTACGACGGCTGCCCAAGCCATGACGTCAAGATCATCATAGGAGACTTGAGCGCTCAGGTAGCCCAGGAGGAGGAATTCAGACCAACGATTGTAAAGTTCAGCGCCACCAGCAGACGAACGAAAAAGGCGTACGACTCATTGATTTCACCGCCTCCAAAACATGACCATGCGTAGCAACTTTTTCCAACACAGCCTCCCTTATCGTTACACCTGGAGATCACCACTGCAGACAGAATCGCAAATCGACCACGTTCTGATTAACAGACGGCACTTCTCCGACATTATCTACGACAGGACCTATCGTGGCGCTAGCATCGACTCCGATCAGTATTTGGTGATGGTCAAACTGCGCCAAAAACTACGTACTACGGTACGGTACCCGCGACCACCACGGTACAATCTTGAGCGACTGAAGCAACCGGATGTCACCTCAGCATACGCGCAGAATTTCGAGGCAGCGTTGCCAAACGAAGGTGAGCTCGATGTGGCTCCTCTAGAGGACTGCTGGAGAACAATAAGAGCAGCCATCAACGACGCAGCCGAGAGCACCATCGGGTACGTGGAAAAAAATCGACGAAACGAATGGTTCGGTGAGGAGTGCAGAGCGATTTTGGAGAAGAACGCAGCACGGGCGGCAATGCTGCAGCAAGGAACCCGGCAGAACGTGGAACGTTACAGACAGAAGCGAAAACAGCAGATCCGCCACTTTCCGGGGAAAAAGCGTCGCCTGGAAGAAGCGGAGTGCGAGGAAATGGAACTGCTGTGCCGTTCCCATGAAACACGCGGAAGTTCTACGCGAAGCTCAACGCATCCCGCAACGGCTTCGTGCCGCGAGCCGAAATATGCAGGGATAAGAACGGACGGACGTGAGATGATCGTAAGGTGGAAACAGTACTTCGACGAGCACCTGAAAGGCGTATAAGACGTAGGCACGAGAGACCACGACAACGGAGGGAACGACTATGTCAATGCAGCAGAGGACGGAAATGAGCCAACTACCACGCTGAGGGAAGTTCAGGATATCATTTACCAGCTCAAAACCAATACCTAGCCGATAATGTCCGTGCGAGAAGCCAAATTTGTTTTTTTTTGCCGTTTACCCAAAAGTGGGTTTATTTCAACCCACTAGGGTGCTTTGAAAGTCAACGCTGAGAAGAAAGAACTTTGCAATGGGTTGCAATTTTCTGCCGGGAATCAACGGAAACCATCCACTCAGAGCTTTAACGCGGTGTAGCCAAATTTGGGTTCTCGCATGGAAGAGCCGATATGAGTGAAAAGAACCTGTGTAGTATAAAAGTCTCCTCATTTGAAGTCTTAAATCAGCTGATTTTTCTGGGCTTTGACAGTTCTTCTATGGAGATGACAGGTCTGTGTTAGCAGCTGTTGCTCAACCTAGGCGATTTGACCGGAGGGGTTTTAAGTTTCTAATGGTTTGGTTTGTTATGAAGGGTAAATGGAGGTAGAGAACAAACCAAAATTTATTTTAAAAATATGGCATATGACACTTGAAACAACAAACAAAATCGTTTATATCCTCGAGATTCGAAATAATCAACAAAATAGTACAAATTTTGGTGTAGCATTGATTATACGTCGTTTTCAAAATTTGTTACTGATCTCTCTCTCTCTCTTCTCTTCTTGGCGTAACGTCCTCACTGGGACAAAGCCTGCTTCTCAGCTTAGTGTTCAATGAGCACTTCCACAGTTTTTAACTGAGAGCTTCCTCTGCCAATGACCATTTTGCATGTGTATATCGTGTGGCAGGCACGAAGATACTCTATGCCCAAGGAAGTCAAGGAAATTTCCTTTACGAAAAGATCCTGGACCGACCGGGAATCGAACCCGTCACCCTCAGCATGGTCATGCTGAATACCCGTGCGTTTACCGCCTCGGCTATATGGGCCCTGTTACTGATATGTAGAAGTTAACCCCTGATGTACGAGAACCCAACAGTTTGGTTAACCCTCTACTTCCCGGGTAGTAAAATTAAACTAATATGCGGGATGTACCGAATTTATACAAAAAATCCGGTTAATCTTAACCGATTTTTTTTTGTATTTACTAATTATTTTTCTCCGTGTACTCCTTACTAAAGTAGTGGGGTGGGGCAAGATGGGTCGCCTAAGGATGGATCATCATAACTTTAAAATACAAATCGTATAGGTTTGTATGCGTCCTCTAATCTTTGATATACTAGTTAGCTATATTAAAAGTCGATGAAAAGTTCTTTAAATTCAAAATATGACGTTAAACAAGCAGTTTTAAATAGGGTTACCATCCGTCCTGATTTGGCAGGACATGTCCGGATTTTCGACTAATTTCGGCCAAAATTTCTTAACGAATCCGATGAGTTTTACTCATTTTCAAGAAATTACATGAAATGTCCTGATTTTCTATGCTGTGTTGATGGGAGCCCTAGTTTTAAAATGTGACCGATTTTGCGTCGTGAAAAAAGTGCGGGGCAAGATGGGTCACCTTTTAAGTAATTCACATTTTCTCAACAAAAAACGGCAATATATAAGATTTGTTCCGTATTCAAATATGCTCCATATCCATACTGAGTACACAAGGGCTACTACCCAGATAAAAACTAACCATAGGGTGTTTGGTGAAAACCATTCCTGCACCATACAGTGTACCAGCTACAATAATGTATATTGTTATGAAATGGTTCACTAAAAGCTTCGCACATTGTAGCTACTATACATTTACATTCGATTTTTATGTAACAATATATTATACTGTTTTTCTTACGTTTGAACCATTTTTTTCCGAAACATTATTTTTCCGTGCATTTTTAATTATTTATTCAATTTTAGATTTTTTCCGTACTTTGTTTTGTTGATATTTGTGCCTTTTTTAATGCAAAGGAAAGGAAAGGAAAAAAAGTGAATAAGTTGAAACATCAACTTAAAGTCAATAAAATGTTTAAATAAGTAGTAAACCAGATGTCTTAAGAACTGCAGTGCAGATCCAAGAGATATGGCGTGCTAGGTATGTAGAGTGCGATGAGAGGAATACGATTGACGAACTTTATCTTTGACGTAGAGCCACCTTTAACATATGGACTGGACTGAATACTGAAAGAAATTCTAATATAGGTTCGTCTGTGGGTTCGCTTTTTAACCTAACGTATACTTGAATCGAACTTGACAGTTTTCTCATGAGTTGTTATGTATTTCCCCGTGTATTTCAAACTTTAGTCAAACTGGAGCTTCAATATTGCAATAACGGTTAAGCACGCTGTAATGATACATGAGTGGTCTAATAATGCTTAGCGCGCTTGGCACAGTTCCATCATGCCGCTCAAATGAGTTGCATAATGAAAAATAGTTGCATAATGTTCATTATGCAACTCATTTGAGTTGCATTATGAACATTATGCAACTCAAATGAGTTGTATAATGAAAAAAATCATTGCATAAAATTTTGTATCCAACTCGTTGCAAAACTCGATTTTTTGCAACTCGTTACATAAATAACTATTATTTTTTATTTCCAATGAGAGCGAATAATTTTTCAATCAATACCCTAAACTTTCGTATATTCATGCTGGTCACCTAACAAAATTATTAACATAATCAAAACATGAGTAATGCGCTCGAAAATGGCACTGAACCATCTTGCCCCGCCCCATCCTACACTGAAAGACGGCTTGCGGTAATGGCCAGCATAAAATTGTTTTCAAATTAACCATGACAAAACGTGATCATCGACCCACACACGGTTCTTGTGTGTGTTTTGTTTCCCCTGATATCAACCGGTTCGATAGCCTAGTGGTAGCGTGCGAGCCTGGTAATCCCATGGTTCTTGGTTCGAATATGGTTGCAAACAGAAACTTTTTTTAAATTTAATTGTAAAAATTGATAAAATTGAAAACATTAATCTGTTGAGTTGAAACCGAAACTCAGTCTGCACACACTTAGAATAAAGTACCGTATTCAGCTGTTCTATTTTCGGTAAAAGTTCAGATTACCGAATGTTCAGCAACATATTACCGAAGTTCGCCAAAAAAATACAGAACGTTCGGTAAACTCTACTGAATCATCGGTAATGTTTACCGAACGTTCGGTAAAAAATAACCGAACTTCGATAAACTGTGCTGAACTTTGGTAATCCGAACTTTTACCGAAAATAGAACAGCCGAACAAGTGACTCTGAAATAAGTGTGCACATTAGTATGGGACACGCTTGTATGGAAAAAATAAATTCTCTCTCCAGTCGACTTTTTAGATCCCATTTGGGTCCCATATGAACTGTACAAAATTTCAGCGCAATCGGTGAAACTATAATTTAGCGCAAGCGGTTCAAAGTTTGCATAGGATTTACTATGGGAAAAGTTACACTTTCAAACAAAAAATCCCAGAGGTCGCCCTTTGTCTCCTTAATTCAAATCGATCAACGCTTCTTATAGAAAAATCATTTATGAAACTTTCCTTCGAAGACCGCAACACGATTGGATGCTTGTGGAAAAAGTTATTGATTTATTACCGATTAGTGATCCAACAAACGGCTTTTTGTTTTGTTTTATTAGCAGCACTGTAGCTGCTGCCTTGGCTGCTACTGTTTCTGGGGGTGGTGATGCCTCCTGCCACCCCATGCACCAACGGCAGCAGCAGTGCTGCTGATAAAACAAAACAGAAAGCTGTTCGTTGGATCACTAATCGGTAATAAATCAATATCTTTTTCCACAAGCATCCAATCGTTTTGCGGTCTTCGAAGGAAAGTTTCATAAACGATTTTTCTACAGGAAGCGTTGATCGTTTTGAATTAAGGAGACAAGGAGCGACCTCTGGGATTTTTTATCTGAAAGTGTAACTTTTCCCATAGCAAATCATATGAAAACTTTGAACCGCTTGCGCTAAATTATAGTTTCACCGATTGAGCTGAAATTTTGCACAGTTCATATGAGACCTAAATGGAATAAAAAAAGTCGACTGGAGCGAGAATTTGATATTTGTCTCATACTAGTGCACATATTTAGTAGCGTTATGTATTTGAATTGACCCTCAGAATAGTGATTTCAACCGCTAGTCGCCTTTCAGTAAAGTATACACTGTATTTGTCTGTTTGAACTTACCAGTAAAATGGGATTGATAGTCACAACCATATCGTTCTCCAAGTCTCCCTTGGACATTTCCGGTTCGAAGTGCCATGTGCGCCTCTGGTAGAAGGTGAGTGTATCCTCATCGTCATCCCATTTCAGATCAACGCGTTCCTTCTTCTCCCGGAACGTGTACGGTCCCAACTGCTCCAAATGAGGTTTGTAGTTGTCGCTGCGATAGTCCTCCGTATTGGTCCAGTTCCATAGGTACAGCTCCAGAAGGGTATCGATCGGTGGATTCAGCCAGTTGTCGTACAGCTGTGTTCCAGGCGTAAAGACAAACTGTTTTTCAACCTCTTTCTCGATTATGAAGGGCCACGACACGCCGAGTGCAATCGCTATCACACAGATTCCAACCGAGATACCCAACGACCACCATCGTTTGGCTTTGTTCGAACATTTGCTGCACATTGTGGAATCGTAGTCTAGCACCTACCTACTTGATATATGGTTTTCGCCACCTGCTCAAAAGTCTGTGTTAAGTTGGTATGTGAAGTGCACGTTTCCAGTCTGTCCAGCTGCAATCGATCACAATAAAAGTATCCGTTCAGTAACACAAATTGCTCGATTCGAAGATAAGGATTACTTCAGACTCACTTGATTAGTGATGTCTGAAAAGTTGACATTGTGATATACGATGACCATTCTGGGTTGTTTAATGAGCTTGTTTAGTTTTTTGGACCGGTGCGTTATGCTCGGTTTCATCGTCACCCCTCGGGTCCCAAAGTGTTAAACCTCACCAAAGTACTGTAAAATTAAATCTCTCTAAACCAATGATTTCTAAAGTTGGCGAATACGCCACTTCTGCTTCTTTATTAGCGTGAGCTCCCCGCAAGGACAAAGCCTCCCGAGCAAAGGCTGATAGCAAATTGAAAACTAATTTTGATGTTGTGATATTTCAAATTTTGATAACTCAGGTTGTTGTTGTTTTGATCGTTTTAACGGTTAAAACATCAAAACTGAGAGCAGAAAAATGTTCCTGTGACAGCAAATTGAAAATAATTCCTGCTATCGATGATAGCAAAATGATAACTGTTTTTGTTATCAGCGCAAGAAAAATTAAAAATCGTTAAATATTGAGTTTTTCGGTTGCTATGAAATCATAAATGCAATAATATAATTGCACTCACAATATATCCCTAGAATTACTGTACAGTGTAAAGTTTACATAGTTAACTAAAAGATTTAAAACTAATTTAACACTTAATATTTACATTAATCTAAAATGACAGCAAACCGAAAACAAAATTTGAAATCAAATTTAATAAATATAAACTTATATCAGAATGTGATACCTATTTGTTGTTGAATACAAATCATGTTTTCGACTTGCTGTAATTTTGTTGTTGGACTTTGCTCTGGCTACTCTCAGTTTCCTCTGTCTATTACAATTTAGCATGCGTATATCGTGTGGCAGGCACTAAGATACTTTATGCCAAAGGAAGTTAACGGAATTTCCTTTACGAAAAAATCCTGGACAGACCGGAAATCGAACCCGCCACCCTCAGCATGGTCATGCTGAACACCCACGCCTTTACAGTTGTGGGAAATAAAAAGGTCGTAAAGATGCAAATTCAATTTTGTCGAATTTGTTTGAAATATTTTGAATTATCCGACACGAGAATCGACGAGTTTGTGGGTATGGATGTATTAAAAAAATAGTTTTTCTTTCATAATTGAAATTTCATGATTTTAGTTTTCACTCAATGGCAACGACGCGACACTTCATGGTTGCAAATTGAGCACGAATTAAAAGAAGCTCTCCTGCCTCCACGTTAAACCAACAAAGAGCATTGCTTCTTCTTTTTTATAGCTCCACGTCCGCACTGGGTCTTGGCCTGCCTCGCTTCATTTTAGTGTTCTTTTAGCACTTCCACAGTTAATAATTTAAGGGCTTTCTTTGCCTGCCATTGCATGAATTTGTATATTGTGATCCTCAAGTTGAGGATCAAGTAAAGCACAAATATGCTAGAATCTATCATGAGAATACGTGAGCTGTCAAACCATCAACCAAAAATATTGTTGATGGAAGCATCATACTGTTGAATGAATTATATTTCCTGCTCTAATCAAATCTGCAATTTCAAACTTTCATTATTTTTCGACTTATTGCAAAAAAAAAAGATTATATAAAAGTCAGTGCACAAATTTGCTTGTTTGAAACCGTATCACAGACAAATAGACGTTACACTCTTCAAAGTGTACACGTTGCTGAATGATGCAAACGAAAATTACAGGTGATTTTTTGTAATAGTGTACGTGTTAGCAAACGTCAAATCGAAATCCATCATGGCCGACAGTGTCTCGCGCAGTTATATCAACAGGTGGCAGTGTGCTCACGAAAAAGACACCGGGCAAAATTTGTTGATGAATTTTCTCTAAGAGTTACGTCTATTTGTCTGTGACCGTACTATGATTGACATGACTTTATATGTTACTAGCTGTCCCGGCAAACGTCGTACTGCCTGCCTACTGTGTTTTTTTGACATGCAGCTCCATAGGAACGTCCCCCGCGAAGTCATCTGTATGGAAGCCCCCCGTTTCAGAGACCGGAGAGGTCTCACACCATGCTAAGACCCTTCCTCGGTCCCAAACCCCCGTGTCCCCGATTAACTTTGCCCTGCCTACTACACTTCTGTCGTTTCAAGTCCCTAGCCAAGTCTCCGTTCGAAATGTATGAAAAATCAATTTTCAAAATTCTCAATTTTTCCATGTTGGTTTTTGTCTCACAAACCTTCCCTGGGTGAAAACTAACAGAAGAACACTAAGACGACCCAAATCAGACCTTCCGTTTGCAAGTTATGCGCGGTCCCACGTATGACACTGCGTACATATAGACGTACGTCCAGAAAAAAAATCTTTTTTATTAAAAACATATTTTAGCTAAAATTTAACGAGATCGTCCCACATACTCACCAATATCTCGTTTTCCATAATTCTGGCGTAAATATTGTTTTCGGATGGTCGAAACATACTTATGCAAAAGACTGAAGATTGGTTGACTCCAGAAACAAGGCAATCAATAAAATCATGAGTCAACTCATGTATGATTTATTTTTCGATGGTGGGTTTGTCGAATCAAGAATCGCGCTTGAAAAATCACAATGATCACTTCTAATGCTCTATTCTCTAGCACTTACAGCTAATGACTACACCATTCGGTTTCTACACCATCGACCGCTCATTGATTTCTCTGTACCTTGGGTCAGCTCTCGAAAGACTGTTCGAAGACTTCCATTTGATTGGTTTCCACGCCGAAAATTCTAAAAGTACATATCTCCATCGCTCTATGAAGCAATCCTGATTCGCGTTAATCACCTCTATTATCCGTGAGATAAGACATGCACTTATTGTCTAATACAATGCTTCTATGTACCCACTTCAAATTACAGATCATTCACTTTGCGGTCATCGATACTAGAGGATGTAAATGATAAGACAAATCTGAAAAAAAAAAAAACAGGAGTGCACTGGTGATGTCATTTTTCGAGTATTATCAGCCAAATTAGGTAGGGGGCGTCCATATTCTATACTCATGTTTGCGAAATCTTGGACATGATTATTTGCTGGTGTATGTATTCTTTCTAACCCCCACTGTCCGACAGTGGTATTATGGAAGTAAGCTGTCTGCAATGACGATTTGTTGCTACAGTCATGACCCGCTGGTTGGGGGCTTAATAGTTGGGTGGCTTTTTAGTTGGGGCCCCGTTAGTTGAGCTGTCAGCCAACTAAAAAGTACCTGGATGTCATAATTCAAAGTCAAACTGAAAATGACAACCAATCTGTAATTCCGAGGGGCGAGCTAATGAATTTTTGGTTTCTTAAACTTTACTGATAATCGAGAAGAATTTCTATTTCATATTTCATAAAAAAAATAGAATATGTACAATTACTTCGTAGCAAATGCAAAACATCGGCAATCTTTATTTTGTCGATCATTGAAAGCTTGCATTGTGCTTGCTTTTGGTCCGAGTGGTTTCATAAACATCTAAATTTTCCTTGATATTTTCACTTCACTGACTAAAAATGGGTGAAAATAATTATTTCTCGCATTGACCATATATGTATCTTGCAAAACGTATCAGTTTTGCTCTAAATGTAAAACAAATTGAAAAATTTCTGTTTTGCTTCCAATCTAAACATGATTAAAAAAAAACAATGCGCACGCCCCTTGTGCTGCTGTCACTTCACCCAACTAGCGAATCGAATTCGTTGGTTGGGTGGAGGTTGTGGCTCAACGAGCGGGTTCCGACTGTATTTGCAAACAGTCTGGGAGTTAGAGAATGATATATCAACCAAGACGATGGTAATTTCAAACTGATGTTTGTAGATTTTATCCAGCAGGACTAGGATATTAGTTAGTTTCAATTTCCGTTGGTAGTGAAATCAAACCAATATTCCGTTTGTGTTCTTTTCAACCTGAAATGCCGGTTAAATCAAACCGAAATTTGTTTGTGTTTACCATTGTTTTTCCTCCGTGAAACTACTAATTTACCAGTTTGTTTCGAACTGATTTTTTTGATTCTAAACAACTATTTTCATAGTTTATAATTCAACAAACATGTTTGTTGATTCAAACTACCCTGATTTTTCTCCGTAGGTGAGGTGGGCGTTGGATTCAGGTTGGCTTTCAACTTCACACACTTGTTACTTGTTCTGAGGAGGAGTTGGTTAACGCGTTAACGAATTTGGGGTAACGTGGATTCAACCCCCACCAGAATGGATTTTTTTTTTCGTATTTTTTCCACTCAATTTGACCATTTTCAACACATATTGTGCCTATGAACTTCAGGCATTACGGTTGTCTATAATACCATTTTGGTTGGTTATCCGAAAAAAACAACATTCGTATCAAATTCATATTAATAATAATAAATACTGAATCAACAATTTGCCGCCATAATACTCGATTTGCAGCCGCAGCTCTCCAACGCACAGTGGTCCACAAACCAGATTTACGAGGAAAGATGCATTCAGCGCCTTCAAATGAGTTTTTAGGCAAATATGGTCTTCTACAAAGTTGTCGCTAATATAATAAGGCCCTCTTTAAAATGTGCATGAAAATAAGGGTGGTCCATATTTTCAAAGAAATCGGCAACCAAACTATTTCATTTGCAAGAATAACTGTAAACATTCTTCGGGAAAGTTGTAGATCTATTAATTTTGAGCAAGTTAGCTGAAGACACTTTTTATGTAGCTTTAAAATTGACCGATCTAGAGGTATTTTTCTGAATAAGCTTAGGGTGGTTCAAGAAAACCCGGTTTTCTGGCGTTATCTTTTTCAGTTTTGATTTTTCATCAAAGTCGTCTAAAAAACACTTGTAGAGCATTTAAGGCTTTTTACGGCATCATCAGCATCGGCAGCCATGTTGGATATGTGGCTCGAAATTTCAAAGTAATAATTCTCTGCCACCAGAGCGAATATTCGTATGAAATAGTATCATCCCATATGCTCACTCGCAGTAATTGCGATGATACTTTTTCTGCCGTATTGCTGCAGATTTGACAGTTTTTTATCACTTCGCGTGATAACTTCACAATCATTGAAAATTAAAAAGTCAATGATTCCTTTGAAAACGTAGTGACGCATTATGACACTTTAAAGGCGCGTCGTTTCGTGCACTGAGATGGTCGCTATTTCTTTTGGTTGAAAAGTTACAGGCATTGTTGTTTAAAAATCATAGTTTTTTAAAACGGTGTTATGACGGGTTGGGGCAAACATAAAAATTATCTTTTACCCGCATTCAAAAGAAGAAATGTTGTTATAAAACATATCAAAAAATTAGAGGGGTGTTCTTTTTGTAACTCAAGTGAAAAATACTTTAAAAGAGCCTATTTTTTTCTAAAAAATCATCAATATCTTTTGAACGGAATGACGTAGCAACATTCTCAGCACACGAAAATGTGCGTTTCTTACCTACCTTGATACCTTGATACCTTGTTGGCTACAAAGTAACTTTACTCCAATGCCGAGCGTATAGTAGAGCACCATCTTCGTCGGTCTTGGGCGATGTTCCTCCAGTTTCCCCGAACGTGTAGGGATCGTAGATCTTCTTCAACCGCGTGCAGCCAGCGAGTTCGCGGCCGCCCACGAAGTCGCCTACCTCTAGAAATGGTTCTTAGACAATTTTGATGAGAAATTTGAAACAAAAAAGATAAAGCAATAAAACGATTCGTTCTAGCGTCACCCTATGAAAACTATGGGAAAATGCTCCAAATATGGTCAAAACAGTTTTAACGCTTTATCTTTTTTGTTTCAAATTTCTCATCAAAGGTGTCTAAGAACCATTTTTAGAGCTTTGAAAAACGCACTGAGCAATGTTGCTGAGAATGTTGCTACGTGTGGTAGTTTCGTGTACCACCTAGTAGGCCTTGCCATTGATGAAAATTATTATTACTTGATCTGTCAAGCTGGAGAGTACCACAGTGGCGACGAGGAAGAACCCTTTTAATAAGCAAAAGCAGATTGTGGCCGAGTGAAATCTACTACGACCCATTTTGCAACGTAATGGACGGATACGAGAAGGAAAAGGATCAGCGGAAATTAGATGGCATTCTTGTCAATTGGACATTTCGAGAACGAGGACAAACAAAGGAAGGACAAGGAAAGAAAGGAAGTTTTAACGCTGAATGAAACTGGGATAGCCGGAACTTGAGGTAATTATAGTCTGTTTTCCGACGGATAGCATCTGATCGGATCAGACATGAGGGAAGTCGGAAAATCTCGCCTCGAAAGAGGGAGATGCCGAAACGGCGGATGAAAATCCGGTCGTAGACGGCAATAATGTCTCGCCTCAGAGAAGGGGGACGCCAAAGCGGCAGATGAAAATCTGGCCGGTGCTGGCAATAATGTCTCGCCTCAGAGAAGGGGGACGCCAAAGCGGCAGATGACAATCTGGGCGGTGCTGGCAATAATGTCTCGCCTTAGAGAAGGGAGACGCCAAAGCGGCAGATGAAAATCTGGCCGGTGCTGGCAATAATGTCTCGCCTCAGAGAAGGGGGACGCCAGGTCCCCCTTGATAACAAACCAAGACAGACCTGAAGATATACTCAAAAAGAGGGATCCAGGTTGCAAATAAGATTCGATTCAAAAGAAGGGATACAATAACACAGAACGGTCCAATGTTCACATGTATGATTTAACAAAAGGCATGCTTCCAAATTTTTAAAAAATAAATGAACTGTTTGTTCCTACTGACAAAACTAAAAAAACAATGTACCACTAAAAATAATTTTGAAAGTATTTTTGTGAATATTTCTACTTGAGATAACACAAAATTCTATTTGAGACTTTATTGATTCCAATACAGTCAACTTTCGGTCGTTGGGCTACGTTTAGGTGGGCTACGTTTTAACTGGGCGCCTGTTAGGTGGGCTATAGCCCAGTTAAAACGAAGTCAAACGTCACTTTTTGACGTGAAGCATGATTTGTCAAGGTTGGTAGCCCTGAATCTCTATTGTTGGAGATTATTTGACAGCTCAAAACTCAGCCCACCTAGTGAAAGTCTTTCACTAACTGGGCTACGAGTTTAGTGCAACGAACGAGAGTTGACTGTACAAGTGCAAAATTAATGATTTAATATTTTACTTATTTGAAGTAGAAAAAAATGCAATTTTCTTTAAACAAAAGGAGATGTGGTAGTTTCGTGTACCACCTAGTAGGCCTTGCCATTGATGAAAATTATTATTACTTGATCTGTCAAGCTGGAGAGTACCACACTACGTCATTCCGTTCAAAAGATATTGATGATTCTCTAGAAAAAATAGGCACTTTTCAAGTATTTTTCACTTGAGTTACAAAAATAACACCCCTCTAATATTTTGATATGTTTTATAACACCATTTCTTCTTTTGAATGCGGGTAACAGAAACGACGAAACGACGCGCCTTTAAGGTGACTTGGTGCATCACAGAATTTTCATAGGAATCATTGACTTTTTAATTTTCAATGATTGTTTGCCTCGCGTTTTTGAAGTGATAAAAAACGGGCAATTCTGCAGTTACGCAGTAGAAAAAGTATCATCACACTCACCACGAGTGAGCATATGGGATGATACATTTTCATCCAAATTTGCGCTTTGGTAACTGAGTTTTATCACTTTGAAATTTCGAGCGAGATTTCAATGATGCTGATGACGCACTACGCGTCGTTAAATGCTCTACAAGTGTTTCTTAGGCGACTTTGATGAAAAATCGAAACTGAAAAAGTTAACGCCAGAAAACCGGTTTTTCTTGAACCACCCTAAGCTTATTCTGAAAAATACCTCTAGATCGGTCAATTTTAAAGCTACATAAAAAGTGTCTTCAGCTAACTTGCTCAAAATTGATAGATCTACAACTATTCCGAAGAATGTATACAGTTATTCTTGCAAATAAAAAAGTTTGATTTCCAATTTCTTTGAAAATATGGACCACCCTAATTTTCATGTATACTGAAAAGAGGGCCTTATTTTTAGGAACAACTTGGTAGAAGACCATATTAATCTAGAAAATCATTTGAAGGCGCTGAATGCCTTTCCTCGTAAATCTGTTTCGTGGACCATTGTGCAACGTCGGTCACGCCCAACGCTCGCCAGATCACTGTGAGATCACGCTCCACTTAGTCCGCCCATCGTGCTCTCTGCGCCCCACGCCTTCGTGTACCAACCGGATAGTTAGCAAACACCAACTATGCAGGGTTGCTGTCCGGCATTCTTGCAACATGCCCTCTCCACCGTATCCGTCCAGCTTTAGCCACTTTCAGGATGCTGGGTTCACCGTAGAGTGCAGCGAGCTCGTGATTCATCCTTAGCCGCCATACAGAGTTCTCCTGCACGCCACCGAAGATCGTCCTTAGCACGCGTCGCTCGACAACTCCGAGTTATTGCAGGTCTCCTCGAGCATCGTCCATGTCTCGTGTCCATAGAGGACCACCGGTCTTATAAGCGTCTCGTACATGTTACATTTGGTGCGGGGTGAATCTTTTTTGACTGCAGTTTCTTCTGGAGCCCGTAATAGGCACGACTTCCACTGATGATGCGCCTTCGTATTTCACGGCTCACGTTATTGTCACCCGTTAGCAAGAAACCGAGGTAGACGAATTATTCTACCTTCTCGAAAGTATCCCCGTCTATAGTAACATTGCTGCCAAGGATTGTCCTGTCTCGCTCAGTCCCACCTACCAGCATGTACTTTGTCTTAGCCGCATTCACCACCAGTCCGACCTTTGCTGCTTCACGTTTCAGGCGGGTGTACAGTTCTTTCACCGTTCCAAATGTTCTAGCAATAATATCCATGTCATCCGCAAAACAGACAAATTGGCCGGATTTCGTGAAGATCGTACCCCGGCTGTTGAGCCCGGCTCGTCGCATAACACCTTCCAGAGCGATGTTGAATAGTAGGCAGGAAAGTCCATCACCTTGTCGTAGTCACTGTCGACTGTCGAGATTCGAATGAACTGGATAGTTCACCCGAAATCCTTACGCTGCACACCGTCCACCGTTGCTCTTATCAGTCTGGGAACACTCACTTGCAAAGAGTTACACTCACTTGCTATTTTCTCAGCTCAGAAGTGTGCAATCAAGAAACGATGTATGGACAACTTTTGCATTGTGGTTTTGTCTAAAACTTTACCGAATAGAGTAGGAGTCGCACACGCATATCGAAGTCGTGAGGGAGCTGCGAAGGCAACTCTCCACGAGGTGAATGTAAATTACACTCACCTCGTGGAGAGTCGTTTTTACAACTCTGTCACGAATTTGGTGCTGTAGTGACACCGGAATCATTTCCTTAGGCCACCTTTTCCACAGTTCTTATCAGGTGAGTACCACCCTTATGCATGTTTCATCAGAGGAAAGTCACAAGCTGCAGATCATCGTCATTGGTGACGGAGCCGGAGTAGGTATATTATACTGATTATTACCAATCAGTGCGTATTACTTTTCACTTTTCGCTTGCAGTCATAAATTTGCTATGAATATTACTCATTTTTTTATCAGCCATATTTTACATTATCTGGATTGTAAATTAAAAGAGAACACTTGGAGCATAGGACTTTTTCACGGCTTGCGAAGAAATTCCCTTTTTGGTACGAAGTATTATTGCAATGAAGTCGGATATTGACGGAAAAACCTTCTGAGTGTAGTTTGCCACTAGCATTTTTGTATTTCCTCTTATCTTGTACAAATAGGTCAACCAATTATTTGACATCGGACAAAAATGCGTAGAATCGAGCGTACGTAGGATTTGTAAGATTCCTTCAAACAGATTATACATGCTTTTATATACTCATAAAATTTAATATATATCATCGTGTTTCTCTTAAATATAATCAGATATAAAACAAATATTTTTCACAGAATAAAACACATTGTCTATGAGTCCCCGTTTAGAGTTTACATGCACATATGTAGAAACACGTGTCCAGCTTTTTGTAGTTCTCTTCACCATATATCTTCGACCACCGTCCTATCCTAGGCGAATGACTTTGACCGACTTTGACTTTTAGCCCAGTTCTTTTATTTGTCTTTACTGGGTAACTCTCGCTGAGACCGTCCCACTATTTACACCATGTCTTCAAAAATGTTTAAGGTGGCGATTTTCTGAAAGTCCTCCCCAAAAAAGTAAGGAAAATGCATTTGGTTAATCAAATTGGTGGACCCTCCGTTAGTTAGAGCCACAAGCATTTTGGTGAACCCCTCGATTTTGGTCAATTGTTGGCTCATTTAAACCGTTATAACTCGGAAGTTTCGCCAGAAACCACTTAAAAACTATAGGTTGTTGGAAAGAGAAAAGATAGAGGTACTCTTTGCAGTTATAAAAAGTTTGGTCGGCCATATTGATTTCGGCCGCCATCTTGAATTTATCTACAAAAACATTTTTTTTCACCATGTTGGCAACCACCGATTTTCAAATTTCTTGCGTCAATCGAAAGCTGGGACATTTTTACACAACATATCGAAAATTTAGAGATGTATCTTTTTCCTATCAAAAGTTATTATGTTTCCAGTTCAAAACCGAATTAGCGACATTTTTTCTTTGACTTCCGCTGCCTTTGCCTTGCGTTGGACACAATGTCGGAAGTGGGGCGCTGTATAGAGCACCAGGTGTACAATACAGCGCCCCACTTCCGACATTGTGTTTAACGCAGGCCAAAGGCAGCGGAAGTCGAAGAAAAAATGTCGCTAATTCGGTTTTGAACTGGAAACATAATATCTGCACTTTTGTAAATCATGACACGTTTTCTCCATACATTTCCACCGGCACCGGCAATGACACGCAACAGCATCAAAGTTGGCGCCTGCTTGTGTACACAAACGCACCTGCAGCAAAATTAGGGCAAATCGGAGGTTCGTTCTCATTTTTAACTGTTTCTCAACGATGCGGGCATTGCTTTTTAAACTTTTTTGGTGTTTTGAAAAGCTGAAACTTTCAACTTTTCATTAGTGGATTCAGATTTAGAATAAATGTTCGTAAACACTGTGAAATAACGCTGCATTTATGTAAACAATCGGCACCTGGCCCAGTGCGCAAAAGTGGCATGATTCACAAAAGTGCAGATAACTTTTGATAGGAAAAAGATACATCTCTAAATTTTTGATATGTTGTGTAAAAATGTCCCCGCTTTCGATTGACCCAAAAATTTTGAAAATCGGTGGTTGCCAACATGGTGAAAAAACAGTTTTGGTATAAAAATCCAAGATGGCGGCCAAAATCAATATGGCCGACCCAACTTTTTACAACTGTAAATAGCAGCCCTACCTTCTCTCTTTTCAACAACCTATAGTTTTTAGGTGGTTTCTGGCGAAACTTTCGAGTTATAACGGTTTAAATGAGCCAACAATTGACCAAAATCGAGGGGTTCACTAAAATGCTTGTGGCTCTAACTAACGGGGGGTCCACCAATTTGATTAACCAAATGCATTTTCCTTACTTTTTTGGGGAGGACTTTCAGAAAATCGCCACCTTAAACATTTTTGAAGACATGGTGTAAATAGTGGGACGGTCTCAGCGAGAGTTACCCTACTAACAATGATTAAAATATTCCTGTTTTACTCTCCAGTTGTACGGATACGGCGCGCATTTGATTTTGATTTCTACGAAGCGAGGGATTTTTTTTTTGCTTTAGAAGGGAGCATCAAAACATTGTGTCTCGCAAGTAGGGAACAACGGTATGTGTACGGGAAGTTTTGTGATATTATCGGACGAGTTTTTCAGGTCCAAGGGTATCTGAATTCAACGAACGTTTGCGCTTAGATTGTTTGGGTTTATGAAGAAAAATAAAAATAAATCTCCCATTATATCTAAATTTCTTAGCAATTTATATGTTTATTCACATATATGTTCTGATTCGAACAACATCGAAACATAACATGTATCATTACTTTTCTAATGAAAGCAGAAAAATTCGCAACGTGTGTTGCGGTGCGTTTTATGGGAAGTTAATAAATCACTAAGACCAGGTTTTTGTCAGCTCAGACCATCGTGAGCTTGAGCTTCAATGACCGCTAGGTATTCCAATATCGCCAATTCAGGTACATACACATAATAAACCAATAAGAGGACTGTTCGGAACTAATGAGAATATTCAGTTTGTAAGTGTTAGTGATCTGATCTTCAATTCGTTAGGCGAGAATTGCGCCTAACATTTCTGATTGTAGGTCAATGTGGAAGGAAGGGCGAGAAAGTGACGATACAATTGTAACGGTCTTATAACAGACGATCGAATTCATTGAAAGAGCTGTTTTTGTCCAAAAGAAAGTAGAGTCACCTTAATATGCATTCGACCAAATATCCGATCATTTGTCCATTCGGCCACATGTCCTTTCACATTTATCCGGTAGACTATGTATATCGCTGCATCTGCGCAAGTTCATGCTGTTAAGCACAGAGTATTGTGTTTAGATTATTGCGATGATGACGCGCTTCGGCTAGCGGTTGCGATCCGTCACTCGCATGATTGATCATCCATTTTGCCAAGACTCTATGAGTCTTAAAACATTAACAACAATAAACTAATCGATGGGTAACCGTAAGTCTTCGGGTGCCGTTTAATGTAAAACGGCCCTATACGACTATACTACACTAAGGTCTTTTTTTACACGGGTAATTTTTCTGCTTTAACTCGGTCAATTTTGAACCTACCTATCTGATTTTCCGTACACAGGTAGTACTAACCGTGTCTACTTGTGTACAAATTTTCATGCGAATTGGCCCAAAATTGACCGAGTTAGGGCCGATTTCTTCACCTCGGCTTAACCGGTAAGCCAGGCTTACCCATATAGTTAAACCTGGTTTAACGCTTAAGCCAGGGTGAAGAAATCGCCCCTTAAAGCAGAAAAACTACCCGTGTAAAAAAAAACCTTAGTGTATTACATGGCGACCGTAACAGAGTAGACCAAAATGAAACAAGCAAGAAAGTTGATCAATTGATCTAACCATTATACTTTGGCCGCTTCTTATTTTATTTTTGAAATAATTGAATAAATTGAATTTATTGCCACACATTAGACAGAAAAAAGCATAATTAGGATTTTTGTTTTTGTTCCTACACATTCAGATATTATAGTCATACACAAATTTTCATTGAATTCGGATACCCTTCGTCCCATTTTGTCCTATAATAAAATCCCCCACAATCAATCAATATAATAACACCACATTGGTTTTCACTTTCTTCTTAGTACCTACCAACAACTACCGTTCAACGAAGATGCTGCTCTCATGCGAGATGATTAGAAGAAGAAGGCCCAGCACTTCCACTGCTCGTAACCTGCTGCTGCTGCTGCTGCTGCTGACTTCCGTTACCAACAGCGGACACCACACTGGCACCCAGACTCTGCTCCTGCAGTTCGATCTTTATCCGAATGTCTTCGCGCTTCTGTTGGATTTGCAGAAGCTCCTCGCTCAAGTCACCGCATATCCTCAAAAGCAGCAGATTTTGCTCCTTGAGATGCTTGAGCACATCGGGCCCGTTGGCAACTTCGGCGTTCTTGAACCGAACCTGTCGCAGGTTGTCGCTCAGGGCAGAGATGCGCTTCTCGTAGTCCAGCGAGGACGATTCGACACTTCGCGATGCGACCAACGGTGGCTGTGGGGCCTGCGATGGTGGCGATTGAGATCCTCGCGAATGAGACTGTTGCTGGGGTTTACGGTACACCTCGAACGCACTCGGCCCGCTAACGATGAACCAAGAGCTGGACAAGCTGCCCCGTGGAGTGTGCTGCTGTGTTGCGGCGGCGGGGCCCGTCGTCATATTGCCACTGGCGTCCAAATGGATAGTCGTAACGTTGTTTTCCGCGGCAACCTGTGGGCGGTAGAAAAGAACTTCATAAGTTTAAGGTAAGGCACGGTAAAGGCCGGGTATGTTTCGCAATTCAGATCCCATTGTGATCCACTAACCTCTGCTCAGCCACTCCTATCCCTACTTCCGCGTGGTACCGGCTGGAAACTACGAGCAACCTTAAGGAATATCAGGAAACCAACCCTGGTGGGAACTGTGGTCGTAGGCTGACAGGGAAGGGAGGGGTTTGCTTCTGCAAACCAGAGCGTCTGTTCTCCAGGAGGGGTGGCTCACAACAGCGTCTGATCCCCATGTAAGGGACGGCTGATCAACGTCCGAAAATCAACAACAGAATAATACGAACCGAGACCAACGGCAACGACCCCAGCGATCTTTCAACTTCATTGGGAGCACCCGCATACTCGCCGATCTACTGAAGGACCGCGGGTTCGGCATCGGTACGCTGCAGGAGGTGTGTTGGACAGGATCCATGGTGCGAACGTTAAGAGTTAATCATACCATCTACCAGAGTTGCGGCAACACACGTGAGCTGGGAACACCTTTTATCGTGATGGGCGAAATGCAGAGGCGCGTCATCGGTTGGTGGCCGATCGACGAAAGAATGTGCAGGTTGAGGATCAAGGGCCGATTCTTCAACTTTAGCATAATAAACGTGCACAGCCCACACTCCGGAAGCACTGATGATGACAAGGATGCATTTTACGCGCAGCTCGAACGCGAATACGACCGCTACCCAATCCACAACGTCAAGATCATCATAGGAGATTTAAGCGCTCAAGTAGGCCAGGAGGAGGAATTCAGACCGACGATTGGTAACTTCAGCGCCCACCAGTAGACGAACGAAAACGACCTACGACCTACGCGCAGAATCTAAAGGCCGCGTTGCCAGACGAGGGCGAGCTCGAAGAGGCCCCTGTAGAGGACTGCTGGAGTACAGTGAAAGCAGCCATCAACGACGCAGCCGAGAGCACCATCGGGTACGTGGAACGGAATCGACGGAACGAATGGTTCGACGAAGAGTGCAGAGTGCGATTTTGGAGGAGAAGAATGCAGCGCGGGCGGTAATGTTGCAGCAAGGGACCCGACAAAACTTTGAACGTTACAATTAGAAGCGGAAACAGCAAACCCGCCTCTTTCGGAAGAAAAAGCGCCACCTGGAACAATCGTAGGCGAAGAAATGAAACTGCTGTGCCGTTCCCATGAAACACGGAAGTTCTACGAGAAGCTCAACGCATCCCGCAACGGCTTCATGCCGCGAGCCGAGATATGCAGGGATAAGGATGGAGGCCTCTTGACGGACGCACGTGAGGTGATCGAAAGGTGTAAACAGCACTTCGATCAGCACCTATGTAAATGGCGTAGAGCACAAAGGCACGGGAGACCACGGCAACGGAGGAAACGACAACGCCAGTGCAGCGGAGGACGGAAATGAACCAACTCCCATGCGCTGAGGGAGGTTAAGGATGTCATTCATCAGCTCAAGCCAATAAAGCAACCGGTAAGGATGGTATCGCAGCTGAACTCATCAAGATGGGCCCAGAAAAGTTGGCCATCTGTCTGCACCGGTTGATAGTCAGGATCTGGGAAACCGAACAGCTACCGGAGGAGTGGAAGGAAGGGATAATCTGCCCCATTAACAAGAAAGACGACCATTTGGAATGTGAAAGCGATCACCATTTTGAATGCTGTCTACAAAGTGCTATCCAAGATCATCTTCCGTCGTCTGTCACCTAAAACGAATGTGTTCGTGGGAAGTTATCAAGCCGGTTTCATCGACGGCCGGTCGACAACGGACCAGATCTTCACTGTACGGCAAATGCTCCAGAAAGCCGTGAATACCAGGTCCCAACGCATCATCTGTTCATCGACTTCAAAGCGGCATACGACAGCAACGACCGCACAAGAGCTATGGAGGATCATAAACGAAAGCGGCGTTCCTGGGAAACTGACTAGACTAATTGGCCTCCTAAAGTGAGGTTAAGTTTTGTGAAATCCCGTTTCGTATTTTAGTGATTGAGTCGTTTCAGATAAAATTTAATGTGGGATCGGGGTAGAAAAAATCATTTTATCGATAAATTTACCAAAAAAATAATGTTTAAACTGATGGGGAACTGGTAATTCCCTTTCAATCTTCCAAATTTTCACGACATAACCTCAACTTTTAATCGCCAATTAAAGCAACGGTGGACGGTGTGCAAAACTGCGTAAGGATTTCAGGTGAATTATCCAGTTCATTCGGATCTCGCCGGGGACTGCGGCAAGGCAGGTTTGATAATCCTCCTCGAAATCAAAAGAGTTTTGCAACATGCTCTAGAGCGGTGTTTTGCTTTTGCCTCGTCCCGAGGGAGCGAACGAACCCCAAACAGAGAGGCAATAAAATCTGAGCGAGGAAGAGGGGAACGAAAAAAGAGCCGATGATTATTTCGGGTTCGCCTCGAGAGTCTTTCTTTGTATGGGAGTGGAACTCGCGAGAGCTTTTTGAGTGTGAGTGGACGTGAGAAACACAAAAAGCAATTATGAGTGTTGGACGAACTCCTCGCTGCGCGGCAAGCTCGCGCTCGGTGCTGTTGAGGATTTGCGTTGTGATTTCTGAGTTCTATTTTCACTCCTCAGAAAATCGCCGAAATCGCTTCCTCATTTTCTCGCGAGGGAGTTTCTGTCAAGCCTGCGGCAAGGTGACCGACTCTCAGGCCTACTCTTCAACATCACTCTGGAAGGTGCGATGTGACGAGCCGGGCTCAACAGCCGGGGAACGATTTTCACAAACTCCGGTCAATTTGTGTGTTTTGCGGACGACATGGACATTTTTTTTCCTCCCCTGTTGGGGAAATTAAGCCACTGCGTCCAATAGGCTGAACTTTTGTGGCATAGGAGTCGAACTGGTGATGTATGTCTTAAAAACAAAGTACCTACTTGCTGGTAGGCGGAACCGAACACGACCGGATCCGCCTGGGCAGTCATGTTACGATAGACGGGGATACCTTCGAGGTGGTGGAAAAATTCGTCTACCTCGGATCCTTACTGACGGCTATCAACAATGTGACTCGTGAAATTCGAAGGCGCATCATCAGTGGAATTCGGGCCTACTTACGGGCTCCAGAACAAGCTGAGGTCTAAAAAGATTCACCCACGCACGAAATGCACCATGTACAAAACGCTAATAAGACCGGTGGTCTTCTACGAACACGAGACATGGACCATGATCGAGGAGGACCTGCAAGCACTCGGAGTTTTCTAGCGACGTGTGCTAAGGACGATCTTCGGTGGTGTGCTGCCGTGAATCGCATATCAGTCCCATCTTTGCTGGATTTCCTATGCAAATGGGACTGATATGCGATTCACGATAGTGTGGAGGAGAACGGTGTGTGGCGGAGACGGATGAACCACGAGCTCGCTGCACTTTACGCCGAACCCAGCATCCAGAAGGTGGCCACAACTGGAAGGATACGGTGGGCAGGGCATGTTGCAAGAATCCTACATACCAACCCTGCAAAGTTGGTGTTCGCTACCGATCTGATACCTCAGGCATTAATTGTACACGGCTTACTTACCTTCTTTGCTCCGCCGCTAGCAGCTGACGCATTCGGAAAGTGCGCAAAATCTGCAAATCCAGGTGCCGTCGGATGCTCAGCGGTCGGCGTGACACGAGGTGGCACTTCCGGTGGCGGTGGCATGCGCATTTGGTCTTCTATCTGCTGCTTGGTGGCGTTGTTCAGCTTCAGCTTGTTCAGATCTAAACTACTGCTTCGGGTGTGCCGGTGCTGGGATGGCCGAGGCGGTGGCAACGGTGGAGGAGGTTGATCCTTTTTACTGGCACTGTTTGTTACGGTGCTAACGACTGCCGGAGCATGCCCGCCCGCTGTACTGTTGATGACACTGTTGAACGTTGCCGTATCAAGAGATGTAGCCATTGAATCTACACCAGCAGTGGCGACAACACCTCCCGTCGAAGACGTGATACTGGGTTCCCGCTGAGGCGGAGGAGGAATGGCTCCGACTCCCTTGGAAGGAGGCTTTTTCGGCTGAGGTCGCTGAATCGCTCGCAAATCGCCACTCGTCAGCGAATCTCGTTGATTTGAATGTGCCAGCGATGGTTGTTGCGCTTGTAGCTGCTTTGGGCTGGAGTCATCTCGTTGCACTATCAAAATACCGCCACTGCCGACGGTTACATCACTGTAGACTAGATTACTGTTGTCAGCTGCCTCTGCGCCTGTGGAGAAAAAACTAGATTAGCATCGACTTCGGAGGCAAACGGTATTCTTCACTTACCAACTGGCGTAACACGAAGTGGCACTGGATGCAGAATTTGAGGATCGGACACTATTGCCTGCGTTGTACGCTGCATGTCGAAGTTGACTGGTTTCGGCCCTGGACTAGAGACATTAGACGTAGGAGATTCGGTGAATTTGGTCCACTCTTTGCTAGCCGAATTCCAGTCCTGAAAAAGAAGGCGGATTTGCTATGTTTAGTGAGAGTATCGAATCAATATCAAACATGTTCGTTTATCACTAAACACTTACCTTATTATTACTTAAAGCATTAGGTGGCGTGACCGGATGGTCGTTCGAGTTCTTCTGCTTTGGCTGTTGATTGTGCGGAGGCGACGCCAAGTTCGTAGGCGTCTTTCGACCACTTGCCGTACTGTTGATTATCTTTGAGCTACCCGTTGTGGACGACACCGTTGGAGGACTGTCCGGACCGCCAACCGAGACCAAAGTCGTATTGTTACTTGAAGTCTGATGGGCCAGTTTCAGTGGTTCCGGATGGGAAATAATACGCTGATATTCCTTTGTGTCAATGTTGGCTCTACTTTGGCTGTCGGTGTTGTCATCGCTTTCCAGGTGTAACAGATCCGCTTCCTCTGGATCGGTTCGTTCCTTGTCCGTCCCTGTTGCACTTCCCGTGCTGACTCCTCCCGCAGATCCACCGCTGTGCTGATTTTGCAGTGTGCCAACACTGGCACCACTGCCACTGGAAAACAGCGAATGCTGCAGCAGTGTGGGCATCAAACAGGGAGGAAGCGTAGCCGGAACGGGTATATTGTTCCGCCTTAGGACCACCAGATGCATGGCAGCAGTAAATTCCGCTAGGTTTAAAGCCCCGTCGCGTGTAACGTCACACATCTGCCAGATATGACGAAGTTCTTCAATTGGAATGCGTGATTTTTCAAAGAATACCCTAGAATAGGAATGAATTAAAAATTTAGCATACGTTTCATACTAATTTCTTTCGCGTTATTACTCTGAATGCCATTGGTTTAGCTAAGATTATTTTGTTTTGTCAGAGTTTTCCATAGCACAATACAAATATGCATTTCTTAAGAAAATATTACTATGTTTCGTTGTACAAAAATTTTAGATGCGGTATCTATTAATAATACTATTTCACTCATATTTGGACAAGGTTGAAAGAAGGACGATGTACATAACTGGGGATGGCTATCCAGTTCATTTTAAACCCGCCGGGGAACTGCGATAACCACGAGTTCACTGCACTCTACAGACGACCCAGCATCTTCCAAAAGGTCGACAAAGCAAAAAGGGTTAAGCTAAAACTACCAATTCGTGTATCAAACCAAGGCATTTAGAATAATAAAAAATAGCGTAATCGCATTTAACCTTCCGTTAATCGCGCTGTTGTAATTTGTACAACACATGAGAATTATCGACTATTACTTTGAAACCATCTTTTCTATCGATGTCAACCCCAAATGTATTCTACAGGAATCTTATTTGGAATATTATAAGACCTTTTTTAAAAACGGTATAACTCCTTATAATGCGGAAAATTGAAAATCGCAATATGAAGAACGTACTATATTTAAGATAAGATAGACAGTTGAATGTGAATTAGTGTATTTCAAAATCTAACTGATCTAGAAATATGGTGTCTTCGGCAAAGTTACTTGGGATATCAAGGGCCTTCGCGAGGTGATCTGAGAAATTCAGAGTTCAACCAAAAGGCGGCGCTAGTGAGCACGTAATTTTTATATCCCATATAACTCAGGATCTTGAGTACTTAGAAAGATGGTGTCTTTGGCAAAGTTGTTTGGTTGGTTAAACACTAACTGATGGAGAGCCGTTTGGTTTGAAACTCCACATCTAGGTGGCGCTAGTGGGCATTGAAATTTTATAACTCATACATCTCAGGACCCTGATTACTTAGAAAGATGGTGTCTTCTGCAAAGTTGTTTAGTATATCAAACACTAACTGATGAAGACAAGTATGATGTGGAATTCCACATCCAGGTGGCGCAAGTGAGTACTCAAATATTATAACTCATATATCTCGAGATCCTGATTACTTAGAAAGATGATGTCTTCAGCAAAGTTGTTTAGTAGATCGAACACTAACTGATAGAGAGCCGTATGATTTGAAACTCCACATCTAGGTGGCGCTAGTGGGTATTCAAACTTTATATCTCATGTGTCTCAGAACCCTGATTACTTAGAAAGATGGTGTCTTCTGAAAAGTTGTTTAGTAGATCAAACACTAACTGATGAAGACAAATATGTCGTGCAATTTCACATCCAGGTGGCACTGGTGAGCATTCCCATTTTATTCCTCATATATCTCAAGATCCTGATTACTTAGAAAGATGATGTCTTTGACATTGTTGTTGGATGTACTTATCCCGTGACATTGACAACCTTTAGATAGAGTATATTGAAATACGACGGCCAGATATTGAATATTTTACTAATCGCTTTAACTTCATGTAAAATTAATCAATCAAGTGCAAATTTAAACAAATTATAATCAACTAGTTGTGTAATTGTCAAATTTTGAAAACTTTCGGAAGTATAAAAAATTACAGCTCGTTGATTTTTTTTTCTAGATGAATAATAATACGTTCATGCTTTTGCAAATTTACAGCTAGCGTCTTCTGGTGGCAGAAGAATGAATCAAATGGTCAATCAACTGGTAGCCTTTGATCTACCAACCAACCTTGCCAAAGATATCAACTTCCCAGGTAATCAGACTCGGAGATATATAAAATATAAAATTTGCATACTCATTAGCACCACTTACTGGCGAAATATTGATTTTAACGACCCATCAACCAAATGCACTTAACCTATTTGACAACTTTGCCGAAACCACCATCTCTCTTCTAGTAACCAGGAACCTGAGAACTATTCCCGGGTAGAGGTAAATAACAAAACAATAACTAAAGAATAACATATTTTGTCATCATATCTAAATTTGCAATTCTTTAGTTCTTTATGAATAGCTCAGAATAACACATAAATTACAAAGTATGCTATCATTGTAAAACTTGTAATTGACGAGTTATTGCTAAATAGTATAATAACATAATAATAACAAATGTTACTATCATACTTTCCTGCCACAATATCAAAACAATAACATAATTTACCATCATATTAAAATATGTTATTATTTCGACATTCGTTTTGCTATTATTTTGTTATTACAATGGCAAAATCAGTTATTCTTTAGTTGTTATGCCATAGAAATTAAGTTATTATTTTTGCTATTTTAACTCTTATTTCAAACAAACTAATATCAAATTTTGCCGTTCAAACATTCTATTTTAATGGTAAAATTTACCCTTCATTTGCCATTTCGCTCTACTTGGGTTGCATATACATTTTTTATGTTCACTAGCGTCATCTAGTGGTGAAATCCCTCCCCCTGGATATTCAATCTTGACGCGATGGGAGGGCTTAACCCATTAGCATTTTAGCGCCAGTTTAATCTCCACTGCTTGGACTTTGAGCGAGATATATCTGGTTTACGAGTTGAGCGCAAGTGAAGGAATCGGTCGTAAGTGCTAATTAGAAATCCTCTACATAGAGATGAGCGGAAGTTACATACGTCGATTCGGCAACGCTGTTTGTTTTGTTTACAACAGCTGCCAACACTTGCTACAAAGCTAGATGTTCAAACTTTGTGCGTGACTTCGTTGTGGTTCAAGTTGTTTTGTTTACATTTTCTAACTATGGTAGAATTTTTTTTCCAAAATTTTGTTGAAATAGCGGAGCAATCGAAGAAATTTGAAATTTATTGCAAAAGTGTTACGCTAATCATATCGGCAGAAGTGAAGCAAGAAGCAGCAATGGAAGTTTTTTCGACAAGTTCAGCAACAAAAGTGTCGTCATAAGCATGAGCTTTTGAAAGCAGAATTAATAAATTTTTATCTTTTTACTAAACATACATATGCCGCCAATTTCTCGATATAAAAAATAAATAATTTTTATTTATTTAGTTCCGATTGCAATACCATTCAAACGACGCCTTCCTACGAACGATAAGCATGTTCATTTGGCTCACACTTTGACAGTTCTCTCTGCACGATTGGCTCACAATGGCCGCCTCCGCAGATCTCTATAATGTAGGATTACTAGTGCTAATGGGAACCAAAGGAGTATCCGTAGTGCATTTATCACAAGTTATAATTCAGCTTGCATAGACCTAATCTTTGCATTCTTTAAATTTTCTCAAATTTAACAATAATTGTTGAATTTAACGTAACGCAAGAGTGGGTAGGGGAGGTCTCTGCGTTACACTCATGATTCATCACTTGAATTCGAAAGTACACAGGACAGGGGACGCTAGGATAAGTTGACTTACAGCCTTACAGGTAACGTTAACAATTAAATTTATTACCTTTAGAAAATTCTGGACCCTAATCAGTCAAAACTTCTGATTTTAGAAATGAGTTTATATTTGTATTTCTTCTTTTTATAGGTTTTGTAGGGATGAATATATAGAAGTTGACAAATAATCTTAATCATTTTAATTTTTGACACAAAAATCAGCTGACTGAACTTTTTTGTTTTATATTCTAGACGGTATTATAACACTGACCAAAAAAAGCAGGAATTTTGTTACATGTTTCTTTAGGACTTAGGACGGTTGACAATCTAAAAGGCTACGGTGGATGTAATAATACTTCGGACTTAGATGATCACAGATATGCAGAAGACGACTAGACGAAATTAAGAACACAATTTGACACATTATAGACTATATTTCGACGTATAGGGTTTGACTGATTTCATTACAACATCGAATGGAAGCTCAAAAAGTGTTACCTAACACTAATATGAGAGTTATTTGGGGATGATGCTGGTGCTGTCAATGACCAACATCGGTTATTGACACTATTGGTAATCAGCTTGAAATAATTTTCAGAATGTATTGTAAAAAAACTTAGGTTATTATTTGATTTATTGTTTAGAGATGCTATCAGAAAACTAGTTGCCCATATCGGCTAAAAACGCTAGCTCTGGCAGCTGTCTCTGAATAATTTTCAAAAATATCAAACCTGTAAACATTAGCTATGACAAATTTTTTGCTCTTTGTAATATTTCTCAGGAATAGTGCCTTGAAGGCGCTAACATGTACAGCTTTTTTTTCTCTCTGAATGTTGTCCAGTGATCTCGGAGATTTTCGATTATTGGAATATTGTTCAATTATCATATCATCTTTGGAGCTTCCATTCGGTCAAAACACTAGTGCGATGGGAATAGTTAAAACACAATAATTTCAAAAACTACTACGACCCAATACTAATTACTACACACCTTGCTCAAGTTGACGACATCGTCTAGTCCATCTTGAGTATTGGTACTAGTAGGGGGGAAGTTGGGAAAGGGTCCAGGCTTTGCTATCAGCTGTCATGCAGCTCCACCTGGTCACTCTACAAAAAAAAAAAAAAAAAAAAAAAAAAACTAGCGTCATCTAGTGGTGAAATTATGATTCAAACGGACAACTATCTGTAAGTTTTCGATCTTTTAGAAGGTCGGCACGAGAGGTAACTTTTCCTCCATTTGGTCTTTGATCTACCAAACAACTTTGCCAAAGACACCATGTTTCTGAGTAAAGTGGAGCTTCGTGGCCGTTCGGTAAACGTTACCAAGCGTGTAACCGCAACATGCTATCCACTGGTGCATGTAATGTATGTCGTGTCCATGGTCTAGTGTTTAGTTCTGTTCAGTCTGTACAGCCTTTGGCTGAAGACGGTGTCCTGTGCCTTTTTAATCGGGATCCTGAGCTACATGATATTAAAAATTTACATGCTCACTAGCGCAACTTTCACTTATCTATAAGCCCTTGATATACCAAACATCTTTGCCGAATACACTATCTTTCTAAATAATATGGGTCCAGAGATACATAATATATAATATTTACGTGCTCACTAGCGCCGCCAAGTGATGAAATTTCAAATTAAACTGCGAGTCATCCGTAAGTACTTGACCTATCAAACAACTTTGTCGAAGACACCATCTTTCTAAGTTATCAGGTTCCCGAGATACATAGGATATAAAGTTTATTTGCTCACTAGCGCCGCCTAGTGGGGGAATTTCCAATTAAACGGCCAATAATCTGTAAGCCGTTGACTTACCAAACAACTTTGCCGAAGACACCATCTTTCTAAGACATCAGGATCCTGAGATATAAGATATAAAATGATATTGCTCACTAGCGCCGCCTAGTGGACGTATTACGAATCAACTTTGTCAGCCTCAAGTAGCCCATGAAATTTACAACAACTTTGCCAAAGACAGTCCTCCTCTAAACAATCAGGATCCATAGATATTTCAGAATGTATGGGTGATGTACAAAGTACAACGCGCGACTGCTCGCGTTACAAAAATTGGCGCGAGTACTGAAAGGTTAAGATAAAAAAGAAAACCTCACCTGGCTACTTGTCCACTAACCAACCCGTGCACATCGGGCTGTATTGTACGAAACTGTTTTAAATAGTACTCTTTCTGCGTCTGGGAAATCTGATAAAAATACTCTAGATCAACTTCTTGATCGTCATCACTACTGTGTCGGTCGGAAGACTCCTCTTCCGTTCCTAATAGCTGTCGTTGCTCCTCGCAAACCAAACCCTGCCAGAGGTTCTGGTTCGCCCAAGGCCTTTCCGCCACACTGTTGGTGGGCGTCGGACTATCACTAGCAGTGCTCCATGCTTCGGGAGATCCGCCGACGCCACTGCTATTTCCGCCGACGGCTCCTCTTGCCGCTTTGCCTGCACCACCGTGGCCTTTGGCACCTCCTACTCCACCAGTTCCCACGTGGTGCCGTTCTGCTGATCGAAGCATGGAATCGTCATTCGGTTCCACCTCGGAATCTGTGCTCGGTTGATCCGAGTTGGTCATGTCGCCACTGTTCGAAACTGCGTCGACTCGTTCCCGACTGCTACTGCTGCTGGTGGCCGCCGTCAACTCTATGAGATCTCTACTGTTTTTCACTTCCTTGTATCCGTTTCGCTCGGTCATGGCACTGGAGGAGGAATTGAGGATGCCGACCGCAGCAGCCGGTCCTCCGGCGATCGAAGGTGGAAGACCAGTCGGCGAGTCTATCCAGCTAAACTGCGGCAACGGGAGGCTCATTGAGGCTGTCAGTATCTCTTCCCGTAGGGGAACCGATGCTTGGTAGGCCGCTATTAGCTTTAGGCATCCGTAGAATTGCTGCCGGGATAGATGGAGTGCGGTTTGTGGAATGCCAACTAGGGAGGTTATCTGCAAAAGAGAAAGAAAAAGTTGATCTATTAGGAAATATACAAATGATACTTTCTTGAGATTCTGAGAGAAATCTATGGAGAAATCCCGCATAAATCCTTGGAGAAGTCGCGGGCGGAGTCCTTGAATAAATTCCTGTCAACAAATCCTGCAAGAAGTTCCATGAGAACATTGCATGCCGTATATCAGGAGGCATCTCTGGTGAATATCAAGTGGAATTTCGTGAGCAATACCTGAAGGAAACTCGGAGGAAACTTCGGAAGCAATCGCTCTGGAGTAATCTGTGCAAAATTCCGAAAAAAAAAACAATTTCTTTACGAATTCTAGATAGGGGTTGTGTGCTAGTAGTGGACCCTGCGCCTATAGTGGACCCCCTTCAGAAAAACTTAAATATAAATGCCCAAATCAACTGTTTCCAGGCAACATCCACCGGGGGAACATCTATTACATTGCTACACAGCAGTTCCTGGCAAACAAATGACCCAGTGGCCGCAACAATCGGTTATTTTAACTATTTAATAAATGTAAACACTCAAAAGGGTCCACTATACGCACACTCGGGGAGGGTCCACTATAGGCACCGTCGGCGGCATGACAGCTAACATGGAAATCAAATGGGGGGTCCACTATAGGCGCCAAGATATTTGTAAATAATCCTATAATGGACCCCGGTGGTGTCCATTATAGGCAACATCGATGCGTATTTTCAAATGCGTATTTCACTGGAATAATTTATTATTGTTGTATGTTTGACGGTCTTAACATAAAGAGGGGACGTCAAACTTGTTAAAAAATTCAACTTTGGAACAATCCACTGCCTTAACCTTCCTTAGTCCCTAAAAAAAAGTTACAAATAAGACCCTGGGGTCATTTTTGACCTTAAACTTTGAACGGCTCTCAAAGATCAGTGGCTGGGCCGATTTTGATTTTCTTTGGCTCAAATGAAAGCCACACATGTCTAGTTTTCAAAACCCCCGGAGAGTTCCGGATTTGGTCACTGTGGCCACCGAAAACCTGCTTCAACTGAAAAATGCCGCTTTAGAGACCCCAACTTTGGCAAGCTATAACTTTGCAACCAAACAAGTAATCAGGACCGTTCAAGAATCGTTGGAAAGGTATTCACGTGGACTTTGATTAAAGACATTAATATTGACTAATTCTTAAGAACCGGTTCCGGAAATCCGGAACATCCGGAAAGTAATGTTTTTCACGATAATGTGCTAGAAAGCACATTCATATTATTTACAGGATAGAACTTTTTGCATCAAACTTCTTTAGGCCATAATACAATCTGTCGAGAACTATTTCTGTATGTTTCTGGTTATGTCCCGTCCTTCTGGAACCGGTTCCAGGGATCCCACAAGATGGCCAACGAGTTGACTGTAACGAAATTGAACGGTTTTCCGCGCTAAACACATCTGCGTTGGTTAACTCATAATGAAATCTAAATAATTTTACATGCTCCATATTGTTGTGATATGTAAAAATATTGTTGGACATTGTGGTCTTATGTGGCCACCGGAGTGACCACCGGAGAAACCCGTATTGAGGAACTTCCATGTTTCTGCAACAAAGATAGGCATTCGACGGCTCTAACTTCAAGATTTTTCATGGACATGTTGCTTCTGGTATTAAAAAGAACAATTGAATATTCTGGTTCGCTTTGGCCACCGGAGTGATCACCGGTGAAATCCGTATTGAGGGAGTTTCATGTTTTTGCAACAAATATAGGCATTCGACGGCTCTAACTTCATGATTTTTCATGGCCATGTGGCTTCTGGCATTAAAAAGAAGAATTGATCATTCTGGTCCGTTTTGGCACTGGCTCGGTCCACGGCGACGGCGACGACGACGACGACGAAGTGATGATGAAGAATAAATTAACGACAGTTTGGTTTTTGGGAGACCACGCAAAGTAGTTGGAACGAAACGAGGATAATGATCGAGCATATGATGATGAGGATCAACAACGGGGCGCAAGAAATTTTTTAGGGGTTACCAATCGTGATGTTGTCAGAGGCGTAGCTGGATGTTCATCATACGTTATTTATTTATCGGCGCAAATATTGTGTATACGACAGTTGTGGAAATTTTACTATACTGTTGTTGATAGCTTTATTGAATTAAGGCTCTGATTCATTTGACGGATTTTGTGGTTTGATGTTTAATGTTCCTGATTACTCCTGGGCACTGGGTTTTATCCCTGGCCCTGGCCAGTCTCTTTCAACCTATTTTATAACTTTGTATATACAGTCGAGACTCTTATAAGATCACTGGTCGGGGGGCGCAATAGGAATCCGCTTAATAGGAGATTAAGAGCTTATAGGTTTTCGGCCTTTTGGGTGTATGGCCTATTATCTCGGGTGTGTTAAGAGTTAGCGCAATACTTTCTTCGGCAAAGTTTTAGGGCATGATAAGATCTACCATTTAGAACTTTGGTTCATAGGATTATTTGGCAACTTGGCCGCTAGAGGGACCATCAACAGTTTGATGCTAAATTGCACAACAGAAACCATATCAGGTTGTCAAGCAAACGTTACGATATGCGACAGCTCAAGACCCTGATAATTTGGAAGGATAGTGTCTTCGGAAAAGTTGTTGGGTACGCCAATAACTTACTGACGATGAGTTGCGAAGTTCAAAGTTCCTCCACTGGGCGGCGCTAGTGAATATGCAAATTTTAGAAATTTCATAGCTCAGAATCCTGATAACTTACGAAGTTGGTGTCTTCGGCAAAGTTGTTCAGTATGACATAAACTTACATAAAAATTAACACTTGTTTCGCAATTCTGCCACTAGGCGGCGCTAGTGAACATGCAAATTTTAGAAAACTTATAGCTCAGAATCCTAATAACTTAGAAAGTTGATGTCTTCGGCAAAGTTGAGCAGTATGACATAAACTTACATAAAAAAAACACATGTTTCAAAATTCTGCCACTAGGTGGTGTTTACCGTTTTTTTCGTCTTTTTCCGACTTTTTTTTGTAATTTTTCGGCTTGGCAAAACTAGTGTCGCTCCCCCCGATAACTTATTAAGTTGGTGTCTTTGGAAAAGTTAATCAGAATGACATAAACTATCATAACAATAAACACTTGTTTCGCAATTCTGCCACTAGGCGGAGCTAGTGACCATGCAAATTTTAGAAATCTCATAGCTCAGAATCCTGATAACTTAGAAAGTTGGTGTCTTCGGCAAAGTTGATCAGTATGACATAAACTTACATAAAAATAAACACTTGTTTCGCAATTCTGCCGCTAGGCGGCGCTAGTGAACATGCAAATTTTAGAAAACTCATAGCTCAGAATCCTGATAACTTAGAAAGATGGTGTCTTCGGCAAAGTTGATCAGTATGACATAAACTTACATAAAAATAAACACTTGTTTCAAAATTCTGCCACTTGGCGGCGTTTACCGTTTTTTTTCGACTTTTTTTTGAAGTTTTTCGGCTCAGCAAAACTAGTGTCGCTCCCCCCGATAGCTAAGAAAGTTGGTGTCTTCAGCAAAATTGACCAGTATGACATAGACTTACATAAAACGGAAACCTTGTTTCGCAATTCTGCCATTAGGTGGCGCTAGTGAACTTTCAAATTTTAGAAATTGTACAGCTCAGAATCCTATTAACTTAAGAAGATGGTGTCTTCGGCAAAATTGATCAGTATGACATAGACTTGCATAAAATGGGACACTTGTGACAGAATTCTGCTTCTAAGTGGCACCAGTAAACACGCAAATTTTAAAAATCTCATAGCTCAGAATTCTGCAATCTTGGAGAGACTGTATTCTTCATTGATGAGATACTTGGTTTGAAATTCTGCCCCTGGGCAGCATGCACATTTTATTAATTGTATACCTTGATGTCAGTCGTACTCGAAAGGAATCCTCCGTAGAACTTTAAGAGTATGCCAGTTGAAACTACTAGACGAATTAATTTTATTAAAAAAATTAAAGAATTGCGAAGTGTTCATAAAACTCACTAAATAGATAATATTTGTGACTGAATTCCTCGATTGCAGAACTTGATAATTCCCTAATTCAAGTGAAACATTGTTTGTCTTCCTCAAGAAAGCCCTTCTCCTACCAACTAAGACAACTTTTCATTCTGAAAAAGCTGACTTCACGTAAGTATAAGAAAATAGAGCCAGCAAGAAAGAAGAAAGCATATCAAGTACTAACAAATAATATGGACATATCTAAAAAGATAATGAAAAGAAACGATGTGATTTTCAAGAACAGTGAACATAGACGACCAAAACGTTAAGTGGTGTTAACCAAAATATACGATGAAAGGTTTGTTTGTGAACCGAAGTAAAACTATCCTCAATTCTCGAACTAACCATATTACCATTGACAGTGCAGTATCAGACTACAAGAATCGCAGTATATTTTAACATGAATTGCCACTACTACAGAATAACCTTGTTGAACAATAAGAATAACAGCTGAGCATAAAGATAATATGTCGCGTGTCGAAGCATGAAAATTGAGCCGTCGAAAGACTGCTTCTGGTGATAAATCTAGATAATATGAGCGTTTAAAAATAAACATAGGAGTTCCCTAGTATGTGTTTCTCCAGGTGGTCACTCCGATGGCCAAAGCAGACCAGAATAGTCAAAATAGTACATAATCATGAAGTTATAGCCGTCGAATGCCCATCTTTGTTGCAAAAACATGGAAGTCCCTCAATGCGATTTTTTCCGGTGGTCACTCCGGTGGCCAAAACGGACCAGAATGGTCAATGGGCCACATGGCCAAAACGGACCAGAATGGTCAATGGGCCACATGGCCATGAAAAATCATGAAGTTAGAGCCGTCGAATGCCTATATTTGTTGCAAAAACATGAAACTCCCTCAATACAAGTTTCTCCGGTGGTCACTCCGGTGGCCAAAGCGAACCAGAATATTCAATTGTTCTTTTCAATACTAGAAGCAACATGTCCATGAAAAATCATGAAGTTAGAGCCTTCGAATGCCTATCTTTGTTGCAAAAATATGAAACTCCCTCAATACGAGTTTCTCCGGTGGTCACGCCGGTGGCCAAAACAGACCATTGTGGTCAATTCTTCTTTTCAATGCCAGAAGCCACATGGCCATGAAAAATCATGAAGTTAAAGCCGTCGAATGCCTATCTTTATTGCAAAAACATGAAACTCCCTCACGGATTTCTCCGGTGGTCACTCCGGTAGACAAAACAGACCAGAATGGTCAATTCTTCTATGTAATGCCAGAAGCCACATGGCCATGAAAAAACATGAAGTTAGAGTCGTCGAATGCCTATCTTTGTTGCAAAAACATGGAAGTCCCTCAATACGGATTTCTCCGGTGGTCACTCCGGTGGCCAAAACAGACTATTGTGGTCAATTCTTCTTTTCAATGCCAGAAGCCACATATCCATGAAAAATCATGAAGTTAGAGCCGTCGAATGCCTACCTTTGTTGCAAAAACATGAAACTCCCTCAATACGGGTTTCTCCGGTGGTCACTCCGGTGGCCAAAACAGACCAGAATGGTTAATTCTTCTTTTCAATGCCAGGACCCACATGGCCATGATAAAACATGAAGTTAGAACCGTCGAATGCCTAACTTTGTTGCAAAAACATGAAACTCCATCAATACGGATTTCTCCGGTGGTCACTCCGGTGGCTGAAACAGACCAGAATGGTCAATTCTTCTATTTAATGCCAGAAGCCACATGGCCATGAACAATCATGAAGTTAGAGTCGTCGAATGCCTATCTTTGTTGTAAAAACATGGAAGTCCCTCAATACGGGTTTCTCCGGTGGTCACTCCGGTGGCCACATAAGACCACAATGTCCAACAATATTTTTACATACCACAACAATATGGAGCATGTAAAATTATTGAGATTTCATCATGAGTTAACCAACGCAGATGTGTTTAGCGCGGAAAACCGTTCAATTTCGTTACAGTCAACTCGTTGGCCATCTTGTGGGATCCCTGGAACCGGTTCCAGAAGGACGGGACATAACCAGAAACATACAGAAATAGTTCTCGACAGATTGTATTATGGCCTAAAGAAGTTTGATGTAAAAACTTCTATCCTGTAAATAATATGAATGTGCTTTCTAGCACATTATCGTGAAAAACATTACTTTCCGGATGTTCCGGATTTCCGGAACCGGTTCTTAAGAATTAGTCAATATTAATGTCTTTAATCAAAGTCCACGTGAATACCTTTCCAACGATTCTTGACCGGTCCTGATTACTTGTTTGGTTGCAAAGTTATAGCTTGCCAAAGTTAGGGTCTCTAAAGTGGCATTTTTCAGTTGAAGCAGGTTCCCGATGGCCACAGTGACCAAATCCGGAACTTTCCGGGGGTTTTGAAAACTAGACATGTATGGCTTTCATTTGGGCCAAAGAAAATCAAAATCGGCCCAGCCACTGATTTTTGAGAGCCGTTCAAAGTTTGGGGTCAAAAATGACCCCAGGGTCTTATTTGTAACTTTTTTTATGGGAGCTTCCCTAGGGGTCGTCTAATGTTTTGGATGAATGGAAATGATAGTTTTCCACAAAAAAATAATTGTCTGAAAATTTCACATTTCTTGGCCTTTCGAAACAAAAGCTATAGTGAATTGAAATTCGGAAAAGGTCAAAAAAGACCCCAAGACCTTACTAAGGTTAACATAGCTAAAAAGCCGCAGAAGTAAATTTCGATGGCTTAGGGGGTCCACTACTAGTACCCAAACCCTAATATTCGGAGAACATACCGTCAAACGGGGTGACTTGCAGCGGCGGGGTGACTTGCAACACTTGATGTCTTCTGTCTATGTTTATCAACAAAACATAAAAATCGGACGTTTACATACCAAAACTCAGTTGAACTATGAAGTGCACATACTATCTGAGTAGTAGCGTCTCAGGGTTAAGTCAGTAGTCGTATGTTTGTTTTTTTTTATCGAATCATTCGAACCCCGTGCCGTATGTTAAAATATAGTCGGTCCTGTTTCAAATTGTTTTCTAATCGTTTTCTACCTCTGTGTTCATCTCTTGATACGATAAAAAAACGATCAAATCTGACTATACATGTCAATGATTGCTACTCCGTGATTGATCTGAGCTGGTACCAATTGCACTGAGATCCAAATGAATAATGGGACACTCCACCTATTCTCCAAGTGCAATTCTAGCAGCTCACATCAATAACGGCGCCGGCCACGTCCTTATAGTCAGTTGGGAAGGGAGATGAATGTTAGAGTGTGCTGGTTGTTGCTACTAAAGACCGAGATCACCTCTGCATCCCCACAACCAGCACGGACTGGGGTATTTGTTAGACGGAAAGGATGGGAGATCTGGGAGTCACCGTTGGGTCGATGATGCGATCCATGGATAGGGGGTTATTTATAGTGTTCGTAAGGTGATAGATTATGTGGTGAATGAGGTGAATAAGGTCAAGCGGCACAGCACGCTTTGGTTGCATAACTTGTAGGCGTTATTATACACTGTGCTGTAAGTGGAAATTGGAAGGGAGGGAAACGACTTTTTTACAATTCGTTTCTGGTTCTAGCGATGGCTATGAACATATGAATATACATGAGTTGTATATGTAGAGAAGAGAGAGAGAGAGAGAGAGAGGAAGTGGATAGAAAGATACAAAGTAGGATGAAAGGGACGGGCCAGGGATTGAACCCAAGACCTTCTGCATACGAATCAGAAGCGGTAGCCACTAGACCACCAAGCCCGTAGTCTACCTCTGTGCTCATCTCTTGTGTCCTTAAATTGTCATCGGTTCAAGACCCACAGAAATATGTAACTGAACTCCTGATATGTTTTTGTTAGTGTTAAATACCATCTAAGAAATAAACAAAAATACACCAAGCTGGTCAATTGATTTCAATAAAATTTAAAAATAATAAAGATTGCTCGTCGACTATTATGTTTTAATCCCCCTACAAAAACTATGAAAAATATTCCAAATTATTTCAATTGTCCTATCGGTCCCACCTAGATAAGCATCTTAAGCGTAGCCTAGAAATGTCAACCTATTCATACACAAGTAACGTTGTTCAGTTAATAAAAAGCAGTCAGTTTTTGTCCAAAATGTCACGTCGAACGCATTGACGTCAATAATGCGTTTAAGTGTTCGCACGTAAGTTTCAAATCTATCAGCATAATTAAGTTGTGCAAATCTCCTTCCCACTATTACTTCGTCGATTAATTTTAATTGCTTGATTTCAAGAAAATATGTGACGACGGTATGCCTCCCCGCGATGGAGATGGCCTAAACTGATGGTAGCCTAGTCTTTACAATGGGTCGGTTGTGAACAACTGTTGTATCGTTACCACATACTCCTATAGAGAATGTCAACAAACCAGAATTGTAGGCAAGATACACGTGAATTGGAGCAACTTTCTGAATATTAATTGTATTTTTGAATTTCCGTGCTATTCTGAGTATAAAATTGTATAATTCCTACCTAAACTAAATTACTACACACTCGAAGTAAGTAACAAATGAATTTGTATAATTTAACTTATATCTAACATGCACAATTTGTTATTCTAGTTATATAACCTATAATTGAAAAACCTAAAGGGAAGAATTTCGTTTGTGAAAGGCTACTGAAAATTTGTAAGTAGAATGAATTAGGCTTCGAATTGTGTACCATAATGATAAACCAATTACAGCTAAAGCGTATCCACTAAAACGACCGTGTTTGGATTGCTATAAGAGCTTCGGTGACAACAACCAACATAGTCAAAATTCTAAAAAGCGACTATGACAATAATAGACTACTAATCAAAATCAACCGAGAAACGTGGGAAAGAGAGCCCAAACAACATTATGAAGTCAGTTGGCTGTAAAAGGTTCCAAAACCTGTCACAAATCCTATAATACCTTTATTAAGATTTGCAAAGATCATCAAAACCTCGATCAAAACCTTCTCAAATCCAACCGACTTGGAACTATTGCTTGGGAATAGACTCTACTGAGCCCCGGCGGCGGTTCCTCCGTGTTTATCGAGCATGTCTGATGCATATGATCAGCCATACTCCATCTGCAGCAGTCGGTTCGTGATGAACCGTTGGAGGCGCATTAAAGTGTTAAAAAGGTGATATGTTTCACTAAAGAACACTACATTACAATAGTCAAAATGAAACTCCTTCACTTTAATACTGTCAACCCCTGCGAACTTGGCCAGGGTATAAATCATGGGAGGAATTTTTAGATAAATCTGGATTCTGGAGCAACCCCAAAAAAATCAGGAGGAGAGAGTAATCTCTGGAGGAATCCTAGGAGAAAGGCCTGAAAATCCCATTTGGAGGTGTTGCAGCAGAGTTTCGAGGAAGTTGCAGATGAAGTTCCAGAATGATTTCATTGCGTTTCAGATGATCTTAAAGGATTTCGCAACGCACATGTAATCTCCTGAAACGCCATCAATACACTTCGCGGTTACATTTAATCGTTTGGGTGTCTTCTGTTCGGTCAATCGTTAGCTAATTTCCGCACTTTGCAGAAGACACGAACGCGATATGATGTATTGGCGACGATCTATGAGTGATTTTGAATATTTTTGCGCGATAATCTATGGCGAAACGCGCAATATGTAAAAAAATGTAAACTTCAAGATATTCCGATTAGAATTAGAACCCGAACAGGAGAAAATAGCTGAAGAATACCTTTTAGGATTAGAACCCGAACAGGAGAAAATAGCTGAAGAATACCTAACTCAGGTGTGGAAAACCGAATACCTACAACCTGAATGAGGTATTAAGAAGCCCTGCATAAGAGGTAAAATACCTAAAATAATAACTAGTGTGTGTTCTGTGCATAACGCGTGAATATGGTGTGGTAGACAGCCCAAATCGTAAGTATGTTCTATGCTTTGAGTGTACCGCATGTGTATTGGTGATACATTAATGCTGCCGACGATGCGACTAACCGTGTGCATTCAGTTTGATACTTAGACGCGTGTGCTTCGGTTCTCGGTACCACAAGTTGGCGACGAGGGTGAAAGAAAAAATAGTTTGGGAGTGAAAAATTAAGTTCCAAGTGCAAATTAATTGATGGAAATACGAGAAGAATTTTGAGTGTCCGGGCAATAAATTAAAATTAAAGTGAAATTGAAAAAAAGCCTACGAGAAGAAAGTGATTCTGGTCGACCACGCTTGCGACCGGCCATATTTGGAAAAGTGAAAAATGATGAAAGGAAAAAAATATATACCTGTGAAAAAAAAAAGTGATAGAAAATCAAAGAAAATGCTCGCTTGTTTGCTCTGTGATGTGAATAAAACGGCGAATGAAGCGACTGAAAGTGGTTAATGGGGTTGGGTTGGATGCAGAGGAACGCATGCGGCTGTTCCGAGTCAGCGCAATTTTTGGTTGTGGTGAAGGTTCTGGTAAGCTGGTTCAAGCCTGTGGGACTGTGGGAGTGTTGAGCGATGTTTGCTGATTTTGAGGTATGTACCTTTTTTTTTAGTTTGTATTTGAAGGCGACACATAGCCAAAGTTTTCTTTCGTGGCGTCATTTCTGAGGAGAGGGGAATGGCGTTCTATTATTTAGCCACGGATCGAGACGATGGATAGTGTGTGAATGGGAGCAGATAAGGTATTGGTTATCATTAGCCTCTCTATCGGACCTCAAACGCACCTATTCAAGCGTATGCGTCTGCACCACCACATGACTGTAGAAAAAATGTGCGCGCGCCCAGTCCGCGCAGCCTGCCAAACGTGTTTGTATGCGGTGCTGCTAAGCGTGCATTGGTAGCCAGCCACCTACTGGTATTGCTGCTCGGTGGGCGAGAAGCCGACGGAGAAACGAGCAGAGACAGAGTTTAAGATTTTTTGTGAGAGTTTCAAATGGGTGCGTGTGATTCCGTCACCGTATTGCACTGGCGAGACCAAGCGCTAGACGCTGGGAAGCAAATCCAATTGGAACGAAAGATGCGTTTTTGAGGGTCATCGTGATTGAATTCACTGTGGTGAGAGAAGGGAGGAGATAGTGTTGCGCCGATGTGATGATGCGTGTTGGTCTTGAATGTGCAGTGAGTGTTCGCTAGTAAAGAAGCAGATCCTAAGTTTGTAGCGGGAAGGTAGTATTTCTGCTTTGCTTTTACCATGCTGTGCGGTCATACATATGTCGCTCTGCGGCCATCATAACAGTCCAAGAGCTATGTTGAGGTTTCTTCCATTCTATGCTTCGGTTAATGTTGGAGTGATACGCAAGAATAGGCTAGTTAGCGTTTTTCTTCAAAGATTATGATAAGGTTGACGATTCAGAAATGCAGCATATTTTCGTTTTAATTTATTGCATCGAAAAAAAAGAGAAGTGTTTAATGTTAATTTTCTTGATTCCCCGGTCGTTGAGGTTTAGTCGTTTCCACTTTTGCGGAAAAAAAGCGTTGACCGTCTGTGATTCCTGGACCTGTTGTGTAGTGATTCAATTCACTGAAGAATTTGAGGTGACGTGATTTGATTCACTGAGAGGTATAAGAAAGATAATATGATTTGATTCACTGAGGTGTGTGGCAAAGTGATTGGATTCACTAAACGAGCATGAATAAACGAGATACTTAAGCAAAGAAGTGGAAACGTGATTAAATTCACTAGTTCAATAGAAGATGTTCTATGGCGGTGTTTTGAGTTGAGGTACGAAATTGGGTTAGAATAATCTGGTGAGTTCGTTGTGATTCTTGTGGTTTTCATTGAAAGGATTCGTCAGCGAAAGAAGACGTACTTGACGTTCTACCGACACCCGGTTTTAGTTCGGCATTCAACAATCCACCGCAGGTCCATTCACTCTTCTTCCGCTTTCTGAGATATGAAATATATGAGTTATTTGAATTCAATGGTTCGAAAGTGCGATGAACGTAAGGAGTATCAGCTATCGAAAAAAAATCAAAGCTCAAGTGCTGCTACGGGAGGAGTGGAGTTAATACAAAGGTTGTTACGGCACTTGTGGAACTGACATGTATTGTATTTAACAGCGACAGCCATAATCCGAGTGGGCAGACAAGCAGAAGCTTTCTGAACATGTTTCTGAAACAGGGGTTTTGAGCGATTTCATTCATGGTCGATGTCTGCAGTAGATGATGAACCCATCGAAGGCTTTCTGTTAAGAGGGTAGCAGAGGGATGATTTTTTTTTGTCGAGCCGAACAACGATGCTGTAAAGTTGCAGTCAAGGACAAGGTTATTTCGTGAGGATCTGAAACGACCACGTCGCAACCTTGATGGAGCCATAAAGATTATCTACATTATTGCAGAGAAATCAGAGTTCTGGCTCAGAAGGCGGGATTTCATCAGTGGTAGATGATCCGCTTTGGATAAAACTAGTCATCGTTGTCACATATTGTGTAGGTCTGATGCAGAATGCGGAAGTACTTGCTATATGAACGAGAATCCGACATCAAGAGTACAGGAACGTGGAGATGTATTGAAGCTGATAAGGACGACGAGGCTACATTGGAAGAGGTTTTGGTCCACAGCATTGCTGTCGACAGGATCGGCTTCAAATAATTTCCCGTAGCAGGAGTGGATTTGTAAGTAGTTGAACCTACAACTTTATCGACCATGCAATCTTGGTACCACAGATAGACTTGTACTTCACTTAATCTTTTCTACCAACTCCTCATCGTTTATCTTTTTGGCAGTTAGTTCAAATACTCAGGGTTGCAGATCGCTCGCTCACAGCTCTTGCTCCCTTTTTGCTCCAGTATGACGTCTACTCACTACTGCGTTTGGGGCTTTGTGAAACATAAGCCACTAGTACACGCGGTAAAATTTGAGAAAAAAAAAACAACCCAATGCGCAAATATCTGGTTTGACTAGATCGAATTTTCATTAGTGTCAAACAGATGTTTGTTATTGAGTTCATTCCTTGTCAAATGTTTGACCCCGTGTACGCAAGGCCACAGAATTAATTACATTGGACGATTATGTTTTCGTGACGATGAATCTTGTGTGATTGTGTTGGAACTCTTGAAGATGGCTGATTGCAACCATGAGAAGAGGCATGGCGCAGTGTCTCTACTTTGTGATTGAACATGTAGAGAGGTGAAACATACACTGGCCGTTGTCGGCCCGTCTTTCTACGTCAGCGAATGCAAATTTGAGCACCAGAAGGTACAGTACCATGTACATTGATTGTCTAAAATGATATTTCTCGTTCAATCAGAGTGTCGATTACCAAGGATTAGGGAAGAACTCTACAGTATTCTCATGCTAATTATATATGGTTCTCGCGTCGTTTTAAACTTTTCAACGGCTGCCGCAGCGTGACAGCTGTTTCGGGAAGCTAAAGCTGCGAAACTCAGACTTGGAACGTCTATTGGATCTAAGATGCTGTTATCCACAATATCAAACAATATTGGTAGCTTGAAGCTTCAGGTGTGAATTTCAGGTCGGTTCTGCTACAGTGGCAGGATAGTCTGTCTCGTGTCATCAGCAATGGTTGTAGGATGGTTGTTTGCGCTGCAGGTTTTTGGATTCAGAATTGTTTGTATAAAGCATTGAGAAATGTTCATGAAATGTCGTATCTAAATCGTTTCTTAATGATGATCGTTAAATATACATTGGGGTGTGATTCAACGCTGGCTAAGTTCTCGGAAATGAAAGCTGAGGCTGTTATGACCAGCGCAGCCTTCCCAAACGAACACCGAACTTGCTGAGTATTGCTGCATTTGACTATACTCCGACTTGGTGTTTAAACCGCAACACACAAATCGTGTACCGCGCAAAACGAAGTGGGAAGCGATCGGCCAAAAAAAAAAAAAAAAGAAACTTTCTCGAACAACAATTGACGGTTCGGCACCACTCGGTTACCAATCGGAAAGCCGCTTCGGGTTTCATTCTAGGATTTCGCTCGTTTCGATATTCGTTTTGTACTTCTGTACGTACACAAGTTTTGTACTTGAGCCGATGTTTGGTGCTTGATGTTCAACACAAGTGCGAGAAAACGTACCAAAGTTGAACTTGTGTTGAGTTCGTGGGAAGACTGTGACCAGGACGTCGAATACGCTGTTCGCCCTTGCTGGGGTTGCTGGGGCCACTTAGAGTGAGCTCACTGTAGGTGGTACAAGGTGGTATTAGACGTCGGTTTAGGTGGAGTCGTTTTCTGCCCACTTCCATAATGGTCTCGTATGCAAACAACCTTGTCCTCTCAGGTTTAAAATGTTTTGTTCTGTCGGCTTTTTAATGCGTATGGTAGTAGCAGTAGAGTATAAAGAGACGTTTTCTAGACAGATATTGGTGGCCATGGCCAAGCATAGACCAGAACACGGCGTGGCGTGAGTGTATGAGAGGCATGAAGGATTCCATGGTGCAATAGTATAGGAAACCTGGCAGATCTTTTTATGTTGGAGTGCTGGTAGAGACGTTGAACTGTTAAACACGAGAAACGTGGTAACAGAGTAAAAGCTTGGCGAAGGCTACGCTGCAGAGTCAAAGATGTCGCTTGTTCGTGATTCAAGGGTTTTCCACATGTATGGTGGTGACACCTGAACGTGTCCAATTATAACTAAAATGCACACTACGGGTGGACAATGTCAGTCAGCAAAGAGAGAAAAGAAGATAACAGCTCGAGATTGGTATGGTGGTACGATGGATTATCCGTTGCATTGAACCCAGAAAAGGAGCATGGTTATTGTGGTTTTGTTCGTAGTTTGCAACTTCTTGACCCAGCGTGAATGTCGCTGCGATGCAAAGTGCGTGCAAGTCAGCGGGTTGTCTATTTAAGGATATTTATTTGCCTTAAACGTGGTGGTGCCATTTCTCAGATGAATATGCTTTGGATTTCTTGTTTTTTCTCACCCGATCACCGGTATAGCGACAAATAAACAGCTTGAGAGTTATAAACCCCGTTTGAAGTTTCCAGAGTTGAATTTTACAGGAGTCCCTTTTACGCATTTCGTTTGCTGAAAGAAAAGAGCGTGGGTGCTATGAAGTGGAAGCAATGAAGTGGAGCTGAGTGATATCCTGGTTCGTGATATTGTGCTTGGGAAGTTTCTTACGGACGACCGTAATGGCTCTAACATTAGATATAGATGATGGGAGACGAGAGGCTTGTACAAAATAAATAAACGTTTCCTGAACAAGATTTAGGAGTCAGCGATAAATATAGCAGAAACCGTGTTTTACCGTTAACCTTAGATGATGAAGCTTTTAGGCGTTTGGAGCGATTGCGAAAGTTGGTAAATCGAAGGTAAAAGATTTCATTAAATATATATGTGTTATAAAGTTGAGTTTACATTTAGTTTCAGATTCCAATAAGTATTAGAAGTTTAAATTGAAATAATAATCTTTTGTTTATAAAAAGGGGGATGTGGTAGACAGCCCAAATCGTAAGTATGTTCTATGCTTTGAGTGTACCGCATGTGTATTGGTGATACATTCATGCTGCCGACGATGCGACTAACCGTGTGCATTCAGTTTGATACTTAGACGCGTGTGCTTCGGTTCTCGGTACCACATATGGCATTACCTAAATAATAATCGGCAATTATTCCATAGAAATAGCGATTTTTCATAATTGAATAATACCTCAAGCAGTCCTCAACACCGAACCAATAACTCGTTGAGATATTTTATCAATGCCTACAAAATACCAACATAAGTTATTTTCAATACCTGGATATCGGATCAATACCTTGTCTTGGTATGATACCTGATATTCATTGGTATGCTGCAGTTATGTGTCAGTTATTCGTTCATGCTCGGGACGTATTATCCTCTTCAACAGCGTTATTATCTTTTATCAAGTGAGAAGTTTTTTTCACCTGCATTTGCTTGAATTTGTTCATCGTTCGTCTTCTTGTTCTTTATGGCTCGACGTCCCCACCGGGACTTGGCCTGCCTCGCTTCAACTTAGTGTTCTTTGAGCACTTCCACAGTAATTAATTGAAGGGCTTTCTTTGCCTGCCATTGCATGAATTTGTATATTGTGAGGCAAGTACAATGATACTCCATGCCCAGGGAGTCGAGAAAATTTTCTCGACCAGAACGGGAATCGCCGTCTCCGGATTGACGATCCATAGTCTCAATCACTAGGCTATCCCCATTGTGAATTCCTCTATTGCTCATACAATGCAGAGCCTTATGTATTCTTTGCAGCAAAATTTGGACCACTTGAACTTATTTTAAAGTTAACTGTCAACCAAGTAAGACGTATTGATTTATGATTAACTTCTCATAATACATGTTGCTTGAATATTATGTGAAAAGTTATGTTCGCTTGCATTTTTTGCTTGAATTTGTTTATCGTCTCTCTCTCTCTCTTCTTGGCGTAACGTCCTCACTGGGACAAAGCCTGCTTCTCAGCTTAGTGTTCTATGAGCACTTCCACAGTTATTAACTGAGAGCTTCCTCTGCCAATGACCATTTTGCATGTGTATATCGTGTGGCAGGCACGAAGATATTCTATGCCCAAGGAAGTCAAGGAAATTTCCTTTACGAAAAGATCCTGGACCGACCGGGAATCGAACCCGTCACCCTCAGCATGGTCATGCTGAATACCCGTGCGTTTACCGCCTCGGCTATATGGGCTTGTTTATCGTATTTATCCCTAAAGTATCAGACTGATTCGGTGTAATTATATTGTTAGACTGAGTAATATTATGTGGTCACGCACATTCAGCGTTTTATATTCCAATTCATTTCCAATCGTCACTTCCATGCGTTTACAAAGCTTCCGCATTCTCGTATAATGGGAACTGATCGCCAACGAATTGGATGTATATTGTAGATACATACTAACTGCTTCCTGCAATCTGCATACTACAGTCGACTCTCCACATGTCGATGTCTACATCTCGATATCTCTCCCTATCTCGATGGTTTGGTCGGTCCCTTCAATCTGCATACATTATACTTTTCTACATTTCGATATCTCCTTATCTCTCTATCTCGATGCGATCTCGTTCATTTTTGTTCTAGATTCTCTCTCCATATGTCGATGTACCCTTTTTTACAGGTTGCTAGATCTCGTTTCTTAGGTGCAAAACATTCTGGGGAGGTGAAGTGACATCTGTTTGTTGACGGGTTTTCCTAGTTACGGACGATTTTTCAATCTAGTATGCATTACAAATTGGTTCTTGAGTTCGATCTCTCCCTATCTCGATGGTCCCTTCAATATCGAGATGTAGAGAGTCAACTGTACATACCTACAAAGCCATATTAGTCTGCCATGAGGAGATGGTACGATAGCGGACAACCTATTTGGAGATATTTTACGCTATCTCTCTGACTCAATTTATTGGTTCACCTTTCCTACTTGATGCGTGACACTGACTGCTGCCGTTGTTTGCTCGATATCTCTTCTCTATCTACCATCCACCAGATATGGTCATTTATAACAGAACGGCGAATAGGGGAAAGTAATCATCTACCAGCATACAGATAATAATTAAGATTTTGAACATAAAACGATTTTTTTTAATTTGATAACATTTGAGGGGCCCAGAATCAAAGGGGTGTAAGTGACCATTTTGTCGATTTTAAGCTGAGCATATCATAAAATTCTCCAGATTTCAAGCTTTCAGGAACTTTTTTTAAGATTGTTTCTACGATGATTTGAAACATTACAATAAATCAGAGAAAATTGGGTTGGTTTTGAAGCTCCATACATTTTGTATGGGATGAAAAATTGGTCAAAAACTTTAAACCTCAACACCCCTTTGCTTCTAACCCCCTCATTTATCATTCATATTTTCTTGTACGACTTCACGAGCACTCAAAGCAGAATACCATCTTTGAATGAGAGTAATCAGTTTTGCACCTTTCAATTCCGCCCTCTAATGCGTATCCTTTGACAGACACGCGTATTTTGACTACCACTTGTAATTTTTCTTAGTGTCAGTTATCAACATCAGTTTGTATAAAATTCTTATTTTGTTATTACAGACGTATTTAAAATGCATATTAAGCATCACAACTTGAGTAATTTCCTTCCCTTCCTAACAACTTTGCAGTTCATGTGGAACTCCCCATAAAAGAGGAAAAACAAAACAAAACATATAACGATATTTCTACAAGTTTTCTAAAGACAATAACAAAATCAGTGTTCTAGAAAGCTTATTTGACATGGGACAAATATGCTTAGAGGGGCAGACCACAGACAAACAGACGTAACACTCTTCAAAACGGCTTGGCACATGCATTTAACGATCAATTCAAATTTCATTTGATTTGCGCGATCGTTCCACCAGATGCGCTAGTGTTCGATCGCTTTGACGTTGGCCAGTGCACACGTTGCTGAATGGTGCAAACGAAAATTACAGGCAATTTGTGTAGTAGTATGCGTGTTAGCAAAACGTCAAATCGAAATCCATCATGTCCGACAGTGTCGCGCGCGGTTCTACCAACAGGTGGCAGTGTGCTCATGAAAATGACACCGGGCAAAAGTTTTTGATAAATTTCCTCTAAGAGTTACGTCTGTTTGTCTGTGGGCAGACTATTCCTATGAATTCCATGTTCGGTCCCAAAACAGTTTTTATCACGAGTTTGAGCCCTAAAAACGATATGAATCGCCATGAAAGATATAATGCGACTAGTCGGGGTCATTGACCGGGAAACGATCTTCACGAAATCCGGTCAATTTGTCTGTAATAAGTGGGACAACTTAATTTGGTGTGCTTTCCATAGTGCCCCTTTTAATGCAAAGCTTAAGTATCAGTCTAGTTCCAGCATTTTTCATAAAAATTAGATTGAAGCTTTCATTTGAGATATGGTATTTTATAAACAATAATTTTCCTTACACTTAAAAAACCTTAAGAAGAAAGTATGGTCCATTACAGGTAGCTCTTCTCTAAACCACCAGAACAGCTTCCCTGCGTCACTGTAGCTGTAGCAGTAAAAATATCACCGCACATGAGAAAAACAGCAATAACATTAGATAAACATACCAAAAGGCACAAGATTATGTCTGTACTATCGTACTAAATACAAACAGATAGGTACACCTATAGACACCACAAACTTTTGCATCATCGCCGGACACGGTTAGCGAATAAAATAAAAACACACGACCGAAAAAAGGTCGTAACATTGACCCACCCTGCCCCTCTTTGGCTTCGATCCCGCTGCCCCACTATACTATCTCTCGTCCATTTCCGCCGTGTCATCTCCGTCTCGTCCGTCGTTGGTCACCGAACTGCTTCTGGTGTTTCCCTACAGCAGCCACTGCCCCATGAAATATCAATAATAGTAATAGCAATGCTGCGAGTAGACGAGATAGTGCGAATTGCGAATAACCATAGGTCGACGACGCTCAACGCTTGGTATGGCATAATCAGAGTTCCGAGACCGGCGCTGGCTGGGGCTGGGCTGTCTCTCGTCGCCACAGCTTCCTTTTTCATCACACAACATCACGACGACGGTGATGTGAGTAAGCAAAGCATGAGTCAAAACAAGAGGGGAGTGTTCGCACGCAGGAAATGATCCTCATCATGAAAAGCTGTTAGAGGTGGTATCACATCACCATACTGCTACTGCTGCTGCGTAGGTATATATACAGAACACGATATCAGAATCGATTTTTCTCGATGGCTACGCAACGCACATATAGAAATCCGATCGGGAAAAGTGTTATTTTCGAAAGCCGCAATACCATAATTGGCCAGATATATTATGTTTCATATTTTTAGATGTGCTAGTCAAGACAACAGTGGTCTGTTACTGTTGAAACTGTAATTGCTTCACTCGAACTGAATGAATAACGCCTAGAATTCAAATTCATATTTTTAGCACACTTTGTGAAATAAAGTAGTCAATGAGTAATCTTGGTAAGCTACTTAACTTAAGATGTTTGTACTGAATATCTCTTCACTAACAAGTCTTCGATCCCTCGTTCTGGTTAAAAACATGTTTCTGTCGCTATAGGGTCTATTTCGTCGATATACCCATGCCTGCCAAAGTCAATACCCAATAGAAACAAAAACGAGTTAGTTAGACCTTCTAGACATGTTAGTGCAGAATGTTCAATTGATCTGCCATCGCCACACTCAGGCGATTTTTCAACATAACCTCCGGATTTTTCCCGAAAAATAGAAGTAGGGTGCCTGTACCAGTTATCGCACTACCTAAGAAGAACTATTTTTACAAAAATAATTGATTGATTGATTGATTTGTCTTTATTAAAGAGACTTTCAGCCCTTGGCTGGTTCGTCTCTTACAAAAATAAGAAGAAGACCGTCAAATATCATCGACATGTCAAATGATTGATTAGTGTTCACACTTTATAGGAAAAACATAGAAACGGGTCCAAAACTACTTTTAGTATTTATTACGACGTGTGTCAATGATAGGAACCCTGTACCAGCTATGGACACATTTGTTAATTTGGATTCCACTTCGCACTATTTACATGCATTCCTTATGAGATGAGCCATAACTGGTACACTATGGCGGAATAGGGTGCAAGGAAGCCGAAAAATTAAGGAATATTATTTATTTCTATCGTAATTTCAGCAAATTGTGAAATTTAAATTATTGCAATCATCGCATACTGCAAACGTAATATGTTGTTCACAAACTATTTCTTGTTGATTTGCAACATTAAAGGTTAAAAATTGACTATGGCGAATTTTAGATTCTTCTTCTTCTTTGTGGCTCTACGTCCCCACTGGGACTTGGCCTGCCTCGCTTCAACTTAGTGTTCCTTGAGCACTTCCACAGTTATTAATTAAAGGGCTTCATTTGCCCGGCATTGCATGAATTCGTATATTGTGGGGCAAGTACAATGATATACTATGCCCAAGGAGTCGAGAAAATTTTCCCGACTGGAACGGGAATCGAACCCGCCGCCTCCGGATTGGCGATCCATAGCCTTAACCACTAGGCTAACTGAAGACCCGGCGAATTTGAGGTACTATAGCCTTAACTGGTACACTGAGCCTATTGTGGATTTACCGGCTACTTGTATTCCACCGGTTACTTAAGTAGCCGTTACAAAGTAGCCGTTTTCATATTAAAATCAACTTAATTGTCAAAAAATGAATGTCATTGAATAGCTAGTAGCAACGAGGAATAGCGCAATAAAAATGTTTAATCTCATTTTCTAGTTACTCTTTTTATAAAACGGCTACTTTGGAGGCCATACTGAAGCGACCGGTAGAATACAAGTAGCCGGTAAATCCACAATACTACTCTAAAGGTTATGGGTACGACCAAGGATTCGATGCACGGAATATCCCAGTTAATCCTTTGGGACGGAGGTGTCATATATGACCCCATGATAAAATACGTCCTACTCAGGCAAGATTCGGGCAACTCATGACAGATTTTATTTAAAAATTCCATGACCTAGTATGATACATATTTGAACTAACATACAATTCAACAATTACCTACTTGGTTTCTAATATTCCCCCTTAATCTTGAATTACAGAATTCCAAGGGTCTTTATCGCTTCATCTAATTTCACCACTGGAACCGCCTTGGTGAGAGCATCCGCTGTTTGCTCGTCCGTCCTGACGTGTTCAAGACCAATGATGTTCTGCGCCAACTTCTCTCGCACGAAGTGATGTCGGATGTCAATATGATTGCTGCGAGGTGAATATCCCACCTCTTTCTTCGCCAGATGCACAGCACTCAAATTGTCGCAACGGATTTGCACAGCATCAGATTTTTTTCCCTTATCTGTAGAGCCTTTGAAACCACTGCTTCCAGTATGTAGGAATATTGTGGCATGACCCATATTTGCTTTAGTGCTTATCAAATATCCTATCACAATTGAGATGTGATGGACATTGGTTGATGTAGCACTTCATCCCAATTAGGCTCAACTCGTTTTATGAAGTCGATTACCCTATTCGGATTAAACTGCCAAATTTCCAAGGGCTCTAATAACCCTTTCCCTAATATTGACGACCTTAAATTATATAATACTCCACATTTGCTTGCATAGAATGTGTTCAGCAATTTCGTTTTCCGTTTGACGAAAACGACATTCAGAAGATTGAATTTTACCAATCTTATTTAAGTGATATCTGCTTGGGCAGTGCCCAGTCATCAGACCGGGCATCTTTTTTGTTCAGATTTAACCCTCTACTTCCCATGGTTGCTTTAGAGCACCATCGATTTTCGACGAACTCCGGACAAACGGAATTAGATGAATATGATGCAATAATTTTTAGAATATGGTTATAACCTCATAAGGTTAACCCAACTACTACCTACTTGTTTCAATAGTTGAACTATTGATAAACAATCAAAAACCTATTGATTTACAACCAAAATTTTTTTCATTGATTTCGAAAAATTTAGCCAATTTGCAATAACTTTTGTTCTACCACTTTTTTCGGAAACGCTTTTTTGGCATAGATATAGCCGTTCAAAGTCGTGGGAAGGAAAGGGTTAATATGGCCTTGACTTTTGCTGCACTGGGTCTTATAAATCTTTTAGCTTGTCTACAGGTATCCGTGGGATTCCAATTAGATTCTACCATAGACATTTCCCAGGTTTTAAGTTTTATTCTAAGAGTACACTCCGGAAATCCACAAAATGGTTCAGGGCCAACAAAACACGATGCTGCACCCTGTATTGCTAAGTTGTCGGCTTTTTCATTTCCTTCAATTCCACAATGACCTGGAACCCAATATAATATAACTTCGTTCCTAATGGCCAATTGCTTCAGAGAAAGAATGCATTCCCACACCAGCTTAGATTGGCACGAGAATGCCTTTAACCCTCGAACGATTACGCTGTTGTATTTTGTACAACACGTTGAAAAAATCTCGCTTTTTGTACTCAGCATTAGCGTGGTGCTGACCCAGGTAGTCAACCGCGCGAGTTACGGAAGGTTAACACATTCAGCTTGACTATCTGAGAAGATACAGATTTTGGCATACCTGTAGTTTCTCTTGAGGCATGTACATATAAGCACATTCCAAAATTGCATGAATTTCTGCTTGAAACACAGTGGGACTGTATCAGATACTCCATGCAGCATCAGATACTCCATGCAGCTCTCCTCGTAGTCCACGCCACCACATGGCTTCTTGGGTCGCCGCCGACACAGCCATATACTCCGCTTCCATGGTGGATAGAGCGACTGTGGCCTGCTTCCGACAGCTCCAGGAAATCGCACCCCCTGCTTCTTTAAAAACGTATCCGGTGATCGATCGATGAGTATCGGGATCATTCCCCCAATCCGCGTCACTGTGGCCGACGAATTCCTCCTCCGACGTCTTCGAATAGGTCAGTTTCCTCGACTTGATACCTTTCAGATACCGCAGTATCCGTTTGGCCGCCGTCCAATGTGCCTTGCCTGGATTCTGATCCCCCATTCTGTCTGACCATGTTGACCGCGAAGCTAATGTCCGGTCTTGTCGATTGCGCTAGATACTGCAAAGCGACCCACAAGCTCACGGTACGGTACGTTCCCCATCAACTTCCGTTCTTCATCGGTTTTCGGACACATCTCCTTGGTCAGCTTCTGGTTTGGATCAGCAGGTGTCGCAACCATATTGCAATCAGTAACTTTGAACCGGTGCAGCAAATCATTGATGTAGGTAGCTCTCTTGATCGAGCATCACTCGGCTGTCGTCCGCATCCCGAGAATTTTCTTGGCCAAACCGAGGTCCTTCATTTGGAACTTAGTCATCAGTTCCTTCTTCAGCCTGTCCACCCAACGCTCATTGTTCGAAAACACCAACATGTCGTCCACGTAAACAGCCACAATCAGGACCATACCGCCTTCAATCTTGAAGTACACACTCGTGTCGTAGGCAGATCGCTTCAAGCCGATGTGTTGCAACTCACTGTCCAACTTTTGGTTCCACACCCTACTGGCTTGCTTCATCCATAGAGTGCTTTCCGTAACCGGCAAACTTTCCTGGGTGAAGTCGGATCAATGAATCCTTCCGGCTGAACCATATAGATGTCTTCTTCGCCAAGATTTCCTTGTAGGAACGCCGTCACTGCGTCCAGCTGATGGATCTGGAAGTTCATCTTAGCAGCCATCGACATCAAATATCTGATGGTAACGTACTGAACCACAGGCGAAAACGTTACGTTGTAGTCAACGCCTTTCACCTGGGAAACGCCCTTGATGACCAAACGGGCTTCATACTGCTCTACAGTTCCGTCCATTTTCGTATTCACCTTGTAGACCCATTTGCAGCGTAGAGGTTTGCTCCCATCCGGAAGCTCGATCAGGTCCCACGTATGGTTATCCACCAGAGCCTCGTATTCAGACACCATCGCTTCCTTCCATCTGTCGCTGCCATGCCGGGTGACCGGCTCATGGAATGTGTCTGGTTCGAGCGCCGCTTCATCGCAATTCTGTTCGGGTTTGAAAATTCTATCAGGAAAAGTACTACAGCTCATAATATAATCACGATACTTGCCTGGGATAGTGTGCTCCCTCGCACTGCGCCTTACCAACAATTGTGGGTCCTCTGATTGTGGAGGGAGCACGGAAGTTTGTGATTCTTCATTCATTATCGAATCCGCGTCGCTGTAGATCGATTCGTCTAGCTGGTTCTTGCTTCCTTCGTCCAGCTGAATCTCGCTTCCCGCAACGTTCTCGGAGCCCTCTTCAGTTTCAGTTTGAATCACCAGTTCGCTTCCTTCCGCATTCGATTCTTGCTCACTTGTCTTGCGCTTCACTTCGCCTTCATCGAGAAAAAATACATCTTGGCTAACGAAGATTATTTCTTGTCCGCTCGTTGTACACTCTGTACGCCTTGGAGCCTTCACTGTAGCCAACGAAGATACACGTTTCCGACTTCTTGTTCCATTTCTTCCGCTTCTCTTTCGACACATGTACAATCACCCTGGCGCCGAATATGCGAAGATGGGATACATCCGGCCGCTTGCCTGAAAACTTTTCTTCGGGGGTCACCGATAGTCCCTTTGTCGGCGAACGATTGACCACATGCGACGATACCGCTACCACTTCTGCCCAAAATCTGTTGTCCAGATCCGCATCCGACAGCATACTTCTCGCTCTTTAGACCAGTGTCCTGTTCATCTTTTCGGTCAATACATTTTGCTCCGGGTTGTAGGGAACAGATGTTTCGTGCTGGATTCCTTCCTTCCGCAAATAGTTCCGAAAAATCCGGTTTACGTACTCCTTGCCGTTGTCCGTTCGTATTCGCTTAATCCACTCTCCCGTTTGGTTTTCTGCAAAAGCCTTGTAATCCTGAAACGCTTCGAGCACCTCTGTCTTCGACTTCAGGAAGTACACCACGGTTTTCCGATTAGCATCGTCAATGAAGGTCAGGAAATATCGACTGCCTCCAATCGACTCGATTTCCATTGGGCCGCACAAGTCCGAGTGAATCAGTTCTAGTAAGCGATCCTCTCGGTGCACTTTTGCATGGAATGGTTGACGACAATGCTTACCTTATATGCAGGGTATGCATCTCAACGGATCCTGCACCTCGAATTCCAGTCCTGTTACCATCTGCTTCAAATGCTTCATTCCACCGGTAGAGAAGCGTCCCATACGCCGATGCCACAGCTCGTACCTATCGTCCTGAACCAAATTCGCAACGGGGTGCTTCGTTTCGGACAGCTTGTAGAGACCGTTTGCTTCACGACCCAGCGCAACTACCTCGTTGTCGGGGTTGACAACTTGGCACTCCTCCTTCGTGAATACCACCTTGAATCCTTTCTGGCATACCTTGCTTACGGAAAGTAAATTAATCGCCAGATCCGGGACGCAAAGCACGTCGCTCATCGTGAGGTCCCAAGTCGCTTCGCCGCAATCCGCCTCCAGCTCCACCGATCCTTTCACTACAACGGCCACCTCCGCATTGTTTGCTACCTTGATCCTCGTCGACATGTCCAGCGGCTTTTCCAGCATCTTCTTGTTCCGGCACAAGTGGGTGTTAGCGCCAGAATCGAAGAACCAGTCGCTATCGTTCCGCTCCGTTGACTGCACAGCGTGAGCAGCGAAGAAAGCTGCATGTCCTTTCTGGGTTCCGAGCTTTTTACAACGGGAACACTTTACGGCTGACTTGTCGACTTTCTTCTTTGATGCGTTTTGCTTGCAGAAAAACGCATCATCGTTTTCGGACGATTTCGAGCCGCTTGTGACCTTGACCTCCTGCATGATTTTAGCTTTCACTATATCCGTTGTCAGAGCCACGCCGGACGACTCCAAACCCAAAATCATTGCACAATGGAAAAAATAGGTATAAAACGCGAATAAATTCAATATCTCTGCTCCGAGTGGATAGATTTGAATGAAATTTTGACACAAACTGCAAAAAACTCTACAGTTTCAGATAAGAAGGGGGTCATTCGCCGCACGATGCTGGAAATCAGTGTATCGGACCCGTTTTACCCCGCTCTCTCTATTTTTCAACTTTTTGAAAAAATCATGGAGTGCAAAATAAATGATTTATTTGATTCGTGCTTGTGTTAAAACTTCTGTAGTATCGTATGGAGCTGGTTTGGCTCACCGCACGTCCTTAAAAATTGAAATATTTTCAAATAATCCCGATATCTCCTATTTCTTTAAAATTTCACATGCATCTCCGCCCGGAGTGGAATGCAATCGAGAAGAGAAGGAGCAATCTTATGTCAAATTTCCGATACTATGGAAGTTTCTACACAAATACAAGTTAAATAAGTCATTTATTTTGCACGCCAGTCGGGAATACATGAGGATTTTCTCAAAAAGGTGTGAAAAAGAGAGCGCGGGGTAAAACGAGCTCAAAACACTGATTTCCAGCTCCTTGCGGCGAATGGCACCCTCCTTTTCTGAAACTATAGAGATTTTTGCTGTTTGTGTCAAAAATTCATTCGAATCCATCCACTCCGAGCAGAGATATTGGGTCGTACCTCTTAGGAAGCCCCTTGAGTAGAAAACTGCACATGCACGTCAGCATGATTTCGTTGACATACTCCTGGGGAGACTGGCAAATGACGTCGTCGTCCCTCTCGGCGCCTACCAGTCGAATGCCCGTCAACTTATGCAGAAGTTCAATCCTACGGGTGAAACCGCTGTCCTCGAACGTGTTCCGCAGGGTGTCCCACGCTTCTTTTGCGGTCTTCGCATTTTGCATCAGCCCGTAAATGCTCCGGTCGATGTTCAGGCAGATGGTTGCCAGCGCTTGTTCCGACAATTCTTCGCTTGGTTCCGGATCTCCTGCATTACGTTCCTTCACGGCGCACCCGGTCCGTTCCTTGACGAGGACCATCTTGGTGAAAAACGCCCAGGAATTGTAATTTTCCGATCCACGAAGTATTTCCCTTGCTTGCAGCGAAACCATACCTAGTCTCGCGCCGCCAGCTTGCACATCTGCAACGTCTTGAGCACTTACGCCACCAGCAGCTTGATTGGACATCATTCTTTTAGAACTTCTTGAAAAATATATTTCCACGTGGAGGAAAAAAATTGTCTGCCTTTTAACAAACGCCGTTACTATGGAAACTATACTGGGCCCATAACCTGATAAAATACGTCCTACTCAGGCAAGGTTCGGGCAACTAATGACAGATTTTATTTAAAAATTCCATGACCTACTATGATACATGTTTGAACTAACATATAATTTAACGATTACTTAGTTTCTAATACCCCAAATGAAAAATGGCTGTAAAAACACCCCCTCGTCAAGAGTGAACACTGCACTGTCTTCGGCAAAGTTATTGAAAACCTGCTCCTTCATTCATTTATTTAGTTAACATCAAATTCATGATAATACTGAATCAACAATTTGCCGCCATAATACTCGATTTGCAGCTGCAGCTCTCCAACGTCGGACACGCCCAACACTCGCCAGATCACGCTCCACCTGGTCCGCCCATCGTGCTCTCTGCGCTCCACGCCTTCTTGTACCAACCGGATGGTTAGCAAACACCAACTTTGCAGGGTTGTTGTCCGGCATTCTTGCAACATGCCCTGCCCATCGTATCCTTCCACTTCTGGATGCTGGGTTCGCCGTAAAGTGCAGCGAGCTCGTGGTTCATCCTCTTCCGCCACACACCGTTCTCCTGCACGCCGCCGAAGATCGTCCTTAGCACCCGTCGCTCGAAAACTCCGAGTGCTTGCAGGTCCTCCTCGAGCATCGTCCATGTCTCGTGTCCGTAGAGAACCACCGGTCTTATTAACGTCTTATACATGGTACATTTGGTGCGGGGGTGAATCTTTTTTGACCGCAGCTTCTTCTGGAGCCCATAGTAGGCACGACTACCACTGATGATGCGCCTTCGTATTTCACGGCTCACGTTATTGTCAGCCGTTAGCAAGGAACCGAGGTAGACGAATTCTTCTACCACCTCGAAAGTATCCCCGTCTATCGTAACATTGCTGCCAAGGCTTGTCCTGTCTCGCTCAGTCCCACCTATCAGCATGTACTTTGTCTTAGCCGCATTCACCACCAGTCCGACCTTTGCTGCTTCACGTTTCAGGCGGGTGTACTGTTCTGCCACCGTTCCAAATGTTCTAGCAATAATATCCGTGTCATCCGCAAAACAGACAAATTGGCTGGATTTCGTGAAGATCGTACCCCGGCTGTTGAGCCCGGCTCGTCGCATAACACCTTCCAGGGCGATGTTGAATAGTAGGCAGGAAAGTCCATCACCTTGTCGTAGAGGTCAAACTGATATGCCTGAAGCTCTGTGCTTCTTCATACTTACGACCTACTTTCGGAATGAACTTAACTGTAATATCTCGCCAGGATTTAGGAATATACCCTGTAGAAGACTGCAAACAAGTAGATTTTTCAAAAATAATCAAACCCTATAGTTACCATACAGCGAGCCGAAGCCAGGGAATCATTCCTACAAGAAAAGGCAACACGTTCATCCGAAGATGAACATCCACACATCCGGGGAAGTGTGTGCTGAATAATCATTCCAGAACTTCCTCGTTAAAGTAAATAATATCGCCATTTGGCAAACAAAGTTTGTTTATTAGGAAATCCTTATATTTTGCAAGGATTTTGTTCAACCGACTGACTTCACCTAAACTGGAAACATTTGTACAAAGGTTTTTCCAACCGTATCGTTCAGTAGATCGAAGAGCTTTTTGGTAGATCTTGCGAGCCGTCCTGAACAGTGAAGACAATTGTCAGACAAAAGAGGCACAAAACAAGCAACAAAGAAGGTGCGATGATTACTCTTTATCCCTACTGGTAACAGATAATGACATGATCTCGAAATTTTTTGTTGCAGACAAAACGGAAGCTGAATTTGTTGCGTACTTTTCAACTCGTGAATAATCAATTATTGCTAACCCAGAGTCGAAACTGTTTGATGATAGAGCTTCACCAGAGTTGCAGTGTTTACCGACTCGAAGTTACCGTTCGAAAATCGCAATGCAAGGCTTAAAAATCTCTAAACTCGTGGTGTACGATGTTAATCCCATTATTTTCAAGTTGGGACAAACTTATATCGAGTGGGTTTGTTTGTCGCAACAAATACAGGTTGCGACATTGTCATTATTGTTGCGCGATGGTTGAATTTTGATTCACTGGTCCTGAATGCCTCCGAATCGCTCGAACGTCGTCTGTTCCTTCTCTTTCTACTTTGTTTCTTCTGGTTGTTTGACCTTAACAGACCGCTGAGGGCAAGTTTCTTCAAAAGCTTCCATGATGAAAGCCGTTGTAGTATCAACGGCATCATCTTAATCACTTGGAGTGTCAATGGATGGTGAGTTATCCATGAAATTTGGCCGTAATCAAATCAGTAAATAGATCCCAAAGGGTTGACCGGGGATGCCTGGAACGCAAAGTTTGCGAAATAACATTTAGTGTTTAAAAATGATGTAGCGATGATGAGATAAAGATTCTTCATCTGACAGATGCCAATTAGTCAGCTCGTGACTAATACTACTAGAGCAAAGCGTTATGTCTAAAGCCTTCTGTACACGCTTGGCCAAGTGTGCAAACTTTTCCGCACGCATCAACCAACATCAAAGCAAACGCTTGACATTCCCGATGTTTTGTCAATGTTGTGACTGCTGTTGGCCTGCTGGGTAATCCGTGCGGAAAAATTTGCACACTTGACAAAGCGTGTACTGAAGGCTTAATACTTCATCTCTAGCAGGTACCATGAAGGTTGGGCGGTTGCCTATGTTAAGTAATCCAAGATCTGTACTACTTGTATCTTGTATTCCATCAAACTGGAGCCTCTCAAGTTAATGTCTGAGCTGCCCCAGATGATATGGTGAGCATAAGCACCACTGCCAACAATTAGCGAAAGGCCCTTTGAAGTGCAGTATGCGATGACTTGAAACCATCCGTAAGGGACGGTTCATCATGCGGTAAATACATCGAACAATAGACGTATTTCCTGTTGAAATTTACAACAGAGACATTAATTGTGATAGCACATACATCTTTGGTGGTTAGTTCAGAAATTTTTATTTTTATTACACAGCGCAACATTGTTTTGTCTCAAGAGCAAACTTATGTGTCTCCGAAGGATTTTGGGCCGCTGAATCCGAATCCGGGCTCAGATTTGCTCCAGCACGTCACAATTTTGAGCTATACCTCAATTTATAGGACAAAATATGCGATTTTGGGCTTTTTTGACTGCAAACCATTAAGCTTGGAAATATGGTTTTTAAGCAATCAAAAGGTTAATTGGTCAATTAACGTCTAAATTAACGACTCATGCAAAATATTTCGTTTTACCTTATCAAATTTGATAGATTTAAACATTTTATGTTAATATGAAAACTTGCATGCAACTTTTGGAGGATGACTTGTATGGGAAATATCGTACCTAACATAAATCGCTTAAAACTATCAAATTCGATTTGGTAAAACGAAATATTTTGCATGAGTCGTTAATTTAGATGTTTATTTATTTATTTATTTATTTATTATTAACATCAACAGACATCTTATGCCCCAATGATGGCCTCTTATAACTAATACATAACTATAAAAACTAAAAACAAAACTGCATTTAAAATACAAGACAAAACAGGAACAAAAATGCGCAAAAGTCAAATACCGTAACAAAAAAAAAACATATAAAATCACAGTTCGTTATTGTTCGTAAAATATCTGCGGAATATTTGGCGCATCGTTTGGCGGGACAAGTGGAAGTCGAAAAGGTGGCCAACTCTATTGAACGCACGTTCCAATCCAATCAGCGACGTGTGTTGACCGTAATTGGTTCGTCGGAAAGGCAATCTAAGCATCGCGTTGCTCCGAAGGGCCCTAGGACGAACGTTCAAGTCAACCGCTTCCAGAATGGCAGGGCAATCGACTCTTCCTTGCAAAGTGTCGGCAATAAGCATAGCCTTTGCCATATCCCTGCGCGATTGGAGAGTTTCGAGTCGAATCAACTGACATCGATTGTTGTAGCTTGGTAACCGGAGCGGATCACGCCATGGAAGCAGACGGAGCGCATAGCGGATGAAACGATTCGATTCTGTTAGAACCATTCTGATAATACGGATACCAAACAGCAGAGCAGTATTCGAGGGTTGAACGGACCAAGGAGCAATACAGGGATTTTAAACAGTAAACGTCGGTGAAGTCCTTGGCGATGCGAAAAATGAATCCTAAGGTCCTGGACGCTTTGTCAACGATATATGCGACATGGAGGTTAAACGTAAGCTTAGTATCCAGGATTACTCCAAGATCTTTCACTTGATCGATGCGTTGGATTGTTGCGTCACGGAGCTTGTAGTTGAACTGAATTGGTTGGCTTATTCGGGAGAACGAGGTCACCGAACATTTACTTGGGTTCACAACCATCCGATTTAATGCGCACCATGTTGCGAAAGAATCGATATCTTCTTGAAGTTTCAAGGCGTCAGAGATGGAACGGATTAAAAGGTAAAGCTTCATATCGTCCGCGTATGACAGCCGAGGACATCGCAGCATGCGGTTCACGTCATTAAAGTAGAGTAGGAAAATCAGAGGCCCTAGGTGACTTCCTTGGGGAATTCCGGATGTTGCCAAGAACTCGGTGGATTGGCAATCGCCTACGGAGACGCTAAGTTTACGCATAGTAAGATACGATTCAAACCAACGCAGAAGGTTGCCGGTTAAGCCGAGTCTCTCTAATTTAGCAGTTGCGATGGCGTGGTTAATTTTGTCGAAGGCCGCGGACAAGTCGGTATAGATGACATCTGTCTGCGATTTTTCGGCAAAGCTGTCAGCAATATCAGATGTGAGGCACAGGAGATTAGTAGCGGTGGATCTGCCCGGGATGAATCCGTGTTGCGTTTCGTTCAGGTATTGTTTACAATGAGACAGCAGTGGGTCCATCAAAACTAATTCAAACAGTTTAGAGTTGACATTTTGCCGGTCGCCTTTCTTGTACACAGGGAACATCGTAGACGTCTTCCAAATTGATGAGAACACTCCATTGGACAACGACAGATTAAACACGTGCAGTATGGGAATCAGCAAACTTTCAATGTGCTTTTTCAGAAAATCAGAAGGAATTCCATCCGGCCCGGGTTTCGTGGATGTTTTTAACCGCGCAGCCGCATCGCAAATCATTGTCGCATCGACAACAAAGTTGGCCCAAGTGTCCTCGACCAAAGGAACATTATTTGCTGCCTCAGCAATAATCGCTGCCGGAAGAGTTTCATTGCAGAAAATGCTGGAGAACTTTTCTGCAAAAAGCTGGCAAATAGTGTCTGGTGTGGATGCCACCTTTTCGTCCAAAGTCATCGTCGTAGGAAGACCAGATTCTTTCCTCTTCTCATTCACGAACCTCCAAAACTCCTGCGGTTTGGACTTCAGATTTTGCTGAATTTTGCGCTGATATCGATTAAAACACAGACGACTAGCGACCTTGTACGCCGAGTTCAGTCTGGTATAGTGCTCACGGAGAGAGAAGGTCCGGTATTTCGAATAACGCTTAAGTGCTGCTCGTTTCGTTGTCTTCATCCTGCGCAGATCGCGAGATATCCATGGATGGTCATTGTTGGCGCGAATCTTTTTAGGCACATGCCTATCGACGATATGTCCCAGAATGTGCGAGAGAGTCCGCGCTGCAATGTCCACGTCACGTTCATCGAGAACATCGTTCCAGTCAATAGCTGCCAGGTATTCGATAATGCTCTGATGGTCGGCTTTACGAAAATCGTAAAAAACCGAACTGATCGATTGCGCCAAGCTAATCTGGTGATCATGGAGTGTGATAACTAACGCTTTGTGGTGATTGACATCTTTGACCAAAGGTAACGGAGCCTCGATAATAACCGGAGCTTCTTCTTGAGCGCTAACGAAACATAAATCCAAACAGCGGTTGTTTTCATTAGTCACTTGATTAATCTGTCTTAGCGTAGCGGTACTGTAACAATCGAGGAGTTTGGAAGCACCGTTGTGTATAGAGGAGTGTTCGACGTCGGGATAGAGAAACCCATTGCAGGACGACCGCCACGAAATTCCAGGTAGGTTGAAGTCCCCAATGACGATGATTTCATCCGTAGCTGAGGCAGTTTCGACAACTGACATAATAGACAGGTTATGCGTATCGATCAATGATTCATCACGTATACGATCTGGCGGGAAGTAGATTCCGCAAAGGAAGATAGAGCGGTTTGACAGCTGGATACGAACCCACACTTGCTCGACGCTTCCCCATAGGTCGTTTTGGATATTGGTGACCCTGCGTGTCTTCTTCACAGCTATGAGGACACCACCACCTGTTAGTTTGCGGCTGTTTCTGGGGCTCCGGTCGCAGCGAAATACTTCGTAATCGGGACCGAAAACCGAACTGGATGTGGTTCGGGGATCAAGCCAGGTTTCGGTCAGTACTACAACATCGTAGCAGCCGTCGGATGTTGCTAGGTAGTATTTGGTAACGTCGCAGTTCATTCCTCCAGCGTTCTGATAATAAATCAGCAAGGTATCATTAAACACCGGATTTGTAACCGTGGTATTCGATGGCGTGTTTGAAATTCTGGAATATGGAACAACGGGCACAGAGAGACAGTTGCTGGGATTACAAGTGTACTCGCCTGTAAACGGAGCTTGGAAGACCCCTTCTCCACACTCGTACACAGGACCGGGATGGCTGCGGGTCGCTGGCAGGAAGGGCTCGACTGTGACGAGGGGATTAGGGGCTCCCATGAGGCTTGCAGGCGTGCATCCCGGGGTTGAAACCACTGCAGAAGATGGCTGGCTTGAAGATGGAGGTATTATGCGGTCGTTTGAAATGATCTCGGGACACGTTGTTGTTCTAGGTCCAAAACCAGTGCAAGATGAACTGCCAAAAGGGGTGCGAGTTACCGGAAGGGAAGTATGTTCATCGGAAATGTACTTGCCTGCGAGGACGGGTTGGAAGACCCCTTCTCCACACTCGTACACAGGACCGGGATGGCTGCGGATCGCTGGCAGGAAGGGCTCGACTGTGACGAGGGGATTAGGGGCTCCCATAAGGCTTGCAGGCGTGCATCCCGGGGTTGAAACCACTGCAGAAGATGGCTGGCTTGAAGATGGAGGTATGATGCGGTCGTTTGAAATGATCTCGGGACACGTTGTTGTTCTAGGTCCAAAACCAGTGCAAGATGAACTGCCAAAAGGGGTGCGAGTTACCGGAAGGGAAGTATGTTCATCGGAAATGTACTTGCCTGCGAGGACGGGTTGGAAGACCCCCTCTCCACACTCGTACACAGGACCAGGATGGCTGCGGGACGCTGGCAGGAAGGGCTCGACTGTGACGAGGGGATTAGGGGCTCCCATGAGGCTTGCAGGCGTGCATCCTGGTGTTGAAACTGGCTGGTATCGGTGATTCAATGAGCCTAGCTCATCTTTTAAACAAGAGTGTTGTGGGAAATGGTCAACGGATTGTTGAGTGGTGTTTGAGTTTTGAATCAGTTTTTTGAGTAGTCAATGAACTCTCTTAAGCGTATTCCAACAGGCCAGGATGAAGGCTCCAGAGCTAATTCCTTTAGAGCAGGATCTAATCCGATTTTGTAGGATACAAATGTCAAAGTTGACACGTCTTTCCCTTTGGGAACAAGGCGCGCAACCTCAGCACCATCAGAAATATTCAGGCATCGTGAAACTATTTTTTGCACGTCGGTATTGGTAATTAGCGGATTCAATCCAGTCATATACAACCAAAACTGTTCCGGTAGCGGGGCTTTCGTGATAGACGGCACAGACAGTTGGATCTCGCTTAGATCGATCGTCTTCGTACCGCTTACAGCGGGAACCGACACGTCCGGTCTTCGATCTTCTCGACGACGTTTAACACCGAGTCTAGGCCATGCTGACGGCGAGGAAATACCAAGTGATTGGGATGGTTGGGTCGACTGACCAGTAAAGTTGTAAATTTTCTGGCTCAGTTTTTCGACCACTGTGAACAGCTCCTGTACTTGTTTTGGTACATCGGCAAGCGGTGGCATTGCTTCTTGTTGGCGGTTGCAGTTGTCAGCAATATAGGCTTCAATGGAACGACCGTTTAGCTTACTTCTGCAGAAGGAACAAATAAACATTGCCTTCCCTGATGCAAACGCGTCTTTCATGGTGCGACAATTTAATCCACAACACTGTTGATTGATGTGGAACGAGGCCTCGCAGAAACCACAACGAATTGGTTCGAGATCGTTAATCTCTTGTTTACACTCTCCGCAAAGTAGTTTCGCCATAATTACACCTTTTCGTCGAACTCGATATTGATATAGAACACCGGTGGAGATACTCTTATCGCGTTAGAAGCGATTCACGGTGAAACGCAGTATAGCGGAGATGGAGTACGCAACGAAACGCAGTATGGCACGAATAACGGATGGAATCCGTTATCCGTTATTTGTTAATTGTGTAAGTGACCCCTTAATTCTGGACCCCTTATTTAATAGTGTGTAGATCTACTGTAGAATTATTTTTAAACCGCGCTTATGACTCGATGAGTTATGAGTCCTGCATTAAGTAGTGCAAACAATCTGTAACTACTTAGAACAAACTGTGAATTAATAAGAACGCAGCTGTGAAGGTTTGGTTATTCAGCAAGACCATGCTGAGGGTAACGGGTTCTATTCGCGGTCGATCCAGGAACTTTTCGTAAAGGAAATTTCCTTGAAATCTTTGAACATAGAGTATCTTCGTGCCTGCCACACGATATACACATGCAAAATGAACAAGAAGCTCTCATAGAGTACTTAGCTGAGAAGCAGGCTTTGTACCAATGGGTACGTTAAGCCAAGAGGAATAATAAAAATAAATAAAGCGTATCTTGTTTGCTTGCACCAAACGTAGTAAGCTAACAGAACGTGCTAGTTCCGACACCTAAGCATATACCTGGCAGCACTGTCGCACATTCACAAGCATTAATCACAAAGCAATAAAAAATCCTATCTTTGAATCTACGTTTCGCAATTCTTCAAGCATATAGAAAAAAGCACTGGCACCTACCTTATTAATAACTTCGTTGGACAAATTGGCCGATCGGAACAGCGAGGTGGCCTTCAGAGCCGGAACCTTCCCGCTCCCGTCCGAAGATTCGCTGCAGATCTTGAACAGGTCGTTGTAGTAGCGCAGCTCGGTCTCCGACAGCTCATCCATCGCCGCTGTGGTCACACGGATCCAGCACCTGGACACACACACTACAGTTGCACTAAACTACGATATTTTTTCCGTAATATTTCAACTTTTTTCTTCGCTATCACTATCTTTCTTCAGCCCCGTCTCTTCAGCACTTTGGATCACTTTCTCCCTTTACCTTAATGTGGTTCGCGGTTACTGCTGGCTGGCTGACTTGCTGCTACTGCTGCTGCAGTGCGCTTAATAATTTACACTCGTTTTTCTTCTTTTCGAGACTGGTTCAGTGTTGCCACATTTTTTTCGGTTTTCATCTGTGATTTTGGTCAAAAAAATCTTTTTCATCTGTAGGAAATTTCAGAAAATCTTAGTAATAATCTGTGATAGGTTTATGTCTCCAAAATCGGATATTTTTGAACAATTTGTTTAAAAAAGAAACGGAAAAAAATGTTCTTAGAATAACGTCGACCAAAACACTCCCAGGTTGCATCTGAAGATCATCAGAAACCACAAGAACTTCAAAAACAATGCGCCTGAAGCTTGGCCTAGGCCATCCCACTAGAAGATTCAATTTCTATTTTTTAAATTTGAGTACATGAAAATTATAATAAAGCTTTTTTTCACGAAAGTCATTGTCATTGTTTAAAAATCTTAAAAATCTTTTTTATTGCAAATATCTTTGATCTGTGATCACAGATATCTGTAGGCGAAAATGGGAAAAAATCTGTGTAATTCTAGGTAAATCTGTGTATGTGGCATCACTGGACTGGTTATCTCTCAGCTCAGCTGTTTCGGCTGCCCCGGGCACGGATGCCAGATTTGACGGAACTGCGAAACGTTATTCTGATTGTTTGAGGTTTATCGATAGATTCGTTAGTTATACTGAACAGACGATATAAAGTTGATAGAGTGCATGTACTGGTTGTGTATGTACAAACTAGATTGCATTCCTCCCGAGATCTTCGACAGATTCCTTGCAATAGGGGTAAGTGGGGCAATATGGACACCCTAAGGTTTTTGACGATTTTACCTGTCAGGATGTCGTAAAAGTTAACCTTTTTCATGCATGTATCCTTTTGAAGTATATACATACAGCAGCTGTTGAACATGAGTACAAAAGGATAAATTTGGTTTGTCTACTTCAAAAAACGTTTCGAAAAATGTTAACTTCTCATGGCCGTCGTTAGGTATACCTAACGTATATAAAGGGTGATACGGTCAAAATTTGGTCACACTATTTGTTTCATAACTTGAGACTGCGTACACCAAAATAGCTGATTTTTGAACATTGCATGTAGCTTATACCATAAAATTTTCATCAAAATCGGTGTAGGATTTGCGGAGATGTTGTGAATCCTAAAAACTGCAATTTTAAAATTTTGTACTAAGAGGATTAAAAAATAAGAACACATTTTTACTCTTTTATTTATAGAGCCAGAAATACTGAACCAATTTCAATGAAAAAAAATCTGTATGTAAAGTATACATATCAAAATGTTGTGTAAAAATTTCCAGCTGTTACAAAGTTATGTTTGTTTAGGTGGTCAAATTTTGTCAAGTCGAGTCAAATTTTGGTCACACATTTTTTTTCATAACTTTAGACTGCGTACACCAAAACAGCTGATTTTTGGATCAGTAATGGTACATTATATGTAGCTTGTACCATACATTGTTTATCAAAATCGGTCTAGTATGTATTTGCGGAGATATTGTTGAACCCTGAGATCTGCAATTTTAAAATTTTGTGCAAAGAGGATTCACAAATAAGAACACATTTTTACTGTTTTATTTATAGAGCCAGAGATACTTAACCGATTTCAATGACATTTTTTCTATATGTGAAGTATGCATATCAAAATGTTGTGTAAAAATTTCATTCAATTTGATCCAGCCGTTACAAAGTTATATTTGCTTAGGTGGCACCCGATCAGTTTTATTGATATTCAAACTGCTACAACTTTGAAAGTATTCATACAAAATGGCTCAAAATTTTACTTAGAACATGTTTTCATAATAGTATTATGCTGTAAAATTTTGAAAAAATCGGAGCAGTATTGGTAGTTCTATAATTAAAATTGTGCTTTACTGACCTTAAATTTCCGAAAATTTACTATGGAGCGCCTTTGTACAAAATTTTAAAAAGGTAGGTCGATGATTTTATCTAAATATCAACCAATACTTAATCGATTTTGATGAAAATTTTATGGTATAAGCTACATATAATGTAGCATTACTGGTCCAAAAATCAGCTGTTTTGGTGTACGCAGTCTAAAGTTATGAAAAAAAAAATTGTGTGACCAAATTTTGACCGTATCACCCTTTAAGCTAGGTATATATGCGGGACAGTATGGACACCATACACCAGGGTGCGAGGCCGCCATTTTTAAGAATCCAACATCTTGTATGTAAACATTTGTGTATCCATAAAGGATTCTATTGTGGATACACGATAGATGTTGGCTCCTGCCAGATGCATTAAGTGGGATTAGGGTTGCCCCATAAGAGTACACATTTTTAAACAAGTTTTTCGATATAAAAAGAAGTAAATATAAACAGGTTAAGTATGTCAATACAGCTAAACTAATGAAATGTGTTATAGAGACTTATCAGTTTTTAATCCATTTGCAGTTAATTTGTCATAAGACCGTATTTTGAAAGGTGTGAAAATTATAATTTCCATGTACAAAAAACGAGGAGGGCGATATAATTATATAATACTAATTTTGAATGTTTCTCTGCTGAAACTACATTGTAAATAAATGGATTATATGCATAATAGTTCGAATGTATGATAATATTGAGGGTGTCCATTCTGCCCCGCCTAACCCTACAGCTGTGGTTTCCTGGCTATATTCCATCAAATTGGTTTAAAGAATCTATTTATATTAATATCTAAAACAAAGCTCACGCCAGCAATTAAAAAAGTGTATACCACTAGCATACCACTAGCTGTGAATATTGCCAGAAATCCGCAGAGGATCTAGGGAAAACTAAGCTATGAACCATACGAGTTTCGGATAAGTACCTCGCAAAGAATCGGTGCTAGAATTTCAACACTAAAATTCTGCCAACGATAATCATCATCAATGTTCTATGGCCAAAAGACATGGGAAAATACTTTGTGTCAATCCACGGGTTCAAATAATGAAAAGTATTGAAAAAGCCGCTAGGGTCGTTTCAGCAGAAGGCTCTGACGAACAACAACAAAGATATACACTACCCGTCATATAGACTGTTTCAGAAATTATAAATACACTAACGATTAACTGCCATTTAAATTTGAGCACAATATCCAAAAAAGTTTCTTCTAGCTCTTATAGTAAACATGCTAACGAAGCAAATAATACCAATTTTGTTGATGTTTCTGGTAAAAGTTAAAAAATAGGGCTCTGTAAACTAGATGATTGAAATTTGAAGTTGCACAAAGTGGTCAAAAAATGTAGCATGGTAGAATAGAAAAAAATCTCACAGATAAAATATTTAATTTCCAAACACTATAAAAATTGCTGCATCGATAATAAAAGATATTTCTCGATTGGTAAGAGTGATTTTTACTGGAATATTTGATCAAGAACCACCATTACGGGCCTTCTCAATACAAATTTTTTTGTTGCAAATTTCTCAACACCAGTAGCAACAAACGTTAAGCAAACGCATGTTTTAATTACTGCTTACTGCATTCGTTTTTATGGTATGACAAGTTTTTCCATCTGAAGGATCGAATGAGCTGAAAAAATAAGTTTGTTTGAATTGAATGCGTTCAGGAAAGCTAAGAAACTGTGTGGTAGTTCTTATGATCCGTTGAAAACCTTAAAAAATAAGAAACTTGATCTTCGAAAAAATGTTGTAGAAATGCCTTTATTGATTTTTCCCTAATTTTATCAAGGCATTCCTTAGACAACTTGTTGAGAAATCGAATGTGATAAAAATTTAGATAATTTATGGTATTTAGTGATAAATAATGTTGGATTCATTAAAAATCACCTTTGTGCAAATGCAAATTTGAAAAAATAATTTATTTCTTAGAGAACTCGACTGTTTTTAAAAATATCAAGACAATTGAAAGGAAATATAAAAATATGGAGTACAATATGCTATACGCTGAAAGAAATTGGTAAAAACCATTAGACAAGTTCATTTAATTCAATTAACAAAGTGTATTTATAATTTCTGAAACAGTCTATAAGTACGGACTCACAAAAAGTATTGCAACAATATTGCATCACCCTGACTCACCTCGATATCTCTAAAACCAGAACACCAACAAAAATGCCGCCTTCAGAAAAGTTGTTGCTTTTGGTCTTCTGAATAACTTTCCTGAAGACAGCATCTTTGAAAGTCCTCGGGTTTTGGAGATATCGAGGTGAGTCAGGGTGATGCAATATTGTTGCAATACTTTTTGTAAGTCCGTGCCTGCACAGTGGATGTGTAATCCTCACACACTTTCTGTCATCGCTTGTCAAAGCCTGCAGAATGTGTGAAAAAAATGTGTAAGGCAAGCTCATGCTATGAGCTGATGGAACTTTACACATTTTTGTGCAAGCCGTCTGCGGTTGGCAAATGCTTCAAGAAGACATTTTTATTGTTTACAAAGGACTTACTTGACGGCGGCCATTGTGGCTATTGTTGACGAGCGCTGGCGAGCCATTTTGTGCTAAATTATGTAAATCATTATTTGTAGATTGATTACCAATCAATAAGCTCAAAAGTATGTCGTTGTGTTCTGTACTGCCCGCATTATCACTTCCTTCTAATCTTGGATACGGGGTCTCCTGCCTACAGGATCAGGTGCGAACTTTTCAACTTTGACGTTCGGTTTTGATCCTGTTTGGTAGGCAGAAAGGCCCCAAGGAAGCGAAAATTTTCGGCATTCTCGAGCTCCACAGCGAGTTATAAAATTAATTTCAATATCGCATTTACATTATTTTTGAAGAAATAAAAGAAGCGTTTTCTGAATGTGTGACCTTCACACATTCTTCAATTCAGTCTGCAAACGCTTCAGTGTGTGACAGTTACACAGACTGTTTCGATATTCAGGCATCAACACAAAAATGTGTAAGGTCACTTTGCACAAATTTAGTTTGGTCTGAAAAATATGCAAAAATGAGTGATCATTACGCATTTCTGAGTGGACCGATTTGAGCGTGCGTAACCATTGTCTAACCAGGTTGATAAGCAAACTGGAAGTTAGATAGGGGACGTTCTTTTATGTAAGAACAATTGATAAAATCCTTCAAAACCTTTTCCATAGTCTTCAACGAAACTGAAGAAAGACTAATTGACCTATAAACTTTCGGAAGCATCTTGTCTCGCTTCTCTTTATTGGTATAAAAAAACTTTTACAAGGCTCCATTTTGATGGAATATAATTTGTGGTTGTTTGATACTCATCAGGAGTTCAATTCATGACCACTCCAACTGAAGCAAGCACGTAACCCACCACAAAATGGCAGACGAGGATCGGATCTTACTGGATTTCAATGAAGATGAAGAATAATTCGAAGATTCTTTAAACGAAAGCCCTTCGCCCGGCCCCAGAACCAATGAATCGGCCGGATTTCAGTACCGTGGGGAGATGACGAAGAAAATTGAAAATAAAACGAAGCGATCAAATCTAAAGTGGCAGATCACCTCAAGATGCACGAGAAACAAAATAAAGTCCTTTACGGACAACCGGCTGGTTGGTCCGGTGAAGGCACGATTACTAAAGTCCTTCACGGACAACCGGCTGGTTAAAGGAGCCATCTTTCTAAAGAAAAGGAGATGTGGTAATTTGATACTCATCAAGTAGGCTGATGGCAGGATTTCAATTCATAACCACTCCAACTGTCAAGAAGCAAGCACGTAACCCACCACATATGTAATCTGGACATTAATAATTGGAAGAAATTTGAAAGCCATTGGGTAAAAAATATAATTTGGACATGTATATAATTTGGACATGCACGGCAATGTATGCCTTGTTCCGGAGAGCTAATTAAAGTAGATACTTCTCAATATCGTTTAGTGGATCAAGCAGACCCTATTCTGATGACTTACGTTGAAAATACGCTTAACCATTACAAATTTACTTCAAAATTATCGAAAATGTAAATAGTTTCACTAAAACCCCTCAAATGCACAGGTATGCAAGACGACATACACTTCACAGTCACACACAATATTCACCTCAAAATCGTTGAATTAATAATTGTAAGAATTTTAAAAGCCTTATAGCAATGAAAAATGTTCAATAAAGAAGCATTTGGCAGCCAATCTCTTAACATTCATCTGGAACGCTTAAAATAGGTGGTGTCCAAAATACATTGCAAGATTTCTGCTGTAAATATATTTTGGTCATCTGGCGAACTACATGGGGATGCTGGCCAATTGCATACTTGGAGGCGTATTCTGTGGGTCTGGCGATATTTCCTCGATTTTAACAAAAACTATAATAGTTATCAAAATAGATGCCTGTTATGCGGAGAAATTTGATTATTTGCAAGAAAATATTTGTTAATTTATGCTACTTCCATGATTTAGCAGTATTCACGGCTAAACATTGAAATAAATGCCCTGTCCAAATTATATATACCTGGGGGTGTCCAAAACATATATTCGGTGTCCAAAATGCAATTCTAACAGGCGATTGGAAATTGTGATTTTCTAAGCTTAAAATGCTTTCGTTAAGGTTTTTGTCACCAGGAACGCAAAGTACAATCATATTTTAAGCGTATTATTGCGACATTTGCACCCATTTAGACTCGGCCGAAATTATCATCATCAAAGTCGAATTTCGCATACGACTTCGCAACGGCTGGCATACACAAGTTCGGTTGAGTTCATGACAGGGGCGTCGGCAGATAAACAAAATAAGGTTGATTGGTGTGAAATTTCGCTGGGAAATGATGATTCAGTGCATTCTCAAATTATCACAGTAGTCTAAACATTAATGGGAAACCCAATAGTAATTTTGCATAATAATCAATTGCTTTCTAAGGAAGCTAGAAGACGATTTTTCCAGCGTTGTCCTCAGCCTGTCCAAAATACATGAATTACCCTATTGCAATGAAAAATGTTCAATAAGGCAGCTATTAGGCAGCCAATCTCTTAACATTCATCTAGAACGTGTTGAATATGTGGTGTCCAAAATACATTACAAGTTTTCTACTGTAAATATATTTTGGTCATCTGACGAACTACATGGGGATGCTGTGCGATTGCATACTTGGAGGCGTTATTCTGTGGATCTGGCGATATGTTCTCGATTTTATTAAAACTGTAATAGTTATCAAAATAGATGCCTCTTAAGCGGAGATATTTGATCCTTGTGAAGAATTAGCATTAAGTTAAAATTCACAAATACAAAGAAATTAAAAAAAGAAGATATTTGATTATTTGTAAGAAAATACTCGTTAATTTATGCTACTTTCATGATTTAACAGTATTCATGGCTAAACATTGAGATAATTGCCCTGTCCAAATTATATATACCCGAGGGTGTCCAAAACATATATTCGGTTTCCAAAATGCTATTCTAACAGCAATCGGAAATTGTAATTTTCTAAGCTTAAAATGCTTTCGTTAAGGTTTTTGTCACCAGAAACGCAAAGTACAATCATATTATAAGCGTATTAGTAACTTTGCAAAATAATTAATTGTTTTCTAAGAAAGTTAGGGGACGATTTTCCCCACGTTGTCCTCAGCCTGTTCAAAATACATGAATTACCCTAATAGTGATTGTTAATATCCGTACTACCCCATACCGTGTGATGCGCATTTGCGTCAATGATAAACGGTTTGTTTTCTTTACAGAATTGTACAAATGATGCGATCTCAGGAAGAGATCTTTTAGCGAAGGACAAATTTCCAAATTGTATTGAAATCTAAATCAAAACTTCGTGTTTCAACTTGCCCCGGTGTACCTTACCACAGGAAACTAAGCTGAAGCCACAGCGATCTGTTTTACCAGTAGTGGTTGGTACCTCTATCACGACCGCAAAAATGTCCCTTCTGATAAACTCTGTAATAAGATAGCAATTTAACGTTTTACGTACTAAGACAGCAGTTCTGGAAAAATCTTGTTGCCCATCATAAAATAGTTTACTAATTGGTGTCAAAACCCAAAGAATCTTTCGTTTATTGGACCCTGGTTCTTGAATCCTTGCCCTAATGTAAAGTAGTAACTGAATGATTATCCTTTACAATTAGCATTAGCCTAGTTGCTTGGGACTAGCACCAGCACATCATTTGCATTGTACACAGTTGGAGAGTTCCCAACTATGTATAGCAAGGTCAATAATGGCGCCGGCTACGTCCTTACGGTCATCAAGGAGGGGAAGCAACGTTAGCAAAGCTGTTAGTACACAGAAAGAAACCAATGCTCAAACATCTTGTTTGACTTGATCGAATTTTCATTAGTGTAGAAAAAATTCCGCAAATCTGGCATCACTGCTAGTGGTGACTGCCGAGCTCTGATGCTTGCAACACCACAGCAACCCGCAAAGCATCCGAAGGAAACACCTATTGCGCCTCCCCCTTAACCACCCCACCCCGCAACCCAAGAGCACTAATTATTATTCGGGATTGTTTCTTCTCGGTAAATACCGCTAATGAGCTCAGGATGCACACCTATTTTTAGCACACGATAATCCTCCGCGTTTGATGCTGCACTGGTTGAAGAATCGCGTCACTTTTTTTTTCGAAAGACAACACAATTTTTCCGCACCCAAAACAATCGCTAGCTGGCAGCTTTCCGTCGATTGCACACTTTTAGCACACACTTTTCGACGCAATCTTCATGCACTAACTAGCCGCGAATACCTCGCGAACATTTTATACACTTTACAAAGCTGCTAATTTTGATAAATCGGTCTAAAACGAAGACGACGACGACGACGAAATTTAACACCATCAGAAGAACCGAGTGACTGCGATGAATGAAAATGCCTGACGAGGACGACTCGCTGCTGCAGCGCAAAGATGAAAAACGAAGGAAAACTCTCGCCTTTTGATTATGGCTGATGATGACAGCTGTTTTGGCAGCCGTCATTATGTTCGAAAAAGGGGACAGGATTGTGCAATTATTTTGCAGGGTTGAACAAATCTGGCGTTCGATTTGAATAGGTCGTATGTTTGCTGTGATGTGGTTTCGCAGCGCGGTGTCACGAACACTAATGCAAATCTACTGGTTGAAAATATGCCCATTTGATTTTGCTGGGAACAGCTGAGCTTTTTTTTACTATTTTCAACCAGTAACTCAAGTGGTGTTCGTGTAATGCAGCGTGTACGTACACGCAACACTCCTAAAAGCAGAAACCACTACACGCTCAAATCGGTCCACTCAGAAATCAGGCCAAACATGTCTAAAGGTCCTATCTGCAAAAGAGAAGCTCTCTTTGGTTTTCCTCTCTTTCGTAAATATCTCAGCTATTTATTTGTATTATGGTTGTCTCTTTGCATTGAACGATGGTAAAAAAATCGTCTTTTGATTTGTACTGCAAAAATAGTTGAAAAGTGTACCATTACATTGCAATTATTGAAAGATAAAGTGAACAAAGAGAGCCTCTCAAATGCAGATAGGACCTATTGATATGTTTGGCCTGAAATGTGTAATGATCACTCATTTGTGCATATTTTCCAGACCACACTAAATTTATGCAAAGTGACCTTACACATTTTTGTGTTGATGCCTGAATATCGAAACAGTCTGTGTAACTGTCACACATTGAAGCGTTTGCAGGCTGATTTGAAGAATGTGTGAAGGTTACACATTGAGAAAACGCTTCCCTTTTTGCTTCAAAAATATGTGAAAGCGATATTAAAATTGATTTCAGAGCTCGCTGGGGAGCTCGAGAATGCCGAAAATTATCGCTTCCTTGCGGCCTTCCTGCCTAGTATTCCAAACCGGATCAGGACCGAACGCCAAAGTTTGCTCTTGATCCTGTGTGTACTAGGCAGGAGACCCGGTATCCAAGACTGGAAGGAAGTGATAATCCAGCAGCACAGATCACATAACGACATACTTTCGGGCTTATTTATTGGTAATCAATCTATCAATAATGATTTACACAATTTAGCACAAAATAGTTGTGCTTTTATTGCTCAGCAGCCAAAACACAGCTCGCTAGCGCTAGTCAACAATAGTCACAATGGCAGTTAAGTCCTTTGTAAACAATAAAAATGTCTTCTTGAAGCGTTTGCTTGCCGCAGACGGCTTGCACTAACGCCACCAAACAGTGGTGAATTAAATTAGTATGGGAAATTAACCGATTACAGTGCCACGCTATTGCCACTTGTGTTGCCGATATCAAATGGCCGTTAAATTCCTTACACTGTTTTGGAACTGGACTTGGATGTCTGTTCTCTGTGTGCCTAGTACACACAGGATCAGGAGCGAACTTTGGCGTTCGGTCCTGATCCGGTTTGGAATACAGTGACGATTCGTTCGTTGAGAGCTCGTTAGATGGGCTGTCTCGATGGTTGAATGTTCACTGGTTGGGGCAAAACCCAACTAAAAAACACTGTCAATGTCAAAATAGATGTCAAAACGAGTTTGACATCTGACCGCCGTCGCATCACAGCTCCTGTATACAGAACGTTTGCGCAAGTATGTGAGTGTTTCGTGACGTATTTCTCGCCACTTGCGTGTGTTTAGAGCATTTTGATCAGTTGTCAGTTGCCCAAACGAACGAACACGATTCGCTAATCGGGGCGCAGTCGTGACCCAACCAGCGAATCCGGACTGTACTAGGCAGGAATGCCACAAGGAAGCGATAATTTTCGGCATTCTCGAGCTCCCCAGCGAGCTCTGAAATCAATTTTAATATCGCTTCCACATATTTTTGAAGCAAAAAGGGAAGCGTTTTCTCAATGTGTAACCTTCACACATTCTTCAATGTGGGGTGATACGGTGATACCACGGGTGTGTGTGTGTGTGTACAATTCAACTCCCACTGTCCGGCAGTGGTATTATGGAATGTCTTCAGTTGCCTGTATGGTTTTTACTTAATTTCACACTCACAACTGAAATCATCTTTAGCCCGGGAGTTGAAAGGTGATAGCTCTGTTGGGATCCAGTGACCCGTTTCAGAATGTCTGGTTACTCACGTCCATTCCGAGGTCACCTTCACTTACAACAAGCCCCGCATGTGTGCATTACCGTTATCAAATGGATAATGATAATGCAAACACACTTCCTGTTTCAAAGGTAAATTCGAAACTGGCGCGTATTTAGTTCAATTTGTTGTAGTAACGATAATTACAACATTCTCACCGGAATCCATCCAAGGTAGCGCTGCCATCACCATGGGAACATCGTAACAGCGCAGATAGGCATGCTCGGCATGCTCCTCGTCTCGTCACCATCACGCACGCATTCAGTCATCATTTGAACACACGTCACTTGACCTCTCACAGAATTATTGTCGGGCCGCCACCAAACCGGACTTCGCACAATCAAGTCGCGACGCGACCCAACTCGCGACGTTTTATAACCATGTCAAAAGTAGTGCGCATCCTTCCCGTTGTTGTCAGCAACACAGCGCACCAGATGCGAAACAGTTGCGACACTTGTGGACCAAGAAAATGACAATTTCTGATTGAATGTCGGTCTTGATTCCAACCGGATAGACAATATGAATATGAGGCCACACTCTTCGATTCTGGAACCACTCGCGAATCATTGATAGCTTGGTTAAATACCGACCGGTTCTCGAATCTAATGGCCGGTCAGACAAAAACGCCAAAAATTACGATAAAACTACTTCGGCCCCGCTTGCGTGAACCCCCTGCTGCCAGCGGCATGCAATCTCGCACAAGACTCTAAAACACTTCCAGATGGTGTAACGCTGCCAGCTGCTTCAGTAACATGGATGTTTGAACACAAATCTTCTCAAAATCTATATTTCACACTTTTTCACCCGCGGAAGAGCCATCCGGATGGCGTAGCACCGGCCAAACTGTCAGCGGAATCGCGAAGAAAAAAAAAAACTTTCAAACGCGAACGAAATACGACGAGCAGATCAAAACACGTCTGCACGCGGCAACGCCTACTGCGATTTTTTTTTCGTGATACGGTGATACCACGGGTGATACACAAATTATGTCACGCAAAAATCGACCTTTTTCAATCCCCCTCCCCCCTATGTCACACTTTTTGTATGGGACCTCAATATTTTTGTATGGGTCGTCACGTTCTGCAAAACCCCCCTCCCCCTTAAGACGTGACGTAATTTGTGCATGGCCCCTGTGTGACAGTTACACAGACTGTTTCGATATTCTGGCATCAACACAAAAATGTGTAAGGTCACTTTGCACAAAATTATTATCGTCGCACCACCAAATCGAAGTCGTCGCTAGAAGCACATGCGAAGTTGCAGCTGCGAAGTAAATTTGAATCTATTTTTTCTGTTGCGCATCATTAAGCTAATTAAGAGCAACAATATGCACTAATCCAAATTGAGTTGCGACATTTCTAAGTAGGTCAAAAATTAATTTTCGCACGTTCGGTCACTTCGTATTTCGACCAAAAGCATAATAGTGTGGTCTGGAAAATATGCACAAATGAGTGATTACCGTCTTACCTCTCTGGTTCGACACGTTTTAATACGACACTTTTTAATTCGTACCCCGCTTATACGACACATGTCGAATTAAAAAGTGTTCAAATGTCACAGCGATGTACACTGTAAATGCAAAACAGTTTGATATTGCGCTTATACTCGCACCCGCAGCAACTCCTCTTGCAGCCGCAAATTTCGGAAGTTCTGAGTTGGTGCTATTCAACACCCAAACCGCCTGGAGACCAACCGGAATGAACTGAGGATGGCAACAATCGTAGAAAGAACGAGCTTTTCATTCGCACCACCGCAATATTTGATAAAATTATGTTTCATAACAAATCTGGAAATCAAAACAAAAACAAAAATAGAGTTGCCAAATTTCAATGAGCATGCACTCAAATAAATTTACTGATAGAATTTAAGTGCAAAAAGCACATAGATCAGTAACGAGAGAGAAAAAAATCATTTTATGTGCAACTAATGAAAATAAATAGTTAGTTTGTTAAATTTCATTCTTCTTATAATACATTTAGAGTGCAGCAACATAAATTACAACCCTGTCAACATAAAATCCAATCACAAGCATAACAAGCGCGAAACGAGCATGGCGCGTGCGGGAGATCCACATTTTCGGGCGGAAAAATCGTCATCCTCAAGATTAAGCTCAAGATATCAAATTTGCCGATCGAGTTTCTGTTTGTTTTCCAAGGTAAGTAGTTAATTTATTATCCATCTTGTAAAATGTTTTCAAAGTACATACATCTCTTTTGTATTTTCGGTAGAATAACACTAAAACGCCGACCGCTGTACCACCGTCACCAAGGACGAAATCGGAATCGATTTCGGAGCTGCCGGATGGAGCTACGACTGAGACGTGCTGTTTGACCGGGAGCCTACGGGAGCTCATTGTTGCATCCTCCCTGGTTCATCATCTTCGTTGACCGTGACGTTGGCAGATCGGCGGATTGAGTTCATAATGGCTTGAAAATAAAACTTATTGTGTGACAATCGTCAACGGTTCTCTATTAACTGTTAGATAGCAAATCAAGCTCGGCATAATCTGTGATCGAGTTGGTTAAGTACTTTCCAAAACCAGTTTAAAATGATTTGGAAAGTTATTTATATCAGTTCGATCGCAGATCATTCGAGATTTTCAATTATGTTTACTTCAAAGTCTACTCCTAATACCAATATAAAGTTATTATTCTTAGTAATAGAAATTATGTGCCTCACAATTAAATCCCATCAATAATTGATTTTTACAATGCAACAGGTTCGCACATAAAATTCATCTTGATTGAATTGAGAAAGTTTCGATAGGGCTGCACTTATTTTTTAAATGCAAAAGCAATTGGTCACAATCTAAGTGCAGGGCACTTATATTCAATCTGTTAATTATTCTGAGTGTGGTGGTGTAGGGTGACCAGTTTGTTGAATTAAAAGTTTACCCCGGTTATACGACAACAGTCGGTGTCGTATTAACGGAGTAATACGGTATTACACATTTCTGAGTGGACCGATTTGAGCGTGCATTTGTGAACAAGCCCCAAATGTTGGTCACGAAGTTCATCACCCGCATGTACTCATCTCGATCTGTTGGATAAACAGTGTGCATTGCGGCCTGATTCAGCGTTCCGATCCGAAGTATACCTGGATCGGAATATTCATGTACACTCAAAAAAATTGACACGTCTGAGTAATGTGTTTTACATATAGATTTGCGCAAATTGTAAAACCCACGAATGTCACGTGTGAAACATATGGGTTCACCGACTATATTTGTGCACCTACCTATCAATGGTCCACACGAATCTCATGTGTATTTCACACGAAATTTGAATAGAATACATAGGGATTCTGAATGAAGTGCCATCAAATAAACCATTCCAATCTAGTGAAGTTCAACTTTCGAATACATCAACGTCATATTTTGCTGCACATAAATTTTGTGTTTTGATCCACATGGATTGGAAGTTATGCCGTACATATAGTGCTTCATGGAAAATACAATGTAAAGTGCCATTATTTCGCACAAACTCATAGTTTTACTTTCACGATTTCAGTTTTGAAATTTAACTTAATATGTGTTAAGGATCCCAAGCAACACACATGTTATATTAAAGTTATGACAGCGCAAGTTTTGGTTGTATACAAGTTTATTTAACGTAATTCTAATATTGTGTTGAAATAACGTAAAATAAACTTCTATACAACCAAAACCTGCGCTGTCGTAACTTTTATATAACATGTGTGTTACTTGGGATAAATTAGTTTTACTCTTAGCACACATATTTTGCTAATCAAATTTGATACCGTAAAAGAAAAATCAAGAGCTTGCGCAAAATAATAGCACTTCACTACTTATATATATTAATTCGATAATTTATTAAAAATCGAAATTTTTAATTGTAATAACAATTTATTGTAAGTGCATTTTAATGGTTCTACTTGATTTTATTAATAATATTTTTGATAGTATTACTATGGATTAAATGAGGGACGAAGCTCAGAATAAACATAATTTATTGACAAAACTAAAAAAAAATAAGGTTAATTTTGATTTTCTCAAAAAATGTTTCAACAAATTCTGAGTTTTATAATTGTTTGAATAGTTTCCCAAAAAAGACATGTATTATTTATTACCTACTTTGACAACTCAACGAGCACTGCGAACCTATTGCCTCACGATCCCGGATGAAATGGTCCTTCAAAGCTCAGCTACAATTCCGGAGCAGCTAACGGATCCGAGCAAACGTTAAAACTGGATGTGAATGAGCGCATTGCTTTTCCGATAGCAAACACAGAGACTGCACTAAAAATAATCCGCATCTAGTTTCTATATGCCGCGCACATTGATTTTTGCAATCAAGCTTTGCACATAAATTACACTGGCCTTGCACATAGAACCAGATTTTAGCCCATCTTAGTTTCTACATGCAATGCAAGATGCAATGCACATAAATAATAAAGGTCTGTACTTTTTTCATTTTAAAGGTCAACCTATTGCATTTAATATGCATCACAAATAAACACTATATGTGATTTTCTAGAAATAAAATAATTCAGATTCATTATCTTATGATGAAAAAATGTATTTGGAATCAGATTTGGAAACTATATTGATTACTTGGATCATTCCAAAAGCATTTTTCGGTGGGGAATCACTGATCCTTTGGGCTTCCTCAGGCCTGAGCTTTTTCTCCGGAAGACTTCGGTGGTGCGACGCGCGACTGGATCTACTACTAAAAGCGTAATCCGCTTCAGCGTGTTTGTTTTACGATCAGCACCTCCACTTGAACAAAGCTGATAATATCAAACCCCTGAAAGAAATCGTTTATTTAAATCCCGATTTAAATCAAATGTTATTTTATCAATCACAAAGAAATGAATACTTACGCGCTCCTGTATTCAAGCAAAAATCCGCTGATAGATTTCACTGTACTTTGCCGCGTCGTAACCTCGATCTTGATCTGTTGGCATATTTTGATTATTATTACGTAAAAAAATGACTAAAATACGGTACCTTGAACAAAACTGCAGTAATTCGACCGGGAGACTTGAAATAGCAATAGCCAGCAATAAAAGTCTTCCTTTTTGCTCCATCATTTTTCCGTTAATAAAATGTTTTGAACGTTTTGAATTATTAATCGATGCACTCAAAATTTATATTCAGTTAACATAGGTTGTAAATGTACCATTCTTCGAATTCATAGCACTGCATATGAAAAATATGTGCATCTCAATTATATTTAATGCAAACACTTTAAAATCTAACTGCCGCACATAAAATGAGGATTTGAGCCACCGATTCACTTTTATCTGCTTTGTGCACATAAAAATCAATGGAGTTTTCATTTCAGTGTGGGACTTCTCCACCAGCTGTGGGGGCAGCCATACACTTCCCCAATTTACACCAACAGATGTGACCACCGATAATTCTCTACTGCCAACCGGCCCTTGCCACCTATCCTCCGATGAATCCAGGAACACTTACTTCCCCGAAGCGATAAAAGCCACTATGCATGCAATCGGAGAAAGGTGAGTCGACTTCGCGACGACGAGCTAAGATTCTTGGTACCCTGGAAGAATTCATCAAGACAGGATAATTCACGATAATGAAAATTCAGCAAGCGACTGAAGTTAGGTCTGGAACGAAGTGAAAATAAGCGATGGCCAACTAAAAAGTTTTACTGCTCACCTTCTGGGGACCGAAAACTGGCCTGCCAATGTTCTCTCCTGGAAATGGATTAAAATAATTAACTTAATGATTGATTAAATCAAAATTAAAACAACATACTTCGCAGCAAACGGCAAACTCGAGTGATCTATTGTCGACCATGTTGAAAAACGTTTTGACGCATTTGACGTTTTTTTTTTGTTGGTCCTGTGCCTCCAGTTATTAAATCCATTTGAAATAACCAGTAACGCAAATACGTTTGAGAAATTACTTAAATAACATTAGAATCACATATGAGAATTTGATGTTTTGACTATCGCATTCAGATAAAGATAGGGCAATTTGAACGCCATGTGTAACCAATATTATATTGAAGTGAATTACATTTGAATCGGTGACGTGGCCTTTTCTGTGGAACCTATGTTGTGAATCTGATTAATCTAAAGTGTAGAAAATATTAAATCCACTGGAAAAATACATCAGAAAAACGTTGGCGCATATGGATCGGTCCGTAAGTTAAAACACATGAATCGATCGTGTCATTTTTTTCAGTGTAGCTTTGTGTCAACCAGTGGACACATGGTGGCCACGTCGCATTCGTCATGATGGTCTGCCAATTGGGCCGGATGTCCAGAAAGAGTTTTCGAAGAATCAAAGCCCATGTTCAACCTACGATCCGCCTCGTCCAATACCAGATAGGCGATGGTGTACTATCGATGACGTTGGCAGCCACGAGGTCGCTCAGCCGACCTAGCGTTTCAATGATGATCTCCACGCCACCCTTGCCCTCAGAAACCCCCCTCCCATCACCCCTCGTAGACTTTTTTCCATACAAAAATCAGAATATTTGTATGGAGCGTAGACTTCGACCAAAACCCTTTCCTCCCCTTAAAAAATCTACGTCGTTTATGGACGGCCACTTTATTTATACGATCTGCGCTCTCCGATCGCCACCACCAGACAATTTGTTTTGAAATTGGTACTTGAATATTTTCCAAGATACTTTCACAATTTGCTGGGCCCGTTCACAAGTTGGTGCCATCACTAGAAAGTTCGATCCACCCCAGGCTTCGCCTCGCGAAACCTGTTGGCCCTCGATGTGGATAAACGCCGGCAATCCAATAGGAAAGCCAAAGTTTGCCGGGTTCCAGTTTGATCGATTCCATTCAGATCTTCGACGTTGAGTAGCACTGGCCAAGTCTGGGCCAGAATCGGCGAAGGTTTTGCGAAGCCTTGCTTCTTGATTTCCTCTAACATTCACGGAAAGCCTGCTTGAACCTCTGCACTGGGTTTGGAATCGGCACCAACGGTTTGTCCGCAACTCACTCACTTCTTCCGGTGTCATCTTGGCCACTTCCGGCAGTTCGTTATAGAAGTTTTTGTTTATCTTCGGTTATTATTATCGGGGGGTGGCCTCATCGCACTATTTGTTTAATTAATCCACATCAGGACTCTTGGGACGACCTTTTTTACCCTCCAAAACTGCTTGGGTCAGTCAAAACGCATTGCAAAGAAAAAAAAACAAAACAAAAGAACGAAAAAGTCGCAAAAACAAAGGTAAATGGACTACCTGCATCGGTTTCCGACATATTCCACCGCGAGAGGCGCTTCAAGTATAATGTAACTCTATCGGAAACTAATAGAAACATTCTGATGTTCCACCAAACTCCAACAGATGGCGACTCAATAGCGCATACAAGCTTACAGTGATTGAACCGAATTAGGGAAAATAGTATTTTAAGAATTTTTACTCTTGATTGAACTCAAAATGACCAATTTAGTATACCTTCCAGCGCATTGTTTTTAATTTTAATTGCTTTTTTTTATTAAGCAAAGCAAATGTAATTATTTTGATTAAAAACAAGCATTTAAAATGATTAAATATTTATTGAATGCCGAAAAATGGTGCAGTACGGTAAAGCTGCTGATGGGAGAATTTTGACAGCTCATTTTGTGAGTAGGGGGGTAGAAGCGGTAGAAGCACAACAAAAGTCGTGATCGCAGCCAAACAAAGGAACATAAACAGTAAAATCGAGCACGGAATCGATTGAAAATTTAAAAACGTAGGACGATTTTTGTTTGAGTTCGCGGGTGATAAAAGGATATCGTTCTGTGGCTGAAGACGGTTATGTCTAACAAATTACCGAAAAAGCGTGCGGTGTGATAAGATTCACGAATAAAGCCAGCGAGAATCAGAAGTTTCCTCGGGAGGATAGAAGCATAAGAAGGTAAGACTTGTGTTACCATCACTGTTTATGTCCAAAGAAAAAGCTATTTCTATGATTTTCAGATCGATTACCTCCTGGAATACAAACTGAAGGGAATCAAAATTAAAGGATCGGCCAGCCAGAACGAAATAGTGAAAATGTTAAACCTCCCTACGATTCAGTGAAAACGCGCGGAAGTGGCCGTAAAAAGTTGGTGATGATGCAGGGGCTTTTGCCAACGTTGCGCCACGTTTTGGGCGTAATCCGTTTGAGTTCACCGGTGGAATCTGTGGCAGGCGGATACGGAAAATGTTCTACTTGATACGCTTTGTTGACAGGGTACATGTCAGTTCCGAGGACGTGATCCATGACCCAAGGCCCTGCTTCAAAATTCGGGCATGTACAATCCGGTTCATTCAACGATGACGACGACGACTGCTGGTAGTCCGACCGGTAGTGGAAATGAGTGAGAAGCGATGGGTGAAACTTTTACACTTGAGTCAGTAGGTGAACGAAAACGCTCAAATAAAATTCAATTTACCAACACCTCAAACTCTGCGTTACCTGCTCTGAATCCACATCACATTCCTCCAACTTTCATTGCAACTTTCTGCTTCTCGCTGGGGGGCCTCGTTCCGGGATGCAGTTTGCAGGCGGCAATCAGGTTTCGAACAACAAATACATTAGAATCTTTGGAATAACTCCAGAAGTTGTTCAGTTCTTAATACAACTAATTAAGAGCAGTCCATTTATTATCAAGGAAATTTTCAAGATTCATCAACACAACCTCATCAAATCTAGATTGAGTTTAAATAAGGGCGAAAGTAACATGGGAGAGTTCTCTTCATCGACTCTCTCTTCTTCAAATTAAAGTGACAAGATGCAAGTATTGTTGAACTTTTTGGTCATAAATCGCTAGGTTACGATGCAATCTAGCGTCTAAATGTAAAAAAGTTCGATTGAATTTGCATCTTGTCACTTTAATTTGCAGAAGAGAGAGTCGATGAAGAGAACTCTCTCATGTTACTTTCGCCCTTATTTAAACTCAATCTAGAAATGGTAGGCTGAGAAATGCGTCACCTCGCAACCTTGGAGAACTTGGTGAACCAGCTTTTGATATTTGAGATTAAACGCAAGAATCATGCATAAACAACTTCAAAGTTTTAGATGAAAGAGTATGCGTCACCTCGCAACCCTGGAGAACTTGGTGAACCAGCTTTTGATATTTGAGATTAAACGCAAGAATCATGCATAAACAACTTCAAAGTTTTAGATGAAAGAGTATGCGTCACCTCGCAACCCTGGAGAACTTGGTGAACCAGCTTTTTATATTTGAGATTAAACGCAAGAATCATGCATAAACAACTTCAAAGTTTTAGATGAAAGAGTATGCGTCACCTCGCAACTTTGGAGAACTTGGTGAACCAGCTTTTGATATTTGAGATTAAACGCAAGAATCATGCATAAACTACTTCAAAGTTTTAGATGAAAGAGTATGCGTCACCTCGCAACCCTGGAGAACTTGGTGAACCAGCTTTTGATATTTGAGATTAATCGTAAGAATCACGTTTCAAAGTTTTAGATTTAAGAATATGCGTCACCTCGCAACCCTGGAGAACTTGGTGAACCAGCTTTTTATATTTGAGATTAAACGCAAGAATCATGCATAAACTACTTCAAAGTTTTAGATGAAAGAGTATGCGTCACCTCGCAACTTTGGAGGACTCGGTGAACCAGCTTTTGATATTTGAGATTAATCGTAAGAATCACGTTTCAAAGTTTAAGATGAAAGAGTATGCGTCACTTCGCAACTTTGGAGGACTTGGTGAACCAGCTTTTGATATTTGAGATTAAACGCAAGAATCATGCATAAACTACTTCAAAGTTTTAGATGAAAGAGTATGCGTCACCTCGCAACCCTGGAGAACTTGGTGAACCAGCTTTTGATATTTGAGATTAAACGCAAGAATCATGCATAAACTACTTCAAAGTTTTAGATGAAAGAGTATGCGTCACCTCGCAACTTTGGAGGACTCGGTGAACCAGCTTTTGATATTTGAGATTAATCGTAAGAATCACGTTTCAAAGTTTTAGATGAAAGAGTATGCGTCACTTCGCAACTTTGAATGATTTTCGAATGATTCTTTTCCGAAATTCAACATACCACCGGTGAAAATTTCGTACAACAAGTCAGTACCACCATGCAGAAACATTTATCTCAGCATACCCCAGGCCGTCAAACCGTTGGTAGAAGAACGTCTCCAACAATTAGTCAGTTCCAACATCATTGAAAACGTAACGCAGGACATGGACACCTCGTTTTGTTCCTCCATGATCGTGGTTCCAAAGGGCAAGCACGATATACGCCTTGTGATAGATTTAAGAGGACCTAATCAGTACATTTATCGTACACCATTTAGTATGCCAACGCTGGAGAGCATTGTCGCAAACTTGAACGGGGCATCTACGTCCGCGGGTCCACCGCGTAATATCGCGACCATTCAAAAACAGGAGGAAGAGGTATCAGCGGAAAACGTAAGTGATGAAACTGAAAAATGAGTTTTTCATGAGAATCTCGTCGAATTACATACATTTGGATTGAAGTTCTTGAGTTACATAAGATTGTTTTTGAAATATTGATTGTCTGAAGAATAAAACTCTCTAAAAAAAAGAAAAAAGATTGACAGCAAAAATGTTAGAAGCGCCGCCTCCTTTTGGTCATTCAAAAATGATGTAGTGGGGGATTGGGGTCGTTGAAATTGAATGAAACTGGAGTCAAGCCTAGTGATTGATGCACCAAGCGGTAAGAAGAAGAGTTTTGACATCCAAGCGGTGTGCCGCCTACATCCTTCGACCAATCAGCGACGAGGATCTAATCGACGGCACACCGCTTGGATGTCAAAACTTCTTCTTCTTTTCGCTTGGTGCATCAATCAAGTACGCACCTGGTAAGAAAAGCACTCAAGAAAAAATCCCTCTAATTACCAAAGGAATTTTGACAACTGATTAGTATGGGAGGAAATGTCAGTTTTCCTTGGGGAATAATTGAACGAAACATTTTTCCGCAAGGAAAAGTGACAGCTCCATTTGATTTGCCCGGCAGGCGTTACGAGCGTTACACAATTTTCATTTCTTTTCAGCTGCGGACCGCTCAAGGAATTTTCGAGGGAATTTTGACAACGAAATCATTTCTTGACCGTTTCTTGTCCTATCCTTTTCCACAGTACTTTTCAGGTGCGTACTACCGTACTACACTTCACGGGCGAATTTCCAGTTTCGTATTGATTATTGGAGATATCTTGACAACCGTTTTGATTCTATTCGCATCCCTCAGTGCTCTAGCATTAATTTCCCACACGCTTAGATCAGTTTACCTATTTTTCTAAAATATTAGTAAATTTTATTCAAATTTGCGTAAACTTTACGCAAATATGGGTAAATAATGATGGCAGAATCAGGCAGCAGTGGAACGGAAGAAGCACCGGGAATTCGGAATCAGCGAAAGAAGACTTAACTCGCGGGATTACTCTACGAAACGGGTTTAATTCGGGATAAATGTAAAATACAATGCACGCGGTAGGCGAACGGTTTTACTAGTGAGCAATGAATAGAAAAATGCAAAGAACATACCAGATGTGTTGCTGTCATCAGCTCTCGGTCCACCAGTAGGGGTGGGCAATGTGGAGTAACATTTGAAAAGGTCTTACCATTGCACCTCCACACTCCTCCTCAATGTAACGTCCTTTTGCTGCTACTCGTTGACGCCAAGCATTTGCCGGAATCGTTCCAGCTTAAGTGGTCCCAGCGGTTTCGTCAAGGCATCGGCCGCCATCGAATCCGTTGGGCAATACTCCAGAGCTAGTTGCCCCGTGATACACAGCTCCTCGACGAATCTTTCACGGGTGTCGATGTGTTTCGACCGTCGACTCGACCGTTCAGTCGTAACGAAGGAAATACAACCTTGGTTGTCCTCCCGCAGTACGGTTGGTAGTCGTTGCTCTTCGTCGAAGTCCCGTAGAAGTTTCCGCAGCCACAGAGCTTCTTGGCAGGCTTCGCTGAGCGCCACATACTCAGCCTCCATAGAGGAGAGTGTAACGCACGATTGTCTTCGGCTGGCCCAGGAGATTGCACCGTCCCCGAGCAAGAAGACAAATCCGGAAGTCGATCGTCTAGTTTCGATATCATCTGCCCAGTCGGAATCCGTGTAGCCGAGCAACATTTGATCTTCGCCTGCGCCAAGATAGAGATAGTAGTTGCGGGTCTGCTTCAAATATCGAAGTACGCGCTTGGCTGCTGACCAGTCACGCTCACTCGGCTTGGCGAACTTCCTGCCAAGAATCGCTGCACTAACAGCCAGATCCGGTCGCACGCTAACAGCCAAGTATAGGATTCCGCCCACCAAGCTACGGTACTTCGTCGCATCAGCCAGTTCCTCACTCTTGTCCAATGTTTTCAGGAACCCCGGATCCATCGGGGAGGCTGCCGGCTTCGCTTGATCCATACCGAATTTGGCAATAAGTTCGTCGATGTACACAGGGAGACGCAGCTTGAATCCACCGCTATCACGAAGCACCTCCATTCCTAGGAAGTGGCGTATTTCTCCAAGGTTGGTCAGGTCAAACTCGTTCTTCAAGCTGCCGACGATCCGCTGAATTTCCTTATCATCCGTTGAAGCAACGAGCATGTCATCGACATACACGAGTATGAAGATCTTCAGCCTTCCCTCCTTCTTCACAAACAGACACTGGTCTGCGGCAGACGCGCGAAATCCAAGCTTTGACAAAACCTCCTGCAGCTTCTTATTCCAGCAGCGCGCGGCCTGTCGTAAGCCGTAGATGCTACGCTTCAGACGGCATACAGACTCCTCCTGTCCAGGTACCTCGTAACCCGGCGGTTGGCGCATGTACAGCTCTTCCTCTAACTCGCCGTTGAGGTAGGCTGTCTTAACGTCAACGTGCCGAACGAACATCTTCTGCTTCGCAGCCACTACGAGAAATGTACGCAGCGTCGCTTGGTGTGTCACGGGAGCAAACACTTGGTTAAAGTCCACACCAAACTTCTGCGCATATCCTTGCGCCACTATTCTAGCCTTGTACTTAATCACTCGCCCTTGTTCGTCTTTCTTCACTTTAAACACCCACTTGGAGCCTATCGCCTTCTTTCCAGGAGGCAATGGAACGAGCTCCCAAGTGTCATTTCGCCGATGTGAGTCTAGCTCATCGACCATAGCCTCTCTCCACTCACGCTTCTGCTTTGCTTCACTAACGTCCGTCGGTTCTTCGACCGCACACGCAGCAATACCCACAGAAAAGTCCAGCACATAATCGTTCAAATGTTTGGGGATTGCACCACGGTTCACACGGGAAGACTGACGAACAGGGGCTTGCACTCTCGCCTCAGAACTGTCACTCATAGATTCGTATTGGCTATTCGCATCACTTTGTTCTTCATCACTGTTTGCCTCTTCTCCTGGCAGCACTCTCAAGGGATCTTCTGCCTCATCACATTCTGGCTTCGCTTCGTTCTCTTCCTTGAACAGCACTTCGCTCTTTTCAACAGCTCGACGTTTTGCAGGATCCGGAACAGCAACAGGAAGCTCCGTACACGATGAACCATTGCCCAGCTCCACGAATCTGGCATCGCGGCTGACAACGATACGGTCCGTCTCACGATCGAGGAACCGATACCCTTTATGCTCCATGGAATATCCCACGAAGATAAGCTTCCGAGCTTTGCTCTCCAGTTTGCTTCGCTTGGTTTCCGGAATGTGGACAAACGCCTCAGCGCCGAACACTCGAAGGTGGCTGAGGTCCGGCTTACGCCCCCACCACAGTTCGAAGGGCGTCTTGTTGATTGACCTGGACGGAAGTCGGTTCTGAAGGTAGGTGGCAGTGAGTACCGCTTCACCCCAGTACCGTTTCTCCAGGTTCGCGTCGATCAACATGCATGTCGCCATTTCGGTTATCGACCGATTCTTCCGCTCAGCAACGCCGTTGGATTGCGGAGAATATGCGGTTGTGTATTGTGGCTTTATTCCCTCCTCCTTGTAAAATCGCCTCAGCTCGGCGTTATCAAATTCGCCACCGCCGTCAGACCTGACTACACGCGGCTTGCGCCCTGTCAAAGTCTCAACCCACCGGACATAGTCCTTGATGTTTCCTGCTGCTTCGGACTTTGCTTTCAGCAAGTATGTCACGGTAAACCGACTATAGTCATCAATAATATGCATGACATAGCGGCAACCACTTGGGGTCTCATTCTTCATCGGTCCACAGAGGTCTGTGTGGACGATGTCGAGAATCTGGGTTGATTTTCGCTCACACACCGCAGGAAAGGGGGCCCGGGCGGACTTCCCCTCCATGCAACACTCACACACAACTCGCAATCCACAGTTGCTCACCTTAAGTCCGGTCGCAAGCTCCTCCTTCAGCAAACGCTCGGCAGCTGCCCACTCGCGGTGGCCCAACCGCCGGTGCCACTGGTGCTGGCAGTTCTCCAGATGTTGGCCAGCTGTAGCACTCATCGACGAATGACCAAGCCGCAGGCGATAGAGGCCGCCGGCGCGAACTCCGGTCGCGACAACGGTTCCCTTCTGGTCACAGATGTTGCACGAATCTTCTTCAAATACCACTTTCAGATTCTTCTTCGCCAGACGCCCCACCGAAATCAAACACGTCGCGAGGCCCGGCACATACTTCACTTCGGCCATCGAGATCTTCACATTTTCACCGTTATCGTCAACACCACTGATCACACCACTTCCTTCGCCGCGAATCTGTGTTTTCTCACCATTCGCCATGGTGATCCAACCTCCAGCGAATTCCTGAAGTTCTCCGAAGAAGGATCTGTCTCCGGTCATGTGAGTACTTGCTCCGCTGTCGATGATCCAGGCAGACGAGCCAGCATCTTCAGCCAGCGTGAAAGCAACCTGCTTCTCACCAGCTTGGGCGGTCTTCGCTTTTGCGCCCTCTTTCTTCGAGCACTCCGCATTCTGCGACGCGAGAAACTTCCTGCAGTTCCGGCGCAGGTGGCCCGGCAGCTTGCAAAAGTGGCACGTTCTCGTTTCTTTCGTCTTCTTCCCTTCCGAGGAGCGCATCGCCTTCTCCGTTTTGCTGGAGGAACCTTCCCTCTCCATGCGCCTGAGGTACTCGTCCATCAGTTTGGACTTGACTACGTCCATGGAAATATCGTCATCTGGCCGACCATCGAGTGCCGAGACGATTCCGTCGAACGACGGCGGCAGGCTTCGCAAGAGCATACAGATCTTTGTGTCCTTGTCAAGTTCTGTGCCCGCGGCTCCAAGTCTGTCGAACAACTCGTCGATTTCGCACAAGTGTCGCTCCAGATCCCCGCGCTCTGGGAGATTCATCGCGCACAATTTCTTCAGCAGCGAAACGCGCACAGACCGACTTGTTTTCTGGTGGTACGATTTGAGCGAGTTATACACTTCACGCGCGGAAACACTATTCTTCACCAGCGGGAGCTGGCTGTCTTCTAACAAGAGCACAATGGTCGCTTTAGCTTTTCGATCGGCAACCTTCCACCGAGCGAACTCGATCTGTTCATCGTCTTCCGGAGGATCGTCTTCAATTACGTACCACAGATCCTCGCGACACAAAAGCATTTCTACGCGCACTTTCCAGCTCTGCCAGTTCTGTCCGTTTAACTTTGGAATAGAGAATCTGGCATCGACCATTTTCACCACCGTTCACAGTCACTTGGCAAATCGAAACACAAAATGTTTTGTTTATCGGCGCCGCACTCTAATCGTTCACCAATCTTCCAACCGATCGACGGTGGGGACCACAACACCGTTCACCGAGTCACTAACACACTCGCAGCCGGCGCCCGGCAGTGTCTTCACGAGTATTTTCCTCTTGTCTCTTTTCGCACGCACAACGGAACAATGGCGGCTCGGCCAGCCAAATCGTTTTCCGATCACTTTCTTCGAAATCCGCGGCGACCGCGTCCTTGGGCCAATAACCTGATGGCAGAATCAGGCAGCAGTGGAACGGAAGAAGCACCGGGAATTCGGAATCAGCGAAAGAAGACTTAACTCGCGGGATTACTCTACGAAACGGGTTTAATTCGGGATAAATGTAAAATACAATGCACGCGGTAGGCGAACGGTTTTACTAGTGAGCAATGAATAGAAAAATGCAAAGAACATACCAGATGTGTTGCTGTCATCAGCTCTCGGTCCACCAGTAGGGGTGGGCAATGTGGAGTAACATTTGAAAAGGTCTTACCATTGCACCTCCACAAATAAAACTCATATTTTGGAAAAGTGCACAACCGCATTTATAGATAATATTAACCCATATTTGGGTTACAATTACTCATATTTGTGTCCACATTACCCATATTTGAGTTTTGTTTACCTATATTTGAGTATCATTTACGCATATTTGCGGTTGTGCACTTTTTGGAAGCTGGAGCTGGAAGCTGGAGCTCGATTTGAATAGGTCGTATGTGCTTTTGTCGATATAAAATTCGATCAGTTTATTTTAGGCATTGTAGCAATATGGCAGATATTTTGCAAACTTTTAATAATGGAACAGAAAGCCTGTTTTGTGAGGATTCTGCTGTATGTATAAACTTTGCTCAATTTCTACGGTTTTCGCTATGATAAGCGAATCCAACTGATCGAATTTTTAATCGACAAAAGCACATACGACCTATTCAAATCCTAGGATAGGATGTGACACCTGCAACTTCTCTGTCTAATTTCACAGCTTGCTGTCTTGTTTTTCCGCGTTGCTAAGATTAGTGGTCCCCAAATTGGTCTCTTTTGGGCTGACTAGTTCTAGATTGAGTTTAAATAAGGGCGAAAGTAACATGAGAGTTCTCTTCATCGACTTTCTCTTCTTCAAATTAAAGTGACAAGATGCAAGTATGATTAAACTTTTTGGCCATAAATCGCTAGGTTGCGATGCAATCTAGCGTCTAAAGGTAAAAAAGTTCGATTGAATTTGCATCTTGTCACTGTAATTTGCAAAAGAGAGAGTCGATGAAGAGAACTCTCTCATGTTACTTTCGCCCTTATTTAAACTCAATCTAGAGTTATCGTATCCTATCCTAGTTCAAATCGAGCTCCAGAACTGATCTTACACGGAAAAATATTATAACCCAAAGAATAAGTTTTAAAAACTCAAATTTGGGTAAACTGCATAAAGTTTTAACTCAAAGTTGGGTTGTTTTCTCCCTCGCCCCACCGCAATGTTGTCGAAAACAAAGAGAGAAGCACCGACGCATCCGCTGCTCTTCCGTGGAAGAAGCCAAATTTGGGTTTTCTTGAGTTAACCCAAATTTGCGTCATTTGAGGCCTCCGTTGGGTGAAAATAACTTACCACTGGGTTAATTTTTTTGCCGCTCTCAAACGAGAACTACTCATTCACCACTTTCGCTGTTTAACGCAAATTTGAGCAATTCCACGGAAGACCGGGATTGCGTCAAAACAACTTAAATTTGGGTTGATTTGTAGTTCCGTGTAGCGTGCACCGCGTCTGGGGCAACCCTGATGCATTTCCGAAAATTTCGAACATAAACATGCAACGATAAACGTCAAAATTCTCCTTGGTGCAAGTGCAATCGTCGTGTCCGTGCGTGGATCCCTTTTCACACGACTTCGTCATTACTTCATTATTTTGCATTACGATTTAAGAATTTCACAACATTTCGATAGTCTAGCTTCGTGCTTAGGTTGCGGTGATTCGTGAGCAACATTTTGTACATAGATACCTCGTAGGAATAGCGTATTTAGGCGCCCAAGTCTAGCCCTTAGTTTTTGTCACAAAAGAAAAATATGTCTTCGTCGCCGTGGGGAACAGTGGCAGCGGTCGAGGCCGTCGATTTCCAGGAGATCATGTCCGAGGAATTTGCACGCGGTTTGCAGAAACAAGAGGGAGGAGGGGTGATTTCGGCGAGAGTCCAAGAAGCGAAGCACTCGAGAAAGGAAGCGGTGGCCGGGGCAATGCCGCCAGTGAAGGCTGTTGTGAAACCGGAAGAGTTTGAACCAATGCCCGGTTGCTCCAAGGCGATAGATCCGGGATTGCTGGAGGAAAGGTGAGTTGTTTTGATGGACGGAGTCGTGACGGATTGTGATGCATGGTTTTGTTTTTTAGTGGTGGAGCCGTGGGTGGATTCGCAGAGGCTGCCATACCGGAGGATGTTCTCCGGGCTATCGAGGAAGCGGACCAGAAGCAGCTGGATTCGGATGCGGCGATTGCCAAGTTGCTGCAGGCTCAGTTCGATAGTGAATACGATGACGAACTGAAGCGTGTGGAGGACCACCGTAACAAGAATTCTTGCGTGAAGATATCGCTGAAGAATTACCGGATGGTACCGGAAGAGTTGGTGTACGAAGAGGTGCAGGATATTCCTTTGGATCCGAAGGCGGATTGGGATAGATTCGAGACGAACGAAAAAGAGCAAAAGTCTATACCGAAGGTAGGCTACAAGGTAAACGAGGACGGAGAAATGGTTACCAAGCACAATCAGGATATTTCCGGGCGGAAGAACGCTTGCAAGGTGATGTCGTTTCCGCCGGAGTTTTCTACCGGAGATGGTGCCGGTTTCGATATGAAACTGTCCAACAAGGTGTTCAATCAGCTGAAAACGCATTCGAAGAAGGCCACCAAGAAGCAGCACAAAGCTCAGGACCGAAAGGAGAACATCGCGACGGCGGAAATGGGTCTGGATGAGCCGACTCGGATGATTCTGTACAAGTGGATCAATAACCAACTGCTAGAATCGATCGATGGAATCATCTCGACCGGGAAGGAAGCTGTCATTTTACATGCCGAAACGGATCCGATGAATCCAAACCTAGAAGAGGGTGACTCGCATCCGAAGGAAGTGGCCATTAAGATTTTCAGCACCACATTGAACGAGTTCAAGCAGCGTGATCGATACATTAAGGATGACTTCCGGTTTGCCGGAAGGTACTCGAAGCAGAACGCCAAGGTGGTCATCAACATGTGGGCCGAAAAGGAGTTGCACAATCTGAACCGAATGAAAAAGTACGGCATTCGGTGTCCGGAAATCGTTGCACTGAAGAAGAACGTCCTGGTGATGTCCTTCATTGGGGAAAACATGGTTCCGGCGCCGAAGTTGAAGGAGGCCATCCTGAGCGATGCGCAGTTGATTTGTGCCTACGAAGAGCTGGTGGAGATCATGTACAAGCTGTACAACGAGGCCCGGCTGGTGCATGCCGACATGTCCGAGTATAATGTGCTGTGGTTCGATGAGCAGTGCTGGATCATCGATGTGGCTCAGTCGGTGGAACCGGGCCATCCCGGTGCGTTGGAGTTCCTGATGCGAGATTGTGACAACATCAGCACGGTAAGTGACAAGTACTTTTTAGTTTTTTTTTAAATTTAGATCACTAAACTAGCTAAGAGAAACAAATGACAACCCATCCAACAACATCCGTTCTTACAGTTCTTCACCAAACGCGGAGTCAGCGGCGTCAAGAGTAAAGAGGATCTGTTCTTCCACATCACCGGCTTGGATCCCCTGACGCACAATGCCACGATTCTGGAGCGTATCCACATGAAGGGTCAACCGGCTCACAAGGTCAGCGGAATCGATGATGACACCCCGGATCACTTCAAGCCGGTTGAATATCCGTTCGATTTTGCGTGGAAAGTGGTTAACAACAAGAGCCACGGGAAAAGGAAAAGTCCCACTACGACGCTTGGGGAAGGCCCACTTTCGCACTGTCAGTCACAAGCCACAGCAGCAGGTTCAACAGTTGCGGGAGTCAGCGATATGGCGGAAGAAAGGATAGCGGCGTAATGAGCTGGAAGTTAAACCGAGGAGTAGTGGATGCAGGTAAGTTAACGGATTTAAGACTATTTATTTAACGAAATATGTGGACGCTTCGGAACATGGACACCTCATGCAAAATATGAATGATCGATCGAAGCTAGGCGGTGTGTTCAATGGAAAGAAACTCCTTTCGACGTCTTTTAAAACGTCATGATTTCTTTATTTTTCTGGAGAGTGAGCCTCCAGTAAGCTATTAACATGTATTATCATGTATCAGAAGGCCGGCTCCAGAGGAAAGTTATCCTCCATTTGGGACTGGAAATGTGTGTCATCGCCATAGTAAAAGCCTATTTCATCATCTACCTCAGGGAAAAGGAAGGAAATAAGGAATAATATGGGGACAAGGACGGGTAGGGAAATAGGATAAGATACCCTGGAAGAGGGCACTAACGCATAAACGTACCACAATAAGTTCAAACAGCGCCCTGAAAAGGGCACTGTAATAACGCATAAAGCGTAAAGCCATAGCTCTTACCACAGCGGGTCAAGAACAATAAAACATCCCGAAGATTCAGGTTTCTGAAGTCAGTTTCACTTAATACTACGAATACTCGAAAACGCAGTTGCGCAAAACTGGACAATTACATATCAAATAATGATACGAAGTTCCATAATCGGATCCACAACTATCACATACAAAGCAATCAGCTTGCTGAATATTCGCCATGTGATAGCTGAGTCGGCAGTGGCCAGTAAACGCTTTGACCAGAATGCTGCAATTCTGCTTTGACAGATTTGTAAGATACTTCGCCACCCTTGAAGATGGCTCAGTACAATACAATTTAGTTTGACGACATGACTCCAAACTATTCCAGTATTGTCTGTGCCAGCCCAGGTGTGAATCTGAAGCTTTACCCAACACTTCGATATCGAAATAGTTGGCTCAGGGCCAATAAAGTCATGTGATGCTCCAGTGCGAGCTAACTTATCTGCCAATTCATTTCCAGCGTTGGAAGAATGGCCAGGTACCCATACAAGGTGAACAGCGTTTGCTGAATCCAGCTCCTCGATTTGAGTTCGAAAAGCGATAACTATCTTCGACCCAAAGTTGGCCGAAACAAGTGCTTTAATAGCTGCCAGGCTATTTATCTGAACAGAAATATATTACTTTGCCCATTACGTGCTGCTGAAGTGCTGATTGCACTCCGCACATAAGAGTAAAGATTTTGGCCTTAAAAACGGTACAGTGTCTACCAAGTGAGTAAGGTTGATGTAGCCTTAGCTCATGGGAGTAGACATCGGCACCAGCTCGACCTTCGAGAAGGGATCGGTGTAACATACGATGCCGTCTGAAATACTTCTTTCCATATAACCAGATGTCCACTCTTCCCGGGAAGGGAAATTCGTGGAAAATGTCCTATATGGGAAATTACAAGCAATTGTAAGTTCACTTGGAGCAAGGACAATTTTGTCCCAAATCACCAAAAGTGGAAACAACGAGGTGTGTGTTGATGTGCGGTTTACAGGAGTTTCCTCTAGTAGACCGAGTACCCGTAGACGGTAAGTTCAAGAAAGTGCTTCTTGTTTGAGATGAATGTGTAGTGGGGCAACGTCAAAGAGAACTTCGAGCGCTGCCGTAGGAGTTGAAGAGAACGCTCCAAACATCGCCATTAAGCACATCCTTTGGAGATGGCCTAAGTTTGATTGGACCGTTCTCACTTCGTCATTTTGCCACCACACACTTCAGAATCAAAGAGACGTAAAGGTCGAACACCATTACGGTTTCGCTTTTCCGTGAAAAGAACAATAGATATTTTACTCGGATTTACCGAAAGGCCATATTGGCGACACCAACCCTCAACTACCTGAAGAGCGTTTTGCATCAGGTCGAAAAGGGTGCTGATGCACATACCGACTAACAATGTTAGGTAGTCGTCGGCAAAACCATAAGTAGGAAAACCGCTATTATTGAGTTGCCTCAATAGCGTATCTGCTACGAGATTCCATAAAAGTGGTGATAAGACTCCCCCTTGGGGGCATCCACAAACACTCAATTTCCTAATCGCCACTTGACGCAATGTCGAGAAGAGATGTCGGTTTTTGAGCATTTGGTGAATCCAATTGGAAATCATTGGTGATATACCATGACCCCGTGCGGGTTCCAATATGGCATCGAAAGGCACGTTGTCATAGGCACCCTCGATATCTAAGAAAACACCCAAACAGGATTGCTTGTGAGCGAATGCCTTCTCGATATCGTAAACAACCTTATGTAAAAGAGTCACATTGGACTTACCAGATTGATTGTTGGCATGTTGGTTCACATGAAGAGGCACGTTGGCCAGATGAACATCACGGATGTGATGATCCACAATGCGTTCTAAGCATTTCAGAAGAAACGGTTCGACCCCGCATAAGCGGTATAACATTAGTATCCTCTTGTAGCCGTTTAATTTGGAAGCTCTGAGTTAGTGCCACTCGACCCCCAAACCTATAATAATAGAACTGGATTTTGGAACCGTAGCATTCTTGTCCTCCAGGGAAGCGAGCAATTTCATAATAGGTATAGACCTCTCTTCTACAATTCCTCTTGTGTCATCTTCCTTAGGAGAATTTCCGTGCTAACTCTTCCTGGCCAACGTTACGTCGACGCGCACTGTCTGCGAAACGATAGACGTATGCAACTACTAAAGTCACGATTTTTTTTTTTATCTGTATCAACGAGATTTTTAGCCCTTGGCTAGTTCATCTCGGGACCCACGCTTTACTTCCCTTCCGAAGGAAGAACTCACATTTTTGTGAGTTTGTCGGGAGTGGGATTCGATCCCAGGTCCTCGGCGTGATAGTCAAGTGTTCTAACCATCCAACCAGATCCGCTCCACAAAGTTACGATTTATGAAAAACCCCAATATAAATCAAACCTTGCCTTGTGCATCATCTTTATTAATTTACCAAGTATTATTCGTAACACGGTCATAATCTAGCTTCTAAGTAGGTACACACCTCCCTTCGCTTCACATGCACATCTCCCGTGGAGGCGGCGCCGTGGGAATCTTTCCCAGCTCGAATCGATCCGCCGCGAACGCATCCAGTTGTTCCTTGGTCAGATCTTCGACGCGGCTGTAAACTGTGGCCGACTGACTCGGGGCAACCATCGCCGGTGCTTGCTGCGTCGCTGCTGCTCCGAAAGCTCCGGCCGTTGGTGCACTGCCGAACGGGGATTGCGTGGTGGTGGCAGGTTGCGGGGCTGGCAGGAATAGGCTTTGCTGCGACGAGGGTTGAACGGCTTGTCCGAAGGGTGGCGGGGCAGTCGTCGCTTGCTGTTGGAAGAGATTTTGCTGCGGTGCGGCTGATGCCGAGAAAGGTGAACCGAACGGATTGCTGGCCGCCGCCGGTGCCGGAGCTGCCGTGAACGGCGATCCTGCCGACTGAGCTTGAGGCTGTGCCTGTGCGAACAAATTCTGACTTTGGGACTGCTGTTGTCCACCGAAGGGCTGGGCGAACAGGTTTCCGGAAGTGGCTGCAGTTGCTCCGGTAGTACTCCCAAAGATGGACCCGCCAGCTGCTGCTGTTTGTGGTTGACCAACAGACGAAAACAAGGAAGAGCCACTTCCTCCGAATACAGCGGGACCCCCGAACACACTACTACTGGCCGGCTGCTGTTGGCCCAGTGTGGCTGAACCGCCAAAGATGCTGGATGTCCCAGTCGCCGTAGGAGCTGGTTTAGCAAATATGCTTCCGCCAATTGTGCTGCCTGTTCCAGCGGATCCGAATATATTCGCAGCGGACTGATTTGGAGCAGCTCCAAATATGTTGCCAGCTGTTCCCCCAGCAGCTCCACCGAATCCCGCTCCAGTCGTTCCAAATCCACCACCTCCAGCCGTTCCACCGCCGAAAATGCTAGCTGCGGAAGCAACATTACCTCCGCCCATCGGTGCCGTTGCAAATGGATTCGCTTGCGTTGGCATAGCCTTGGCTGAATCCTCTGGCTGGTTGTAAATCTCAATCAACGCGTTCATGATGTCCCTGTTGGTCGTCGAAAGCCACTGCATCTTTTGTTTGGCCTCGTTAATCATCTGCATCAGTTGCATCTGATGGCCGGCAATGTTGTTCTGCATTTTCGCCTCCAGGTACATCATCCGGATCTCCTCGAAGCTGACGTCCTCGATGAAATTTGGCACACAGTTGCGTTCCTTGAATGGCCCAAAACAGGACAGCGGCCACTGATTTCCCTTGAGGGTTACATCGACTTCGGATTTGATGACCGATCTGAATTAGGGAATAAAAGTAATTTTAATCGTTTAAAACTAATGCCGCCAATGCAAAGTACTTACGACAAATCGATGTGATCGTTGTTGCACTTCGAGCCAAACCGACAGTTATTGCTCAGGTAATAGGTACAAATAACCATTTTGAGACGTTTTTCACTATTTATTTAGTTAACACAAAATGAGAAAACTATACGATAAAAACTGCACAGAAGCACAAAACAATCGCAGATCAAAGACCAGCTGCCCACTGAAACTCACACGATTCTGGGAACTGTGACAGCTAAAATGAAAATAAACAGTAAACAATAAACATTTGTAAACAAATACACGCTTATAATTAAAATACTCGTTTATAGGTGAAACAAAAAATATCCGGAGAAATTCGCGAAAAGGTCGAACTGCACACTAAGATCAGCTCGGTATTTTTTCCATCTTTTTACTGAGTTCTCAACAGCAGATTTAACTCGGTACGCTCGGTTGTTTATTTTGCGGATATTCTGTAAATGAGTTACCGAGCTCAGCTGTCAAACTGTCAAAAGTTACTGATATCGTTACTGGTGAACGGTAAATACGATTACCAAGTGTACACAGCGAATTTAGATTACCGACTTCGGTAAAATTTTACTGGGTTTTTGAACTGCTGACTATAGTATAAGCTTAGTACTCAGATCGCAAGAAATGAGGTCAAGGAAAAAAGTGCATTTTTACCAAAGTAATTTTGACAGTCGATCTTGAGAGAGAAAAAAAGAAAAAAAATCGACGAAACTCTTTGTTTACCAATCTGACTGACTTGGAATAAAACCGGGACAATCGGCAAGAACAAGCGAACTCCCCTACCAGGAGCAGGCATGAATCTACTGATCTGGACCGCAGCAAACTGGAAGATTGACCAGCAATCCGAGGCGCTCCAGCTCTATTTGACCGGTGATATTCTGAGCGGGCCAACTGGCTGTTTGCTTCAACCAGACACGATTTGTTTTAGAAAATATCGCGCTGCTGGAAAAATGTGATTTCGAATTCGAAAAGGAATTGCTTCGGGTATACGGAAAATCCACCGGAGCCTCCTCCAGGGATTCCTCCAGGAATTCCGTAGAGGATTCTTCCCAGAAATTCCTTCGGTGATTCCTCCAGCAATTTGTGCAGATATAACTCCAGGAATTCCTCCGGGGATTCATCCTTAAAATCCTTCTAAACTTCCTCCAGGGGTTCTTCCGGGAATTCCTCCGAGGATTCTTTCAGAAATTTATCTGAAGACTCCTTCAGAAATTCCTCCAGGAATTCCCCGGGGATTCATCCATGAAATCCTTCTAAGATTCCTCCTGGGATTCTTCCGGGGATTCCTTCAGGAATTTCTCCAAGGATTCCTTCGGAGATTCATCTGTGAATTCCTTCGGAGATTCATCCGTGAACTCCTTCGGAGATTCCTTCAGGAATTCCATCGGAGATTCCTCCGGGGTTTCTTCCAGAGATTCATCCATGGAAGCCTTCTAGGATTCCTCCAGGACTTTTTCCGGGGATCCCTTCAGAAATTGCTCCGGGGATTCCTTCAGAAATTGCTCCGGGGAAGCCTTCAGAAATTCTTCCAGGGATCCCTTCAGAGATTCCTCCGAAAATTGCATCAAAGATTCTTCCGGGAATTCCATCGGAAATTCCTCCGGGGTTTCCTCCAGGAGTTCCTCTGGGGATTCCTCCAGGAATTTCTGCGGAGATTCCTCCAGGAAATCCTGCGATTTCCTCCAGGGATTTCTCCAGGAATTCCTCCAGGGATTCCTCCAGGAATTCCTCCGGGGATTCCTCCAGGAATTCCTCCGGGGATTCCTCCAGGAATTCCTCCGGGGATTTCTCTAGGAATTCCCCCGGGGATTTCTCTAGGAATTCCCCCGGGGATTTCTCTAGGAATTCCCCCGGGGATTCCTCCGGGGATTCCTCCAGGAATTCCTCCGGGGATTCCTCCAGGAATTCCTCCGGGGATTCCTCCAGGAATTCCTCCGGGGATTCCTCCAGGAATTCCTCCGGGGATTCCTCCAGGAATTCCTCCGGGGATTCCTCCAGGAATTCCTCCGGGGATTCCTCCAGGAATTCCTCCGGGGATTCCTCCAGGAATTCCTCCAGGAATTCCTCCGGGGATTCCTCCAGGAATTCCTCCGGGGATTTCTCTAGGAATTCCCCCGGGGATTCCTCCGGGGATTCCTCCAGGAATTCCTCCGGGGATTCCTCCAGGAATTCCTCCGGGGATTCCTCCAGGAATTCCTCCGGGGATTTCTCTAGGAATTCCCCCGGGGATTCCTCCGGGGATTCCTCCAGGAATTCCTCCGGGGGTTCCTCCAGGAATTCCTCCGGGGATTCCTCCAGGAATTCCTCCGAGGATTCCTCCAGGAATTCCTCCGGGGATTCCTCCAGGAATTCCTCCGGGGATTCCTCCGGGGATTCCTCCAGGAATTCCTCCGGGGATTCCTCCAGGAATTCCTCCGGGGATTCCTCCAGGAATTCCTCCGGGGATTCCTCCAGGAATTCCTCCGGGGATTCCTCCAGGAATTCCTCCGGGGATTCCTCCAGGAATTCCTCCGGGGATTCCTCCAGGAATTCCTCCGGGGATTCCTCCAGGAATTCCTCCGGGGATTCCTCTAGGAATTCCTCCGGGGATTCCTCCAGGAATTCCTCCGGGGATTCCTCCAGGAATTCCTCCGGGGATTCCTCCAGGAATTCCTCCGGGGATTCCTCCAGGAATTCCTCCGGGGATTCCTCCAGGAATTCCTCCGGGGATTCCTCCAGGAATTCCTCCGGGGATTCCTCAAGGAAGAATTCCTGGAGCAATTGCTGGAAGAATTCCTGGAGGAATTCCTGGAAAAATTCCTGGAAGAATTCCTGGAGGAATTCCTGGAAGAATTTCTGGAGGAATTGCTGGATGAATTCCTGGAGGAATTGCTGGAAGAACTCCTGGAGGAATTCCTGGAAGAATTCCTGGAGCAATTCCTGGAAGAATTCCTGAAGCAATTCCTGGAAGAATTCCTGGAGGAATTCCTGGAAGAATTAATGGAGGAATTCCTGGAAGAATTAATGGAGGAATTCCTGGAAGAATTCCTGGAGGAATTCGTGGAAGAATTCCTGGAAGAATTCCTGGAAGAATTCCTGGAGGAAGTTCTGGAAGAATTCCTGGAGGAATTCCTGGAAGAATTCCTGGAGGAATTCCTGGAAGAATTCCTGGAGGAATTCCTGGAAGAATTCCTGGAGGAATTCCTGGAAGAATTCCTGGAGGAATTCCTGGAAGAATTCCTGGAGGAATTCCTGGAAGAATTCCTGGAGGAATTCCTGGAAGAATTCCTTGAGGAATTCCTGGAAGAATTCCTGGAAGAATTCCTGGAAGAATTCCTGGAGGAATTCCTGGAAGAATTCCTGGAGGAAGTACTGGAAGAATTCCTGGAGGAAGTCCTGGAAGAATTTCTGGAGGAAGTCCTGGAGGAATTCCTGGAGGAAGTCCTGGAAGAATTCCTGGAGGAAGTCCTGGAAGAATTCCTGGAGGAAGTCCTGGAAAAATTCCTGCAAGAATTCCTGGACGAATTCCTGGAGGAATTCCTGGAGGAATTCCTGGAAGAATTCCTGGAGGAATTCTTGGAAGAATTCTTGGAGAAATTCTTGGAAGAATTCTTGGAGGAATTCTTGGAAGAATTCCTGGAGGAATTCCTGGCGGAATTCCTGGAAGAATTCCTGGAGGAATTCCTGGAAGAATTCCTGGAGGAATTCCTGGAAGAATTCCTGGAGGAATTCCTGGAAGAATTCCTGGAGGAATTCCTGGAAGAATTCCTGGAGGAATTCCTGGAAGAATTCCTGGAGGAATTCCTGGAAGAATTCCTGGAGGAATTCCTGGAAGAATTCCTGGAGGAATTCCTGGAAGAATTCCTGGAGGAATTCCTGGAAGAATTCCTGGAGGAATTCCTGGAAGAATTCCTGGAGGAATTCCTGGAAGAATTCCTGGAGGAATTCCTGGAAGAATTCCTGGAGGAATTCCTGGAAGAATTCCTGGAGGAATTCCTGGAAGAATTCCTGGAGGAATTCCTGGAAGAATTCCTGGAGGAATTCCTGGAAGAATTCCTGGAGAAATTCCTGGAAGAATTCCTGGAAGAATTCCTGGAGGAATTCCTGGAAGAATTCCTGGAGGAAGTCCTGGAAGAATTCCTGGAGGAATTCCTGGAAGAATTCCTGGAGGAATTCCTGGAAGAATTCCTGGAGGAATTCCTGGAAGAATTCCTGGAGGAATTCCTGGAAGAATTCCTGGAGGAATTCCTGGAAGAATTGCTGGAGGAATTCCTGGAAGAATTCCTGGAGGAATTCCTGGAAGAATTCCTGGAGGAATTCCTGGAAGAATTCCTGGAGGAATTCCTGGAAGAATTCCTGGAGGAATTTCTGGAAGAATTCCTGGAAGAATTTCTGGAGGAATTCCTGGAAGAATTCCTAGAGGAATTCCTGGAAGAATTCCTGGAGGAATTCCTGGAAGAATTCCTGGAGGAATTCCGGGAGGAATTCCTGGAGGAATTCCTGGAAGATTTCCTGGAGGAACTCCTGGAAGAATTCTTGGAGGAATTTCTGGAGGAATTCCTGGAAGAATTCCTGGAGGAATTCCTGGAGGAATCCTCGAAGGAGTTCCTGGAGGAATCCCCGAAGGAATTCCAGGAGGAATCCCCGAAGGAATCCCCGAAAGAATTCCTGAAGGAATCCTGGAATCTGGGAGGAATCCTGGAAGAATTGCTGGAAGAATTCCTGGAGTAATTCCTGATCGAATTCCCGGAGGAATCCCTGGAGGAATCCCCGAAGGAATTCCTGAAGGAACCCCCGAAGGAATTCCTGAAGGAACCCCCGAAGGAATTCCTGAAGGAACCACCGAAGGAATTCCTGGAGGAATCTCTGAGGGAATTCCTGGAGGAATCTCCGAAGGCATTCCTGGAGGAATCTCCGAGGGAATTCCTGGAGGAATCTCCGAGGGAATTCCTGGAGGAATCCCCGAAGGAATCTCCGAAAGAATTTCTGAAGGAATCCTGGAATCTGGGAGGAATCCTGGAAGAATTGCTGGACGAATTTCTGGAGGAATTCCTGAACGAATTCCCGGAGGAGTCCCTGGAGGAATCCCCGAAGGAATTCCTGAAGGAACCCCCGTAGGAATTCCTGAAGGAACCCCCGTAGGAATTCCCGAAGGAATTCCTGGAGGAATCCCCGAAGGAATTCCTGGAGGAATCCCCGAAGGAATTCCTGGAGGAATCCCCGAAGGAATTCCTGGAGGAATCCCCGAAGGAATTCCTGGAGGAATCCCCGAAGGAATTCCTGGAGGAATCCCCGAAGGAATTCCTGGAGGAATCCCCGAAGGAATTCCTGGAGGAATCCCCGAAGGAATTCCTGGAGGAATCCCCGAAGGAATTCCTGGAGGAATCCCCGAAGGAATTCCTGGAGGAATCCCCGAAGGAATTCCTGGAGGAATCCCCGAAGGAATTCCTGGAGGAATCCCCGAAGGAATTCCTGGAGGAATCCCCGAAGGAATTCCTGGAGGAATCCCCGAAGGAATTCCTGGAGGAATCCCCGAAGGAATTCCTGGAGGAATCCCCGGAGGAATTCCTGGAGGAATCCCCGGAGGAATTCCTGGAGGAATCCCCGGAGGAATTCCTGGAGGAATCTCCGAAGGAATTCCTGGAGGAATCCCTGAAGGAATTCCTGGAGGAATCCCTGAAAGAATTCCTGGAGGAATCGCTGAAGGAATTCCTTGAGGAATCGCTGAAGGAATTCCTAGAGGAATATCTGAAGGAATTCCTGGAGGAATCCCTGAAGGAATTCCTGGAGGAATGGGAATGGGAACTTCTACAGGAATCCCTGAAAGGAATTCCTGGAGATATCCCTGAAGGATTTTCAGTAGGAATCCCCGAGGGATTCCCCGGAGGAATTCTTGGAAGAATGCCCGGAGAATTCTCAGGAGAAATTATTGGAAGAATGCCCGGAGGAATTCTTGGAAGAATTTTCAGAGGAATTCCTGGAGGAATCTATGGATGAATTCCTGGAGGAATTCCCGGAGGAATCCCTGAAGGAATCCCTGGAGAAATTCTTGGAAGAATCCTTGGAGGAATTCCTGAAGCAATCTCTGGAGGAGTTCGTGGAGGAATTCCAAAAAAAATCTCCGGAGGCATTGCTGGAAGAATGCCCGGAGGAATTCCAGGATGAATTTTTGAAGGAATTGCTGGAGGAATCTCCGGAGGAATTCCTGGAGGAATCCCTGTAGGAATTCCTGGAAGAATCTCTGGAGGAATCCCTGGTGGAATCCTCTCAAGAATTCGTGGTGAAATCGAATTTCAAGAGGAATTCCCTGAGGTTTTTTTTTGGGGAATCACAGATAGAAATCTTGGAAAAATCACAAACTCAAATACTGGTTTTGAAATCCTAGAAGAAAAATTAGGACGAAATCTCAGAAACTTTTAGGCGAATTCCAAAACTGCTGGAAATATTTGAAGGAATTGCTAAGAATTTACAACAGCTTCCGGAAAAGAATCCCAGCAAGAAACTCCGGAGGAACTCTTGGAGGTTTGCCAGAAAGAGCTCCCGGAGGAATTCCCGTACAAATCACTAATCAACACCACTTCATTTTGAAAATAGTGTCTCCCCACACTCAATTTGTATGATTTGTAACAAGTTCCGGTGTCTCATCCAGTGGTCCATTCTAGCAACAGCTAACCGCAGTGTTCCGGTGATGGTTCCATAGAAATGTAGGCATTAGAATCCGGTAGGAACATCATCTAAATTCACACCAGCCCTAGCAGCCGCTCTATGTTGTTTACATCTCGCACCTCGCACAAAATCCGAACAGCGCGGGAAACGTCACTTTTCCTTGCGGAATAATTGGTCAGGGTATTTTTCCCAAAAGAAAAATTGACAGCTGGCTTGATCGACACAATCATCACCACCCTTGTCACCATGATCATTGATCATCAAGTTCGTCGATTTTTTCGTTTCAGCTGAGTACCGCTCAAGAAATTTCGACAGAAAATCGTTTCTTGACCGTTTCTTGGCCTATCTTTTTACACAGTACTTACGAGGTGAGTATCACCCCATACTCGGTAATGATACCATTACTTAAAAGTCAGTAAATTGGTAAATGGATCATCTGTCAAAAAACTACCGACTTAGTCAGTAATTTTTGTGAGAAGAAATTACTGATTTTCGGTAAATTGTTCAATAACCTCAGATTACTGAGTTTTTCAGTTGATTGTGGTTTCCCGCATGCCGCATCTCGTTTTTTTTATTTCGGACTGCCACAGAATGATTGACCTTTTGTGTCCCCGCCAACTTTTGGTTGAATAGTAAAGGAATTCGTAAAGACAGTGATTACATGGCACGAAATCTCATCGGCGTTGGTGTTGACTGGAGCTCGTTAGTAGCAAATTCGTAAGAGTCAGAAGAATCCGGCGGGAGAAGCTTTGTCATTACCATTGCCAATCTCGGTAGTGCCACATTCAGTAAAATCACTTTTTTTTTACAAATTTATCTATTACTTACCTGAAAGTTGGCGGGGTCACAGAAAACTCGAGTCTCCTGTCCGATTAGAAGGCATTTTGTTGTAATAATTATCTGGAATTTTCCGGCATCTCGCTGCTGCTGCAGCTACCGAAAAACGAAACGATAATTTTGTTTGACAGCTGCCACCGAGGGCAGCTGGTTGTTTTGATTTTATAATGACGAAAACTCAGTAAAATTACAATAATTAACGAAAGTCAGTACCTGCGTCTACCGACTTATTCCCATTTTCGGTGAAGCGTGAATTTTACTGAGAAAATAGTATGAAACATTACCGAACTCAGTAAAATGCAGAACATTTAACTGAAGTTCGCTTTCTTTTAGATGGAAATACTGATTTGTCGCCAATTTTGTTGTTTACAAATCGAATCCAGTAGATAAAATTACCGAACTCGTAAATACAAAATAAGTGTGTATCGAAATAAATCTGCTGTTGAAAACTCAGTAAAAAGATGGAAAAAATACTGAACTCTGTAAAAAAATTACTGAGCTGGAACATCTGAATCTTAGTGTGTGACAAGGCAATAGGGTAAAAAATATAATTTGGACATGTATGTAATTTGGACAGGCACGGCGTTGTATGTCTTGTTCCGGAGAGCTTATAAAAGTAGATACTTCTCAATATCGATTATTGGATCAAGTAGACCATATTCTGATGACTTACGGTGAAAATACGCTTAACAATTAAGAATTTACTTCAAAATTATCGAAAATGTAAATTATTTCACTAAAACCCCTCGAATGTACAGGCAGTGTTGAGAATACTCACTTGCAAGAGTGATACTCACTTGCTTCTATCTCAGTCCAGACGCATGCTATCAAAAAATGATGTTTGAATGGCTTTTAGGTTGTAGCGCAGACAGACCGACAGACGTTCTAGCTCGAACAAATTTATTCAAATTTTCTATGTAAATTTTCACTAGCGACACCTAGGCAACCGATTGCCACAGTGCAGTCGCGTGCAGTTGACAGTTTGAGAAACCACGTGCTTCCAGCCGCTTACTTACCACCCAATTCACCACCCACCGAAAAATAAAATCAAAACAAACACTGTCAAAATCATTCCTACATTTGCGTCACATTCACAAAGATTTCCCAATGCGAGTGAAGTTCATCCAAATGCAGTTTTATTCAAGCAAATCTATGTAAAATAAAAGTAATAATGTGTAAAATATTTTACAAGAGTCCTGCGCTAATTTGTGCAAAAGATTTTAGACATTAAATAAAAGTCATTTACTCTGCACAAATTATGTGGAAACATTATTAGCGTGCAACACGTGCGGTCTTTTCCCGCCATCCGGCTGGAAGACGACCGTGGTGACAGTTGTTGGTCGCAACGCACATGTGAGGCAGCGATTGAATATGAACGTCGCCATCTGTTCGCTGATTGCCACTTGGCATATTGTGGCGGCCATTTTTTTTACACAAGCCGCTGAGTCAAACTTGAACGTCTGTCTGCGGTTGTAGTTTAATCTAAAACTTTGCTGAATAAAGTAAAGGTCACAAACGCATACCAAAGTTGTGAGAGAGCTGTGAGTACGAGGTGAGTAAAATTCGTATAATTTATACTCATCTTGTGCTCACAGCACTCTCACGGTTTTGGTATGTGTGGTAGTCGGGTTCATTGGCAGATGATCACAGCAACCATGAAGTTGAGGAGACTGACAGCAGAGGAAAAACACAGTCATTGGAAGACAGAATATACTTACACCAGTGATACTATAATAGTAGAATAAATAATTATTACCTATCGTGGCTACAATATTTCAATAAATACCACATAATGGCGACGAGAATCAAACTCTCGTGTGCGGGACGCTGGAGTAAGTATTATTTTGACGGATTTGGCGTAAAAACATCTCGCCTCGAAAGAGGGGGATGCCTGACGGTTGATGAAAATTTGACCGGTTCAGGCAAGAATATCTCGCCTCGAAAGAGGGAGATGCCTTTGCGGCGGATGAAAATCCGACCGGTGCGGGCAAGAATATCTCGCCTCGAAAGAGGGAGATGCCTTTGCGGCGGATGAAAATCCGACCGGTGCGGGCAAGAATATCTCGCCTCGAAAGAGGGAGATGCCTTTGCGGCGGATGAAAATCCGACCGGTGCGGGCAAGAATATCTCGCCTCGAAAGAGGGAGATGCCTTTGCGGCGGATGAAAATCCGACCGGTGCGGGCAAGAATATCTCGCCTCGAAAGAGGGAGATGCCTTTGCGGTGGATGAAAATCCTACCGGTGCGGGCAAGAATACTTCGCCTTGAAAAAGGGAGGTGCCTTTGCGGCGGATGAAAATCCTACCGGTGCGGGCAAGAAAGCGGTCGGACGACATGAGCGGGGGCAATCTGAACACCCTCTCGGTGGATTTTTCCTCCAGACCATCCAAGATCGGAGGCATGGCGTTCACGCTGGACGACATCCAAGATGTGGTACCCAACGAACCCATCGCCGAGGAGGAAGCCAACAAGGAGAATGAAGAGTTCGATGGAGGCGACGACGACTTCGAGAGGATTCGACGTGAACGAGGACGAAGACCGAATTTGTTGCGGTGCCACTCGGAGGAAAATGAGGATTCCCACGAGAAGAAGCCCATCTCCAAACTGCATCGAAGAGACATTTCACATCATCTAACAAAACTAACACGTACATCACGATACTGCCGTCAAGAAGAGCAGTCGGATGCTGAGTTCACTGAAGCTGAAAGTGTCGCTTCCGCCACCGCCGAAGCTCAAGGAACATCCGGCCTTGGAAGCGGCCAGTCAAGGTGGTGATGAGCAGGCTGATGTGGTGGCAGTGACGACGGCGGCGGCAGTCAAATCAAAAGATGCCACGGACGCATTTACGGAGCTCAAGGAGGACCAGTTGGAGATCCCCATCGAACGCACATCCACCGGGCTGGGGTTAGACGCATAGTCCTTTGTTTTTTTTTGGAAAAAAGGAGATGTGGTAGTCGGGTTCATTGGCAGATGATCACAGCAACCATGAAGTTGAGGAGACTGACAGCAGAGGAAAAACACAGTCATTGGAAGACAGAATATACTTACACCAGTGATACTATAATAGTAGAATAAATAATTATTACCTATCGTGGCTACAATATTTCAATAAATACCACAGTATGCGTCTGCGACCTATACTTTATTCGGCAAACTTTTAGATTAAACTACATTCTAAAAGCCCTTCAAACATCATTTTTTGATAGCATCAAGGGGTTGGAAACTCTGACACCCTTGAATGTGCTAAAGTGTGCTTTTCGGGTGTTTTTGGGTGTTTCTCGGTGCATGAGCAGTTCAATGACGTTTTTGACAGCTCATGTGATAGATGTCATTTTTTTTTCAAATTACTGGCAACACTTTTCGAGATTCTCCTCATCAGTTGTTTGTTTTGATCGTAGTGGAAGGAATTAATCGTGGCCCGGGTGAAAAGCGGTAACCATCGGTACGATCCAGACTACGTCGGAACGGTAAATTCATATTCGGACTCGGAACGAGTTACGATGCAACATCAGCAGTGGGACAAAAAGTTCAAAACTCCAAGAAAGGTGTTCGCGCTCATCTGCTAGTGGTGGTGACGAATTGGAAAGTGTAACGGATGAGAAAAGTTTGTATTTTATTCGGAGATACTCGAAGTCGGCTATCATCATAATCGTGGACGGCTGGATCGAATAATACATCCTGAAAGGATTCGAATCCCAATCGGTATTGACTACGCTGATGAACTAGTTCTAATAGGCCAAATTACCACGGAGCTGCAACAGTGAGCATCCGGACGATGTCCGAGTCTGAGTAGTTTGACGAGACCAACCAAGGAAACAGCTCAAGATCTCTTTTGTGACTTCACACAGACGTTGGTCAAACAGTTCCGGTGCACTCAATCGCTTTGAACGATCCGCCACATGGCAATCATGGCTACTATGAAACTGATCACAGCGTTGGTGAACGTGACTGCATGCATCGGTCAACTTCGATCAAGCTGTCCAGCTGTACCACGGGCAACGACTGAAGTGCCGCGCTAACGATCAAGCACACCGAGCTGAAGGGAAACATGGATGAAGAACATACTGACGTATTTACATGTTGAAGGTGGAATTGCATAAAATAAATTGTAATTATAACAAGATTGAATTATTATTAAAATAAAAATATTGTTTTTTTGGAAGTCAGTTCTCGAAGAAGCGCTAGTTTCGTTCAGAGCAAGATAGAATCTAATCAATCAGACGTCTTGGGAAGGATCATTGGTGGTTTAGGAAGGAGTTTTTAGTGGGGAATTTACACCAGAAGCAAGAACTTTCAACTTTGCCGATTTCATCGTGAAATATGAAATGAAGCATAGCTTTCTTGAATCCACATAACATCATTAAATGATGTAAATTTTACATGATTTTTCAGCACAACTTGGATATCAAGGGCGGAATAGACTTCCGTACTTCACTTTCAATACACTGTTTACTTTCAATACAATGTATTGTTGGCATGTTAGTTCCATGTAAGTGTGAATAATGCTCGTATTAAATCACAAAATCTAACTCACAATTAACGTTAAACTAAAACTTGAACTGAAAGTAAAAACCCGTCCAAAAACAGAAAAGAATACTTTCTCAATAGGGCAGTGCATGAGATTATCTCGTTCTCTTTCACTCTTACAGAAATTTTGTAAACAACAAGGCCACGAAACGTCAAAATCCCATACAAAATCAAAACAGTGCATTGCCCTATACGACTACAATTTATTGTACGTGCAGTTGAAACCCGGAATTTTGGACTAGCGAAGTTAGATTTTTCTCCAAATCCGCGCGTCAGACCTAACTTTGGAAGTGGTGCGCTGTATAGCGGACCAGGATTGCTATACAGCGCACCACTTCCGAAGTTAGATCCGACGCACGGATTTGGAGAAAAATCCAACTTCGCTAGTCGAAAACTCCGATTTTCAACTAAATTGAGAATACATTCCTTGCTGTTGCTTTCGGTAGTAAACTGATGCGTATCCGGGCGCGATTGCCCACCGTTGTCAGCACCCCTTCCACCACCACTTCCGTACCGGGGTACCGGTTACTCACCGTTGGTTGATCGTGTTCCGTTCCGGCGTTCTCACTTGCTGCTCCTAGAGAATCTGAAGATCATGTCAGAAACAGCTCAAGATGAACTTTTGTGACTTCACACAGACGTTGGTCAAACAGTTCCGGTGCACTCAATCGCTTCGGACGATCCGTCTCACGGAAATCATGGCCACTATGAAACTGATCACGGAGCTGTATCGGTCAACTTCGATCAAGCCGTCCGGCTGTACGACGGACAACGACTGAAGCGCCGCGCTTACGATCAACCGCACCAGCTGAAGGGAAACATGGATCAATTAAGAACATGCTGACGTATTTACATGTTGAAGTTGAAATTGCTTTTTTTATGCTTGTGGTGAATGATTCACTGATCCAAGCAACCCGATGGTACAGAAAAGCATTCGTGAATTAGTTTCTCTGGTGTGCAGACGTACCTACGTCAAAGTGCTACGAAGTTCTTAGTGTAGTTTCTATAGAGTTTAAATAAAAGCTTATTATTAGATTCTAACAGTTAATTAAACTCCAAAGTATCACATCTGGCGACGAGAACAATCCACGCTGCCTTTGAGTATCGGAAAATGTAAGTAAAACCCTCAAGCAACTTTTGCAGAAGTTGGGAAATCAAGCACATTTTTTTTCTGTATCAAACATGTGGTTGCCTTAGCGACGAACTCGATTCGTCGGGCCAGGCTGAAAAGTTCACCTTAGGAGGGAACTTGCCTCAGCGGCGGATACGATCCGCCGGGTCAGGCTGTAAAAGTTCGCCTCAAAAGGAAACTTGCCTTAGCGACGGATACGATCCGTCGGGTCAGACTGTTGAAAGAAAAGTTGACCTTCAAAGGCAACTACCTTAGCGGCGGATACGATCCGTCGGGTCAGGTTGTAAAAAGTTCGCCTTTCGAAGGGAGCTTGCCTTAGCGGCGGATACGATCCGTCGGGTCAGGCTGTTGTACAAAAAGTTGACCTTCAAAGGCAACTACCTTAGCGGCGGATACGATCCGTCGGGTCAGGTTGTAAAAAGTTCGCCTTTCGAAGGGAACTTGCCTTAGCGACGGATACGATCCGTCGGGTCAGGCTGTTGTACGAACGGTTGGCCTTAAAAAGCAACTGCATTTGCGGCGGATACGATCCGCCAGGTCAAACTGTGAAAATTTTGCCTCTAAAAAGGGTTTTCGCCTTGGCCTTGAGGGCAACGTGTAAAATGCTAAAAAAATAATAATAACACGTGGTTGTCATGCCAACGCAATGCATCGCTTAATATATGGCAAGCCCAGTGAACCAGACGGAATTGGTTGCCAATGGCAACTGGGCAAATGAAAAACAATCTTAGTTTGTTTATGTCATGTGTCTAAGATCTCCCAAAGTTTGTAAAAGTATACATTTTTTGAATGCAACCACGACTTAATAAAATCTAATTTAAACAGATGGAAGACCAGTTGTTTAAACTGCCACCGTTCGAGTGTGACAACGTTCCAATAACGGAACTTAGACAATCATAGAGGCATGCATCAAAAACATAACCTCATCGAATTCTCATACGATTTGTAAACATTGCCCTCAAATTTTTTTTGAGGGCAAGGACGGCTTTATAGACCGCCGCCGAAGGAAAGAAAGAGAAGGAGACAGTGATGACGTCAGCGTGCAAGCGCTCATGGTTCGATTACAAGAGACAGTTTGAGTACATCGCGGCTGCGATGAGCAAGAAGAGCAAGAAAAGACTCAAAAGCATCTTCCTGGCTGTCGCTGGTCGTCAACTTCAACGTGTGTATGGCACCCTACACACCAGTCAAACGGTTTGACCAACATTGCCACCGCCCCCAGGTTGGTCGAACCAGCGAATGTTTCTGCAACCGTATGACGAACTGCCAAATCGTGTTGCACCAACATGTCACTTTGGTTGCACCAACATCATCCCCCATTTGGAATCGCACTATGTTTGTGCAACAACACTACACACGGTACGATCGGTTCGTCAAACATTGGCTCCGCCCACCGTTGGTTTGAGTAAAATCAAACTGGTTTGATTTTTGCCGACCAAACCATCAACCGTCAAATCGGTTTGACGAGCTGCCAAATCGGTTCGTCAAACAGCATCACACACGGTCAAACACAGCACCAACTCAACCACCAATCTGGGGGCGGAGTCAATGTTGGTCAAACCGTTTGAGTGGTCTGTAGGGTGCCTATGAGAGCTTACCCAATGCTAACCATGAAACCACTGAAGACGGCGGAGATGATTTCGAAAATGTCATACAACGATTGGACAATTATTTTGCTCCGAAACGCCACGACACCTTCGAGAGGCACGCATTTTGGACGCAGAAACCAGTCACCGGCGAGACCCTTGACAAATTTTTGCTGCGGGCCAAGGTATTGGCCACTAAATGTCAGTTTAGAACAACGGAACGAGAAAGCCGCGATGCAGCCGTGATTGACAAGATCGTAATGCTTGCACCACCTGAATTGTGACGGAAAATATTGGAGAAGCCCAACATCAACTTGGACGAGCTTACCAACCTCGTCAACACCCACCTTTCTATTCAACACCAAGTCCGTGAGTTGAACCAACATGCTTCTAGTGCTGGGAACATGCTAGAAACCAGTCGTGGCAGTACGTTTGTGAACAAAATATCCAATACTAATGACAAATCTCGCTGGGCACAAAGCTATCAAGTTTCCGATTGTAGCAGATGTGGCAACAGACCACACAAGCCAGAAGAGAACTGTCCAGCCAAGAACGTCAAGTGTCACAACTGCGATGCCATTGGTCATTTCGCGAAAAAGTGTCGCGGAAGGATTGATAAGTCTGGTCCGGAAAAGCGCAAGTCTACAGACTACCAAGATCATCGCCGTTTCAAGAAGCCCAAAATCAACGCTGTCAGCGCCAATCAGTTGCCTGAATCACGTGCTGTGAAACCTGAAGCTCATCCGCAGGACTCCTTCATATATGCAATCAGCGATAACCACGACGAGTTGGTTTGGTGTAAGGTCGGTGGCGTGCTCATCGAAATGATGATCGACTCAGGTAGCAAATACAACATTGTTGATGAATCAACGTGGCAATATATCCGGAACAAAAATGCTTTCCTGAAGAATGTGCGTCCGTCATCCAAACAGCTATCGGCTTACGCGCAACGTGAATCCTTGAGTATCATCTGTACATTCGATGCCGAAATAACGGTTGTCGAGGGTAATGGCCTCAGTGTTGACACTACATTTTATGTTGTAAAAGGTGAACAGAACTTGCTAGGAAGAGTTACATCGAAGCAGTTGGGAGTGTTGTTGATCGGCCTACCTAGCGCCGTGAGTCCGGAGGAGATTCAGCACATTTCAGATAACGCTATTGATAAGTTCCCTGTAATTAAAGGTATAAATTAGTATTTAGCTAATAAACACAAATTGTAAAATTTAATCATACATACAGGCGTCAAAATACGTATTAACATTGATGAAACTGTCAACCCCGTGGCCCAACATGTTCGCCGAGTCCCAATAGCTCTTCGTCAACAAGTCGAAGATCAACTCAATAGGCTATTAAAATTGGGTATTATCGAAAAAGTTAATGGTCCTAGTCCGTGGGTGTCACCTGTTGTAATAGTCATAAAAGACAACGGTGACGTGCGGCTGTGCATCGACATGCGTCGTGTTAACACTGCGATCCGGAGAGAGTATCATATGATACCTACTCTTGATGATCTTCTTGCAAGGTACTGTATCAAGATGAAGTTGTGAAATGAATAACATCAAATAAATTAAATAAATAATTAACAGGTTAAATGGATCCATGTGGTTTTCCCGGCTTGACATCAAAGATGCGTATCACCAAGTGGAATTGCATGAGTCAAGTCGACACATCACGACATTCATTACGCACCTCGGGATGTTCCGATACACAAGGTTAATGTTCGGAATCTGCAGCGCGTCCGAACACTTTCAAAGGATAATCGAACAGTTATTGAGCGACTGTCCCAACTCCTTCAACTTTCAAGATGACATCTTTATTTATGGGAAAACGAAAGCTGAACACGATGCCGCCTTGCAGCGCGTTCTACATACCCTGGAAGCCCACAACGTGGTACTAAATACGAAGAAGTGCAAATTCAAGGTATCGGAGACGGAATTTCTAGGGCACGATATCTCCCAACACGGCGTTAAACCAACGGAAGATAAAATAATGGCCGTGCAGCAGTTCAGGTCACCCAGATCTGCGGAGGAGGTACGCAGTTTTCTTGGTCTTGTTGGCTACGTAGGAAGGTTCATCCCCGATTTGGCTACCAAGACATTCCATCTTCGACAGCTGACTGTTACCGGACAGAAATTCGACTGGTCGTCGAAGCACGATATTGCGTTCCAAAATCTCAAGCAGGCAGTATGCTCCGCTCCAGTACTAGGATTTTTCGATAATAACCGACGAACTAGAGTAGTCGCAGATGCGTCACCAGTGGGTTTAGGAGCAGTCCTACTGCAGTTTGAAGATGAATGCGATGATAAGCCGATCGTCATTTCGTATGCTAGCAAGAGCCTATCTCCCACAGAGCGCAGATATTGTCAAACCGAGAAGGAAGCCCTCGCCATAGTGTGGAGCGTCGAGAAGTTTAAATTGTTCCTGCTCGGCAGGGACTTCGAACTCGAAACTGACCACCGTCCTTTAACAGCGATTTTCAAGCCAACCTCGCAGCCTCCAGGTCGCATCGAAAGATGGGTACTCAGATTACAACCGTTCAAATTCAAGATTGTGTATAAGCCCGGCAAGCTGAACGTTGCGGACCCGCTTTCTCGTTTATCTCCAACAAATGATAATGAAGACATCGATAAATGCGACGACAAGATCTACATCAATGCCATTACGGATTCAGTTGCTGTGGATGTATCAGAAATCAAGAACGCAATAGACGAGGACCCGGAATTGCTTATCGTTAAGGACGCTCTGTTGACAGGAGATTGGGCGAATGAATCAGTCAGGGATGGTGCCAAGAAGTATACACCCTTCCAAAACGAGCTGGCTCTTCTTGAAGATTACGTAATCCGCGGGTGCAGAATAGTTATTCCTCAAAATTTGCGTACAAGGATGCTGCAGCTCGCACACGAAGGGCATCCAGGAGAAACGTTGATGATAACGCGCCTGCGTGACAGAGTTTGGTGGCCTGGAATGGACGAAGATGCAAGAAAAACAGTTAAACACTGTGAAGGCTGCCGTTTGGTTAGTAGACCCTCTGCACCCGAGCCAATGCGCCGTCGAGCTATGCCAAATGAGCCATGGATAGATGTAGCAATGGACTTTCTGGGCCCGTTACCGTCGAACGTATATCTCTTGGTGATAGTGGATTACTACAGCCGATACAAGGAAGTGTGTATCATGAAGAGGATCACATCAGAAGAAACAATCAAACAAATCGAACCAATCTTTGTGCGGTTAGGTTATCCAAGAACGATCACACTGGACAACGGTCGTCAGTTTATCAGCACGGAATTTGAGGACTATTGTCGCACAAGAAACATAACTCTCAACCATACCGCTCCATACTGGCCGCAGGCGAATGGCGAAGTTGAGAGACAAAACAGCTCTCTGCTAAAACGACTCAAGATCAGCCATTCTTTAAACCGTGATTGGGAAACGGATTTGCTGCAGTATTTAATGATGTATAACACCACTGCACACTCAATTACAGGAAAGGCCCCATCGGTGCTATTGCAAAATCGTTTAATTCGGTCCAAAATTCCGACGATTGGCGACATAGAAACGGCGCCACCTGTTAGTTCCGAAGCCCAAGACAGAGATACCGTTTTAAAACATAGAGGGAAAGAAAGGGAAGATATCAGACGTCATGCAAAGCCCTCAGAAGTTCAAGAAGGAGACAACGTTCTGTTGAAGAACCTTGTGTCGACAGGCAAACTTACTTCAACATTTGGCAGAACAGAATATAACGTAGTTGAGAGGAAAGGAAACCGCGTTACAGTATTTGATCCCGTATCCGGTGGCGTGCTTGAAAGAAACACGGCTCATGTCAAGAAAATACCCAAACATCCTAACGATGAAGGAACATCAAGTGGCGTATGCGATGGAACAAACAGTCCTGTAGTCGGTCACGATCTGGAACCAGTGCAAACATCTCGTCCATCCCGTTCGATGTCTCGACCAACCTGGCAACGCGATTATGTTGTCAATCAACCATAATCTGGATAAAAAGGAAGATGTGGTGAATGATTTACTGATCCAAGCAACCCGATGGTACAGAAAAGCATTTGTGAATTAGTTTCTCTGGTGTGCAGACGTACCTACGTCAAAGTGCTACGAAGTTCTTAGTGTAGTTTCTATAGAGTTTAAATAAAAGCTTATTATTAGATTCTAACAGTTAATTAAACTCCAAAGTATCACAATGCTAATATGTAATAGAAAACGCCAGAAGCATGAAAAGTTTTAACCTTGCTGATTTCAATGTGAAATATTTATGAAATGGAGCGTAGCTTTCTTGAATCCACATAAGACCATTAATTAGCAGGACTTTTTAGCACAACTTGGATATCAAGGGCGGATTGGACTTAATAGAAATTTTGTTTGGTTGGTTTTCGTACTTTTCTTTTAATACAATTTATTGTTGGCATATTTGAGTTTCATTTACATATTGTGATCTTAAATGTGAATGAAGTTCGTATTAAACCACGAAATATAACGTAACATTGAAACTCGAACTGAAATCAAAAAAACAGAAAAGAACCTTTTCTCAAAACAAGTACTATTCACATTCCTCACTCTTGCTTTTGGTAGTAAACTTATGCATATCCGAGCACGATTGTCCACCGTTGTCAGCACCCATAGCACCACCACTTCCGTACCGGTTACCCACCGGTGGTTGACCCTGGCAGGTCCTCACGGAATTCCGCTGTTGCACCAGGATCCTCGTTCCAACCTGATTGTTACTGCTCCTTGAAAATCTTGGTCAACGGTGGTAAACGTCTAGCAGTCGGCCTCCTTTATTTTGGTCTTTGGGCTGCGGCGGCGGCGGCGGCAGAGTAGTCGAGTTTCGTCATCCGGTCCATGATTGTGTTGACACAGGATTTCGTCTACCAGCTGTATCGAATCCTTTAAGCTGCGCGGGTCGTAGCTCTCCAGTGTAAACTCATCCGGTCTTCCGTTGCTGCCTCTTCCCGGTTCCGAGCAATCCGACGACAATTTTTCCCGATCCCATGTGATTGGGAGGCAGACGAGCGTATTTCTTCGAACGCGCACAGATTATTGCGAGCACTTTTGTGTTCTGCACTGCGACTGCGAATTTGAATCAACAAAAACATCGGCGGCCAATGATGCCAGAAAAATAAAAAAATAAAATCCTGCTCCATATCTGAAAGGTGTCGAAGTGTGTCAAAAGGTGTTTTTGGTGTGTGAAACGGGTGTTTAACACAAGGTGTCAGAGTTTCCAACCCCTTGGATAGCATGCTTCTGGACTGAGATAGAAGCAAGTGAGTATAACTTTTCGCAAGTGAGTATTCCCAACACTGTGTACAGGAATGCAAGACGACAGACACGTCGCAGTTACAATATTCGCATCAAAATCGTTGAATTAATACAGTCTGGATTCACTGGTTGGGTCACGACTGCGCCCCGATTAGCGAATCGTGTTCGTTCGTTTGGGCAACTGACAACTGATCAAAATGCTCTAAACACACGCAAGTGGCGAGAAATACGTCACGAAACACTCACATACTTGCGCAAACGTTCTGTATACAGGAGCTGTGATGCGACGGCGGTCAGATGTCAAACTCGTTTTGACATCTATTTTGACATTGACAGTGTTTTTTAGTTGGGTTTTGCCCCAACCAGTGAACATTCAACCATCGAGACAGCCCATCTAACGAGCTCTCAACGAACGAATCGTCACTGTAATTGTAAGAAATTTAAAAGCCTTATTGCAATGAAAGATGATCAATAAAGAAGCATTAGGCAGCCAATCGTTAGCATTCATCTAGAACGCTTAAAATAGGTGGTGTCCAAAATACATTACAAGTTTTCAGCTGTAAATATATGTTGGTCATCTCACGAACTACATGGGGATGCTGTACAATTGCATACTTGCAGGTGCCTGTTAAGCGGAGAAATAAGATTATTCATGAAAATATTTGTTAATTTATACTACTTCCATAAACTAAACTGTATTTCTCTATGCGGGATATAACTCTATACCTTGGAAATAATCTCTTTTTAATAAAAAAAATCCATGCGAACTTTGCA